>NC_058370.1:3098333-3718000 GCF_018350175.1 Felis catus
CAGCAGTCAAGTGGTCGGGGAGAATGATCATTTATTCTGTTGAATTTCTTCAGAATGAATTCTGGGACAGATCAAACAAAAAAGTTATAAAATAGGAATTATAGGTAATGAATGCCTGCTTGTTGCAAGGGAATCTGAGCACCTCGTGCATAATTAAAGCAGGTGAGGTCAGGGGCAAGCTCGAGGTGGCTTTACGAGGAATCCCTCTGCATTCTTTCATGGGGCAGCAGTGACGTCCATTTACGGTACAAGGCTTCATCATTTGAAGTGACCGGAATTCAAAAGCATCGTATTAATGTGTTGTGACGAGCACATCGTCAGCACAGGACGGCCGACTGGTGGCCGCGGTCTTCGTGTTTGGATTCCCTGAAGTTTTTCCTCTCTGCCCTCTTCCAGCTCAGGCAGATGGGGCTGCCTCGTGTTCTAAGGTCACCCCTCCCCTGGGGGCCATGACAGAGACTTGCCAGTGTTTGAATGGCATCTGTCTCGTCAGCAGGCAGGGTAAGGACGAGGCGGGAGAGAGCTGGAGATTCACGAGGCTTCTTCGATGAACGATTGGTTCTAACCTACCAGGTAAGTCAGACCCTTCAGCCTCTCACCGTCACTTTCTCTACATGAGCAAACTGTCACGGAGACGTGGGTCTAGGTGCACGTCAGTAACGGGTGAGAGTCCAGGCAGGTCTGGCATTCAGACTCAGCTGGGTCCAAATATTTTTTTAATTTTTTTTAACGTTTGTTTTTGAGAAACAGAGAATAAGTGGGATGGGGGGGCAGAAAGAGAGGGTGACACAGAATCCGAAGCAGGCTCCAGGCTCCGGGCTGTCAGCACAGAGCCTGATGCAGGGCTCGAACGCACGAACCGTGAGATCATGACCTGAGGTGAAGTCAGTTGCTTAACTGACTGAGCCCCCCAGGTGCCCCTGGGTCCAAATCTTGAGCCCACACTCTTCAAGCTGTGTCATCTTGGACAGTTACTGAACCTCTCTGAGCTCTGCCTTCACTTATAAAATGAAGCTAATAGGTCGGTGGGAGGAATAAGTTAGAAGGTGGGGGAAGGACTTAGCACTCTGGCGGCACATGAAGAAATGCCTTACCGAAAAGAAGTTCTCCCTGCAATTCTTGTCATCATCTGGCCAGGTGTCTCCCAAAGCACTAGGTCCTTCCTGGGTGCCCTGCACTCTGCTCACCGCAGAAACACCAATTCAGTAGAATTTTAAACTGCCTGTAACATGGGAAGCCTGCGTGGCAAAGTCGGGTAAGCGTCCGACTCTTGATTTCGGCTCAGGTCATGATCTCTCAGTTTGTGGGTTCGAGCCCCACATCGGGTTCTGTGCTGACAGCGTGGAGCCTGCTTGGGATTCTCTCTTCTTCTCTCGCTGCCCCTCCCCTGCTCCTACTCGCATGTGCAGGCTCCCCCCAGCCTCTCACCCAAACCTAACTAAATAAACACAAAAACAAATAGCCCATAACACTGAAGAAGCCGCTGAGCACTGACACAATTCCCATCCCACGACCTTCCAAACTCGGCCGTGCCTGTGGCCGGAGCTGCCGCGTCGAGCTCCCCGGCCTCCAGCACTTCTGCCCACGCTCAGCTGGCGGGGGGCGCAGGACAGCCCGTCGGGAGAGCGGCAGGAGGGCTGTGCAGCCGGAGACGCTCTGCCACTGAAGACCTCGGACCCTCACTCGTACAGGCGGAGCCCAGGGGTCCGCGCCCAGGGTGGGCCCAGAAGCGGTGGTGGGCGGTGCAGGGCGTCTGGCGCATGAAAAGCCTCCATCACGCAGCCTCCCTGAGGCCTCCAGGGAATGCAGTGGCCTCTGTGCTCCCACTCTGCTGCCTTGCTGGGGTGGACAGGGGCGCGAGGCCCTTCTCCCGGCAGGACGGGGAGAATGACGCCGTGCCTGGGCGGCTCCTGCTCCGGGAGCACGAGAAACTTCCACCCAAGGGCCTCTGAAGTCAACAGCGACTGAGCAGGCCACCTTGGGATCACCTGGATCCCAGATATGTAGTATGAACAGCTCTCAGCTTCCAGGGACTCTCTTGTCTGTGAATAAAGAGGCCCCCACTCCAATGGCAGCCATACAGAGGGAGTCACCGGGCCCATCTTCCTGCACGTCCGGCTTCGGAGCACCCTTCACCTGTCCCCCGGGCTGGCCTCCACCAGCAAGTGGCTGCAGCATGTCGCCGCCCCGACACACAGCAGAATCCCAAAGCCGAGGCTGGGTGTGAATGCTGGTGGCAGAACCCAGGAGGCCTCGTGCCTCCAGGACCCCCGGTGCACACGTGCAGGCATGTGCCTGGCCCCCCAGGTGCGGCCGGCGCCCCTGGAGCCACATGGACGTCCAGGCGGAGGGGCGGACGCGGGTGGAGACTCTGTGGGGAGAGAGAGAAGGGGAGGTGAACGTGGGACAGGCGGTCAGCAGAAATGGCCCCTTTTCACACTCGGCTGTCGGCGTCTGTGTTTGGATTGCGGGCGGTTCAAAGCGAGTGCCTGCTTTCCCTCCACTAAGTCATTTGAAATTAAGTCCACAAAGTGAGTATCAATCTTTGACTTAATCGTGACAGGCTGTCCGTAAATTTAAGGCGTAAACGTGATGGTGATTTCTTTTTGTTGTTGTCGTTCTCGTAGATTTTTTGGCACCCCCTCACAGAAGCACAAAGGATTCTCTTTGTACTGGCCCCAGAAGAGCCTTTTCTTCCAAGAGAAATAGAACATCTGGAGGCACCCAGGATTTCCGGTCCTTGGCAAAACCCGCCCCAGCGTCCTCACAGCACGTCAGAGCTCACAGCCTGCCGTGCTCGTGGCCGTGACTCTCAGCCACGTGTTGAAGAAGAGCACCAATGAAGGACCGCACAGCACTATGGGGACACTCGTAACCTGTCACCCAGCAAACCACACCGACCTGCCACTATCACTCATCACACCCTCCTCTTACTTCCTGAACTTGTATTAAAGCTCCTAAGAGCCATGGTCTGGGAACAAGAGACAGAGAGATGGGCCGGGTTTAGGAGTTCTCTAGAACTATTTATAGGGGTCACGGCTTCCTTGAGAGGAGTATTGGCTTTTCAGGAGAAACTCAGACAAACGTTCAGAGAGAGGGAAAACAGGAAACACCGAGGGCAGAGGGTGCGCCTTTGTGCCACACGGGTGGTGTCAGTGACACATCTGTAGCCCGATTCCACGTCCAGCAAAGTGAGTCCCTACCGCTGCTGGTCCCCTCTTTGCAGAAACAGTGTCAGGACCCTGGCCATTCTTTTTTTAAGTTTTTATTTATTTTTGAGAGAGAGAAAGCATGAGCACACGTACGTGAGCAGGGAGGGGGCAGAGAGAGAGGTAGAGAGAGAAACTCAAGCGGGATCCGTGTGCTGTCAGCACAGAGCCCAATGGGGGTCTCCAACCCACGAAGCTGAGACCATGACCTGAGCCAAAGTCAGATGCTTAACTGGCGGAGCCACCCAGGTGCCCCGACCCTGGCCACATTGTTAAGGGAAGGAGATAACACTCTTTATTGATGTTGTTAGCTTGTCACCTAACGGGACACTCTGCAGACCCACGGTCCCCAAAGCTGGGGTCTGAAAGAGCAGGGGGTCTCCTCACAATCCCGCAACCTGCTCAGCACCAACGCGGCATTCCAAATCGTGTCCACCCTCTGGCATCACTCCCCACCTCCTCCGGGTGGCCACCTTCACGGGCTCCTTCCTGCCTGTCCGGCCAGAGAGGCCCTCTCCTGCCCCAGTGTGCATCCTCTAGACCTACGTCCTCCTGGGAGGTCATAGTTGAGCCGTATTTGTCCACTAACTGGCCCAGCATCAGCCCTAAGTTTTTGACCAATACATGTTTATAGAATCCTGTCTTCCTTACGCCCATACCTATCAGCGCAATTCCACGCTTTCAAAATGCATTATCAGCTCAAGTCTTTTTTGCTCTTAGTAAACCCCTTCCCATCCCCACCTTGTGAACTTGAATTTGCGTTTACATTCTAGCAAGGTGCAAATTAATCCATTTCACAGACTGAGTTCCAGCAAATTTGAACCCTGGGTCAGTTTCCACCATTTGGTGGGATAACACATCCTCATGAAAACCACTGTAGGTTTGAGCAAATCACAGATGGGGTGCCCACTGGGAGGGGCTGGGGATGGAAGGAATGTCACACAGTTTCCATAAATAAGACCATCGGGGAGACTGGGTGGCTCAGTCAGTTGAGCATCTGACTTTGGCTCAGATCATGATCTTGCTTTCGTGGGTTCGAGCCCCACATTGGGCTCTGTGCTGACAGTTCCGAGCCTGGAGCCTGCTTCGGATTGTCTCCCTCCCTCTCTGCTCCTCCCCTGCTCAAGCTCTGTCTCTCTCTCAAAATAAATAAAGATTGGAGAAAAATTAAAAAAAAATCTTTGGTGTTGTCTTGCCCATGTTTTGGCCCCGTTCCCCATTACCATGGCGAATTGAAAGTCTTTGGAAAGGGTGGGCACTGATGTCATGCAGTTTTGTTCCTTTCCTGGAGAAGCATCATGTCAGGCACATTGTGGGGTGCTCCCCGAGTCTGCAGCAGAGGGTCACGTTTTAGTTTGTGGGGGGATGAGTGTATTGTACATCCCACAGATGTGTAAGAAGACTATTGTTTACAGCTGCATTTTCTCCTACATATGTTGAAATCAATGGGCCACACATCTGCACATGGGGCTCGAGGGCACCGGCCGGGAAGATTCATTGACGAGGGGACCATGCTTGGGTTCTCAGGGAGTTCTGAGGTGGAACCAACCCACAGGGGACCATCTTATTCTACAGGTTAATATTTATCAAATAGAAGCACCCAGCTCTATCTGGACCAAAACTAATGGGTCTTGATTTTTTTTGCGTCTTTGTTGCTATGAGAAAAGACAAGTTAGTTTCAATCTGGGAAACACCCCAGGGTGACAATTTTAGGTGCCTTCAACCACCAAGCTCACCTTCCTCCCCATTGTTTCCAAAATGGGGCAGGATTAAGCAGAGTGCCCCCCAGTGGCTCAATGCCAGCCCCTGTGTCCTCCCTGTGGGTTGGATACCACCTTTGTGCTAACCAGCAGACCTCCCTGGCTTCGCTCCGATAGGTACACGTCATCTGTCAGGGCAGGGGCCCTCCCATGTAAGGATCTCAGCCACAACAGGCCTGGAGATGTGTGGACACGGACCTTTGTGGTGTGGGCACTATGATCCAGGATCATGTGTTACATCCATAGCCACTGCTGTTTCCAGAGAGAAAGATAATATTGCCCAGGGCTGGCAAAGCTTCACAGGCACGATTGGACGTAAATTTCCCCCAAACGTCCATATCCTCTGAATGATAGCACCACTAATGCTGCCTTAAAAAAAAAAAAAAAAAGATGTTCCGAATGCAATGTTCCCAGATTAAAATATAGTATCTATCTTTATTCACAGGATAGTTTATCTCAAAAAAAAAAAAAAAATCTCCAAGCTACATTTTGGGAAGCAGACTCAACGGCAGCCCACAAAATGTATCTCTTAGGAGAAAGACAATGAAAATACAAATAGAAGTTGTCGCCATCAGCACAGAGGAGGAGGGCTTCACAGAAGTGCGGCCTTCACCGGCTTTGAAGTCTGGGCTCCTCCAGGCACCCTGGATGGCTCTCGCCCTGCGCGGCTGCACTTGGCGGACAGAACTGCACCGAACAAACATTCCTTGACTCTCCGCTACGCTCACCTCGCGCCAGGCACTTTGCCGCGTGCGTCATTGCCCATTACCTAACACAGAAACGACGGAAGCGTGAAGCGCGCGGGATCGAGAATAGAAACGGCGACGCTGCCTTAAGAGGAGGCACAAAGCAGCCGGAGGCCACTGTGTCGCTGTCTCTGCTGTGTGCCGTCTGCAGATCTCTGTGAGGACTGATGCTTTGAATCTTCAAAGCCTCTATGGCATGCGCACCACGACTGTCCCCATTCTGCAGGTGAGAAGCTGAAGCACAGGAAGGTTGAGAAACTTGTCTGAGGTCACACAGTGGGAGACAGAAACAGGGTTGAGATATTGGGCCAGTGCTCTTCTCATGTCTGGCAGACCCGCACGAGGGTATGAGTGCACCCCCAACACACACACACACACACACACACACACACACACACACACACGGCAACAATTTGCATCTCAAGGCCCAGGTCTGGTACCATCTCTCCCCCTGTGGTCTCTAATCAATCCCTGAATCTTCTTTTAAACAGTGTTGCCAAAGCCAGTGGGGACCACCTGACACTGCTCTAAGAATCTGATGAAAAAATTAAGGATCCTTTCCCCCCAAAATGCACACACCAGCTGGCTTGGAATCCCATGTCCAGGACCACACGGACCCCGTAATGCTGAGCTGTGAGGCCCCAGCTAAGAACCTCTACCCTAAAGGACGCCCTTGTCCGACCTCGCTGGTAAAGGCTTGAAGCCTTTATTGGTTTGATTTAGCTTGCCTTGTGCCAGTTCATCTTAAATTACCCCGAGATCCGCCATGGCGAAATTCTATTGATTGCTATTAGATTTGTTCTGTTTTCATCCTGATTCATATTCAAAACTGAATTAAGTTCTGTGGAAAAACACCCATCAAATGCTTCTCAAGGAGTAGAAAGCCATTACTATGGCCCTGAGATTCCACCCTATTTTTCTCCACCCACCCCCCCCCCCAGCCCACTCGGCTGGAGAAGGGAACATTAACTAATTGGATAATCAGCATGCAAATGAAGGAGACCTGGATTCAAGCAGCCAGCAGGGCTGAGTTTGCACTGGACCCAGGCCGGGGGCGGGACTCTGGTGACCTCACATCTCCCAGAATCTGAGGGAGCAGGGAGCTCACTCCACCTCTCGACCTATGGCTTAAATTGCCATCTTGAGAAATTGCCCTCCTGGTTGCGTTACATCCAGATGAGACGTCTGATGTGCTCACAAGCCCAGAAGGGGGACGCACGCCCCACGCTGTGAGCCTTCCAGAGAGAATAAACGAGATGACTGCCCGCGGCGGCAGGAGGAAGTGTGTGCGAGCCTAACTCACCCCTGATGCAACCCCAATCACTCTGGGAGCAAATTCCTGCTTGGCTTCTGTTCAGAAGCTGAGCTGCTCTCTCCCTCTTTTTAATCTTTATTTTTTCATCTTTTAATTTATCATCACTGTGTGATCGCTGCCTTGCTGCTAAATTTGTAGTGAGGTGCTGCAGACTTGTGGCCTGTGTCTGAATGGGCTGGTCCCGGCACACCCCCCTGCCCCCCCCCCGCCCCCCGCACGCCCGGAGCCCAGAGAGGAGCCTGGCTGTGCATCCCCGAGAGGTCCCGCAGCAGCTCGCGTTCTCTCCCCTGAACAGACACGGTGCACTCACCGTCTAAGGATCTGCCTTCCCTAATCTCAAATAAGAAATGAACAGTGGTTGAAATTCAGCTTTGAATCTCTCTGGTTCGAGTCAGCTGAGCCACTTCAAAAGGCTGTGAGTGCAAAGGAGGTGTGCGAGTCGGGGGAAGCTTTGCAACGTTTCAGACTTTGAGCTGAAACACTTCTCCAGCGGGCCTCATTAGCCCCCCTCTCCCCAAGCCACCAGCCAAGGCACCCCTTAGCCACGGGGGAGCAGGGAACAGGAGGACTGGGGGAAGGTCCCCTGTCCCTAAAGCACCACCCCTCTAAGATTCCTAATGAGGACACCCTTGGGGCTGAGGCTGAGGCTGTGAAAAGGAGACTGGCTTCCTAAAGGGGGAGCATGTGCCGGCAGAGGCGCCACGGTGTGGAAGTCCCCGGAGACAGGCACCTCCCTGGGAAGGCAGGGCATCGTCCATGTCCCCAGTGTAGAAGGGGCATCAGGCCACAGCCAGAGGGGGCCGTGCCTCCCTCGCCTACGGTCTCCCTCTGTCCTCTGCCACCAGCAGGCCACAAGCTGTGCCTCTACACCCACCCAGCCTCAACCCTGCAGAGGGACAGAGGAATGTGACCCAAGTCTGAATCTTTACATGAAGAGACCAAACATCCTAAACTGAATTCAGTAAATCCTTGGTGTGCGAGCGTAATTCGTTCCAGAAACACGCTTGGAATCCACAGCACTCGTATATCAAGGTGAATTTCAAGAACCATCGGCTCAGTTGTGATCATGGGACTTTCAGTGCCACGTGCGACTCGTATGGCAAGACATCACTCGTTTATCAAGCTAAAATTTATGAGAAGTGTTTGCTCGTCTTGCAGAAGACTCACAGCACAAGTTACTTGCAATCCAAGGTTTTACCGGATGTAAATTATTTCTTCAGACCGAGCTCACTGGGCTGGGCTGAAGCTTCCCCCCCACTTGCTATATGGCAAATGGGGGACCCCCGAGGACACTGGAGCAGCCGCTTGCAAAAACAGAGCATCCCCATGGTGTGTGCACATCTGAGTGAGGTGTGAGCGAGCCTGTGACCCAACGCCCACACACAGACCAGGAGCAGGGCCAGCGGGGACCCCCTCACCGGGAGGGCACAGGCCAGTGGGCATCTGTCCCGGCATGCATGGCTATGCTCCTGTCCCTGGTAACAGTGGAGACAGGGGGCATTGGAGGGGTTGTAGGGTATTTCTCCCCTCTCCCTACGGGGACTTGAGCTTTCTTGGTGCACAATGCACTCTCCCAACTGGAATAGAAAAAGGGAAGAAAGAAATTCATTGAAATCTACATGTTTAGGAGGAATATGTTCATCTTGGCTTTTAGGTTATAGTTAAAATGTAGTAACTTGTAGTAATTTGTGTCCCCCCAGAGTTCCTAGATTGGAGCCCTAATCCCAAATGTCACTGTGTTTGAAGGTAGGGCCTTCAAGGAGGTAATCAAGGTTAGATGAGGTCACGAGGGTGGGGATCTAACCCAACAAGACTGTGCCAGGAGCACAGGCACAAAGCACAGAGCAGGGGCTCTGGGAGGACACCGGGAGCTGATGGGAAGCCACAAGCCGGGAAGGGACTTTCACGGAGACCGACTCTGCAGGCACCTTGACCTTGGACTTCCAGCCTCCAAAACCGTGAGATACAGACTCCCTTTGTCTGAGTGTCCCGTCTGTGGTATTTGGCTCTGGCATTCGGAACCGAGACAACGGGCTTTCCTGAAACTTTCTTCTACTCTTTTCTAAAATGAGTTAGAAGCTTCCTTTGGTGCTTGGTATTCGCCATCACCCTGAAGGAGCACCCCACCTCAAGGTGGAGCCCCCAAATACATTTGTTAGTTTTGCGGCAGAAACGCCACCTGCTCTAGATGGAAGAGAAGCAGGGGACAGAACAGGAGGACAGAATGGTGGCCCCAGAGGCCGGGTGTTCGGCATTTTGACTGCAAATGAGCAATCGATGTGCTAAGTACATGCACATAACAGCCAATCAGCACCAAACCTTTCTGGAAGAAATGTCTACACCCTTCTGCAGAGTGGAGGGGCTGAGTGGGGACCGAGGCTAGGGGCTTCCTGCACGTGTAGGCTAGAAGTCATGGAAAGAAAGCTGGATTTATGTGTATATATATATATATATATATATATATATTTATGTGTGTATATATATATGTACATATATATACACACACGTATATATATGTATATATATAATATATATATGTATGTATATATATGTATATGTATGTATATGTATATATACAGATATATGTATATATATTATATTTATATATATTATATATAATATATACATATTTATTATATATTATATATATAATATATATTAATAAAAGACCTTAAAACCCCAAAACAACATTTTCATCTTTTGTATCTGAGCAACCAGGAAGCTGAGTGTGCATGCGGGTGCCCATGCGTGCACGTGCACACACACACACACACACACACACACACACACACACACACATACACACTTTCTAACTTGTTATTGTGAAACAACAAGCCCCCTCCCAGGTCTCCAGGTGGAGGAGGAGGGGTTGCTCGGTCACATTTGTAAGGAAGCGGCTGTCGTTTTCACCGGGCTGTGGTTTCCCCGGACGTGCACTGTGCCCACCCACCCCGGTCGCCAGCTCAGTGCCAGCAGGCAGACTGCCAGGCGCCTTCCGATTTCCAACCTGCAAAGGCCAACGCCGGTGAGGGCGAGGAGGAGAAGTGGGGGTCAGATCCCGAGGGAGAAGAAACCCAGACATCTGGGGGGTAAATGGATCAGGATAAGCTTCATCTCCGAGAGCTTTACACCAAGAGCAGTTACGGGGAATAAGAGAAAAGAGCTTCCCAGGGCTTTCCAGCAGGGTCAGAAGCAGCCATGTGCTAAAGTAAGTTTGTCTCTGGGGGCCACGGGACCCGGCGGCTGGGGAGACGGGGAGGGACGGGCGGGGAGCTCAAACGGAAAGAGAGGGCGCTTTCTGTTTTCTCACTATCTTTAGTTAGTTTGCAAAGAATGTATCAGATACCACCACTTTTCCCAGCACAGGTTTGAAGGAGTCAATGTTACTGCTGCATCAGACAGCCATGGTCGGGGTCCTGTCTCCTCTGCTCCTGTTCAACTCAGGGCAAGCATCTTAGCCTCTCTGAGCCTGAGTCTCAGCTGTCAAACAGGCACAATAATGACACAGCACTGGCCTCCTAGGGCTGCTTTGAAGATGAAAGGGACAGTGCCCATTATGGCCACTATAGCACAGGGCCTCATAGGCCGGGAGTGCTAATCGGATGTTAGCCCTTGGTACCGACGCCCTTTGCATGGAGTTTCCTTGCCTCTTATGTTAGCTTTTGCTTCAAGTTTGCTAAACGGTGTCTCTTTGCTCTGGGGAAGTGTTTGGTCTGAAGCCCAGGCAACGAACGAACAGCCCTCTGTCACCTAGGCTGTCAGGGGACATGTCACTGTCTCCCAGAGCTGCATCCTGCCAGCCCTGCCACGCACTTCTCCAGGGTCCCCGGCACACGGGCCTCCTACGAGGCCAGCTGTCGACACACACTGTAGAACATTCACTCAGCTCTCAGAAAGGCCTCCCGAGTGGGCTTCTCGGCAAAGGCTCCACTCTGTAAATTCCGGAGCAGATCGAGAGAGCCCTCGTCCTTCAGCCAAGGGTTGGAGGCCATGGAGGCAAACTCATCTGATGCTGTGAATCAGAGACTCGCTCGTCCACAAGCACTCTGGATGCAGAAGCAGTCTCTTGGCTGCTTCCAGCCCTGGGCCCATCTGCTACTCCGTGGCCAGGTTCCCGACCGTGAGGGTGGAGGTGCCAAGCCAAGGGCAGCAAGCGTCCCCAGCCAACCCAAAGCCCTCTTCCCCCTAACTTTCTCTGTGGTGACCACAGTGCGGTAAGCAGGTGCACCTCTCCTTATGCCTCATCACACGTCTGGACTTCCGGGAGACCCTCTCTTGCAAAGAAGAAAGATCGAGGGCTGGGTCTAGTGGTCACCAAGAGAGCATTCGAGCGCCCACAGCTGTAAAATACTGAGCTCGATTCCAAGAAGTTGTCTGTACCTTTGCCAGATGTGAATGGACTGCTGCCTGGACAATCGTTTCCTTTTGTAAGAAGGGGAGAGCCTTCTGGAATCCTGGAATTCAATCTCTACAAGGAGCCTCAGACCTGGAGAAGGTCCAGTCTCTAAGTTGGCAAAAGACATCATTCAGGACCCCGGGCAGTCACAGGGCTTCCTGAAGCAGTGCTGTATTACATTTTCCATCTGGCCGCACAGCAAGTAAAGGGATGAAGGGGAAAATTCTGGAGCAGACATCTGAGGCGCGTGCACTCTCTCTCTCTCTCTCTCTCTCTCTCTCTCTCTGTATTTTCTCCCTCTGTCTCTCTCACTTCCCACCATGTGCCCATGTGACAGGCAAGTGCCTCATGCTCCTGCTGAAGTTGAACAGGAGCACGTGTCCAGAGGGCAGGAAGCATAACCCAGCATTAGCTCCAGGAAGGATTGCGTTTTATAAAAATCCCACCTTCCCTGTCTTTCACCAGCTTCCTAGAACGTGCAGGAGAGAGAGGAATCTCCCAGAAGTTTCCAGGGCACAAAGCTATGAGGAGCACATTCACTATGAATTTGTTAATTGCATCAGAGATCAAGGCCAACAAGACGAACTGCATCAGTGTTAGAATACTCCCGACAGCATCCCCTAGACTCTGCTGTTTGCTCAACTAGACACAGACGTGGGCTGAATGGTCTGGCCTGACCTTGCTGACTCACCTAGCCCTCTGCTGACACCATCCATCTGCGCTGCTATGTTGGGAAAAGAGGCCCTCGAACCAGCAGTGCAAAGTTTCTGTGGGTGGTGATGCTTCCACCGGGCGCCAAGAGGTGCTGGTGGGAGAAATCCAAGAGCAAAGAAAAGACTTTGTGAGTTCAAGCTGTGGTGATCTGGAGTGACCCAGGATCATTGCACCCCAATCACTCAGTGTCATTTCCTTCCTTCTGGTTAACCTTACCTGGCTCTGATGTGTTTATAAGATGCTCTTTGTTGAGTGTCTGTGGTCTGGTAAGGGAAAGAGGGGACACGGTGTCCCCACAGACAGATGCATGCTTGAACTAGGAGCCTTTTTCTGGCAAAGGTAAACCTCTCCCTGAACAAGGAAATTGGTGAAAGAAAAAAAGGGGGGAGCCAGGATCACTGAGGTTCTAGATCATGCCCCTCCCTGCAAAGGGTGAGCACTGTAAGTCCTTTCTAAGTCCTACCTTGGGGAGGCCTCACCTGCCAGTGGCTCTCCTCTTGTTACCTTTGACAACTGCATAAGAAGCAAAGGCCCTCGGCCAGGCACTCAGAAGAAGGCCTTTTGAAGAGAGTGATCTGGACTTAGGCTTTTGATCTTACAGCACAGACTTACCTACTCATTCTGGAAAGCTCATCAGATTCAAGGCATACCGGGCCATACTAGAAATTCCTCTGTAGCCAGCACAAGCCATGAGAACACATTTTATAAATCTGTGAATGACCTTACAATGTCTTCCCTTGGAAAGCAGCCAAAAGGATCACTGAAATAAGCGTCCAGGCTTTGTACTGGCCTTGATTTGAAGTAAGACCCCTGGGAATTCATACCAAATGAAGCTTCTCTGACTGTTCGCAAGCAAGCCTTGCTTCTAGATTTAATTTCCAAAGGAAGGAAATGCATCCTGAAGACACACTTGTTAGTGGAGAACATAAGATTATATAGGTGATGGTCTTGAAACAGTATTCCTCATCCCCTGCCTCCAATGACATGCAAATCTAAATTCAGGTGGATAAGAGAGCAAAATGGAAGGGGGATGTCATATAAGCCTAGGAATAAAATACAAAGAAATATTAAAAACTAATACTAATTACTGGGGAGGGCAAGCCTTGCTAAATTAAGTCATAAAGTACAGAAACAAGGAAGGAAAGAAAGACGTGTTTGGTTACATGAGATTCTTAAATTTCTGTATACTATGCACATAGTTTGACGGCAAAAGATGTGGAAATAACCTGAAACATACACAACAGAAAAATAATTGGTGCCTGAGATAGAAAATTTTCTATAACTCAGTAAGAAAAATCCATTCAACACAATAGAAAAAAATAGTCTAGGAATGATTCTTCATAAAACCAATCTAACTTGGACTTAAAACCTCAGCTTAAAACCAGGCAAGGTGGCCTCCTGTGCCCTCTACCAAACCCAACTAAGCCAATGGGGGGTGTTATTGAGAAGCCACCCTATTGGGGAAAATGCCTCGGAGACAGTGAGAGTGCATCACTCTAATTGGAAAGCCTCCGTCCCATGAGGGACACCCCAGAAAACACATACAACTGCTTCGATAATCCTCCAACATCCAGAGTATGTGTCACATTTCGTGTAGGCCTCATGAAAGGAACAGAGTTATTTCTACCTTGATGTGACTCATTTGGGTTTAAAGACATCATCAGAGAATATCCTGAAGTCTCTGACGCTGACGGGCAGTTGTAATGAAAGTGTCAAGAACGATTTCTCCTGCCTGGCCCCCGTGCCTCCAGAAACACAAAGGGAGGCTCAGCACAGCAAGACCGAATGACTGGATGTTCTCGTTCTGTGAACTGTGGGGAAGAGAAAGTGCTGCTTGACTATGAGAGACACATTCACCGCAACCTGTTCTCTACTTAGTCTCTTCTCTGTCAAGGCATTATCCATTTTGCATGATGGAACTGTCATCAACAGATTCAATAGAACCTATTTTGTGGTCTGCCATATCTATTTTTCAGGGAAACAAAACCATTCAGGATAGAGTTTTGATGCCTTGGGCACTATTTTACACCTGGCTCGTTCCCCCCTCCTACCACCCATCCGCTATTTCCATCTTTTTTTGATTCCTGAATGGCAAATCCAAAGCCCCTGCAATACCCAAATCCAGCTGGAAAGTGAAAAATTAACTCTGTTTTCAAAATGTTGAATGGTTTTTGTGTGCCATGTGCTTAAGGCTTGCAGCTATAAAGCTTGGGAAAGAGATAACTTGGACACAATAATGTCTATAGTGTATTCCAACTCTAAAATGTTAGGATCCATCCAACAATAGAAATTGGCTAAATAAATTATGTTACAACCATAAGATGGAATGCTATCTGGCCATTTAATGTGATGTGGGAGAACATGAAATGACAATAGGAAAATGCTCATGATATAGCAAGAGGGAAAGCAGATTATAAAGCACTATGTACTGCATAATAACGGTTTTGTTAAAAATGAAAATAACAACCATGATTGTGTGCACACACCCCTATACCCATGATAAAAAAGCCTGGAAGGATTGACATTAAAAACTCACTGTGGCTACTTGTTAGTAGTGGGAACACGGGTATGTTTTATTTTTCCCATAGTGCTTCTGTGTGTCTGAAACCTTACTAGTAAACAAATACTGTTTTTCTAATCAGAAAAAAAAAGGCATTTAAAATATAAAATTGCCAAAATGCATAATAAAAAAATGATTTTATTGCTTCGGAGAAACTGGCCATAATAGCTAAGCTCTTTACTGTGGAAAATACACAAAACATAAAGTTTATCATTTTAACCACTTCAGGGTGTACGACACAGTGGCAGTTAAGTACTTCCACACTCTTGTGCAGCCACCACCACCATCTAGCTCCAGAACATTTTCATCACCCCAAGAGGAAATCCCATACACATTGAGTTCCCACCCCACTATACACCTGTCCCCTAAAATCTATAAATCTGTTTCTGTCTATGGATTTGCCTATTCTGTATGTTTAATGTAAGTGGAATAACACAATATGTGGCTTCTGTGTCTTTGCTCACTTAACACAAAGTTTTCAAGATTCATCTGTATTATAGCATGTATCTGTACGCCATCCCCTTTTATATCAGAATGCTATTCCGTTGTATGGCTATACTACACTTTATTTATCTGTTCATCCCTTGATGGACATTTGAGTTGTTTCCACCTTTTTGCTACTGTATTTAGTACTGCAATACACATTTGCATAAAAGTTTTTGGTTGAACACCTGTTTTCGATTATTTTGGATATATACCTAGGAGTGGAAATGCTGGGTCATGTGGCAATTCTAGGTTTAACCTACTGAGGATCATCCAAAGTGTTCTACAGAGTGGCTCCATCACTTGAAATTCTGATCAGCAATGCACAGTGTTCTAATTTCTCCACATTCTCACAAACACTTATTTCCTATTGATTATGATTATGATTATAGCTATCCTAGTGGGTGTGAAGTGGCATTATCTCATTGTGGTTTTATTTGCATTCCTCAAATGACTGTTCATGTTGCTATCCCATGCATTAATTGGGCTTTTAGTCTTTTTGTTGTTGAATTGTAAGTGTTCTTTGTATATACTGGATACTAGACCCTTTTCAGATATATCATTTGTAAATTCTTCCTCATTCTGTGAGTTCTTTTTTTCACTCTGAATAGTGCCCTTTGATGCAGGAAAGAGTTTTGAGATAAAAATGTATAAGTCCTCCAACTTTGTTCTTCTATTTCAAGATAGAGTTGACTATTCTATGTGCATTGAATTTTCTTATGAATGTATGCCCAGCTTTACTACTTTTACAAAAAGCCATTGAGATTTTGATAGCTATTAAAAGGAATCCATAGATTGTTTGGGAGAGTACTACAATCTCAACAATATTGTCTTCTATCACATGAACACAGGGTGTCTTTATATTTAGCTGCCTTCATTTTTTCAGCAATATTTTGTAGTTTTCATTGTACAAGACTTGTACCTCCTCAAATTATTCCTAAGTACTTTATTCTTTTTGATACTGTTGTAAATGGAATTGATTTCTTAATTTCTGTTTCAGAGAGTTCATTACAGAAATACAACTGATTATATCATCTATGAATAGAGACAACTTTCCTTTTTCCTTTCCAATGTTGGTGTCTTTTTATTTCTTTTTCTTGCCTAATTGCTCTGGCTAGGACTTCAAGTACAATCCTGAAAAGATAGTGAAAGTGTGAATTCTTGTTTCATTCAAGTGTGATATTAGCTGTGGATTTTACATAAATGTTGTTTATTATATCGGGGAAGTTCCCTTTATTACTTGTTTAGTTTAGTTTTTGTTTGTTTTTACCTTGAAAGGGCACTAGATTTCACCAAATGCTTGTTTTTTTTTTAATCTGCATTTATTGAAATGATTATGTGATTTCTTTTCTTTCTTCATTCTGTCAATGTGAGGTATTACACTGATTGATTTTGGTATGTTGAACTACACTTGCATTCTTGGAGTGAATCCCACTCGCTCATGGTGCATATTGCTACCATTGCTACTGGCTTTGGTTTGCTAATGTATTGTTGAGGATTTTTGTGTTTTATTCATGGGCACATTAGTCTTTTTTTTTATGTCTTTCTCTGACTTTGGTATCAGGGTAATGCTGGCCCTATAGAATAAGTTAGGAAGTATTCCTTTCTCTTCCATTTTTTGGAAGAGGTTGAGAAAGATTGGTACTGATTGTTTAGATGTCTGTTAGAGTTCATTAGTAGTCACATGGTCCTGGGCATTTTTTGTGTGTTTGTTTGTTTGTAGGTTTTTGGTTAATGATTCAAATAGTTCAGCTTTTAAAAGAACCGTATTAAAACATAAATTGAAGATTTTCCTTCAAATGTTCAATTCAGTCACTTTTAACTTTGGCCATGATGTTAAGCCCATGTGATTTTGCAATTTGAATGAAGAACTTCTTCATTTAACCAAACAAATTGCTTCCAAGTTTATGCATATTCCCGTTGACAATTAGTTCATAAAATCTTGGAAATGTAGGTTTCCTCTGACTTTTCATTGCACATTCAAGTCCTCTTCTATCTGTGGACCCGTTTTAGGGTTAATGACTTATTTAGTACAAAAGAGACAAATAAAATATGAATAGCTTATAATGTCAAAGTATGGAAGGTAAGTGAATAAAAATGTAATTCCAACTTTTAGACGTTAATAGCTATCAGAAGGCCAAAGTCACACTGTAAACATCACTCCATCCATTCATTACAGAATATAGTATTTATTCTATGGAATACCATGAGTGCTCCACTTAAATGCCTGTGCTGTTCATAACCCCATGTGAAGATTATATGTCCCTGGCCTCTGGGGTCCTTGCCACCCACCAGATTTCTTACCCATAACAGCGCTCTTCATGGGGATGATCTATTAAAATGCCTTTCAGCTTTGCTCATGTTTATTGTTGCTATTGTTTTGTCATTGAAATTGTTTGGTTGCAGTGATTTTTACCCGTCCATCCCATGTAGTTCCTGATTTCAGAAAATTCTTTCTTAGTCAAATTGTTGGGCTCACACTTTTTTTTAGTCCAAATATAACAATTCTGAAAATATATCTTATACCTGTGGCTACAATGGAATTTATGGGAAATTCAGTTTCATTACAGAAGCCGGACTTCCTACAAAACTAACCATTCACCTAGACACCTAGACAGTTGCTCAGAGAGAAGATATGCTTTGCATAAAAATAAAATGCAACTGAAGACACAATTCCCAAATAAGCAAATGAGCTAGTTCATTTGGAGGCTCATCGGTTAAAGAAGTGAGCTCCCAAAGGTCTGCTTCCTAGACGTGGGGGTCACGGCCAAACCAAACTTTCCCAGACTCTGTTTATTTCTCTGTAAGATGGATATGACACTAGTTCCTACCATGCTGGATTGTTGAGAGGATTGAGTGAGAGAAACCAGCTAAATCCGTTAGCACTATCTGTGGCAGGTAGTGAATAGTCAATACACGCTAACTGGTTAGAAGTAGCATCAGCACAAACAGAATCAAGAACATCAATGTTCTGCATTTTTCTGCGTATCAGATCCTCCGCAACTGTAAGCCAGTTACCTCTAGTGCCTTCGTGCTGAGCTTCTCAGCCAGCGTACTCACGTCCGTTCATTTGTTCATTCATTCATTCATTCATTCATTCATTCATTCATTCATTCAACAAATGTCCAGATAATAAATGCCTGTCGGTGCTAGCCCAAGTACTGATGATGGAATAGTACCAGGTCTCTGACCTAATTGTTTACAGCGGGGGTCAGCAAACTTATTCCGCTACTGGCCAGATAGCAAATATTTTAGGATTTTTGAGCCATACACCTCTGATGGAAGAGGCATTCATTTCAGCCATCGTACTGCAAGAGCAGCCATGTGTCAAAATGAATGGGCATGGCCGTGAGCCAATACAACTTTGTTTACAAAAACAGGCAGTGAGCAGCATTTGGCTTGAAGTAGACGATTTAGAGATTTTCAGTATAGAGTCTAACAAAGGAAATAGTTAAATAAATACAGTCAAGTATGAGAAATACTCCGATGGTCTCAAAGAAGGCCAAGGAAGTCTCCCCAGAAGAAGCAATACTTAATCTAGTACCAAATGGATGCACAGAAGACAGGCAAGGAGAGAGAGAACAGCATTGTAGGCAGAGGCATGGTGTGTGCGGGGCTGGGAGAAGAAAGAGAAGTCAAGAGACAAAGACGCAGAAACAGAGACGGATGGACAGGGATGAAGTTAGAGGAGCACCTCAAACTGAACAGGGCTCGAGTGCTGGGGCTGTGGGGATGAAGCTATAGAGGGGTGAGGACTGGGTTGTGAATGGTTCTGGCACTGGGACTCGTCACCCCTCACCACCTGGCGCACATCTCTGATGAGAGCCGCATAGGGCTGGCATCTCTCCATCTGCAGCCGTTCTCGGGGCCAGGCACCTTCATGACGGACCCCAGTAAACAACTGTCTATAATACCCTAACTTCTGAGTATCCCGAACATGCCAGTGAAATCTAAAAAGAGATCAATTAAAAGAAGGGCTAAACATTCAGGGACGTTGACTTCGTTTTCAACAGAAGAAAAATTTTTGACAGTGAGATAATTGTATGCCATAATCTTTCAGTTTTTCAGGATCATGGACTAAAAAAAAGTCACTTCATGCTCATTAAGGATAAGAAAATAGATTTGCAAGATTAGCATCCTCTACATTCAGATGCACAATTTCCATGTTCATTATTGGCCAACACAACAGTCCGTTCCCAAGGAAGAGTAATGGTTTGCTTTACTTGACATTTTGAGCTCCCACATCTGAGGGCCACGTCCCAGGGGACACACGTTGCCCCGTCACTTGGAAACAGACCAGTCTGCCCCCTCAGTCGGTCACCCCATGAGGCATCTCAGCACTGAGGTGGGCTCACACTACAGTGCTCTTCATCCTTTCCACGGGGTCTGGAAAGTGAGGACGTGGGTGTAGGAACATGAAGAAGACAGAGAATTCAAGAGCAGATAGTCACACTTGGCTTGGAAATAGTCCAGTGGTGGCCGGCCCTGCCTCATCATAAGTCAACACTCAGGAAAACCAACGTAGACCTCTGCATATAGACCCATATGAGCAGAAACAAGGAAAAATTCTAGCACAGAAAGCTGGCTTTTCTCCCAACCATCAAAATCTGAACATGTTCTCAAATATATATGGTAACCTATTCTCCTCTTTATTCTACTATTACCTTACATTTTAGCCTGAATTTAATTCTTAGCTCAGGATAGCTTATGAACTCATACATGCTCGTAAACAAATGTTGGAAGGAGAAGGCACAGCAGAAATGGTTTCAGCTGTTAAAATTCTACATATAAAGAGCTATTAGTGCATCGAACCTACCCTAACATTTCATTCTCTTAATGGAATTCATGCTGAATTTTGATAGCATGAAGTAAGAGATTTTATTTTCACGAAAGCCCATTTCTGTTGCATGACATTAATACATGGCTAAATAAACAAAGCATCACCAGGAAATAAATCCCAATTTGAAGTCTGAAAGGGCACTCCTATTTCTTGAATATTCTGAATGTCAACTTTTTGATGGAAAAAATAATACATAGTAGTGACTGTACACATAGGTCTATACTGGGTGTCTTTGCCGTGTGTCCCGAGTTTCATTTGTTGAATCCCTATGTTTTCTGTTCCAGAGCGTCTCGTGGCATTTATTATGTTCTCCTAAAACTGCAGCTCATGAAGGCGTTGGAAAGGTCACTGTTTCCTGGTTATGTTTTTTAAAAGAGTTTAAGTTAATATATATGTTCTCCAATAAAAGATGATCTTTCATGTGCATTTGTTTCTGAAATTGAGGCGTATCTGTTCCTGTTCTCTGGGAGCCATTGTTCACTTTCCGAGTGTTTCCTGAAGTTTCCCTACAGCAGGGTGCTCCCCTGCACATCTGTAATGAGGGCAACTTTGTTCCCACCTTTGTCTGTGGACAGGGGCACAGTAGCGAGGCTCAGACAGCACAGGGCTCTCAGGAGACTCTCTTCTGAAGACAATGGTACAAAGACCTTGCCATGGAGAAAGACAGAAGGTCATAAAAATTAGTGGCCTTAACACCCTTAGTTAAAAATATAAAAGAAATCATTTATCTTCCCTTAACTTAAAGTTTTATACTAGTCCGCCTGTTCTAAAAAAAGAGAACTCTAACACTGAGCTTTGCAGCGACCAGGAAATGTCGCTATTTATTTTATATTTTGGAATTCTGGTAAGATGGTATTTTTACATACTGGTCATTTCAATTTTAATTGTTGGTGAGATTTTTTTTTTTTCTCAATGTGGAGGACGATGACCATCTGTCCTCTGGTTTCACTGAAAATGGAGCAAGAAAAGAAGGGCTTAATTTCTACAGGCTGGCTTTCTTCTAAAAAGGGAAAGTTCTCCAAAGTTTTGCACTGCCACTTGGGCAAGAGAAGGCAGGGAAGTGCTGGCAGACACAGGGCAGGGGCCTGGCAGGCTCTGCTATCAAGCAGGGGGACCAGCAGGCCCATACTAGGAACCTGGTAAGAACAGAAATGCCCAGGGGAGCTGAGGGTCAGGGAAGTGTGCAGGAGGTGGGTAAGGGGAGCGGGACTAGGAAATCAAGACCAGGGAACAAGGTGAGGAAGACCGAACAAAGGCTCGGTCACAGAAAGGACACAGAAGAGCTTAGAGAGTCTGACCAGGGAGGAGTAGGAGCAGGTGGGAGGCCAGGTGGGGATGCTGAGAGGGCATGAGATTCAGAATCAGACGGCTCAGGGTCAAATGTGCTGCAGGGCATCTTACGGGAGACTCCTGGAGCCCCTGCCGCACATCAGCACAACGCAGACTTCCATGAAGCCTTTCCAGCTTTCCGGACGTTCTTGGTCTCTTGCTCCGAGCTGTGACAGTCCTTCACTCTGCAAAACTCTCCCACGGGCTCACCCATCGCCACCTGGTTTCTTCTTCATTATCCCAAAGCTCTTTGATCCCCAGGTACTACTTTCTTCATGACTTCTTGAGCCCAGGGACTGGTCAGGCGCACGTGTAACCGGATCTTCAGTATGGAAGACAGAGGCAAGAAAGCGACACAGTTCCCCCAGGCCAGGACCCAACTCTGTTTTTACACTTTTATTCACTGAAATTGAAAACACACAGGGTACCACTTGACGAATTTTCTCAAATTGAATACATTCATATAACCAGTACCCAGATGAAGAAACAGAATGTGATCAGCACCTCCCAAAAGCTCCCCTTAGGCCGTCCCTTTATGCTGTCACAAGGGCGACTACTGCCCCAGTTCGGGAAGGCTTTGAGCTGAACCTGCAGACATACCCATAGTGCACTGCTCCCAGAACCACAGCTGAACATCCAGGGGACGCTGGGGCTGAGATGCCAACCAGCGAGGATCAAGGTGAGCATCAACCCCAAGCCCTGAATCAGGCCTCGAGTGGCATCCTCCTTTCATTACGAGGCTCTGGCTCGAAAGGCAGCTATGCGAGACCGAGCTTCTCAAGTACAGGGAAGGACAGCGGGGCATTCGGTCTTGCTCAGCGGATAAAGCCAGGGGGCTGGAGAGTGACTCTTTCTTAGGGCTTCCAATTGCTCAAGACACAGCTTACTACAGCTCTTCCTGAGCCAGCAAACACATTCTACCAAGTCTCCTGCATATGACTGTGAGTAGGTTGTTTCTTGGTGAATTAGCCCCTTGGTGTTCACACTGAACAGAGAAGGAAAATGTTCCTTTTTTTTCCCCCAAGCAAAAGGATGCAGAAAGCATCCTCAAGGGCTTGTGCTTAATATCTTCAAGGCAGAGAACAACAGGTGTACTGCCTTCCAAATGTCAAGGAGCCCTGGACGAGCCATGGGGCCCCATTGTGCAGTATTCTTTGGTCCAAGGGATGCTTCAGAAATTCTGAAAACAACACCACATTGCAAATAAACACTCTGCACTTGGAGAAGGGTGCTTTGTTCTCCAGGTCAAGGCAGCTCGCACCAGCCCCTTTGTCCTTCAGGGAAGGGATTGTCATTGCCACGGTTCCTACAAGCTGCTGTGTGTGATTATCTCAAGGGCACTTGACAATCTCACCGCCTGTGTGTCCCCAAGGACTTTGTGTGCATGAACACGGGCTCCTGTGTTTCCGCAGCCTGTGGATGTAGTCCACTAGAATCAATTGAACAAAATCAAACCTGTGATAGGGGCCCATGATCTGAGCTAGAGTCAACCAGGTGCCAGGGACGCAGAGGGCCCTGGTGAGGGAGGTCACGTGCAGAGCCACTTGGGAAGGCTGATTCATTCGGCTCGGTGGGCTCTGGGGAACCAGGGCACGTCCAGCCCTCACCTTACCAACAATACTGCTGTGCCACGAGCGATGTGATTCTGTAACAGAGCCCAGCAGCTCACCACAACTGTGTCAGGCCCTGGAACGCTGTCTCCTTAACCTCCACAACATCCCTACGAGGAAGATACTACTGACCCCATAACATATGGGGAAAGTGAGGCTTTGAGGGATCACACAGCAGGGAAAGGCCTCAGCGGGATCCACACTGGACTCGTCTGCCTCCAGAGCCCGGGCTCTTCACAGCTGTGCTGTCCTTGGGGTGGCAACATCAACGCTGATCCTTGCACCCATGTTGGAAGGACCCACTTTCGTGGACCAGTGTCTGCTCTCAGGCTCCAAGTCACACTCGGCAGTGTCACCACCTGGCCGTGTTGCAATGTCACAGGCGGGAACCTTGGGTGGCAGGAAAATGACACGGCTCTTGGCGAGACGCGTCCTCTGTTGCTCCTGGTGTGTCAGGCTGGTCAGGGGCCTGCTTTTTCGATCTCCATTTACTCTTTTCTACTGAGGTGACATTCACGTAACTTAAAACCAACCCTGTTGAAGTGTCTAATTCAGCGGCATTTAGTACACTCATAGTGCTGTGCAACCACCACTCCTATCCAGTTCTAGAACATTCTCACCCCAAAAGGAACCCTGACCTATTACACAGCCACACCATTCTCTCCTCACACAGCCCCTGCCAACTACTCATTCTTCTGTCTCTGTCGATTTCCTATCAGTGGAATCACAGAGCATGTGACCTTGGGTCTGACTCCTTTCACTCAGTACGACATTTTCAAGGTCCATCCACGTTGTAGCATGTCGATACTGTCTCTTTTATGGCTGAATAACATTCCATTAGATCGTCCCTCTTAAAAGTGAAGTAAGAGGTAATGTGGTCTCAAAGAAAGAGCATTGACTCAAGAATCTGTGAAACTCTCATTCTTCTCATGGGATTATGGTTATCCTTCTGCATCAGACAGACCGACCTGGGTGCACACGTCACCTCCTCCGCCATGTGGCCTTACTTGAGACACCTAATTACTGTGAGGACCAGCATCCCTGCCCATTGGATAAGCGTAAGTGACCATCCCTAACTCACAGAGCTATAGTGGTAGCAAAAGAGGAAAACACATATGCAAAGATTGTCAAATTGCCTAATGTGCCATCATGATACCTAAGATGATACATAGTTTCTCCTCTTATTTGTGGGAAAACTGTCCCACTTACATTTATAAGTTGGGAACTCACCTGTACACAGCAGATGTGTGCCTGAGTTGCCCATGTAAATTAAAAGAATCAAATCCCCTATTCACTAAGCAAAGGAATTCTTTTTTTTTTTAATGTGTATTTATTTTTGAGAGACAGAGAGAGAGAGAGAGAGAGAGAGCATGAGCATGGCAGGGGCAGAGAGAGGGGGACACACAGAATCTGAAGCAGGCTCCAGGCTCCGAGCTGTCAGCACAGAGCCCGACTTGGGGCTCGAACTCACAAAATGCAAGATCATGACCTGAGCCGAAGTTGGCGTTTAACCGACGGAGCCACCCAGGTGCCCAAGCAAAGGAATTCTTAGGTGGACAAAACCTATTACTGAAGAAAATCTGCTCTAAGTTCCGTGGGTGGGTTAGCCACCTTCTAAATCAACGTTTTCATCCCAGAGTCCAGCACAGTTCTTGGCTCAGAATAGGCACCCAGCATAAGTGTTTGTGTAGGCATCGGCAAAGAAGGAAGAGGTCTTACACCTGACATATTTCGAGGAACGTTCTCCAAAACCCCTGGTTCTCAGACAAATGGTAACTGGCAGCCAAGTTACAGGCATAAGTATCCTTGTAGTCAATCCAACAAAAATCCCTCTGGGGGTGGGCAGTACTGTGGCTTCTGGCTGCAAAGTCATCATCTCGCAGGAGCAGAGCTGGTAATAGGTAGGCAACGGCTCAGATCACAAACTCAGACATGGTGAATGAGGGCTGAGCAGCGTGTACAATGAGGTGAGCCCAGCCATGGGGCTCACTTGGGCACAGTCCATCCATGTTCTCTCTTCTGTCACTGGAATACTTAACAACAACAACAACAAAAAACCCAAAACCCTGTCAAACTTAGTCATTTCTCAGGCATGAAGGATCCAGAGCAGAGACAGAGTCTCAATTAGAGGTGACTTTCAAAGAGCCCTTGGGTTCTAAACCATGGATCTACCGGGACACCTTCTGCCACCACCCAACGCTGCAAAAACACATTAAAGAATGCTTGAGGCGGTTCTGGAAGATAAGTGGCCTGTATTTCATTCACTCACAGAGCGATCTGATCTGCGGAATTTACACCAGTGATAATCCACGCACAGCGTCGCGTTCCCTCCAATCCCAGCACCGTAATCCCAGCAAGCAGCGACCGGGTCCCCTTATGGCAGAGCTCAGACGCATAATAAAGGGAAACAGGAATAAGGAAAAGTATCAGTAACTGAAAACTAAGGAACAGTGTACCTGGAGGTGCAAAACACACCAAGTAGAACAGGAGAAAAAAGACTTTCTGCAAGCCTACTGCAACAGGAGACAGGTCAGAACTCACCGGAGTGCTGAGGGCAAGAAGTGGAGGGGCTGTTAGTGCCAGGGGCTGATGGGAAGTCCTGGGGGATGGGTGAGGGCTTGCTGATGGACGGGAGGTGTCCGGCACACTGAGTCCTTCCTGAGTTCACGCATGTCTTCTTGTGTGACTGGGCCATCTGTGTTTGCCAACTGGAGCCCATCAGCGTTAGGTCCCTACTCTCTCCAGAAGATTCCATTGCAAAGGTCCTCCAGCAATTATTCTCCTGGGTTGGAAAGACATCCATCTCCGTGGGGTAGGGAAAGCATTTACAACGATGACCTGTCTGAAGTAAACTCTCTAAGAGAGGTCCAATGGCTAGCGCCGTGAAGAAGCCTGTCCACGGTTCAGTTGAGGCCACGTTGGTCAAGGGCTTCTGAAACCCTGTTCCCGATGCCAGGACCCTCTCAGAAAAGGGCCTTCTGAGACTTTTCAGCATGCGGTCCGGAAGGCCCCAACAAAATTTCTGAATTTTGAATTAAATTTTTGAAAGCAAAACATCACTTTACCAAACTGTTTGCCTCTCTGATGCCCCCCTGAAAGACTGAGTGGAGACACAGTTTCTTCATTTCCTGAGATTTAATAAATGCTACAAGCCCGGGCTAAAGAAAGATGTCCAGATACTGACACCAGCGGACACACTGCATCTCTCAGATATTTCGAAATATTTCTAAAGGCTGGTGAACTATATTAGGCAGAATGAATAAATAAGCATCGCCTTTGCGGCTGAGAGCCAGCTCCTGAAAGCCTTCCAGCATCATCAGTATTTAGCATTGATGGTCTTTGGTGGGGCTTTCCGGACAGCAATTAGCAATTCTGGAAAGTGAGACACACTGCCCCCTAGCCACACTGCGGACACCACAGCTCTGCCAACAGCCACGCGACGGACATCCTCCGAAGTCACCAGACGGCAGGAGAAGCAGCGAATGCCGAGGAAAAAAGGCAGGTTTGGGCCCGGCCGCGTGTCTTCTGCTGTTTGGACTCCGTGCTGAAGGAGCACCAATGGGCCTAATTCCCCGAGGAGCTGCACGTACCCATTGCCATTTGGCTTGGCCACCTCAGTGTTCTCAAAATCAAGAGATTTTGCGTAGAAATCTGGGTTTCCAGGTTCTCGTGGAACAGCACAGGGATCAGAGGGGGTGCACGCCTCGTGGCCTCACGGTCTCTGCACACCTCTGTTTCCCACACCTGGTCTCCTGTATGCACAGGCTGGATGTTTGCACAATAATCCAGCCCTAACTTGGTGGCGTTACATGACACCAACGATTTACTGCTGTTATTAATTCTCACAGTTCTGGGGATCAGCTGGAACCAGCTGGGTGGTTCTCACTTGGGGTTCCTTAGGCGGCGACGGTCCCACAGTGGCAGGCGGTGGAGAGAAGCTTCCTCACTTACATGTCACGATGGGCAGCCATCCTCCGCTGGAATCTCAGCAAGGGCTCTTTGTGGGAAGGTCCACACTTGGGTTCTGCAAAGCCAGGCTTGCAGGAAAGCCACTTGGTTCTAAGAGTGAGTAACCTGATAGACGGCAGGGATGCTCTATTCACTTTCCTAACCGGGCCTCAGTGTCAACCTTGGCTGTATTCCATTAACAACCAGCAAGGTCCTCGACCACCCACGTGAAAAGGAAAGGGGTGTCAGACCCCTCCACTGACTAATGGGAGAAATGAAGAATTTGGGGCCTTGTCTCAAAACCCCTGTGGTCGTTCCTCAGGTCACAAATTACATATATTCCTCCCACACGCCAAATCCACGCACTGTCCCCCATACCTGTCGAAAGCTGTTATCATGCATTAGGCTCAAGCTGGAGTCAGGATCCTGACCTCAAATCGGGTCCAGCTTTGGATGAGGCTGCTCTTGGATCACTCCTCTGGTCCAGCTTTCTTCGCAAAGACCCCTGATCTGCAACAAGTCATCTGCCCCCACAGGAGGCACGGGGCCACCACCCCCTCTGCGACGTTCCTGTTAATAGGGTGATGTGGCAGGCCATGGAGGCAGGCTGCCCAGTCCTGCTGCCTTCAGGGGCTGTCCCCGGTCCCCGGCTCTGCCCCGGGGCCTCTCAGTTCAGCTCTCCCAACTGTCCCTCCCTTGTCATGAATATATAGCTCGCATCTACAGCAGCTGGTTTCTCTGTTTGCTTCCTGAGCCAACATGTTTGGGAATCAAAGCCTTCTTTTCTTTTTTTTTCACTGTGTCTTTTCCCGTTAGTCCTGGCGGGCAGCATTTCTGTGCACAGAATGCTCTTCAATACCCTGCACATCTTTTGTGAAACTTATTGGAGTTCATGCCATTTGACAGAAGCCATGCCTGCAAATCTGAGCTGAGGCGTCCTGGTTACGATGACCTGGGGGTGGCTGGGGACACGACGGTCCAATAGGGAGGGCCTGGGAGGCCGTGGTCTGTGCAAAGGCTCTTCAGTCTTTCTGCGTCCCCAAGGAAATTTTAAAGTCAGATCCATGGCTGTTTCTTTACACCATGATTTTTACCAACAGACTCCCGGGTTTGGGTTTCCCTGGAAGCTATAGCATGAGTTGAGATTTGTGGGCTCTCTGAGAAGGGCTGGGATGAGAAAGTACTGAACCTGGGACCCACCGTGTCCCGATTCCTCTCCATCTGATAAATTATTTTTAAAGCTCATCTCTTCCTTCGCTCCTCTGACTACAGTCAGCTGGAAAAAAAACATGAGGGTTCCTGTGAACACACGGCCTGAAAGCTCACTTGGTAAAGAACTGCATTAACCATTTTCTGTTTTCTATAAGCAACGATGCTGGCCACGCTTTCTGGGACAACATAGTAAGGGCCTTCTGCCTGCTTCCAATCTCCCTTTATGCCCCCCCGACAGTCTCCGCTAGGCCCTCTGCCTCCCTCGTGCCACACCAGGCTGTTATATTGAAATACATACTGTACCTTATTTATTTTTTTTTTCAACGTTTATTTATTTTTGGGACAGAGAGAGACAGAGCATGAACGGGGGTGGGGCAGAGAGAGAGGGAGACACAGAATCGGAAACAGGCTCCAGGCTCTGAGCCATCAGCCCAGAGCCCGATGCGGGGCTCGAACTCACGGACCGCGAGATCGTGACCTGGCTGAAGTCGGACGCTTAACCGACTGCGCCACCCAGGCGCCCCAATACTGTACCTTATTTTTAAGGGGTACACTGTGTTGGTTTAATGCAGGATATATTGTGAAATGATCACCACAGCCAAGTTGGTTAAAAACCCCAACATCTCACGGTTAGGATCACGTGTGTGAGGCGAGGACACTTAAGACCTACTCTCTTAGCAAATTTCAAGTGTACAGTATAGTATCGTTAACTGTAATCACTACGTTGTTCATTAGATTCCTAGAATTTATGCATCTTTTTATTTAATTTTTTTAAATTTATTTTTGAGAGAGAGAGAGAGAGACAGAGTGCAAGTGGGAGGAGGGGCAGAGAGAGAGGGAGACACAGAATTCAAAGCAGGTTCATACAAGGAAGGTAACTGTGGTGAAGAGGAAGGTACTTCAGTCTAGAAATAATGACACTTTTATGGAGCCCCTGGGTGGCTCAGTTGGTTAAGCGTCAGACTTCAGCTCAGGTCATGATCTCAAAGTTTGTGAGTTTGACAGGCTTTGTGCTGACAGCTCAGAGCCTGGAGCCTGCTTTGGTTTCTGTCTCTCTCTCTCTCTCTCTCTCTCTCTCTCTCTCTCTCTCTCTACATACTAAATAAACATTAAAAAAAACAAGCAATAATACTTTTTGCCACATTCATTATTACAGTATTACAAAGAAACCTCTCTGTCTTAGAGGAACCCGTTGGCTGATTTATTAAGGGGGAACATACGCTTTCAAAGTTAAATGTTCTGTATTCAGAAGATTACAGGGGAAGGAAGAAAGGAAACTCACATCAAAAATGGGCAAGAGAATTGGGTCTCCTTGACCAGACTATGGATTTCATGAAAACAGGGTCAACATGTGACACACGTGTGGGTGGCAGAGTAGATGTCACAGAAGAAAAAATCAGTGACCTAGAAGACACAGTGATACAAGCTCTGAAGAATGAAACACAGGGAATAAAAAGATTCAAAACATAAAATGGAGTATTTAGCTACGTAATAATTTTAAGAGCCCTAGAATAAGAAGCAGTTCGAAGAGAAAAATATTTGAAGAAATGATGGTGAAAAATTTCTAAATTGGATGAAAACTATAAACTCCCAAATGTAAGAATCTCAATGGCCCTGAAGCACAAGAAACATGAAAGCCACACAAAGGTACAGCATAACTAATTTCTTCAAAACCAGTGATGGAGAGAAAAATCTTAAAAGCAATCAGAGATTCCAGACTAAAAATAGCTCACAGGTTCATCATCTAAGTTGTAGTTAACAAAGAGCACAGGTTCAGAGATGGGGATGTTATCTAGGAATGAAAAAGAGAAAACTGCTGACAAATGTACAGATTGTGGCAGAATCTTTAAAAACATACCCAGTTGATGGGACACCTGGGTGGCTCAGTTGGCTGAGCATCCGACTTCAGCTCAGGTCATGATCTCACCATTTGGGAATTCAAGCCCCGTGTCAGGCTCTGTGCCGACAGCTCGGAGCCTGGAGTCTGCTTCCAATTCCGTGTCTCCCTCTCTCTCTCTGCCCCTCCCCTGCTCACGCTCTGTCTCTGTCTCTCTCATAAATAAATAAACATTTAAAAACTTAAAAAATAAATAAATAAAAACATACTAAGTTGAGAAAAAGACACAAGATATTTTAAAAAGTGGCCAGGGAAGAAAGAAACATTCCATAAACAGGAACAAAGGTAAGTCTAAAGACCCCAGGGGAGAAGACGGCAGAGAGCATCTCCACTGAGGGAAAACAAACACAAGCCCGTCCACTTAGGATACTAATCAGAACAAAAGTATATTTCAAAAGTGAAGCTGGAATAAAGACACTTTATGTGTAAAAGGAAGGCTGAAAGGATTCATGATGAGCAGACCTGGTACAAGAAATATTAAAGGAAGTTCTTCGGGAACGAGGGAAATGATAATAGATGGAAACGGATTTATGTGAAAACCAATGAAGACCACAAGTGGGGAATAAGTGAGAAAATATATATTTACTCATTATTTAAGTCTCTTTAAGAGACTTTTAGCTGCTTAGAGAAGAATAACAACACTGAGGCATGGTGTTTGTAACACACGTGGAGGAAAATACACAACAATAATAGCACAGAACCTGAAACTCCACCTGAGTCACATCACTTACACAGAAATGAATAAAAATGAATCGTGGGTAGAAAGTATAAAGCACAAAACTAAAACTTGAAAAACTATAATAGGGGAGAAACACTTGGGGATTTAGGGTTAAGCAAAGATCTTGACACCAGCATAATTTGGTGGACTTCATCCAAATTAACCACTTTGCTATTCAAAAGGCCCTGTCAAGATAACAAAATGACAAATTAGAGACTGGGACACATATTTGCAAATTATATTTCCAACAAAAGCCTTATTTTAAACTATATACAGAATCTGTGAAAGTCAACATTTAAAAAATCCAATTAAAAACTGAGCAAAAGATAGGAACAGACATTTCACTAAATAGGATACAAAGATGTCAAATCAGCCCATGAAAAAATGTTCAACCTCTTTTCCACTAGGGAAATGGAAATTAAAAGCATACTGAAATATCACTACACACCATCAACGCAACAGAAATTTTAAAAATAGTGATTACACCAAAAGCTAGTAAAGATTTGGAGAAACTGAATTGTTCCTACATTGCTGGTGGGAACTTAAAATGGTGGAGTTACCCTGGAAAATAATTAGAAAGTTTCTTTTAAAATTAGTGATGGAATTATCAAAGATCGAGCAACAATACTCCCAGGAAATAATTCTAAACTTATGTTCATGTAGAAACTTATAGACACAATTCATAGCTTTATTAGCAGTAGTCAAAAATGGGAAGTTACCTAAATATCCTTCAGTGGGTTAACTGTTAAACTAACTGTGGTATATCCATACCAAGGAATATTACTGGGGAATAAAAAAGGAATACTGGCAACTACTTGGATTAATCTCAAGGGATTTACTCTGAGTGCAATAAAGCTCATCTCAAAATAGTTACATACTGTATGATTCCATTTACATAACATTCTCAAAATAACAAACTTATAGAAATAGAGAACAAATTGGTGGTTTCCAGGGTTAAGTTAAGCAGGTGGAGGTAGAAAAAGAAAAGTGCCTGTAGCTACATCAGGGCAACATGAGGGATCCTTGTAGATGTAAATGTTCTGTACATTGGTTATACCAATGCCAATATCTTGGTGGTTATATTGAAGTATATTTTTGCAAAGTGTTGCCTTTGGTGGAAACTCAGTAAAGGGTACATGGGACTTCTCTGTATTATTTCTGACAACTGTGTTATTTCTTACAATCTCAATGTACATGTATCTCAAATACAAATTTTAATTTAAAAAGATATATTGGACTTTATCAAAATTAAGAACATTGCTTTCTTAAGACACTATTAGGAAAATAAAATGTAAGCCAAGCCACAGAGTAGGAGGAAGTATTTTCAAAACATTTACCTGACAAATTATTTGTTTCCAGAATATGTAAAGAATACTTACAATTCAATAATAACAAGATTAAACAAGCAATAAAGGACACAAACAGGTAATTCACCAAAGAACATGTATATTGTTAAAGACACAGGTAAAAGAACATTCAACAGAATTAATCATTAGAGATAGTGAAAATTAAAACCACAATGAGATACCAGTGCACAACTAACATAATAGCACAAAACAAAAAGACTGAGAATTTTGAATTTTGTAGAGTGTTGGAATAAATAAAATTCTTATATGTTGCCAGTGGAATGAAAAACATTTCAGCTATGTTAGAAAATTCCTTGTCAATTTAGTATAAACATGCATTCAACCAATGACCCAACAATTCCATTTCTAGGTTTTTAAGAAAAATGAAACTATATGTCCACATAAAGACTTCTACATAAATGCTTTATTCCTTATAGTCAAAACTGTAAGCAACCCAAATAGATGAATGAATTGTGGTTTATGTACACAATGAAAAACTACTCAGCAATAGGAAAATATTGACATGTGCAACACAGGAAGAATTTCAAATGCATATCATTAAGTAAAAGAATCTAATTTCAAAATGCTATATAGTGAATTATTCCATTTATATAATTTTTAAATATATAAATTTCAAAAGAATTAAATCATATAGTGTATGTTCTCTAACCACACTGGAATTAGGTTAGAAATTAATGTCAATCATGGATAAAGATGTGGTTTATATATACAATGGAATACTACTTGGCAATGAGAAAGAATGAAATCCTGCCATTTGCAGCAACGTGGATGGAACTGGAGGGTATTATGCTGAGTGAAATAAGTCAGTCACAGAAAGCAGCATATGTTTTCACTCATATGTGGAACTCGAGAAACTTAACAGAAAACCATGGGGGAGGGAAAGGGAAAAATAATTTCAAACAGAGGGAGGCAAACCGTAAGAGACTCTTAAATACAGAGAACAAACTGAGGGTTGCTGGGGAGTGGGGAGAAAGGGAAAAATGGGTGATGGGCATTGAGGAGGGCACTTGTTGGGATGAGCACTGGGTGTTGTAGGTAAGCAACGAATCATGGGAATCTACTCATGAAGCCAAGAGCACACTGTATATACACTGTATGTTAGCTAAATTGACAATAAATTATATTAAAAAAAGAAATTAATGTCAATCAATAACCTGATAAAAACTCTAAAGTCTTATAAATTGGAGAACACACTTTGAAACAAGCCAGAGATCAAGGAATAAATCACAAGTGAAACAGAGTATTTTGAATGATATAACACTCTACACCCACTAGGATGGTAAAATAAAAAAGACAACATAACAAGTTTGGGCAAGAATATGGCAAAATTGGAACGATCAGACTTTGCTATGTGATTGTAAAATGGAACCGCTGCCAGTTTGGAAAACCTTTTGACGTTTTTCTCAAAATGTTAAACATAGAGTTCCTAATGACACAAGCAATTAATTGCACTCCAAAGTATGTCTAAGAAAACTGAAAACATATTTCCACACAAAAACTTGTACACAAATTTTCCTAGGAGCGTTACTCATGATCGCCAAAAAGTGGAAACAATCTGAGATGTCCATCAACATATCAGAAGACAAAGTGTGATTTCCGTACAGTGGAACATAAAAAGAAATGAAGGGCTAATGAAGGAATGCAGGGCTACAACAACATGGATGGACCCTGAAAAAATTATGTAAAAGAAAAGGCCACAGTTTGTATGACGATCATATGAAATGTCCAGAATAAGAAAATCCACAGAAACAGAAAATAGATTGATTAGTGGTTGCCAAGGGCTGGTGGGAGGCGACCAATGGGGAGTAATTAAGGAAATCAATTGACTTACCTTAGGAAATTATAAATAGGACAGCAATAATTAGTAAAATAGGAAATAGACAAAAGTAGAAAGAATTTTAACAAATTCAAACTTTTTTCTTTGGAAAGAGTAATAAAATTGCTAGACCCCCCCCCAATAATACTGTATTAATTTAATTTAATTTAACTTTTATTAATTTATTTTTTAATTTTAGAGAGAGAAACAGAGCATGAGTGAAGGAGGGGGGAGAGGAGAAAGAAAATCTTAAGCAGGCTCCAGGCTCAGTGTGGAGCTCAATACAGGTCTTGATCCCACGACCCTGGGATCATGACCCAGGCCAAAATCAAGACTCGGATGCTCACCGACTTACCCACCCAAGTGCCCAAACTGTGTTAATTTTAAAAAGAGAGAGAGAAAGAGAACATAAGTTATTGACATAAGGAATAAAAACATGTACATCCTTACAGACCCTACAGACATTGAAAGGACAAGGAAAGAGTCCAAATATCCATCGATGGATGAATGGATAAAGAAGAAGTGGTATATATACACAATGGAGTATTACTCAGTCAAAAAGAATGAAATCTTGTCATTTGCAACTACGTGGATGGAACTGGAGGATATTATGCTAAGTGAAATTAGTCAGAGAAAGACAAAAGTCATATGACTTCAATCATATGAGGACTTTAAGAGACAAAAGAGATGAACATAAGGGAAGGGAAACAAAAATAATATAAAAACAGGGAGGGGGACAAAACCGAAGAGATTCATAAATATGGAGAACAAACTGAGGGTTACTGGAGGGGCTGTGGGAGGGGGGATGGGCTAAACAGGTAAGGGGTACTAAGGAATCTACTCCTGAAATCATTGTTGCACTATATGCTAACTAATTTGGATGTAAATTCAAAAAAAATAAAACAAGTTAATAAATAAATAAATGGACAAGGAAATATTTAAATGGTTTTATGCCAATACATTTGACAACTTAGATGAAAAAGAAAACACAACCTACCAAAACTGACACAAGTAGAAACAGAACATCTGAATAGTCCTGCTGTTGTCTATCTGGGATGGTGAAAAAGTTTCTATATTGATTGGATCGCTGTACTTGTGTCAAAACTCATATAATTACACACTTCAGATTTATGCCATTTCATGGTATGTAAACTTTGCTTTGATCACTAAAAAATAAAGGAGTAGAGCCCAAACACTTAGAACCTATCACACTCTCACAGCTCTGTGAGTAAATAGCCCTTGCTATGATTATCAAAGCATGGGGCACAGAAGAGAAGCTCAGAGACTTGTCTAGAACCTTGGGACAGTGGTAAATTTCAGCAAATATGTATGACATGGGCAAATGCAGTTTGCAACGGCAACAGCTGCACAGTTTTCAATTAAAAACCGGTTTTCTAGGGCACAGATCCAACAAGTGAAGAAGGAACGGTCTATCAAATAGATACAGAGACTTCCACAGAAGTACTTTCCTGATGATGGATTCCCTGCAAAGGACCAAGTTCACACAGGTCTTGGCACAGATGAAGGGCTCCCTAGCTTCCAGCATTTTGCTAAGGAGGTGCACCCAGCAGGCATCAACAGGGCATTAAGAGGAAGAGGCACCTTTACCTGGAAGTTTGCAGCCAGGAAGAAATGCCCCAAGGGGCCCTCCACCTGTCTGAGACTCCACATTTTATCTCCTTGCTGCGTGTGATGCACAGATGACACTTAGCAACGTAACCAGACACATCGGAGCTCATTCAGCTTAACAAGCTGTACGTAGCATGAATGCTATGGGACGCCCTTCTCTAACATCATGGGTATCTGAGCAGATTCAACTTCACCTTCTGGACAACTGCTCTTCTGCAATTCCACATGTCCTACAGAGATCCCCAATTGGCTGGTAGCCCAAAGAAGGATGTCAGTAAATTTTGACTTCACGCTCCACTCCAAAGAAAATGTACACGCAGTGAAATGCACAGATCTTACGTGTGGAAGGCTCTGCATGTGATTATATGTGCATAAGGTCAGCGTGAGATCACAAGTCCCTTTAAAGTCCTATAGATCTGTGGCTTTGGGCAATGTTGCACCAAATGTGCAAGTGTGGTCGCCTGGGGCATCTGGTTTTTTTCTCCAGCTACTGCAGTATGAAAGGAGACTCGGAGAAGCCACTGTCCAGCAGGACAGCAGTGCTACTTTTCCATCCAGAGGACCTGTGATTCCTCCCGTTGAAGGTTCCTACCCAGCAGTGTTCTCAGAGCTGTGCATTTGAATATCCTGGGAAGCTTTCGAAGATACCGATTGTGCGTCTCACCCTTAAAGACTCTGATGCAACTGAGCAGACTGGGCCCAGACATGGCAATTTTTAAAACATTTCCAAGGTAATTCTCGTGTGCAGCCAGGGTTCAGATCTCAAGTGTACAAAAACTTCCATCTTCTAAACAATTCTGGGTCCCGGCCCGGCTCTGCCACTAATCACCTGTGATACTGACAACCTCCATTTCCCTGTTCCCCCGGTTTCTCTTCTGCATAAAACAAGGGAGGTGGATTCCATCAGTTTACAAAGTTGTTTGTGCAGTGAGACTTGAAAACATCATGCCCAGGGGACCCCATCGTGGAGGGAGATAAATTAAGAGTGTCTGTGATTGAGCAGAAACAGCCAGGAACACCTGTCCTCCCCCAGTGCTCCCTGGAGGCACTTCTGCAGAGTTCTGGGGCCTTGGGCAAGTCACGGGCTTCGTGCCTCTGACGTGCCCTGTAGCCGGACAGTAAGTCTCCACCCACCGATGGGGTCGACTTTGTGGAATGCGCAGGCGCCTCCAGCGCTCCCCACACTGCCGTCTGCACCTGTCCACAGTGAGACCTTCTGATGCCTCCTTGTAGCTACTTAACTGACGGTAAAAGGGGGTTCTTCTCTTTTTCTTCCAGCGGCGCCCACAAGCCATGCTCAGAGGGTGCTTTTATTTTTTTTATTTTTTTAACGTTTTATTTATTTTTTGAGACAGGGAGAGACAGAGCACGAACGGGAGGGTCAGAGAGAGGGAGACACAGAATCCGAAACAGGCTCCAGGCTCTGAGCTGTCAGCACAGAGCCCGACGCAGGGCTCGAACTCACGGACCACGAGATCATGACCTGAGCTGAAGCCGGACACTCAACCGACGGAGCCACCCAGGCGCCCTTCAGAGGGTGCTTTTAAAAAAAAAGTTGTTGGGGCGCCTGGGTGGCTCCGTCGGTTAAGCGTCCGACTTCAGCTCAGGTCACGATCTCGTGGTCCGAGAGTTCGAGCCCCGCGTCCGGCTCTGGGCTGATGGCTCAGGGCCTGGAGTCTGCTTTCAATTCTGTGTCTCCCTCTCTCTCTGCCCCTCCCCCATTCATGCTCTGTCTCTGTCTCAAAAATAAATAAACATTACCAAAAAAAATTAAAAAAAAAAAAGTTGTTGAGGAGCCCCCAGGTGGCACAGTCAGTCAGGCATCTGACTTTGGCTCAGGTCATGATCTCCAGGTTCGTGGGTTCGAGCCCTGCGTCTGGCTCTGTGCCAACAGCTGGGAGCCTGGAGCCTGCTTCAGATTCTGTGTCTCCTTCTCTCTCTGCCCCTCCCCCACTTCCTCTCTCTCTCTCTTTCTCTCAAAAATAAATAAACATTAAAAAATTTTAAAGACAGATAAAATAAATTGTTCACTAGAAAGTCCTGGAAGAAGAAGACGATGAGGTTTCAGTCCAGCGGGGAAAGTTGGTTTGGCTCTGGCCAGCGGGGGTCAGGACGAGATGTTCCACGGGGGCCCAGTGAGGCTCCTCGTAAGTCCTGTCTGCTTCTGCCGCGTTTGGAGAAAGTGCGGGCTCTGAGTCAGCAGCTCGGTGTCCAGTCATCTGTCATGCGGAACGCTCACACAAGTGTGCAAAAGACAGAGACGCGGGGATGCTCACGGCAGCGTCTGCCGGTATGCCCCTCCCATCACCATCACCCACACGGACCGTGATCTTTCCCACCCTCGGCCTCCACTGGTTCTTGGCTGGAGAGCTCTTCTCATTCCTCATCCAGAGAGCATGTGTCACTTCCTCCAGGAAGCCCTCCCTGATATCCCCGACGAGGCCACATCCACAGCCACATCTAGCCTACAGACAATAGTGGAAGCATTAACATGCGACTCCCCTTCTGGGTAGACGATTAGGAAGGATGCTGCCTCTGGCCAAACATAGCCCTGGGGACTTATGGCTTGGGGAGGGATGGTGGTGCCCCCAGCAGGTGGATACAGCCCTACATTAGGGCGCAGGGTTTGGTCAGCAAAGTGTGGGCTAGATTTCAGTCCCCTCTCATTATACCCTCTTGAGAAAGCCCTTGGTCAGTACACAGACCACACAACCGTGCAGGTGGCCCCCTTCAGAGCTTCCGTGACTCATTCCCATAGCACGCTTTTTGCGTGTGCTATGAACACCTATTTGCAGCGCCTACCACATTGTATTTGTGAGGTCCTTTGAAAACATGGACTGTGAAGGCAAAGACATGTTTAATTTTGCTCATGTTCTATTCCTAGCCTAGTTCTTGATTCAGAGTAAGTGCTCAAAGATGTACACTGGACAATCAGCAGACAGAAGGAGATTTGGAACACGAGGCATGTGGCAGTCTTGTCTGAACGAGCCTCTAACTTGTGGAGGCTGAATGATTCTCAAACCCAAAGGACAGGCTGTGTCCCAGAGGGAAGCCTCATAAAGGAGAGCCTTTTCCCTCAAATATGCAGACAGGCAAGAATCTACTCCATTTTGCTTCCAAAGCCTGAATAGCTCCTACTTGCAAAAAATACTGACAGAAAGAGCTTCCGGGGAATCTCCTCACTGAGCGTGCACATGGCTTCACATCAGCCCCAACCAGCCCCACGATCTCTGCCATCAGAGAGGTGACTTTAAATTACCTAAGAAAACTGGACATTCTTACGTTATTACAAGAAAGTAGTGAAAATTTGGAGGGGGGGGCTGGCTTCGTCAGCTAAGCATCTGACTTTGGCTCAGGCCACGATCTCACGGTTCGTGGGTTTGAGCCCCGCGTCAGGCTCTGTGCGGACAGCTCAGAACCTGGAGCCTGCCTCGGATTCCGTGTCTCCCTCCCTCTCTGCCCCCTCCCATTCGCACTCTGTCTCTCTCTCTCACAAAAAGAAGTAAATAATAACAATTTTTTTAAAGCAGTGAAAATTTAAACAAAAGGATGCGTACCCCCAACAGCTTTTCAAACATGCAAACGTCCCTTGTCTTCTTTCACAAAGTGATGGGGCTTCGTGATATTCCTGTATTGGCGTAAATGCATTTGCCTCATCACCGAGAGCTTACTTATTTGTACTCATTCATTTCCTTTGACCTGGACTTGCCCAGTCTCCTGTGCATCGGGGGGCATGGTGGTGGCTATTACAACCGTGCTACGATAAACATCGTTGACTACCCATCTTCGCATACATACGTAAGTATCTCTTTAGGACACATAACTAGAAGTAGAATTTCTGCATCTAACTGTGCAGATACCTTTACATTTGAAGCAATAGTAGGCAAGATCTACGGCTTTAAAGCACTAGCTTGATGCGTACAATTAGGCCGTGTGTGTCTGTGTGTGTCTGTGCACACGTGCTCAGGCATCTACCTATTTATACACACAGTCTCCTTCCTCCTCCCCATCACAGGGCCTGATGCAGGCACCCGACCCCAGCACACTAACGATAGACACTGCCTCTCAGAAACGGGGATGGTGGCCTCTTTCCCTGGGCTCAGGGGACCCATTTCCGCCTTCCTAAATGGTCGCAGGCAGCATCCTTCTGCCGCCTCACTCTCCACGGCCTCAATGTCTTCAAAAGTCACCCTCGTTCTTCACAGACATTCTTGATCTTCAGCTCTCCTGCCCATCTTTACTCAACAGGGTTCACGCGCCAAAGGAGAACAATGTCTCTGCGGGAGAAATGCTATAAGCAGTTCAGGAGGGAGCAGGTGGAGAGGAGAGGGAAGCCCCAGGGGGCGTCCACTTCAGAGAGCAGGAAAGGAGGGAAAGGGGGCTGGCCGAGAGGCACAGCCAGGGCAGGGCTGGGCTTCCAGCACAGGGGAAGGCTGAGCCATTCAAGGCAGAGGGGAGGACACAGGAGGAGGGGGCTCCGACCCACCGGTGCAGGGGACACGCAGGCACACCTGGGCACGGCTCCCAGGCCGATTTCGGTCTTCCCTCAGGAAAGAGCTCAACTCCGCTCTCCTGGGAAGGCCCCTTGACTCCCTTGGCTGGAACCTGCGAGCTCTGGTTAAACTTTGTGCATTCGTTCACTCCTTCACTCCTTCACTCATCCTACAAATGCCCACTGAGCACCTCCCGTTTTCTGGGTGTCGACATCATAGATTGAAAACAGAAGTGTATAAATGTGAGGGATTCTTACTCCAGCTGCACCTTCTAGAAGGGAAGAAGGGCAGGGGTGGAGCGGGCAGTGGGAGGAGCCAGGGATTGGGAATCACAAAGAACGGTGTCTCCCTTGCTGGTTCCTCAGACACTAAGCAGCACCCACTCACTGCCAGGCACGGTCTGGACACTGAGGACCCGGACGCGAACAAGCAATTTGCCCTTCCCCACCCCGCATGGTGTTCCAGTAGCTGACGTATGCAAAACCAAGAAAGGCTGTGTACCTGCAAGGACAGATACAGCCAAAGGTTAACAGAGCCGGAGAGTGACGTAGTGAGGGGGTCCCACGGAAAATAATAAGTAGGGAGGGCTTCCATGAGGGGTGGCTTCTGAGGTGAGACCAGAATGACTAGAGAGAAAATAACACCTGGGAAAAACACGCTAGTTAGAGAGGAGAGCCAGCGCAAAGGCCCTGGGGCAGGAGGAAGCCCCAGGACACAATGCTCAAGGAGCTGAGTGGAGGGGAGGAGAGGGCTGGGCAGCAGTGAGACAGGGGAGAGAGCAGAGAGGTAGAGGATAGGGGGGAGGAAGGAGGAGGAGCTGGTAGGGAAGGGGACAACGTGGGCCCTGCAGGCTGGCATAAGAATGTGGGTTTTGCTCTGAGTGTTATCCAGCAGCCGGTGGTTTTAAGCACACAAGTGACGTGGTCCAACCCGTTCTGAAGAACACTCAGGCTGCTATGTTGAAATCAGATCACAGAGCAGGTCAAGGAGGTACCAAGTTCCTGCCTCCAGGGTGTTCTCAGGCTATGCATGGTGTTGGGTGGTTCCTTACGTCCCCCCTTCCAGACAGGGACTTCCAACAGCCCCGTTTGTCTCAGGCTCCTGGCCCTCTGCACAGTGTTGGGCGAATCCGGGGTAAGTTTTGCTGAGGGAGCAGGGGAGGAGGGAAGGAAGGAGGCGACAGTTCCGCAGTCAGAAGGGGGCCGAGTCCATAGCATCACATTTATTTCCTAGATTCTGTTTGGATCTGCCTCCTGGTTTATCTTGCTTATTTTGCACATGACAAGCTGATAGCCATTTAGCAAATACTCGGCTCTATTTTGGGTGAGACCAGCATATGGCAGTAGGAACGACTGTGCCCAGAACCAGCTCCTGGAAGCCAAGCTCTGGCAAGCTCGTGGAGACTCAGTTCCACAAAGAGCCATGTGCTGAGAAACCACGGCTAAGAGCAGACGCAGTCATGGCCCTTTCTGTCAAAGCTCATGGCTCCACGGCGGGGGATCGGGGAAATGCAGCTGCTACAACTCTCTCAGAGCGTCGACCCACGTCCACCGGCCGGACACACCAGTGGTGCGAACTTCAGGACAGAGAGCATGTCTTCTGTTAGAGAGTCATGGTTGTGGGGGGTCACTTACTTACCTACTGTTTTTGATATGTGTGTTTGGATGGGGGACAGAGGGACAGTCAGTGGGAATTCATCAGGGATTCTGAAAGGATCTGAAAGAGTTTTTGACTCTCCATTAATATATATATATAATACTCTCCATTAATATATATGTGTATATATATATAATACTCTCCATTAATATATATACACACACACACATATTTTATATATATATATATATATATATATATATATATATATATATATATATAACGAACACAGAGCTTGCATAAAAATTCAGAAAGTTCCTGAAGCCCTTGCATGAATCTCTGGAGAAGAACTCAGGCCTTCAGGACACCATCCAAGGTGGAAACCCGCGGCAGTCAACAGAATCCATGGTGCAAGATGCGGGAACGCAGTGTTTTCCAGCGGGAGTTGGGAGAACGTATATGCCTTCGCTAAACCGATCGGCAAAATATCAAGTGTGGCTTTGGCTTTATCGCTGCTTTGGAGGGCTGACCTCTTTGTTTAATGGAGAAATCCTCCCGCTCCCCACTGGACAGGCTAGAGCACACACCTTACCAGCAGGGTGGAGGTCCCCGGGCGCGGCTGTCTAAATTTCAGCTGCTAAGCTGCGGGCAGGTGAGTACTGTGTGCACACTCTGACGGGCAGATTGAATGGTCCGCAGTGTAAATGGTCAGCAAAGGGAAAGTTCACAGCTCAGATCTGCTGGGGCCAACTTTAAAGGACGGGGAGGCTCAATTTCCATACTGCACACCTGGAAAGATGAGAGGATTTATTTCTGATTCGCACGAGGATGGAGTCTGGAGAGCACGGAAGGACCAAGAGACAGATCTCTACAAGGAAGTCCCTCCATGTCTGGGTCCTTTGTTCTCGTTAGGATGTCCACAAGAGCCCTTTTGACAACCCTCATGTTAAAAGGTGGGGGTAATTCCTGTCTCCTTAAGCATGGGGTGTCCTTAGTGGCTTGCTTGTAATGAACAGAATGTGCTAGAATGTGGATCCTCCTGGAGCTGGCTGTGTGGTGAGGACTGGAGATGCTCGACTATCTGGAATCTCCTCCTTCATGAGACACAGGATCAGCAAACATTCACTGAGTATTGACCGTGTTCCAGGGACGTGCTCTAGGGACACAGAATCATGTAAGGCGAGGTCCCCACAAGATGGGCACTGAGACATGAGACAGACGCTGTCACTGGGCTAACCCCTCTGGGTCTACTGGGGTTGCATTAGTAGGTGAAACTCCCCTGCTTGTTCCCCCTTTTCCAGGAGCAACACACAAGGACAGCCCAGAAGCAAACACTGGGCACAAAGGGGACTTTCCCCTCAGGAGCTGGGGGACAACTCCGCATTAGGACCACTTACCAAGTAACAAGTCCCCTGGTTCCCGCTTGGGGAAAGGCCGGTCCTACCACACAGAAGGCGGCCAACTCCTAATGTCCCAATTGGAAAAGACACTCCACTTGGTGGGAGAAGATCCCCACCTGAGCATTTGGGGCAGAACAGCCCCAAGGTTGAATTTTCCAGCATCCACAGACACACAAGCAGAGGCCAGGTGACTGCCTGGCAGAGAAGACTTGATGACATTCTTGCGGGAAAGAGGGAACAACTCTATAGTTGTCCTTTATGGGACACGACGGGATCCATGGCCGCTGACCTTGAGGAATGGAGCACTGGAAAAGGTCATGGCAACTGGTGACCTGGAGTTCTTTTGAGCCCCAACATGCTATTGAGATAACGTGGACCTGTGAGTCCACACGTGGCTGGAGGTATGCGGGGTGGCTTTGTGCAGAGCACAGGAAGCAAGAGGAAGGAGGAACACAGGGTCAGTGCGTGGGGACGGGGAGGGAAGGGAGGTGCACTTCGAGCAGGGACGGAGGGCCATCTGGGGAGGCATGGACTCTGTCTAGGACATGACGTATAGGGATGAGACTGCGCCGCGTGTCCCCAGCACGCCTCTGCAGTGCCCCACCTCCCCCAACACGGCACTGCTCTAGGGGATTTTCTCAGTGAGCCCTCCACACACTAGTCCGTGTAGCCACTGTAACCAAAGTGCTGAAGCCCAAAACCTGGACGTCACGCTTGCCAGCTCTTCCCGCAGCCTCTAAACCCATCAAACGCTGAGTCCAAGGATTCTGACTCCCAGAAGTCTGGGAAATGTGCCTCTTCTCACCGCCTGCCCCCCACGGCCACCTTCCAATCCAGAGGACCATCACGTCCTCCCCAACGGCACCCAACTTGTCCCTAGCTTCAATCCAGCCCCTGTGAAGCACCCAGGAAGTTTTCAGTCATGGGTTTGGTCATGTCCCTCTGCTGCAGAAACTCCACTGTGCCCTTGCTTGTGGGATCCAAAGAGTGCCAGCTGTGGGAGGAAGGGATTAGTGGGGTAGGACAAGTCTACATGGGGCTCTCCTCTGATGGAGAAAACCCTGGTCCATCGTATCCCGGATGGAGATGCTCGTCAGTGGCGTTGGCAGCCGGCAGCCCAGTGGGGCATTCTGCTCTCCCCAGCCTCACCCCCCACACAGCGGTCTCCTCCCCTGACTCCTCCAGGTCTCCTGGCCAATCCCCTTCATGGCCACGCACTCAGGCCAGGCCCCCATGAGCTCGCTGCATCAGACCATAGTCACCTGTACCTATAGCACCTGCCCTTCTCCATAGCACTTGGTCCAATTATCATTTTTTACAAGTATTTGTGTGATTTCCTCAAAATTAATCCTTTCCCCTGCTCTGGACTGTATACATCAGAAAGGTGGGAGCTGGGTCTAATTTGCAACTGGATCCCTGGGCCCCAAATGGACTGGACAAGGGTCTGGAACGTCACAGACGATCTGGGTTGAGCTTTGGAGCCCTGACGTACCCACACACCTGCAGAAGGCTGAGGTTACATGGATGCTGAAGGAACAACAGTCAGGGGAACGGGGCGGGGGGGGGGTGCTCAGTCACGAGGTCCCTTCTCTTTCTCTCTCCCAGCAGGAGGCCAGCTCAGACCTAGAGGAGAAGGCTGTGTGTCTGGGGCTGGGGGGCAGCCCCCTGGGCTCTGAAGACAAAGTGTGACAGCACAGTCATTAACCAAATGGTGTGATCTCAGAGGTGTGCACATAAAAGAATCTGAGGGGCGGCCTGGAACAGTGATATTGGCAGGCATCCGGAGGAGGCACCCAGGACCCCAGTGGGGGGAGACACTGATAATCCTTATCTCTAACCTGAGCCTCCTTCAGGCCCAGAGCCATTCCAAAGGCCAATAAACCTTTTACATTCTCACTTAAACTCCAATGTGGGGGCGTGCTCCTTTTGTTTGGCTTTTCAAAGGGAGAAGGACAAGGCTTAAGATAAGGCTTTGGAAGCTGTGAACTTCCTCCAGGGTTAGCAATGACCAGCAGTATTTACTGAGCACTTACTAGGAGCCCACCCAGGAGTTACTTTCAGCTCTTGTGGCCACACAGGCATTGCTATTTTCCCAAGGAGGAAAGGGAGGGGTGAGAGTTTAAGCTTTCGGGGTGCATGCACGGCTGGTAGGCGGCAGGACAGAAGCTGGAGCTGCCCAGCGGCTCCCACAGAACCTGCAGACGTGTGATTGGCCGCTTCCGTGTTACCTGCCGTGCCATCCACGAGGATCTTGCTGTCCAGTGAGGGACACAAGAGAAGAAGGGTCACTGACATTTCACACCAGATGATTCTCTGTCCTGGGGGATGGGGGCGGGGCGGGGGGAGACTGTCACCATCCTGGGCACTACAGGGTGGTTATCAGCATCCCTGGTCTTTACCCACTAGATGTCAGGACCACCTCCCCTCCAGTTATGACCATGGAAAGTGTCTCTAGACATTGTCTAGAGGCAGGGGCAGGGGCAGGGGCAGAGTCACACCCCGCTGACAGCCCCTGACACTGGGGACATGTGAGTTTTGCAAAGTAGAGACAAACTTCTAGAATGTTCTGCAAAGGAAGGCCCTGCCTTCTTATAATGGTGTGCAACAGCACACATTTTAAGAACCCTGAAACCTGAGCTCTCCACGCCGTCCTGGAAATTGACATGAGGGAACAGGATTTGGGGTAAAGAGAGTTTTTGAAAACGCAGATTAGTTTTCTCTCTCTGCAACCACATTCCTAGGGAAGCTCCACGCCCTAAATAACTCAAGGTGTGCCCTCCGTCTGTTCCTTGGGGCCTCTTCCCATAATATGACTCCCATATTTAGGTGCCCATGTGTATTTCTTACCAATCCTGGGATGATGTATGCACGCAGGTACCTGTGGGCTTAATGTCTGTCTTTTCTCTCAAATGGAAAATCCATTGGGAAGAGCCCTGTGTCAAATCCTTCGTGGCCCAGGGTCAAGCCTTGCACTGATCAGCTCCTCAGTAATATTGTTGAGTAGATCTCTGGGCATTGATTCTTTCAAATTCTTCCCCAAATCATCAGGATAAGTTATAAATATCCAAGTGTACACACTCACAAGTCACAACGTGGTATTTACAGAGAAGGGGGTAAGAACCTCACAAATGTAAAACCTGGGTAAATTTAGCTCCAACCTAATGGCCGTGTCATTGATTTCTGTCACACTTCACATCTTCTATTTTAGAAATAATAGTCATCAGCTCCTGTAATCAGAAGTCTCCCTGTAAACTTACTGATTTGGGGGGTACTTGTTGTTTTTGAAATAACACCTGCAGAACAATCATTAGAACCTTGATTAATTCTGTGCGACACAAGGAAAAAAATGAAATACATCTTTTAAAAAGCTGCAGGGTTTTTGGTGTGAATAATTTTCAGAGAGTATTCTAATAAGGGAATATACTGCTAAATAGGAAACAGTACAAATATTAGAAGAGGTTGTCATGTGCTTGTGTGGGGGGTGCTGTGCGTATATAGTGTGTAAATGGATGTGTTTACAAAAAAGTAGATAAACTATTGCGGAGAAAAATCAGAAAACTCTTGGTACCTTGCAGAAGATGATCAGGTTGACGTTGGTTTAAAAATTCTCCCAATTCAACAATATGGTGGAGGAAAAACAAGAATGCCCAAGGCTTATGTTTAGATAGGACAGAGAAGGTGAATTTACTTTGTTCCTTCCAGCTTCTTAAGAAATACCCCAAAGCTAGGAATTAAAGTCATAAGGAGACTCTGTGTACAAAAGAAACAGAGTCTTGAGTGATGGCTCCATTGGGGAAGCCAGACCATCCCCTGCGTGACCACTGGTGAAGGAGCCTCCCGGAGAGCCCCCCACACGGAGGGAGAGCCACAGATGACCAGGAAGACCCCCTCTCCCTCAGCAGGCTACCCAGAGTGGGGGCTGTCAGTGATGCCCCAGATGCGTGTGGAGAGCACTCCTGGTGAGGTGGGAGCACTTCACACTACATGCTCCTGCTGGACACACACACACACACACACACACACACACACACGCCTTTACTTTGGGTCTATTTTGGCCACTGTAATATTAACAAACTGACAAACTGGGAGGGAAAACCAGAGACTGATTTCTCAGGGGCTCTCTTCCACTGAAGCCCTCCCAACCCGTTTCACGATGTGCCGGGGATTTCATCAAAGTTAATGAAGAAGCAGCATGAAGGGCCAGCTGGCTTCCGGACTCGGCTTCCGCTCCTACCCAAGGAGCTTCAGCCTCTTCAGATCCGAAGGGAATCCTGTTTGGAGCGTCCGAGGGGCTGTGGGGTTGCACAGAGATTCGTCTTAATTAAGCCAAATTCAGGTTCAATCACAACACCCCTTCTTTAGCCATTTCACACACTTTAGAAAAGAAGCTTCTTTTTTAATCACCAGAGGAAGGCTGCACAGAACCAGGGTATGCCCGAAGCATGGAACCTGCTCCCATGTCAGGTGCGACTAGGAGATCTGGGCAACAATGGGGCAGATTCAACACAAGGAGAGCATGTGGCCACCCTGGAGAGAGGTCACGTGTTTACTTACCTGGAATGAGTTTACACCCCAGATTGAGCAAGTGGGCTCACCCCCACTCGGGGACTCAGACTGTTATCCCCTCGTCAGGCAGATTCCCAGGGTCTGGGCCTCTTAGGCGGGAACAACAGACACTTTGTTCGTCTGTCCGGTAAGTTAATATTCCACAAAATGAGCGTGGGAAATTAGGCCATCTCGCAGGTATTTTAGAAACCTGCCGTGCCATGGCTCCGTGCTCTTTCCAGTTCGTTCTGGTGCTGACTCAGGGTTTCCCTGCCCCAGAGGGAATGCGTGTGTCACAGTGACAGCGCCGCTAGCTGTGTCCTCTCACTCTGCAAGCCTCAGGGTGCTTCTGCTACCCATGGACTGTCCCCCCACCACCACCCCACACTTGCTCACAGTGTCGTGTTCCCCAACTCACCCTCGGAGGCCATCCAGGCCGACAAACGATGTCAGACGTGGGGATGGCTGCTCCCAAGCTACAGGGATTTAAATCCCTGATGCTCAAGGACCTCTCCTCCTCCTCCTCCTCCTCCTCTTCCTTCTTTTTAAGAATCCACATGTAAGTGAGAGCATGCAGTATCCATCTTTCTTTTTCTGGCTTATTTCACTGATCATAATGCCTCCAGGTTCATCCATGTGGTCACACACGGCAGGATTTCCTTCCCTGTTATGGCTCCGCGAGATTCCATTGTGCATAATGGAATATTACATATGTCATATACAGAGAAATATTATATATCTGGAGATGCCCATTCATTCAACAGACACAGGTGGTTCCCTATGCATCCCAACCGCTGTGCATACATATTATCACAGAAACAGACGTAGACTGGTGGATACAAGGGACCAGGGTGAGGGCGTTGGGGAGAGGCCGGACAAAGGGCGCAGAGGAGTAAGTTCTGGGGTCGACTGCAGTTAACAATACCATATCCTATACCTGACACTTGTTAACAGAGTAGACCATAAGCATCCCCATAAAGACAATGCTATGTGAGGGAGGTGATGGATGTGTTCGTTCACACAATAGGTTGTGGTGAATGTTTCTCAGGACGGAGCACAGTCATGGATGTTAAGAAAGGGCCATCCCCTCCCTGGAAGAAACAACCGCAATGGGAAAGAAAGTCGTGTCCCCCTGCCCTTGCCCTCTGTCGCCTACCTCTCTTCTCTCTTCTTCGATATAAGCCTGGGTGCATGAAGCTCTTCCTGGAGTAGGCCCAGGGTGCCTGCTGCTAACTGACTAATCTGAATCAGCTACTCCACGAGAGGAAAACAGTGGGTCAGCACCCCCAGCGGTGGCGCGGGGACCAGCAGCTGCAGGGCAAGCCCCTGTGCACAGACCCTGCTCCTGAACCTGTCCCTTCCAAGGCTGGATGAGACCCTGATCCAAAAGAAGCAGTGGGCCAGAAACGGCCAACTGTGAGTGCAAACAGCACGAAGATCAGAGCTGGATGCAGGGCTTGAACCCATGAACCGTGAGCCGAAGCCAGATGCTTAACTGACTAAGCCACCCAGGTGCCCCAGGCATTGGCTCATTTTTAAGCACATGACATCAGAGTCCAGAATGCTACTAAAGACAACTGCACAGTGAAAGTTCCAAAGCAGAAGAAACTTCTAGAGCCAGGCCTGGTGAGGAGGGCCCTGTTACAGATGAGAAGCCGGAGCGAGCCACTCTTCCTGGTATCTGTGGGCACAGTTCATCTGCACGTTCAGCCAGCAGATGCTCACTGACACGCCCCACCGGGCTAAGTCCTTGGCTCTGTGCAGTGGGAGGTACAAAGGTGAATGTGATTTAGTGCCAGCCTTAAGACGCCCCCCATCTAACTCGGCAGACACATCCTCAGGGTTCGTGAAACCCTTGCATTAAACTACTCTTTTCTGTGGAGAACGATTTAAATGCTTACTCTATGTGTGGGTGGTGTCCCTGTCCACTGGCTGTCATCTGAAGAGCTCGCCTTTCTAGAAGAGCCCACTGTGAAGAGTAATGGGGGTGCGTCTCATTATTCCTATTACATCCCCCCCAACTCCCCCTCCACCAACAGAATTGTGTTCTGGACACTGATGCTTGGAGAAGCATGACTTTGACACGGCCTGCCCACCAATGTGCAATCAATCCCCATGTTTCCAAGAGACTGGACAGCGGGCCTGGGGTGGAGCTGTGGCAGGGGGCTACCTTGAGCTACTTTATTGTTTTTTTAAATATATCGTCAAGTTAGCTGACATACAGCGTATACAGTGTGCTTTTGGTTTGGGGGGTAGATTCCCATGATTCATCGCTTACATATAACACCCAGCGCTCATCCCAACAAGCGCCATCCTCAATGCCCATCACCCATTTCCCCTCTCCCCCGCCCTCCCTTCAAACTTCAATACCACCTCCCACCAGTCAGAGTGGCCAAAATGAACAAATCAGGAGACTCTAGATGCTGGAGAGGACGTGAAGATACGGCAACCCTCCTGCACTGCTGGTGGGAATGCAAACTGGATCACCCACTCTGGAAAACAGTATGGAGGTTCCTCAAAAAATTAGAAATAGAACCACCCTACGACCTAGTAATAGCAGTACTAGGAATTTACCCAAGGGATACAGGAGTGCTGATGCACAGGGGCACGTGTACTCCAAAGTTTAGAGCAGCACTTTGAACAACAGCCAAATTATGGGAAGAGCCCAAATGACCATCAACTGATGAGTGGATAAAGAAGATGTGGTTTATATATACAATGGAATACTACTACTTGGCAACGAGGAAGAAAGAGCTACTTTAAACAAAGCCTGGTCTTCAGTGTGTGTGAGTGGTTCTCTGGGACAGGAGGTGTGTAAATGTGGCCTCTGGCCAGACTCCAGCCACGAGGCAATGAACACCCTCCGTGGTTCCCAAAAGCCCACCAGGCTGTCACAAATGGCTACAGAAAATTAAGCAGTTCTAGATCTCCCAGAGGTTCTCCTTGTGGGTACACAAGAGAAATCAAGTGAAGATAATATGGGTTTTTTTTTCCAGAGCTACGTCATTAGTAGAAATATTTCCTAAATTTTATCTTTTAACTTGAATAGTTATTTCATGGCCATCAAAGGCTTCTCAAGCACTTCTTAGAGATGATTTTGTCTCAGAACGGAATTTCATGCCCCATTATCTTGCAATGATTGTAACTTTTACATGATCATTATTCACTTTTTTTTTTAATGGGGGCATTGGGGCACAGGCAGCATTGTGAAAACACTAAGTTGTTTCCCTTACAGATGGGTTCAGAGTTGAGTGCTTCTGAAGGTACACCTATCCTGTTTCCAACGCTGGTAATGAGAATATTGTTAAATAAAGGTAGAAATTAAAAATTCAGAATATATTTTACATAATTAGTATTTTAAACTTGTGTGATTTACGCACCATTTTAAAGAATGCTTTGCCATACTGTAATTCCCACCATAAATCTCGCCCGTAATATATACATTAAAGCACTCTGAGATTGCTCTAGAATGTGAATTACTAAGTGCTGATGAATAATTTTGAATAATGTGACTGCTTTCACCATTGAGTGGAAAATTAAGATTGTGGTATTGCTCTATTTAGAAATGATTGGTTTGCAAGAGTGAAACTCACAGCTGTTGGCCTCCTCTGAATGATGGTACTTCCAGAACAGAGCAGAAACTAAGACTCGCTTGCAGGGTTTATCACGCTAAAATGTTCCTACGGCAAAATAATGTTTGCTTCTAGGTGCCCAGACGACCAGTAAATCTTGGACATCTCCAGGGGAAGGCTGGAGAGCCCTTGTCATGGTGTATGAGGGTGTGAGGGGGGGTGCATCCATGCGTGCCTGGCCACACGAACTCCATGATGATTCTGTCTGGTTTGTGACGACAGGAGGTGGGCACTAAGGCGAGGGCATGGCCTCGCATGGCCCAGGGCTCCACTCTGGTCCAATGGAGTGCTTTCCCAGGACAGAGAGCTTTCCTGGGAACCCAGACTTTCAGTGCTAAAACCAGAGAAGAGTCTGGGCCCAGCGGGGACTTCTGGTCACCCTAGATGACGATGATGATGTTGGTGACAAAGAACAGGACAATGATGGTTTTAATAATACTAGTGACAGCAACTGCTAACACATGCACAGCTCTGGCTATGGGCTGGCCCTGTTCTAAACATTTCAGAATGTTAACCTCTTCGACCCTCACAATGATCTCATGCAACACGTATGACTGTTTCTCACTTTACCAATGGGGACAGTGGGGTTCAGGTAAATTAGGTAACTTCTCTAAAGTTACACTTAATAAATAAAGGGGAGTTGGTGCAAACCCTGATGGTCTGGGTCTAATGTCCAGGCTCTTGATCACTTTGCTGATATATATATTTTTTTTATTTTTTAATGTTTATTTTTGAGAGAGAGAGAGAGAGTGAGAAAGAGAGAGAAAGAGACAGAGAGAGATATAGAATCTAAAGCAGGCTCCAGGCTCTGAGCTGTCAGCACAGAGCCTGACGCAGAGCTCAAATTCACAAAGCAGTGAGATCATGACCTGAGCCAAAGTCAGATGCTCAACCAACTGAGTCACCCAGGTGCCCCTCCCTTTGCTAATATTAAACCAGCAAGAACAACCACCAGTTCCTGACTGTTTAATATGAATCGGGTTCTTTGCTGGATATTTGATATACTTTGCATGCTTAATGTTCACAAATGTTGTGCAAGGTGCAAATTTATGTCCCGGCATAGAAAGATGTGCCCAAGGTCACACTATTGATGAGCGAGGCCAAGACTGGACCCACATCTCATGGACTTAACCACGAGGTGATCTGATGCGGCAGGGGCCCCTCCTGATTGCACTGCCAGCAGTCACTCCACACTGCCACACACTCACCATTCAATGGCACACACAGCTGGTGTCTCTTGAAAATGTTCTTGAAAAAGCAGTAGAGATTATTAGTTTGGGGGTATATTAATTTTATGATATCTCAAAACTTGACTACATACCCTTTTGCTGCCCATGTGACAGAAAGTACTTCTGGAACACATCTGCAGCAATGGCAGCTGTCTAAGAAAACACATTTGTGTGATTGTGTGAGTTGCTAACTAAACCGATGCCTTTTTGGAGACCACTATTCTTACTTGAAAAACAAAAAAATGACTGAGGGACAAATTGTGGTGTTTCAGACCTAGGTCTATGGAACCGGTATCAGAATTAGAATGTGGAACACGTCGGGGTGCCTGGGTAGCTCAGTTGGTTAAGCGACCATCTTCGGCTCAGGTCATGATCTCGCGGATCATGAGTTCAAGCCCTGCATCAGGCCCTGTGCTGACAGCTTAGAGCCTGGAGCCTGCTTCGGATTCTGTGTCTCCCTCTCTCTGCCCCTCCTCTACTCATATTCTGTTTCTTTCTCTCAAAAATAAATAAAAATTTAAAAATGAAAAAAAGAAGAATTTGGAAAACTTCCATTTTTCTCCATGAACTTTACAGCTTCCCAATACTTAATGATTTTTCTGAATAAGTCAGTGGTGATATTGATGAACATGAGATTTTGATATCGTATAATGGTCTATGTCCACATTTGGGAGATCTGCCCCAAGACTCACCAGCACTAACGCACACAGAGTCCGACAGACGTCAGCATGTTTAAATACGCCAGGGTACACTTGTGGGTTCATTACAACACCCGAGGTCATCAGTGCACAGTTTGGGAATTACAAAACCATCCAAATACATAAATGAATACTAGAAGATACGAGCAGCATTAGCAAACACCTTGACTTCATGGATCTTATAGAACACCACACTCAACAACCACAGAAGGCATGTTCTTTACAAGGGCATGCAGTGAGCTCCATGAGACAGACCCCACACTGGGCCACAGATTAAGTATCAGTTAACTTAAAAGTACTGAGATATACTGAGTATGTTCTCTGACTCCAACGGAATTAAATTAAAAATCAATAACAAGATTCCTAGAAAACACAATTCCGTATTTGGAAATTAAACAACACACCTCTAATTAATCCATGGGTCAAGGGAAAAATTAGGAAGTATTTCAAAATCAAATGGAAACAAACATACAACCTATCAGATAAGGTGGTACTTGAGGGAAATGGATAGCCTTAAATGTTTATATTAGAAAAGAAGAAAGGTCTAAAATTGATGACCTAAATTTTCCACCTGTGGATACCCAGAAAACAGAGTGCTGAGTAAATACAGGAATTATAAGGATAACGATAAAAATCCAGGACGCAGGAACCAGATGAGCAACAGAGACACTTTATACTGCCCAAACTTGGTTCTTTGAAAAGGTGAACAAAACTGGTCTTACCTAAACTGGTCCACAGAGAAAGAGAGAGACACACACTCCCGATACCAGAGATAAAGGGAGTGTCATCCTCACTTGTATTCTACAAGTGTACACGGGAAATACGGAATACTGGAAGTAACATTGCATGAATGAAATCTGAAAGCTTAGACGAATTGGACAAAGTCCCTGAAAATGCAAATTTAGCACAATTGAGACAAGATGCAGCAGAAATTCTGGATAGATCTCTGTCTTTTAAAAGGAACTGAATTTGTTAGCAAAACCATGTGTAAAAAGAAAACCTCAAGACCACATGGTTTCACTGGTGAATTTTATCAAATATTTAAAGAAGAGGGGTGCCCGGGTGGTTCAGTCAGTTAAGTGTCTGACTTCAGCTCAGGTCATGATCTCACGGTTCGTGAGTTCGAGCCCCGTGTCGGGCTCTGTGCTGACAGTTCGGAGCCTGGAGCCTGCTTTGGATTCTGTGTCTCCCTCTCTCTCTGCCCCTCCCCTGCTTGCACTCTGTGTGTGTGCGTCTCTCTTTCTCAAAAATAAATAAACATTAAAAAGAGGTTAAGGGAGAAATAGCATAATTTGTGCATAATTTTTATAGAAAATAATAATGTGAGGATAATAATTTCCAAATAATGTTATGAGGATAGTACAGCCCTGACATCAAAAATTGACGAAGATGATATAAAAAAGGAAAATTACAGACCGATATCCCTCGTGAACGTCACACTCCTTGGCCAACATGAACACCCTGAATGCAGAAATACACAAACTGGGAGGCATGTCACAACTAAATGTGGTTTATCCCTGGATCACAAATACATCTTCACATTCCAAAGTCAACATAATTTACCCTATCAGTACGATAAAGAAGAAAACATTTGACAAAATTCAATGCTTATTTATGATTCAGAACTGTCAGCAACTTGTCAGAAACAGAAAGGAGCCTCCTTGATCTACTGAAGAGCATCTCAGAAACCCTACTGCTAACGTCATACCTGTGAGCTATGAAACGCTAGCGCACCTGAGATCAGGCGCAAGGCAGACGTACCCACTTCCGCCACCTCTGCTCTACATGAGACGACAGTGTTGGGCCAGTGAGTGGGACAAAGACTGCTTCAGAGACAATCCTAAGGAATCTATAAAAAAAACCCCGTTAGACCTAATAAGACAATTTAGCAGAATCACAGGATACAAGCTCACTACAAAAAAAAAAAAAAAAAAAAATCAATTGTACTTAGCAAACAAGTAGAATATTAAGTTTAAAACTTTAAATAACAAACTCACAATATTCCATTTACAATAGAAACATGGTTAGAAATAAATTTGATGTGGGGCGCCTGGGTGGCGCAGTCGGTTAAGCGTCTAACTTCAGCCAGGTCACGATCTCGCAGTCCGTGAGTTCGAGCCCCGCGTCAGGCTCTGGGCTGATGGCTCAGAGCCTGGAGCCTGTTTCCGATTCTGTGTCTCCCTCTCTCTCTGCCCCTCCCCCGTTCATGCTCTGTCTCTCTCTGTCCCCCAAAAAATAAATAAACGTTGAAAAAAAAATGTTTAAAAAAATTTAAAAAAAGAAATAAATTTGATGAAATGCACATGACATATACACTGATAGCTTTCAAATATAGCTGACAGAAATTAAATAAGTCCTAAATAAATGAAAACATATAGCATGCACATGTACTTGGAAGACTTGATAATGTTAAGATATCAATTCTTTCTAAACTGATCTATAAATTCAACAAGATTTCAAGCATATCTTAGAAGAATTTTCTGAGAAACTGACCAGCTTATTTAAAAATGTCTGTGCAGATGTGAATAATTTAGAATCACCAAAGCAATCTCAAAAAATAAGAACAAAATTGAAAGTCACCTGACTTCAAGACTTACTATAATGAAAAACACAAGAAATAAGGTGCTGGTGAAGATGTGGAGAAAAGAGAGCTTCATGCACTATTGGTGGGAATGCAAACTGGTGCAGCCACTGTGGCGAACAGCATGGAGGTTCCTTGAACAATTAAAAGTAGAACTACCGTGGGGTACCTGGGTGGCTCAGTCGGTTGAGTGTCTGACTGGCTCAGGTTTGTGAGTTCGAGCCCCACATCGGGCTCTGTGAGGACAGCGCGGAGCCTGAAGCCTGCTTCAGATTCTGTGTTTCCCTCTCTCTCTGCCCCTCCCCTGCTCACACTCTGTCTCTCTCTCTTTCTCTGTCTCTCTCAAGAATAAATAAACATTGGGGCGCCTGGGTGGCGCAGTCGGTTAAGCGTCCGACTTCAGCCAGGTCACGATCTCGCGGTCCGTGAGTTCGAGCCCCGCGTCGGGCTCTGGGCTGATGGCTCAGAGCCTGGAGCCTGTTTCCGATTCTGTGTCTCCCTCTCTCTCTGCCCCTCGCCCGTTCATGCTCTGTCTCTCTCTGTCCCAAAAATAAATAAACGTTGAAAAAAAAAATTAAAAAAAAAAGAATAAATAAACATTAAAAAAATAAAAATAAAATAGAACTACCATATGATCTAGTAATTTCTACTGCTGGATATTTACCCAAAGAAAATCAAAAAGATACATGTCTATTGCAGCGTTTACAATAGCCAAGATACGGAAGCGGCCCAAGTGTCCATCAATAGATGAGTGGATACAGAAGACGTGGTCTATGTACATATATGTATACATGTATATATGTGTATATGCTATATATACATATACATAGAATGGAACTTTACTCAGCCATAAAAAAGAATGAAATCTTGCCATTTGCAACAACGTGGATGGAGCTAGAAAGTATAATGCTAAGTGAACTAAGTCAGTCAGAGAAAGACAAATACCATATGATTTCACTCATGTGGAGTTTAAGAAACAAACGAACAAAGAAAAAAAGAGACAAACAAAAAACCAGACTCTTAACTTTAGACAACAAACTGACGGTCACCAGAGAGGACGCGGGTAATGGGATTGGTGAGACAGGTGATGGGGATGGAGAGTATACTTATGATGAGCACGGAGTCGTGTACAGAGATGTGAACCACTCACTCTATGGTACACCTGAAACTCCAATGAGAAACGACCACACCCTCTCGAAATGACTACCACTGAAAAGAATGGCAACATTATATGTTGATGGGTGTGTCGAAGGACTGGGGCTCTCACACGTTGTTGGTCAGTGTTTCATCCATCTATATTATATATATATATATATATATATATATATATATATATATATATATATATATATAGTTTATTTACTTATTTTGAGAGTGAGAGAGAGAGAGAGCACATGAGCAGGGGAGGGACAGAGAAATATGGAGACAGAGGACCCAAAGTGGGCTATGCACTAAAGAGCAGAGAGCCCGATGTGGGGCTCAAACTTAAGAACTGAGAGATCATGACTTGAGCCCAAGTCAGATGCCTCACCGACTGAGCCCCCAGGTGCCCCAACTGTCGGTCAGTGTTTCTAATGAAGCTACATATGTACAGTGTGACCTGGCAATTCTGCGGCCCGAGCATTTTCCCAAGAAAAAATAAAAACAGGTGTCCACAAAAGACTTACACACCCCATAGCTTTATTCGCCGGAGCCAAAAACTAAAAATAATCTTGACATCAGTGAATGGGAGAATGGATAAACACTCCGTGTGTCTATCTACACAATGACTGGGGCTCAGTAACTTAATCGAACAGAGCAGGTACATAACCTGACTGAATCCTGAAAATCATTATGCCAAGTGAAACAAGTCTACAGAAAACAGCACGCAGTATGGTACCATTTATCCAAAGTTCTAGAACAGGCAAAAACAATCTACAGTGGAAAATAACCAGCAAGCGGCTGCTTCCGGGGAGTGGGCAGGGAGCGGGAGGTGATGGGAGATGGGCAGAAGGGAACTTTCCGCGGTGAGGGGGATGTTCAGCACCTCGCCAGGAGTCTGGGTTACTTACACACGTGCATTTGTCAGAGCGAAATGGGATGATTCACTTAAAATGTGTGCGTTTAGTTTTATGCAAATTTTACCTCAAAAGAAAAAAATCTAAATCAATACTAAACTCTAGTTTATGACACGTATGTTGAAGAATCCAGGGAAATGTGCGCTGACTTCCACAAGTGACTCTGAAATCCATAAAAAGCATATGATGGTTTGATGCTCGGAGGGGATAGAGAGACGGACGAAGCTGTGATAAAACAAGAATAGTAAAAGCTACATGGAGGAATCTCGTGCAGGCATTCACTGTAAAAATCCGTCAGCTCTTCCGTACGTGTGAAGTTTGTACGGTGGAACGTTGGAGGGGAAACAAAGTAGTGGCTGAGCGCACACTGGGCTCAGGCACTTGTGTCCCGCTCTGCTGGATGCAGCCGGCTCTGCAGATGGTGGCCCTGAGCCTTGAGCCCACCAGACATGCCCTGTGGCCGGGCGACCTGCTCGGTGCTCCCTGGTCGTGGTCCTCCCTCAGAGGGGTGCACAGCCACGGCGGGCAGGTGGGGTCCAGCACGGACGCCAAGTCATGAGAACACGGGCTCCAAAATCTGATCTCCGGGGTGGGGACTTAGTTCCATTTCTGATGAGCTGTTCAATCTCAAGCTGGTGATGTAAACCCTCTGTGCCAGAGTTTCACTGTCTGCAACGTGTGGGTAACACAGCGCCCTCCTCCTCAGGTTGTCACGAAAAACGTACCAAACCAATGCATTTAAGTGACTAAGGACAGTGAGTAGCACCATCGTCATTGTCACTGTCGCTCTGTGACTCTCATATCCTCTCCGTTCACCTCTGACACGAGGACACACAAGCACTCCCCAACTCCTTCAGCCAACATCCTAATTCCCCATAAAAGTAACCTCAGAAAATGGATGCCTGTCCCAGCAGCCAGCCCACCTCTGCCCTCAACATGCTCAAATCCCAGCATTGATGCGGACACTGGGTGTAGCTCCTGGCTTCTCTCTTCCAGTAACCTCACCCTCCATGCCTCAGCCACCCATCCCCACGGCTCTCTCCCGACCCTGTGGCTGGGGAAGCCACATCACCTCAATACGATCATGTGGAGCACAGCACTCTCCAAACACCACATGTATCTAGATGCGTATCAGAGCGACCCACCCGCTCTGGTCACTTTACAGCCAAACCCCAGCCATTTCTGAGAGTCTGTGAGACGCAGATCCGGGGGCCTGTGTGCTGTCCCTCGCCTTCCTTCCTCATGCAGCTTGATCCCTCCGAGGAGTCAACCCCCTTGGCCTCTGCCCACGCGGCCTATGTCCCCAGAAGACCCCTGCCCTGATTAACCCAAATGCTCTGCCTACGTGTGCCTGCACCCACCCAGCTGACCGTGGCAGTAGGCCAGCACAGGCATGTGTCCAGGTCGCTCTGGGACTCAAGGCCGCCCATCTTGCAAGGGCCAGGGGGCTGCCGGCCTCCCCTCTCCCCATGACGGCCTTCCCTTCCAGATCACCAAGGGAGACAGAAGCAACCAGAAAGAGACACAGGTCCTCCCAGCCATCGCTCGCCTGGCACCCGTGTCCCCATGTCTCCTCCGCCTGCTCACTCCTGCAAACACACACCCGTGTGCCCTGCGGAGGCTGGGGACCCTGTGTGGACACCAGAGCCCTGGGCCTCTCACAGCTTCAAGGCCACCTCTCAACCACGGTCATCCTGTCCTTCGTTACCAACTTCCTCCTCTCTACAGAATTCCTTCTGGCCACAGATGTGCCAAAATGCCTCCCACCTTGAACAAACCACGTAAGCTCCCTTCTCCCACAGCAGGTACCTCACTCTCTTCTCCCCTTTATGGAAAAGGTCTCCGAGGCTGTGACCATCCTCAATGTCATCACCTCTGTTCCTCCCATTTTCCCTGAAACCTTCCCACAGAAGGGCGTTCACACCCCCTACTCCCATCACCTCCTCCAGCAAGACCCGAGGGATCCCATCACCAAATCTCAGTCAGACTGTCACCAGGGGGGCACCCTGCATGTTCTTTCCTCCGCCCCCCGGGGCTCACGCTCACCTGGGACACCTCCCACCCTGACAGTCACTGTTCCATCCTCTTCTTGCACCACTGCTCATTCCCCGGTGAGCTCGCTCAGGCTACCGGCACCAGCTATGTGTCCATCTCTGTCCTACGCTCTACCCGCAGCCCACATCACGGACGCAGTCAGACAAACATCCGGGGCACACTTGGCTGTCCCATTTTTATTCCTCCTTTCAATTATACAACACAGACTGATTTAGTACCTACCACGTGCCCCACGTTCTTCTGCACGCTAGACATGTAGCAGAGAATAAAACAAACACAACTCCCCACTAATATTCTAGCAGGAGATTCTGTTCTGCTGTGAAAGACAATTAACAGCGCAAATGACTAGATTACACGATATGTTAGCAGATAACAAGTAGTACCGAAAACATACCGCAGCCACGGGGCAGGGAGCTGGGGGAGAGGGCAGGAGAATGTAGGTCTTTAGAGGATGGTTCAAGGAGCCCTCGGCAGAAGGTTACGCTTTATTTTTATTTTTATTAATTTAATGTTTATTTCTTTTTGAGAGAGAGAGAGAGAGCGGGAGCAGGGGAGGGGCAGAGAGAGAGGGAGACACAGAATCCAAAGCAGGCTCCAGGCTCTGAGCTGTCAGCCCAGGGCCCGACGTGGGGCTCGAACCCACCAGCCGTGAGATCATGAATGACCTGAGTTAAAGTTGGACACTTAACCCACTGAGCCACCCAGGTGCCCCATTTTACATTTGAGAAGAGACTAGGGAGCTGGCAGGAAGCTGGCTGGAGAGGAGTGTCGGGGGCAGCTGGAGGCTGCAGGGCAGGGAGGGGTATGGTGCAGAGGTCCCGGAGGCTCATGGTCAGGACTTGGAGAGGACTGTAGGGACCCTGTCTTCTGCTTGGGGTGACATGAGAGTCCACGGACGGGCTCTGGGCTGAGATACAATGTGGCCCTCGCTGCTCTGCAGGCTGATGGGACATGAACTTGGGTACAGGGGGCGCAGTGAGGATGGCTGGCTGCTATAACCCAGGCAGGAGTGATGTCGGCGGCCCAGGCCAGAGGGGTGGTGCTGTGTGGGGACAGCACGGTGTTCTGGTCCAACCAGATGCGTTGAAGAATCAGCCATGGGAACCTCAGGGGCGTGTTTGTTCTCAGCGTCCTGGTCAGCATCCTCAATCGCCCCCGATTGGCCCATATTATCTCCAATCCAAATATCCACCTTTATCCATCAATCTAGACTGATTTCACACAAATATTCTACCCCCAAAAAAGAAAACTGCAGAACAACAGAGGATTCCATTTGTGTAAACGAAAATATTGACTTTTGGGGGGGATGTATGCATATGTGATGAATTATAAGAAAAGCAAAGAATTATAGCATTTGGGGTAACAGGAGAAGGGGTACAGTTGATGGGTGTTCATGGGCTTCCTTGTGTTACCTGAGTAGGGTAGAGAACCCACTCATTGTCATTCTTTAAGGAATGCACCCAGTATATGTACTCTTCTGTACATATGAAATATTCAAGATCGGATAAGGAAAAAGGTGCATTTGGAATGGGAAACGTTCATCTAAATCAGGCTTCTCAAATGTGCATATGTATACATATGGAGATGCCTGATAAGTACCATAGAGATGTATTATATAAATGACATTGTGGTAAATGCATACATATTTCTATAAAGGTACATAAGAAATAAAATAGCTAAAAGCTAAAAATACTACTTCTAGAAAATAAGCATACATTGCTTCTCAGCCTTTTGGCTAAGATCAAGTGTAGAAAACGAGCACACAGTGGAAGGGGTGGAGAGAACCCCAACTTACACTTCTGCATCCACCCCGTCTTTGAGATCCTACTTAGAACGGTAGAAACCACACCTGTGCGTAGCATCTATCTTCTACCTTCTTCTCTACATTTGACTTTGTAAAAGTCATATATTGTATATATTACCTTTATAATATTATTAAATAGTGATTAAAAAATGCCACACTAGGGCACCTGGGGAGCTCAGTCAGTTAAGCGTCCAACTTCGGCTCAGGTCACGATCTCACGGTTTGTGAGTTGGAGCCCCACGTCTGGCTCTGTGCTGACAGCTCGGAGCCTGGAGCCTGCTTCAGATTCTGTGTCTCCCTCTCTCTCTGCCCCTCCCCCACTTGCACTCTGTCTCTCTCTCAAAAATAAATAAACATTAAAAAAATTTTTTTTAAATGCTACACTCAGCAACCTTAAGATTCTGCATCAATAATCACAATGAAAGTAAAGGTATTTGAAATTCCTTGGCCCCAAACCCTGCCAAAACCAAGAATCATCTCGTCAATACCGCAGTGCTGGAGTAGAGCCTGTGGAGCTGTCCCCTCTCATCACCTCCCATTGTGTGGGAGGGACAGCCTGTGGTCACTGCATCCCCAGACATAAAGTGTCAGGAGGCGTGTTCAGGCAGCTGTCCGTGGTGCTGCACTGCTGGCCCCTTCCCAGGCCGGAGATCAGGGCTGTCAGGGTCTCTTTATGTCTAATGTGCTATAAAGGCCAATGCTGAGACGGAACTTGGCATCCGGGTCACATTTGGCACAACAAACGAGACCTTGGGCCAGAAGCAATTGACTCCACTAATTTGTTGCAAAGAGGAGTGGGGACACATGAAAATGGCCATTTCAGATCACGAGTGTCATGAATACAAATGAAAAATAAACTCACAGTGTCTGCGGGTCGTGAAGCCTGTCATGCTTGGCAACTAGGAAGCAGGACTGAATTTAAAACCATAATCAGACCTGCTAATTGTTCACTCACTGCCAATCGTCTGAGAAAACAAACATATTAATATGGCTTTGACTTTTGACAAGTACTTGTGTGCATCGCCAGATGGGAGTGTACACAGAGATGAGAACACGGGAGGAGAGGAGTAAGGCAGTTTGGAAAACATCAGATAATGTATTGTTTTTGTACGTAACGTTTCCTACCTCTCAAAGAGGGCTGCTGGACTTTCACAGAGATTCCCAAATTCTTCATTAGAAAAACTTTTCGGGGGGGGCACCTGGGTGGCTCAGTCAGTTAAGCATCTGACTCTTGATTTTGGCTCAGTTCATGATCTCAGGGTTCGTGAGTTCAAGCCCCACGTAGGGCTCTGTGCTGACAGTGCAGAACCTGCTTGGGATTTTCTCTTCCTCTCTCTCTGCACCTCTCCTGCTCTCTCTCTCTCTCTCAAAATAAACATTAAAAAAAAAGAAAAACTTGGGGCACCTGGGTGGCTCAGTCGGCTGAATGTCCGACTTTGGCTCAGGTCATGATCTCATGGTCCATGAGTTCCAGCCCCACCTTGGGCTCTGTGCTGACAGCTCAGAGCCTAGAGCCTGCTTCAGATTCTGTGTCTCCCTCTTTCCCTGCCCCTTCCCCACTCACAGCTCACAGTCTCTCTCTCTCTCTCTCTCTCTCTCTCTCTCTCTCAAAAAAAAAAAAAGTTAAAAAAATTGTTTTTAAAGTAAAACTTTTCTTAACACCTTCTGGCCTATCAAGAAAAGTGAATAATACAAATATTTTTAAGGATGCTGAACTTTTTTACAAAGCTTAAGTTTTTAATTATTGGCTGCTTTGAGGAGCCTTCATAGGGCATATCAATTGGATCAGTAATTGTATAGCACCCTGAAAAAGTCATTGCCTCAGAGTACTAGTGTCAGAACAAACGATTTCCAACTCATGAGAACTCAACAGAGACCAGAAGGGTGTAAGAATGAACTCTCAGGAGCTGTGAGGCATTTACCTACAGCATGCCCAGTCTTAGACAACCCCACAGGTGGATTTCTCAGGGCATATTTCCAGATGAAGGAGTCGGGGAAGTCAGCCAAGTTCTTGGAATATCTCAACTAGTAAGTGCCCAACTTGGATTCAAACTCAGGTCAGCCTGTGCCCATCCCAGAAGTCCACACTTCCTTTCAAGCACAGTCTTCAAACATCTTTTCTCTCTTTATGAAACATTCCAGAATTGATGCAGATTCCTTTTGTCCCACAGGTCAGTCAGTGCCAGCCCACAGAGTGATGGATTTCCTTAAGACACTAGAGCCCAAGATTCATCTTCTGGTTCAAAAAATAAAGTTTATGTGCTTGTAAAGCCCGGTGTGTATACTGGTAAGTGAGCTAGGTTGAACAGCCTTGACTCTGACCCTCATCTTCCTCATCCTTCAGTTCATGGCACCCCTGCCTGCCCATCCCACGCCTGGACCAGTTCGGGACCCTTGTGCCGCCACCTCTGAACCGTATCCACAGTGTTCACTTTAAACGTAAACCAGATGTGCGGGCAGAACAGTGCTCCCCACAAAGATGGCTCGTCAGTGGACCGCAGGATGTGGAGAGTACCCTGGGCCACCCAAGTGGGCCAGCCCTGAAGGTGGAAAAGGGAGCAGAGAAAGACTGGCGGGTGCACCGTCATGGGCCTTAACCACCGAGGAGGCGGACTCCAGCCCACGCAGGCCGCTAGCGGCTGGAAGAGGCCAGGAGGTGGGAGTCTCCCCGGGAGCCTCCAAGAGGAATGCGGCGTGCGGGCATCGTGACTTCAGCCCCGTGAGCCCACAGGTGAGCCCCGGAGCTGGGAAGAACAGTGTTGCTTGAAGCCACTGTGTTTGCCGTCATGTACATCAGCTGATGCCACTCCCTGCTTACCAGGCCACAGCACTTTCTCACTGCTGTTGCAAAAATCTCAGCTCCTTGCTGAGCTCAGTGGCCCCAGGTGGGGGGACCTACCTGACACCAAATCCCCTGTGTGTCACGTCCCTCCTCCCCTCTCACTGGACGCCAGGCTCAGGGCCCCTGGTGTTATGATCGGGTTGTCCCTCCTCGGGGTCTTTGCCCTCGATGCCCCTCCCTGAACCACTCTGCCCCCTTTCTCTCCTCCAGGCCTCAATTTCCACGTCCCCTTCTCAGAGTGTCCTATGCACCGGCAGCAGCAGCTCCAGGGATTGCTACAAATGCACATTCTCAAGCCCCGTGGCACGCCTGCCTGATCAGAGACTCTGGGGATGGTGGGTCCCAGGTGCACTGGTTGACTGAGCCTCCTTTCCTCCCCTGGTTCCCCAGGGGGTGGCGGCCTCACCTATCTCCATCTCTGGTACCTAGAACGAGGCAAGCCGCACAGCAGGAGCTCAGTAAATATTTGTGGGATGGATTACTGAATGTATTTTCTAGAAGCCGCCAAGCAGGCACCACGCTATGTATAAAAAGATCAAAACAGCATGGCTCTGCCCTGCAGAACTTACAGTGGAGTGGAAAAGGTCTTTTCTCATGCAGCGTGGTGCACACCATGACAAATGCCTGTGACAGCCCGAATGAGGGCCCCCGAACCCATGTGACGCCTGGCTTGTGCCAAGCACAGGACAGATCGTGTGTGATGCATGTCCTCATCCATGAAACGTATACTGTCTCCCCTGCTTAGAACATGAGCCCCCCATACGGCTCGTTCAGAGCCACACCTATACCTGGTGCCTCCCATCCAGAGGAAGTCATCAAAAATGGGTTGGATGTGGGGTGCCTGGGTGGCTCAGTCGGTTGGGAGTCCAGCTCTTGATATTGGCTCAGGTTGTGATCTCACGGTTCATGAGTTCGAGCTCTGTGTGGGGCTCTGCACTGACAGCGTGGAGCCTGCTTGGGGTTCCCCCTCTCTACCTCATCCCCACTCATGTGCACTCTGCTTACTCGCTCTCGCTCTCTCCCTCTCCCTCTCTCTCAAAATAAATAAATAAACTTTAAAAAAATGTGTCAGGGCACCTGGGTGGCTCAATCGGTTGTCTGACTTCAGGTTAGGTCATAATCTCATGGTTTGTGAGTTCGAGCCCCGCATCGGGCTCTGTGCTGACAGCTCAGAGCCTGGAGCCTGCTTCTGATTCTGTGTCTCCCTCTCTCTCCGCCCCTCCCTGCTAGTACTCTCTCTCTCTCAAAAATAAATAAACGTTATAAGTATATAAATGAATGAATGAATGAATGAATGAATGTGTCAAATGAATGAATGGTCATAGATTCAGAAGACAGAAAAATCTTAGAGGAATGTGGACAAGGCAACCAGGCTTGGGGTGTTCCAGCTAAAAGGTGCAGCCAGAGCAAAAGCCCTGAGGGGTGGGCAGCTTGAAGAAAGGCCAGAGGGGTGGCATCGGGGGTGCCTCCGGTGACCGTGGGGTCGGCAAAGCTGTGGTCCCAGCTAAGGCACGCTGACCCACACCAGGCAGAAGCCTGCGGGGGGAGGGGGGTGCTTTACCACAACCCCCACGGAGAGTATTCCTGTCCAGGATTCTCCACACAGGTGAGGGGTCCCCAGTACAGGATGGGGTCCTACAGCGGGGGAGTCACTGGCCGACCCAGCCCCGGGGGCAGAAGGACTGTCTTCCCCTCCCAGCAGCTGAAGACGCTGCTGGAAGGGGAGAAGAGACTCAGCCCAGAAGGTAAGTGGAAACTTCCCACGTGAACTCTGAAAATAAGGAATGGGTGGTTTGAACTCTGCTTGAAACCATGCATTGGGAGACATTTGGTCCTTTCAAGGCCACGGGCTAAATAATCTGAGGCTTTTTCAAAGAGCAGTGACTCATCTGAGATAGATTCACCACCTCACCTCACAGCTGGCCTTGTGGGGACAAATTTGATGACGTATCTCCCTTCAGTGAATTTCCAATAAAGGCTTTTGCACACCTCTATTTATTTAAGATGAAAAATACAATAAAGCTCTTTATTATCAAACCTATCCTGATTCAGTCGAAGCCCCACAGGCAAAATCTTCACGTGCCCATGTGTGTAAACAAACACGGGCACTGTGCGCAGGGACAGGCACTTCTGCACACACATGACACTGAGCACGCAACGCCATCGTATATAAAATTACACCAAAACCCAGGGTACGTTTTTTCTCCTTACCAAAAATGTACTGGGCCATAGCTCTGTGAATATACTTCGTGATCTAAGCTATTCATTAAAGGTAATAGAACAGAAAAATAACTTTTGATACACAGCCATTCCAACACGTTATGTTTTAGAGTCTTTGCTAAATCACATTGTCAGAGTTCACTTTATTTTACTATTGAGTCAATGTGAAAGAATGAACCCTCTCTCTCAGAAATGTCTCTCCTTAACGCTCAGGACCTGCTCTGCTAAGTTTAATACAGTGACAGTTCCAGGCTTAATTTACTCCTTAGAACAAGCCATTAAGTATGCATTGCAGCTTTGTGCCTGCTCTGTGAACTGTCCCCTTTTCTTAAATACACAGCCACATAGTAAAGGTCCCCCAGGAGGGGATTTGAGCTAGGTTTGGTAGTTAGCAGAAAATCAGGCATAATGTGCACGCATCCAGAATCTTTCATGTGACATCAGGAATTTTGCAATCATCACCAAGAATCATAAAATACTTAGGAATAAACCTAACCAAAGATGTAAAAGATCTGTACGCTAAAAACTATAGAAAGCTTATGAAGGAAATTGAAAAAAATAAAAAGAAATGGAAAAACATTCCATGCTCATGGATTGGAAGAATAAGTACTGTTAAACTGTCAACATTACCCAAATCAATCTACACATTCAATGCAATCCCAATCAAAATTGCACCAGCATTCTTCTCGAAGCTAGAACAATCAATCCTAAAATTTGTATGGAACCACAAAAGACTCCAAATAGCCAAAGTAATATTGAAGAAGAAGACCAAAGCAGGAGGCATCACAATCCCAGACTTTGGCCTCTACTACAAAGTTGTAATCATCAAGACAGCATAGTATTGGCACAAAAACAGACACATAGACCAATGGAATAGAATAGAGACTCCAGAATTGGACCCACAAAAGCACGGCCAACTAATCTTTGACAAAGCAGGAAAGAATATCCAAAGGAAAAAAGACGGTCTCTTTAACAAATGGTGCTGGGAGAACTGGACAGCAACATGCAGAAGAATGAAACTAGACCACTTTCTTACACCATTCACAAAAATAAACTCCAAATGGATAAAGGACCTGAATGTGAGACAGGAAACCATCAAAACCCTAGAAGAGAAAGCAGGAAAAAATTTCTCTGACCTCAGCTGCAACAATTTCTTACTTGACACATCTCCAAAAGCAAGGGAATTAAAAGCAAAAATGAACTATTGGGACCTCATCAAGATAAAAAGCTTCTGCACTGCAAAGAAAACAATCAACAAAACTAAAAGGCAACTGACAGAATGGGAAAAGATATTTGCAAATGACATAGTGGACAAAGGGCTAGTATCCAAAATCTATAAAGAACTCACCAAACTCCACACCCGAAAAACAAATAATCCAGTGAAGAAATGGGAAGAAGACATGAATAGACACTTTCCTAAAGAAGGCATCCAGATGGCCAACAGGCACATGAAAAGATGCTCAGTGTCACTCCTCATCAGGGAAGTACAAATCAAAACCACACTGATATACCACCTCACGCTGGTCAAAGTGGCTAAAATGAACAAATCAGGAGACTCTAGATACTGGTGAGGATGTGGAGAAACGGGAACCCTCTCGCACTGCTGGTGGGAATGCAAACTGGTGCAGCTGCTCTGGAAAACAGTGTGGAGATTCCTCAAAAAATTAAAAATAGAACTACCCTACAACCTAGCAATAGCACTACTAGGAATTTACCCAAGGGATACAGGAGTGCTGATGCATAGGGGTCCTTGTATCCCAATGTTTATAGCAGCACTTTCAACAATAGCCAAATTATGGAAAGAGCCTAAATGTCCATTGACTGATGAATGGATAAAGAAACTGTGGTTTATACACACAATGGAATACTACTTGGCAATGAGAAATCTGGCCATTTGTAGCAACGTGGATGGAACTGGAGGGTATTATGCTAAGTGAAATAAGTCAGGCAGAGAAAGACAGATATCATATGTTTTCACTCATATGTGGATCCTGAGAAACTTAACAGAAGACCATTGGGGGGGGGGGGGAAGGAAAAAAAAAAAAGAGGGAGAGAGCCAAACCATAAGAGACTCTTAAAAACTTAGAATAAACTGAGGGTTGATGGGGGTTGGGGGAAGGGGAAGGTGGGTGATGGGCATTGAGGAGGACACCTGTTGGGATGAGCACTGGGTATTGTACGGAAACCAATTTGACAATAAATTTCATAAAAGAAAAAAAAAAGTAATTTTGCAATCATTAAAAAGTCAACTGCATGGGGGCGCCTGGGTGGCTCGCTTGATTAAGCGTCTGACTTCGGCTCAGGTCATGATCTCACGGTTTGTGGGTTTGAGCCCCGTGTCAGGCTCTGTGCTGACAGCTCAGAGCCTGGAGCCTGCTTCTATTCTGTGTTTCCCTCTTAGTGCCCCCCCCCCACTTATGCTCTGTCTCTGTCTCTCTCTAAAAATAAATAAACATTAAAATTTTTTTTAAAGTCAACCATATGGCTGTTCAGATGATATTTTCTCCTGCATAGATGGACTGAGAATTAATAAAAGTGACTACGTTATTTAACAGACGCAGTAAAGAGATCATCACCAGGTGAGGACCATCACTGCCACCGACGGCTTCCCCGGCCAGATATGGGGACATGTGGGGCCTTCTGAGAATGTGCAAACGCAGAGTACACTGTGCATACTGGGGCATACTGGGGCATACTGGGGGCAGGCGCGGGCTGGCAATTCCCATTCACCTTTGCAAACAACGAACCGCTGCGTTCTGACTCCAGGAATGCCTGGAATACAGACTGGCTCTAATTAACAACCGAGAGAAACGCTGTGGTATAAAATCGATAGAAGAAATGCAAAATTGAACAAATAAATAATGATCAAATGGAAAAGGTATCTGTAACTCTCAGTAAATTATATTTTATGGCATCAAAAACATGCAGTTTTTTTTTTCCCCCAGAAGAAAGGATCTAGAATTTCCAAGGTAAGGAAATTTGGCATAAAATACGAGAGGAAGAGGGTATTGAATTTAGAAGCATGTCAGGCCCAACAGGCACAGAAGCTAAACTAAACAGTCAGGAAAGGCCTCCAATCCCAAATCAGAGCACCCCCTCCGGCATGCTAAGGGCAGAGGCGCAACAGTGTGAGCTCCCGCCACCCCGCCAGCTTTCCTTCCTTCCTTCTTTCTTTCCCCAAATGCCCCTACGACAGCACCTGTGACGGACGGCAGGCTTCTGTCCTGAGGACGAAAGAGGCAGCCTCTATTCCCACGTCGCTCACAGGCCAGCGGGATCGTGGCTCAAAGACCAAGTAACACCCCACCTCCGAGCGGTTTCCCCAACTCAAACCGCAGCCAGATGTCGGCAGTGCCGGTGGGGTGAGACCCCGGGTCCCCAGCCCTCCTCTCTGGCACTCCCCCACCTGCCCCACCCCCGATCTTCCTTCTGGGCTCCCAACCAGCTTCACTCCAGCCTCAGGGCCTGCACCTGTCCCCTCCACCTGAAACGCTCTTGTGCTCCGTCACTGAGTGGCCGGCTCTCCGTCCGTCACCTGCCCCTGCTTGACTTCACGCCGGGTGAGCTCCCGTCGAGGCAAACAGCCAGCCTCGCAGACAGAGGCGTCCAGGCAACCGCTGGACACGTGTGGTGAGGGCAGTGCTCTGAGGAGGAGGTTTCGGCGAGCCCCGGCTCTGTTCACCCCGTGGGTGGCACTGCTGGTGCTCAAGGTCACCCAGAGTTGCAGAGCAGGGGCGACACGGGGAAAGGCAGAATTCTCACCGTTCTTAACAACATTCAGCTGCTTTTCCTGGAAACAACAACGAGAAACCAGAACACAGGAAAACTCGTGTTCCTGGAAGACTTTGATTAGCGGCTAGAGTTGTGCAAAAGCTTCTTCTGACCATTTCTGCCATCTTTTCTTAGCGGGCGAGCGACATTCAGAGGTCGTTACTCTGTCGTGTCCCTTCTCTCTCTCTCTCTCTCTCTCACTCTCGCTCTCTCGCATTTAAACTCCCCTCTTGGCTGCATCAACCTGAAGGCAGCTTCGGTACTTCCCTTTGAAAAGTCCTCCCACTTCTCTCGAGTGCTCCCCCAGCTACAGCCTCTGGAGGCATCCGACGGCGCCAGACCAGCTTCTCAGGCGCATCCGCTGCTGCGTCCGCTCCACGCCGCTCCTGCCCCTCGCCTGGCCCACGACCCTCCCCAGGGTCTCCAGAGGCCTCCGCCCGCCCACACCCGACCGCCCTCCTCCAGACCCTTGCCGGACCTCCCAGCGCCGACTTCCTTCCAGAAACACTCCTCCCCTGGCTACAGTCTCCAGTGTCCTGCCCGCTGCTCCTCGGCCTCCTGGTAAGGCATAGTCTCTTCTACCCAGCTGGCAGCCGTGGCATTCGTCAGAGACAGAGGAGGGGAGAGAGAGGAGAGACAGAGGGAGACAAAAGAGAGAGACAGAGAGACAGAAGACAGAGACATGGAGAGACGGGGGGAGACAGAGACAGAGAGAAGAGTGGAGTGGGAGACAGAGAGACGGTGGGCCTCACTCCCTCACGGGTGACGTCCTCACTGTCGCCCTGGAACCTCACCCAGGCCCTGGCCTCAGCCGCACAGGAAGGTGTGATTCTCACACGTTTACCTCCAGCCCAGCCCCCTCCTCTGACCTGCAGCTGGCGTCTCCCACTGTGCCCTTGACCCGTCCTCTAAACACAGGACCAGGGGGTCCCCAGTAAGTACTGACCTCCTGAAAGCACTGACACATGCCCTGGGCTGACAGACCGTCCACTCAGGCCCTGAGACCCTCTGGGACTGCGAGTCCCTACAACTTTTTCCAAATCCCCTGTAACTGGTGGCCTCCAGGCCTTTTCCCTATACCTGTTCCCCTTGGAGTGTGTCCGTGAGCAGTTCCAACATCCACCCCATTTGGAAGACAGGACCCCAGCAAGAATCCCCGGAACGCTGCTCACCTGCACTGTCCTCGCCGGGCCCTTGCGCCATGCCACCTGCTGACCATCCTGGCAGGGGACCTGCTCACACCGGCTCCCTGGAGCTGGCTGGGCACAATCGGTCTGAATCTGCTATCAGTGAAGTCAGGCTGTAGCTTGAAATGAGCAAATACTACGACCACTGTTGTTACGCCTGAGAAGAGGTAGCTGGCACTTCCCAGTTGCCATCACCCCATGAGCACCTTCAAATGTAAAGATGCTTCCTTGCGCTGACATCGCCATGCTGAGCACCTGCCTGGTTTCGAGTCCGGAAGTCAGTCAGGAGAACCTCCGCTCTCTGGTCCAGACGTCAGTCAGGAGAACCTCTCACCCGGAAGTCATTCAGGACTACCTCCCCTCTCTCTTGCTCAAGAACCTCCCCTCTCTGGTATAGAGGTCAGTGTGGAGAACGTCCTCTCTCTCTCGTCCAAAGTTAAGACAGGGGAACCTGCCCTGTCTGCTCCGGAAACCAGTCAGGAGTACCTCCGCTCTCTCTTGCCTGAAGCCAGTCAGGAGAATCGCCCCTCTCTCTCCTTCAAGAGAACCTCCACTCTCTGGTCCAGAAGTCAGTCAGAAAAACCTTCCCTCTCTCTCGTCCAAAATTCAGTCAAGAGAAGCTCCCCTGTCTCATCCAGAGGTCAGTCAGAACCTCCCCTCTCTCCCATCCGGAAGTCAGTCAGCAGAACCTCCACTCCCTGGTCCAGAAGACAGTGAGGAGAGCCTCCCATGTCTCTCATCTGGAAGTCAGTCAGAAAACCTCCTCTCTCTTTCATGAGCCCCCACACTGAAGCCAGAGTGTCTTAACCAAGAACAAATCAGACCATAGCCTGTTCCTGATCTGAATTCCCACTAACTTGCAAAAATGTCTCCATATTGGCCACTGGATTCCCACATGGGTCATTTCATTCTCGCAGTTCCAAGGGGACAGGTGTTTGGAAAAGGAGGAATGGCCAACATCGTTAATTGTGGTAAAGGCATCTCGTGCGGTGAGTACTAGAATGTGTGCACTGAATTCACAGGATGGAAGCCCTCTGCATCCTGGAGCAGAACGAGTTCAGCAGCCGTCCCCTCCTAGGAAGGGAGGAAATGATCTGTTCACTGACTTCCTCTCAGCACCTACGTCACATGTGGCAAGCAGTTGGTGCCCAATAAGTGCATCAAGTGAATGACTGAATGTCAGGTGTGACGGGCACCATCCCAGAGAGGACGGCAGCTGCCCGGCAGGACCCTTCCCTCGGCGCCCTCTGTGGCCAAGGATGTCACCACGCAGAGCATCCCACGTCTACGTACGTTGTGTGAGTCAGTTCAGAGAGTGTGTGATGCGTCTGCAGCTCTCCGTGAACGGCCCGTTTGCCTCTTGGTTGGCCTCACGCTCACAGGTCTCGCGGTGCCTTGATGTGGAGGACTGTGCTACGGGCTTCACCGTAAGCTCATGATACTTCGGAGGCTTCGCTGTGAGTCTGCTCCCGGGGCGGGAGGCGGGACGCTGCCCTCATGACACACAGTTTGTTCCGGGTCTTTTTGTGCAACAGTGAAACAGTACTCGTTTATTCTTGTTTTTAAAAATTCCCGGGTTACAAATTAAGAAATGAGTCCTGGGATCAGGAGTAGGCTCCTGCGTGAGGTCTTGTGATTCTTCCACCCTCACCTTCCACGGTTCAGGATGAATACAGCCAATCCCGGCGCGGAATGGGAGAGTAGTGGAGGGTATCCAACCGCCGTAGGGAGCGGAAGCTGTGATTCTGAAATCATTGTTCCAGGGCTTACTGCGACAAAGGGTCAATCAGCAATCTCCAAAAGCGACCAGAGGTGAGCTGGGGAGCCTCTCGCTGCCGGCCGACTGGGTCTCAGCTTCCTGCTGAGACAGGGGCCCCGCCCTCAGCGCCCTGCCACCTGGGCTCCCCGGGGCAGCGGGGTGTTCTTCAACACAGCCCACAAGGGACAGCCTCCTCGCCAGACAGATGTCACAATCTTTTGTAGGGCGATACCAGAAACGACATTCCAATCCTCGCCACATTCGGTGGCTGAAAGCGAGCCACGGATCACGTCCACGCTAGGGGGAAGGGACTTCCAGGGACATGAGTTCCGGGAGGTCATCTTCTCTGCCTGCCATGCCTCTAGACCCCAGACCCCCGGCAAAGGGTCTGAGGAAGAAGAACCCACGGTCCTCACAGTAAAACACGCATTCCCCTGCACCTGGCACGCCAACGTCAGTTTTAGGAAGACACGGCGAGGCAAACGTGGTTAGCCAGCGCCTAAATCATCCAGGTGTTTTTAGCCAAGTGCAAAGCTACTTATTTACCGAGTAAGAAAAAAACAATCCCGGGCCCTGTTAAGTCTTCAGCTCAGTGCCAAGCAGCATGCTTCAGTGTAGCAATGAGAACATTAAATAACAGAAACACAAAACAGCAGCAACAGCCATTTTTTTAAAAGGAATTTTGTAAATCTGAAGTCCAATATAGACGCTAATAATTGTTGTATTTACTCTGAATAACTCATCATAATGCCAAAGGTCTGGCTCATTTTTCCTGTCTGTTCGGTAAAGCATGTGTTTATAAATACATGTTGAGGTTCCCAGAGAGCAGTGTGCTCCATTCTTCATTCTGAGAGACAATTGATTAGCAGTACCTTGAAGTCATTTTTCAAGGAATAACCATCAATATTAACAGCTGCCAGCCTTTCCCATTTATAATCAGCTAAAAACAGTTCTTCCCCATGGGGAAAATGTTTACATTTCCAACCTGGGATTAGTTTCTAACTCCCAGGGTAGGAATCAGGCATTATGTTGTGGTTCCTTAGAGATTCAGCTGTCCAAACAGCAGCTGACACGGAGAGCTGTGTGCACATTTGGAAGGGGGCTGATTAGCGTGTGCACCTGCAGAGCACATACACTCCCCGCAACCTTGTTCTCCAGCACCGGCATTCTGCACGGGGCTGGACACCAGTGGGGCAGGGCAGAAGACACCCACCACTCGGGGTCGGAAGGACCTGAGTTTGAATTCCTGCCCCCCCCCCAACTTACTCATGTCCCCAGGCAATTGTTTCAACTCTGAGTCTCAGGCTCCCCGGGGCAAACCGTCGAGGGCCCACCACCATTTTGTGGGGTGCTGCAAGGGGAATGTGTGTGAAGTCCCGTGGCATTAGATACCATTACTTATGCTATTAGAATTTGGCAGGTGGAACTCTGCGGGTTTTGGCACTGTTTTTGAAAACTTTGTTTTATGAAAAATTCCAACCGTAGACAGAAATAGAGAGAACAGAATAATGAGCCCCATGCATCCATCAACGGGGATCGACAATTACTAACTCATGCCAATTTGATTCGTTCCACACCCACAAACACTCCTCCTTCAAATTATTTCAAAACAGAACTCAAACGTCATTTCGTCTATAGATATGTCAAAATGTATCTCTAAAAGATAGAGGCTCCTTTACATGCAATCTCAATACTATACTGCACTGAAAGTAATAATCTCTTAATGCCACAAAACATCCAGTTGGGAGTTGATTTCCTGATCATCTTATGTATTCTATTTTTTAATGCTTATTTATTTATTCTTGAGAGAGAGAAAGAGAGAGAGAGGGAGGGAGGGAGAGAATGTTGGGGAGAAACAGAGAGAAAAGGAGACAGAGAATCCCAAGCAGGATCCCATCTGTCAGCACAGAGCCTGACGTGGGGCTCAATCCCATGAACCGTGAGATCATAACCTGAGCCGAAACCAAGAGACAGACACTTAGCCGACTGAGTCCCCCGGGTGCCCCACTCGCCCCTTCAACTTTATTTTTTTATTTTTATTTTTTTCAACGTTTATTTATTTTTGGGACAGAGAGAGACAGAGCATGAACGGGGGAGGGGCAGAGAGAGAGGGAGACACAGAATCGGAAACAGGCTCCAGGCTCTGAGCCATCAGCCCAGAGCCTGACGCGGGGCTCGAACTCCCGGACTGCGAGATCGTGACCTGGCTGAAGTCGGACGCTTAACCGACTGCGCCACCCAGGCGCCCCAACCCCTTCAACTTTAAACTCAGGCCAGGACTTTCCAACCCTTGAAGTGTTGACATGTGGGGCCGGGTAACACTTTGCTGCGGGGCGTCCTGTGCATGGGAGGGTGTTCAGCCGCCTCCCTGAGCTCCGCCCACGTGATGCCAGGAGGACCCCCTCCCCTCAGTGGTGACCACCAAAAATGTCTCCAGATGTTACCAACCGTCTCCTGGTTGAAGAGGAGGCCTCACCTCCTGTGGAGAATCGCAGATTTGGAAGATGAGAGGCACTGCATCAGAAACAGTAAGAGATTGCCAGTCTTTTCTAGCGGGGCGACGAAGCCCCTAGCCCCTCAGTTTCATAGTCATTTGATAGGGACGGAGCTTGAACCGCACACTCCCTGCAAACCACAGAGCACAGTGGTGGTTTGCAAGGTAACTGGCAACTCCGGGGCACGTTCCCTGTACTAGATTCAGTTCTTTAAAAGTACTGGATACAAGGTTTTGCAACAGAAAAATAGGCTTGTATGTTGTGTTTCACTGGTGGAAAGAGAATTGTTTTCTCTTAGCTAGTCTCTTAGCCCAGCTAGTCTGGTGACAGCCGAGACAAACGAGTGAAGCAGGGGCCCACACGACCTCACCTGTGGGAAGAACATCCTCGTGGCAGCCCCAGGGAGACAATAACCAAGAGAGGAGCTCACTGCCATGTGCTCTCCCCGTCCCCACCCCCGCCCCCATCCCCAGCCACCAGCAGGAAGGTGGCAGCTCACTGTGGGGGCGGGAGCCACGCTGGCCGAAGGTGACACTCTGTGTTCAGAACACTTGTGTGATGGTCACACCCGCCTCCTTGGGGTCCACAAACATGCCACCAGCCATCATCAAGACCGTCCTCCATCCGGCCTGTGTGTCCTGAAACTGGACGACCTTCATTCAGGATCAAGATCTGGAGACTAGTGGGGATGATGGCAGGACCACTTAGTCTTCCGGGGCCCAGATTTGAATGGTATGTGAGAGTCAGCCCAAGGCAGGCTTCTCTGTCCCCTGAGTAGGAGTTCATCCGTCTACGGGAGGCTCGTGAGAACATCCGGCGTGTGTGTGTGCACACACTCACACACGCCTCTCGGGGATACTACAACACTGTCAGCTCTGAGCATGCGATGCATGAACTCTACACAAATGTGTTTAACAAACTGCAGGATTTTGAGGGGGGGAAAAGGATACCGATGCTATCTCTGCCTCAAACTGGTTTAAGGTCACCAGTAAAGGTAAGAAGGAGTGGTCTCAAACACCAACCACCCCTGGAATACTGAGAGATTTGCCAAACTCATAGTGAACAAGAAACACAAGAGCAGAGACTATCACAGAGACATTCCTGATGTGCCGAGAACCCGGAACGGCACTCTGTGCCCCTCATCCTTCATCATGGCCCTGAATCTCCACGACCATTTCAGGAACTAAGCATCAGCACTGCCCCCTTCTCAGAGATGAGAAAACAAAGGCTTGAAATCTTCCAGCCATGTTTCCTTGGTCTGACAGCTAAGAAGGAGCATGATGGGCGCTGAGTTCTCCAATTCCACTTCCCCAATCTTATTTAATAGTGAGGATTGCTTCTGGAACATGCACGAGAAAGTAGCCAGCAGGCCTTTCATGATAGACGGTGCTTGTAAGATAAACATCGATTTGGTTGGAATGACGCCCTCCACCTCCCCCCCCCACCCCCGTAGATATATAGCGTTTTGCTTTTAGCGTTTCCTCTCCTTTACCTGGAAAAAAAACACACATTGGCATATCATTTGAAAAGCTTACAAATGACTCTTGCAAGTATAATAACACCACTGATCAGTAGACTTGGAGATGAGGCACGCGCTGGGATAAAATTATTTTTCTCCCAAAGGGACAACACACTTAGTGATAAAGTGCCCATCAGCAGATCCTGCCCAGCAGTGAAAACACAGGCTATGGACACATAACTAGGGAGGGTGTGCGCAGTGCTCTCAGCTGGAATGCAGAATTATTTTATTTATGAAAAAGCACTTGCGAAATTTTGCTGAGAGAGGGGCTTACTTGGGAAGGAGAGTGCTTTCCGCTCAGATTTCTTTATTGCTACGCCACAGAACTCCAAGCGCTGCCCAAAAAACTGTCATCGTCAAGTCTGCGTTTCGGGGATCAGGAGCGAGCCATAAAAACTGACTCCCGGCAGGCTGCAACTTGATAACCATCCTCTAAATGAATAACCAGCTTCTTCCGTCACTCCTCGTGGTAGCTTAGAAATTAACACTCTTTAGAGTCCCACATGTTCAAGAGAAGCCAGTGCAGTGTCACGGTGACGGAGGGAGGGTGGCCAGAGGTGGGAGACATTTCTGTGGATTATGACAGCAGTGCCTTGTTTCCATATAGTTCCTGCTTTCAGACTGAACAGATGGAACCTTCACTCCCTACACAGTATGAGATATTCCTCCCCAAATGATCATCCTTGGTGCCATGTCCCAGGCCAGCTTTGGGCCATCGCTGTTACCCACAAGCCTGTGCCATGAAGTCTCGGGGAGGGGGAGTGAGAAGAGAGGTGCTTCTCTCTAATGTACCCTGACCTTCCTCAAGCCACACAATCCCCAGTGTCAGAGGACAAGTCCTGATGGGCCCGAGTCTTTCGTTTTCAAAGTGTGGTCCTCAGACCCCCAGGGCACCACATCTTCAGAACCCCTGGGTTTTCCACCTAGAATTAAGGATTTGGGGGTACAGCACGGAGCCCCAGGGAGTCTGGACGCGGCTTATTTGCAACACTAAAGAATGAGCTCCGACCACTCAGGATAAGCTGTGAAGACTTGTGGTATCTCTCTACTGATGCTTCTCCATGCTTCTCCCCACCCATCCCACACCCTGCGGGGGCAGACAGTATGGCAGGGACTAAGTTGACGGAGGGACCATGGGGATTTACATGGTTTTGGAACTTATAAAACTTGCTCAGAGTTTTGCCTCCTGGCTCAGGCCGGGTCCAGGACATGGCTCGGTCCCCACAGGGCCATAAAACCAGCTCTGAGGCCACAGGCCAAATGGTTTCCATCTTTTTTTTTTTTTTTAACGGTTATTTATTTTTGAGACAGAGAGAGGCAGAGCATGAATGGGGGAGGGTCAGAGAGAGAGGGAGACACAGAATCCGAAGCAGGCTCCAGGCTCCGAGCTGTCAGCACAGAGCCGGACACGGGGCTCGAACTCAAGGACCGCGAGATTATGACTTGAGCTGAAGTCAGATGCTTAACCGACTAAGCCACCCAGGCCCTCCCAACCAGTTTCCATCTTAATTCACCCAGCTCCGGGGCCCACCGCTGCAGCTGTGGAGGCAACTGCATCCCACACCCTGGCTTCCTCCTTGCACTTTGCTTCATGAGGCCCCAGAACACAGGAACTGGACTGTTCTCCAATTCCCTGCTGGCAAAGTGAGCTCTTCTCCACTCCTCAGTCATTGCATTGAAATCGTGGTGAGGCAGGGGACCCCGGCACCCTGTTCTGGCCCCCAGGCCCGTCTGTCGACAAGAATGTGAATTAGGAACCGGTTTTCCTGCCCAGCAGAGGGGTTCGTTTTCCTACTGCGTAAAACGAAGACTCTTGTTCAGGCTCGTCCATCCCTAACACACTGTTCCAGCAAGGCACAGTAAGTATTTCATCCTGTTAGACATCGGATGGGCCCATTACATGGACACAGTGTAGCAACGGGGCTCGTCCTATCCTCCGGGAGATAAAACAGTTCTCCCATGAATTCACTAACACACTCATTGAGCATTCACTATGTAAACGGCCAAATGGGGTTTACTGAGAAGCCAGAGGTGGGACCCTTGTCCTCACAGCTGACAAGTAGCTCTGGACAGTACCGCTGAGCTCCGAGAGACGGCAGGCAAGGACCCGGCTTGGCGTAGCACTAGGTGACCCGTCCAGACAGGGAAGGCCACTCACATGCAGGGGAAGACACTTCTCCAGGTGGGGGAGGGCTCAAAGGAGGAGGTCCAGGAGAAGAAGGGGGACATGAGCAGGGTTGGGCGGGGGCCCAGGTGGGGAACTGCAGCTGGAGTCACGAGACAGGCTGCATCTGCCCCCTCGCGGCACAAGGAGGAAGCTTGGTGGCCCCGGCATTTGGTGACGTGAAGGCGTGGGCCGGGTAGGGAGGCAGTTTGTCCACATCGCTCTGCCCTCTGTGTCCGGCCCACGTTGACTCTCCCAGACCCCCAACCAAAGACGGCTCAGTGGCCTCCACCTCCCGTCAGCCGGTGAATTATGACGGAGGTGGTGGGCATGGGGCCCGGGGGACGTCCCTCTGTAGGAGGAAAGGAAGGAGACAGATGTGCCGTCAATGCTGGGCAGCAAATTATCCAGGAGGCGACAGTGGGCCTGGAAAATTCACATTTGTGCATATTCACGGAGCCTTGCACACAACATGGAAACACAAGACTCTAGCAGAGAGGAATATGTTCCTTAAAGGGGAAGTTACTCATTCGCGGAGAAAAAGCTTCACAGTTGGTAGAAAGAAAGCGGACTAAGTCGTAGATTCAGAGGAACAGGACGGGCCAGTGGAAACTTAAAGAGAAACCCGCCAGACAAGGAGGGGCTGGCACAGACTTGCAGAAATGTCTGGAAGACCAAAGCGGGGAGGAGGGCAAAGGACACTCAGCTGGGGCCAGACTTCCTTCACTCTCAGTTACCTGGCGACCAACCCCCTCAGGATGGAAATGATTTAACGGTGAGCAAACCCACACGTTCATGGGTGACAATACCAGCTAGGCAGGACCGCCCTGGAGGCCCTTGAGGGAGGCGTTTAGAGAGGGCTGTTCACCAGGCAGGGCAGCCTGGCGGCCCGCACTGGGTTAAGTCGGGGGCCACCCGCAGGCAGACCTGTTCTTCTGCTTAACTGTAACAACTTCCTGCACAGGCTGTCCGCACACTCTCATCTTCGTGTTTGCTGGACCCGGCACTGGAGACCGGCAGGACCCGCTCACCCGGTGCCCGCTTCATGTTGTGGGATCGCACTAGCAAGCCCCCCTACTTCTCTGACCTCCCCGAGGGTCCCATCAGCAGTGGGATGTGACGGTCACAGGGAAAGGGAGGCCCGCCGGCAGTCATGATGACTCTGCGTGGCACATCTTCAACTGTCCGCGGTTTCAGGCCAGTGCTGGCAAAGGTACTCGCGGGTGAACTCGATCTTCCCCTGTGAGCCTCCCTCCCGCACCTGGAGGGAGGGCCCCTCGGCACAGTCTACATCCCCTGTGACGTTAGACTCTCCCCATGTCCACCTCTAAGCCGGGACCTGGGGAACAGAAGAGGATACACTCTGTAGCCACGAGCCACCCAGCAACCCGGGAAGGGCAGTATGGCACATGCTCCCGAAATCATTAATAGTCTTGGAACAATCCCAACTTCTAATCCCACCGATGAGGCCCTAGCCCCCGAAACAGCCGGATGTGTGCAGAAAGACAGAGGTAAATCAGTGCACTTGGTGGCGCGATGACACATTTTGCATTGGCACTGCTGGGGGCGGGACGCTGCTGGCATCTGCTGGGTGGAGGCCAGGGATGCTGGCAGATACCCTGCAGAGGCCGGAACAGCTCCCGTGGCAAAAAGTAATCCTGCCCAAAGTATCAACGGTGCTGTTGCGAGAAACCCTGATGCAAAATTGTGTTCATTGCAATGATTTCATAGTAGAGACAGACAAAAAAAAAAAAAAAAAAGGAAACGGCCTAACTTTTCCAACATAGAGACTTGGTTAAAATGCATTTAGTAACTGGAGAATATCAAATTAAAATACCTTTTAAAAAGTTCACTTTTTAGGAAAATTTAATGGCATGAGAAGATGTTCCTGGTATATTGCCGAGTAAACTGGTCAGTGCTTCCCAAGGATTCTGGAGGAAAGATTGACAGGCGGGCCTCAAGGGAAATACTCCAAGTGACACTGTAATGGCGGACGGACGTCACTGCACGTCTGTGGAAGTCCGCAGAGTGTACCACACCGAGAATGAACCCTAAGGCCAAGTGCAAGCTTTACGGTTAATGACAGAGGATCCCCACTGACCCAGCGCCCATACCTCCTGCACCCTCCCAGGCAAGCTGCCAACGGGAGGAATGGGGGAGCAGGAGGGAGAACATACAGGGGGAGCCTTGGCACTCCCCACGTGTTTCTCTGTGAAACTAAAACTGCTCGATGAGTCCATTACTTAAAATAATGATAAAGGAGGCTACGGATATCACGCTGTCCGTTCCACTGTCGCCTTGATGACATCAAGACTCCTCACTCAACCCCCCACCACCCCCACCTTCCAGGAGGATGACCGAGGACTGAGGACAGACACGCCGCCGGAAATGTGGGAGCAATCACCTAAGTGCAGGAATGACGGCCGGGTGTCTCTTCAGATGGGGAACTCACAGCACTGGCTCGCCTCTGTGTCTTCTACCGCTGAGGTGAGAAACATGCATCTCTCTCTCCCTCTGAGCGCTCAACCTCTGGGGAGGGGTGGTGCTGGGCCTCCCGCCCCGCCAGGAGGACGCGGGGCTCTGCCACACGCATATTGCCTGGCCAGGGGCCAGGCCGCCATCGGCCTCCTCAGACCGCGGGGGCCCGGGTTATTCGCGGAGGAGCTGGGCATTCCAGGGGACCTGCACGAAGGGGAGACTCCGTCGCCCTCCCGCGCCAGCTCACCGGGGCTCTGCGCCCGGGCTTCTGGCCAAGAGTGCCTGGGCTCGGGGAGGGTCCGGGCAGCCCGGGGTCCTGTGTGCAAACCACATCTTAATCCCTGAACCACCTCCCCAGGCTAACAGAGACTCCCGACGCATCTTGCAAGCACGTGCCTGGACACATGTGCTGCAGCTGCGAGGAAAAAACCACAGACTGAAACATTAACGGGACTCATGCAGTGTTTAGTTTGGGAAGGTGGAACTGTGGTTCACTTTCTCCCCAACATTTTGTTTAAAACATTTCAAGCCTAGGGGCGCCTGGGGGGCTCAGTCGGTTGAGCGTCCGACTTCGGCTCAGGTCACGATCTCACGGTCTGTGAGTTCGAGCCCCGCGTCGGGCTCTGGGCTGATGGCTCAGAGCCTGGAGCCTGTTTCTGATTCTGTGTCTCCCTCTCTCCCCGCCCCTCCCCTGCTCATGCTCTGTCTCTCTCTCTCTCTCAAAAATAAATAAAAACATTAAAAAAAAATTTTGTTAAATTTCAAGCCTACAGAAGAGTGAAAAGTACAACACTCACTTGCATCATTCGTGTGTGTTTTATGTATCTACGTGGATATACAGATATGGGACATTTATAAGTATGTATATAGAAACACACAAATGTTATATATGAATATATATAAATTATATCAATGTAATATATATTTATAAAATAATTACGTAGGGAATTTTAACAGAAGAATCACGTGTGTATATACATAAGTGCACTTTTCTTCTTTTTGGCTGAAGTGTTAGAAAGCTCCTTTCAGACACCACGTCCTCTACCCCTGTTACTTAAGCATTGAGCACCTTCCGAGACCCAGGGCATTCTCCAGCCACATCTCTGGCCTTGGTGTTGACAGGTCTGGTCCCTTGCACTGGGGGCCCACCTGTGGGGTCAGGAGGGCACTGCACTCCCCAGGGTTCCTCTTCCCTCCCTTCCCACCCCAGCCCCCTCCCCCCAGCTCCTGCCAGTCTCCCCAGGATCACTTTCCTACTGAAGCACCTGCTCACGGATCCTCTGCTCAGAGTGTGCTTCCGGACACCCTGACCCAAGATGCAGCGTCACCAAGAGAGAGGTCACTCCACAAATGAGCCCTTGCAAATGCCAGACATGTTTTTCTCTCGGGTCTTCTATTTCCTTCTTGTGTTGTTGTCTAGGTTGAATTTATGAAAGGAAAGCACACCCAGGGCTTCTCGGGGCAAATAAGAAACATTACCAATGTCCTCAAACATTTGAAGGCAGCTCAGGAAACGTGGAGTTCAGCGCCAACAGCTTCTAGAGGCAGCTAGGCTCGGCGCTGAGGAAGTCACACAGGGAGAACGTGTCGCTATTTCATGCTCGCGGCACAGAGACTTGCCCCTGGAGACCACACAGGGCAAGCCCCCATCTGAGGCGTGAGTACGTCTGCGGTAACCCACGGGGGCCCCTGCCTCTGGAGACAGCCTACCGTTTGCTGAGCTCCTGCCGACTGCTGGAGACGCTTTTCTCCCTCCCGGCTGAACTCTTCGGTGCCAACTCCACCCAGGGACCCCAGCTCTGGCTTCCTTTTTTTTTTTCTTTTTAATGTTTGTTTTTTATTTTTGAGAGCGGGGGAGAGGGGCAGAGAGAGAGGGAGACACAGAATCCGAAGCAGGCTCCAGGCTCCGAGCTGTCAGCACAGAGCCTGACACGAGGCTTGAACCCGTGAACCGTGAGATCATGACCTGAGCCACAGTCGACACTCAACCGACTGAGCCAGCTAGATGCCCCAACTCCAGCTCTGGTTTCTAAAGCCACAAGGGGAACAAATAATCCCTCCTTTCACACGCGAGGCTTTCAGAGGTGGCAGAAAGCTAGCTCTCCGGCTCCACCTTGTCCCCATGCTGGGTGTATGTGGCCTCAACCACACACTGTTCATTCCCTCATCCAGCAAACGCTTCAAGTGCCCACCACGCATCAGGCGCCGCGGTCGGTGCTGGAGACAGAGTGGCGAACCAGACAGGCAACCTGAAGCTTTTGAACCGGAGTGTAGACGATGAGCGTCTGTTCCTCATACCGCGGGGTCCAGTCCCACAAAGTCACCCTGCAGAACTTCCAAGCCGAGGGCAGGGAGAAGACTCTTGCACCTTTCTCCTTAGAACGTTCCCCAGGAGTCTTCTGCAGAACACAAGATCCCAAGAGATGCTCCCCAAACAGAGGTCCTAGGAGCACGTGAGATTAGCAAAGGCCGTCACATTCACTTCTGGAGTCACAGCACGCAGTGTGTTAGAAATTCAGCATCTTCCTGTTGTGCAACATCTATTTGACATCTTTTAAAAAAAAATTTTTTTAATGTTTATTTGTTATTGAGAGACAGAGCATGAGCAGGGGAGGGGCAGAAAGAGGAGGAGACACGGAATCCAAAGCAGGTTCCAGGCTCTGAGCTGTCAGCACAGAGCCCGATGCAGGGCTTGAACTAACAAACCGTGAGATCATGACCTGACCCAAAGTCGGACACTTAACCAACTGAGCCACCCAGGCGCCCCTATTTGACTTCTTTTAAACCAGTGTCTCCCCAACCTATTGGAACCACACAACTCAGTCTTTTTTTGGAAGAGGAGTTTTCCTGTTTTATCTTTTGCAACTAGAATGCCTTGAAGCATTCTTGCTTTGCCCTATCCTTAAAACTGGAGACAAAGTAAAACCTGGGCAGGCACTTTCCCTGACCCCTCCCCACCTTAGGGGAGGAGACAGGAAGTTGTGTGCTGGAGCCAGGGTCTGCATGATCAGCAGGAAATGAACGGCAGGCCCTCCGGGCACATCTTGAAGGCCTCCAAGCAGGGGTCCCTGTGTCCTCAGGAAGCGACAGGAGATGGGGCAGACAGATTGGTCTATCCTAGGCTCAGGGTTTTGGCTCAGAGGGGGCCGGTACCATCACCCACTGAGACAAACCAACCACCTGTGTGTGACGGTCCCCAGTGATGCGTTTGGCATCGAGAGTCGCTTGGCCTGTCACTGGACTCGGGCCCTGCAGGAATGCCCATCACTTCCTGCTGATACCACTGCCAGCTCAGAGCCCCTGGCCAAGCAACCCAGGCATTTGCGGAACCAGGATGGGGAGGGGGCCGCCCCAGCATTACCAGAACCCTTCTGGTTGTAAGTGACAGAAACTAAATACAGGCGGGTTTATTAAAAATAAGAACATTATTGGTTCCCGTGACCCGGCGACTCAGCACCAGGCCGGCTGCAGGGGGCCAACCTCTGCCGTCAGGTTTATGTTCAACCCCATGGACCACACTCTGGGGAAGCTCCCCTGGTGGTGACACAGCACACTGGCTCCTGTCCAGGTGAAGAGAGAAGCCTTTCCTGGGTGCTGAGCACAAGTCCCAGGGCCCACTCAACAGGCCGATGAGTGGAAGAAGCTGACTGGCTAGGCCTGGGCTGCGTGGGCTCTCTGTGGCCGGGGTGGAGTCAGCCCCACCCAAACCACGCAGACAAAGAGTGGGCACAGAGTGGGCCCCCAAAGGAAATTGTGAGTACCCTCACCCCAACACCCAGGAGCGGCTGTCCACTGTAGGGGAAGGACATAGCTGCCCGCTGAGCCAACCATGTCAAAGACACTGGAGGACAAATCAGATCTTTACTGTCGTTCCCAGACCTTGGCTTCTTCCTCAATACCAAGTCCCATCTCGCCCTGCTTCCCCCAGTCGCCTAATGATTACCTTACAGGGAAGAAAGATGGGCCCAGGACTATGCATGCTTAACAGTCACTTCGATGGTGTCCAATTCAGGGCGGGAGCAGACCTCCTCCTGGAGGGGACCCCTCAACATGCCCAGAACCGGGGCCCCAACTCTGCAGGAGGTCCGCAGGACAAGGCAGGAATCTGAGTGTGCGGCCAACGTCCCACATAATGCTCACGCACGTGGTCCTCGAACGACGCTTTGAAAAAGCCAGCCTGAATCCATGGAGAAGTGACCAGGGCCTGGGAAATTGTTTCATATCTTTAGAAGAACAAAACAGCCCGAGGATATACATGTAATGCACAGAATCAGAGGAAAAGAAGGGCGCGACGCAAGATGAAGGAGGGCTCTGTTACTGAGGAGAAATGAAGACGTCTGAAATACCTCCTATGCCACGCGCTGAGATAAAACAATAGAAAACCCCCATCACTGGGAGAAACTGAGAAATGATGGAAATGGTTAGGTGGGCAGTTCGGTCCTCTCTGGGGAGTCAGAAGATCTACTTTGGGGCCCAGGCAGCTCTGTTCCTCAGCACAGAGACCTTCCGTGCGTGAAGACCTTGCCTTGGGCTCAGACGTGCCCGCTTGTTAGGGTTGGAAGACTGGGAAGTAGAAGCACTGAGCGTGACGATAGAGTCCGGCATATAGACACACAGGCGTGTTTCCCTGCCTCGTATGGTGTGTGTACAGACACACACGCGCGCGCGCGCGCGCGCGCATGCACGCACCCTGGAAGAGTTCCACTAATTGCTGTGATATGAGAATTTTAATGTTGTGCTTGATTTTTATATAAATAAAAAACACAATAAAACTGCAAGTCAGGATGGACCAGGCCTTTAACGACATGTCATAGTAACAAATGGTCTCCTGATCACAGGGGCTTAAAACAGCAAAGGTTTGTGTCTGAGGAAGCAACACGCTGTCTGCGGGTGGGTGGGAGCTCTGCTCTGCTCCCCAGTGGGACCCCGTTCCAGCACCTGCTGCTCAAGGCAGTGGAGGGAGGGAGGGCCTCGTGGATGTCACACCAGCAGTGGAAGTGACACGTGCTGACTCCACTCACAACTGCCGGGCCACAGGTGATCACCTGACCCCTCCCCCCAACAACGGGGGACATGCCAGGAAACGTAACTCTACCAGATACATAGACAGGGACAATATTCATAGATGTATTTCTACCATCTACAGAGAAATGAGTATTGCTTCGTACTAACGACTAGTACACTCATAAACAATAATAATATGTAGTATATGTATGCATATCACATTGCCTGTGTATACAGATAATGTTACATGTACATATACTTACGTGCACAGGTGTAGTGCACACACATACTCCCCTCTATGCATATGTGTGGTGTGTGTGCACATGTACGTGGGAGTAGGAGTCAACTCACATGGCTTAGCCCACAATAAGCACTTTAAAAAACTAAAAATGAATTATGATCCCAAGCCACGGGTCCCTCTGCAGACCTTGGGCAGTGTCTAACCTCCCCCACTGCCCCCTCCACACTCACTTCCTTGAAGAGGGGGTGGGTGCCGGGACATCCTGTCCCTGGGTCAGCTGGAGAACCGCTCCACGGGCTACGCACACATTAGCGGGCCTGGCGCCGTGCCAGGTACCAGACGTGGGGCTGTGGCAATGTGAGCTAGCCCCCGCCTTCTCGAAGTTTACGTCGCACTGGGGGGACCGATAATGTGTGAACAAACCGTCAGGTAAGACACTCTCCAATGGTGATAAATGCTCTGAAGAAAATCAACCAGGTACTGGGGGAGGGGGAAGCAGTGAGGGGGGGGTGGTGGTGGCGGCAGGTTCTTTACGTGGACAGGCAAGAGGGCTCTCTGAGGAGCTGGTGCACGAAGGAGGTGCCATCGCAAAGAGGCGTGAAGGGGCGCCGCGCCTGGGGCCCTGCATCGCTCACCGGGCAGTGGATCCCAGAGGATGTGCTCGCAGGCCCGGCTGGGGGCAGGCGAGCTGCCAGAAGCCATCTACCAGGTAATTCTGCCCAAGCGGGGCTGCGAGCGCTTCCTGGCCATCTTCGTCTCCCCCCCACCCTTGCTCCTTTAGACTCCTGCCCAAACATGTGCGGGACCGTGCAGTTGGCCAGGAAGGATCTTCACTAAACGGCTCCCACCACCCTGAGTGATTGCTTTCCATTTGAGACAAATAACCACACGGTTCAGCTCTTCCCCGGGCAGCTCCCCGTTCCGAAGAGCCGCCTGCACATTAAAGCTTCCGATGCATGGCGCCCAGCCTGCTTAGGCCTTCTTTATGGCCTCATCAGCAGTAACCGGACGATTACAAAGGCTTCTTCTGTTTTTAAAAACAATGATTTATTGGACCCCTTCAACTCTTCTTTCCCGAGTCTGGGTATTACATGGGCATGTTTTGCTATAATTAAATTCCTAGATTACTGTCAAGCCAATTGTTTTACCCATCCAATCTGTAACAATGCGTTTTTATTGTCTCTTATTTTTTAATTAAGATGGAAATAGATGCATTCTATGAGATCCAGGAAAGAAATAAAAACAGCCCTCTTCTCTAGTCAATCCACCCCAATCAGAGGGACCCTGGAGGAGGGAGGTAGGAATCTTCAGTGAGCTCTACTTAGCGTGGAAGAATCCAGACATTCTGGGTTTGTCCACCCCACACTCAACAGGTATTTACTGAGCAACTACTAAATGCTGGCCACTGAGAAGGACACAGTGGTGAACAGGACAGGATGAGACTCTCCTCAAATGCTTACATTCTGCTGGGACTGACTTGTAACAAAGAAGTAAGTTTAAAACAGTAAGATGACAGTGTCCTTTATAAAGACAAGCCAACGGCACGCCTGATAGGAAGTGACAGTGACTGAAGGCTATGAAAATCAAGTGACCACGGAAGCCCTTTGGAAAATTATATTGAGATGAGATCAGAATTAGGAGGACAGAGCTAAACCAAGGAAAACAGCACTGATGACAGAAAGAAATAGCAGGTTCAAAGGCTCCGGGGCAGGGAAGACCTCAGCAGGTGTTAGAAGTGGCGGAGAGCACGGAGAATACAAGATGAGGTCGAGAAGCTTAAATGGAGTTGAATTTGCAGGAAAAAGGAAAAGAAGTGTCTTCCGGGAGCAGAAAGACAGGGAGGAGGGGACTAGGGGGGCTCTGGAAGCAGCCCCAGCCTTGGCTGTATCTTAGGGGCACACCTGTGCAGTACACCTGTTTCACACCCCAGACCTCTTGGCCAAAGACTCTTGTGGTCCAGGACGGGCATAAAACAGCATGGACCTTCATGCTGGGACACAGGCACTCTGGCCTGGTGACCGGTGGCCAGAGCAGTTTCCTCCACGCCTGGCTACGGCCTCCAACAAGGGAAGTTCTGCAAAACCCTGACAGAAGCTGACCCCCAAGAACAAGCGTGGCTGAATTTTCCTCTCACCAGGAACGATGAAGGCTCAGCTTGGTCATTCCTTTGATGTACAGAAAGTAAGGGTATTAGGTATTCCGTGCACTTCACAGTTGGGAACCTGATGAATCCCTGCTGCATTTGTAGCCTTGATACTAGAATGGTACCCGGTGTATCTAGGTGCTCAATAAATGATTAAAAGAAAGACTTGCCTGGATTGAGGACTTGGCCCCTTCTCCCACCCCCTCAAGGTGGCCGCGTGCATCCAACGCTCCACCCTCCACCCACGGCTCGCCCACATTCGAGCACACCCACTGCCCCTCCCTCGGTCCCTACAGATATGGCGACCACACAATTGGTGCCTGGGCAGCACGAAGCCTGATCACCTTCCTCCCTCCAAAGCCCCTTTCTCTGGCCCTCCTGCCCCTTGCTCCTCACTGCGCCCTTGGAAGTGAGCCGCATTCTCTGACCTTGGCCCAAGGCAGGGTCTGTAAGTCCTGCCAGGCTGCTCAGAGATTTGGTCCCGGCCTCAGTATTTGACCTATTTCCTACTTGCAACTTTTCTTCTTTGAAGGTATGCTACGAACAAAAGTAGCGCCCTGACATCCTGCCATTTAAGTCAGGGTCCACCTAGCGTGTCTAATCAAACATATGGAAGCACCGTGAGTGTCAGCAAAGGCAGGTTCCAGCTGTGGCTCCGAGGCCTGGGGTCTGGGAGGCCAGAGCTCATCAAGCTAGGAAACAGGGCCACGGCCAGCACCCCCTGGGGCCACCCTCCACGTGATCCCCGTCTTCTGTTTCGGTCTCTGCGTCTGTTACTGGATAGGAGGCCAGGGAAGTGAGTGGCTTCAGAATCCAAAGGCCCCAGGGTGATGAGGGTTCAGGCAGAACATCTCAAGGTCCGTGGATCTCACGCTCACCCTCTTCCCAAAGACTGTCTGTCTCCCTCCCTTCCATCACCTTCCAGCAACATAGCTTGAGTAAGTGCCAGCTTCCAGAGGGTGCAGGAAAGAAGCCTGTCCATTCTACATGCGTGCACCTCAGGTGTCCAGTCCTCCTGGTTTGCCCAGACCGAGGGATGTCCCAGGACGCAGGACTTCCAGCGCCAACCCTGGCTTGAGTCGGCCATCCTAATATGCTTATACGCCTGTGTGTGTGCACGTGTGAGTGTATTTACACACGTTGGTCAAAGCTGCCGGTGGACTTCCCACGCCTCCAGGACGCACAGTACAGGTGGAAGTCAGTCAGCACTTTCTGGACTAGGCAGCCCTTGGTCCCTTTCCCCCGGGAAAAATGGAAGACAGACGCTAGATGGTCCACGAGGAGAAGGAACTGAAAGGCTTCTCACAAACTCGCTACAACAGACCTTCTCAAACATTCCAAAGAAGAACTGTAGAGCTTCAGAAATCCTTTCTCTCATGTTCTTAGCCAGAAAATAAAGCACAGAGAGGTGTGTGCTTGGCGCTCGTGTGTGTGTGTGTGTGTGTTTTCAAAAAGGTATCTGGGGCTGAAACTTCATGCCCATGTATTAACAATAGCAGGGAGTGGGAAGAGTTTTTCTGCTGTAAGTCAACTTCATTTCTATTTAGGAATCATTTTTGTTTGTAGACTTGGGCCCTTTAAAGGATCCATCAGGTTTTTTGTCAAAGCAAAGGCACCTTCTTGCTTGCCTACTTTTTCTTCTGATGTAGAAAGTTCCTGGATCTTGAGCTAGATTTTCTGACTGAACCAATCCTGCTCTTAGAGTTGAGAGTCTCAGGAACCAGGTAAGAGAGGCTCTTATGAGCACAAACGCTGGCCTGCCTGACAAAGAAGGAACAGGGTGAAATGAGGAAAGAAGCGGCCAGGCATCTGGAAAATTCCACAGATGGTCAGTGAAACTGAAGTCGCAGCTGGCTGAGCAGGGTCCAGGGCCTCAGGTGGGGGCTGGGTCTGGGGAGGCTCAGGTCCCCTGGGCCCGGGGACCGATGGGGCACCTCTCAGAGCAAGCAGCCAGCCACACGGCCACACGTGCTGGTGGCCAACGGGGCCGTCTGTGTCTCCTGTGTTTAAGTAAAACGGGTGTGAACAGGGGAAGGAGGCTGAACCCGCAGCAACAAGGGGCAAAGTTTCGAGGGATGTTGAAGAATCCATCATTCTTCAACACGGAGGCACGGAGACACTACAGTAAAGGGGGGGGATTATCGAAATAAAGAGATGCGAGTATTCACTATGCAGGTGGATCCAGAGAAAACAAGAAGCTGAAGCTTCTCACCTTTGGACTTGACTAAAGCACGGAGACCTTGGCCAGACCCATGGATGCTCTTCAAAAACCTCTAAGTCCCTTTTGGAAAGTACTTGGTGAAAGCAAACAAGGGAATATTCTTAAACGTTACGCTCAGTTGAATCGGGGGCAAGTGAGGGAGGAGGGCAGGCTCCATCCTTTACCGACTCCCCGACCGCCAGGCACCCAACCACACCAGGGAGTCAACCGCCTGACTCAGGGCTCCCAGACGCCCATCTGTGGGACCCCACTCGCCTCTCAAGGTCTGTTTTCTCATGTGTACAATGAAAATAATGGTACCACCTTCTTAAAGTGGTTGTTGTACAAAACAGAAGACAAAGCCCTAGTGCCTGACACAGCTCAAGATTTCACCATTGGCACCGGCACGTTAGTTTCCATCGTTGGCCTTTTTGACGGGATGGATAGATTTTCCCCCAACGCGGTAATTATCCGGTTTATACTTTTATCTCATGGCTCATTTACAGAAACTTTTCTGGTGATCAGAAAAGAGATGTATAGGATCCTCAGGTTGTGTCTCTCTCCGTGTCTTAGGGCACGGAGCCAGCACGATTTTCCACCCTCAGTAACAGGTGGGTGATAACCCCCCAGGCCCAGCGTGGGCTGGTCACAGCCCCGAGCAGGTCCCCGCTGAAGCAGGAAGAGAAGCTAACAAGAAATGTTCTTTAGTCTTGCAGATACAAAACAAACCCCATGCTTTTCAAACAGAAAAGAAATATAGGCTAGCTGACAGGTATACTTTATTATACGTTGTCTTGATTAGTTTCTGGAAAAATCTTCAGATGTTTTATGTTATTTTAATTATAGAGACTCATTCCAAAGTCTTCAAATATTATTTTCTCATTCCCTGCCATATATCTTTGTAGACTATTTCTCTCACATATATCTTTATAGACAATTCAAGCTCTTGATATATTTCTATTCCCCAAGTCTTCAAAGCCATGGTTTCTTCTTATTTTTTTCATGACTCGTACCCTTCAGCACGCTGAGCTTTTGATGTCAGGTATCAATTTTTAACTTTTAATTTTGTCTCCAGAAAGTAATGTAAAGAGAAATATAAAGGTTAAAATAATACTCCTCATAAGCGTAGAGCTGCAAATTTCATGGCTAAAAATGGAAAATTAATAGTACCTTTTCCTTTTAACTCTTAATGCAGTAACCAGTTCTTGATTTCAGCAGCTCAGTGAGGGCCTTTTACAAAAGGATTTTACTGTGGTTTTATGGGTTCCGCATACAGGACAGGAGCCCTTCTTAGCTGGGACATAATAATGCTACATGGAAAATTGCCACTTTTAATGCAGCACTTTCAAATGGACTCCAACATCTCGGGTTTTTATCCTTTAAAGATTTCAAATTATCTGTGGGACCAACAGGTGCCACCTGGGACAGGAGAAGAGAAGTGTGTAAGAGAATTTCTCAGGGTGTATCTTTTGGAGATACTGTGTCAAAGACCCTCAGATGAGAGGAGGAAGGAGTCAGGAGAAGGTTCTTGCTGCTCTCGTCTCGGAGCCCATGGTGTTCCTGGAGGAGCAGAAACTCCACTGTAGACACAGGCCCAGGGCCTGACAGGAAAGAGAGGAGGGGGCTGGGGGAGAGAGAGCGTGGGCACGGAGACTCAGGGGCTTGAGGAGAGTGTGGGCACAAGGCTTGCAGGTTGGGGAGGGAGAGAGAGAGGGTGTGGGCACAGAGCCCCAAGGCCAGGGGAGAGAGAGAGTGCAGGCATGGAGCCCAGCTCCCTGGCTCTCTGGGCCCCAAGAGCACAGACCCCTCATGAGCGGGGCGAGTGTGTTTGTGGGTGTGAATCATAGGGAAGGGCCCAGAGCCAGGGTTAGGTCAGAGGAGACCAAAAACACGAGAGGTCAGGGAAGGTGCGCTCAGACCAGCAAAGGGTTGTGTGGACGGTTCCTGGGTGTGCAGAAACCAAGGGCCCACCACCACCGGGTGCCAGCTGACACCCAGGTCATCCTGGGAACCCTGTTTAGCGGGGAAGCCATCTTCTGCCACTGGGGAAGAGCCGCAACAGTGGCCAGCAAGTGAAAGGGGGCAGAACCAGCATCTTGGCTCCTATCTGCTGGACTCAGTGTATGAAGGTAAAAGTCACGAGGGTAATAAGCATCATCAGTGGGACTAAACATGGATGTGTCCTTTCAGGGCACAGCTCTTGAGGCAGAACTAGGAGGCCTCCCACTTCACCAACAGGAATATTGAGGCTCAGAGAATTCAGAAATGGCCTGAGCCACGCAGCAGATAGAGCCTGGGCGAGGATCCGAACCCGCATCCATGGGACTCCAGGGTGTTTGCTCTGTCTTCACCTCCGCGCTTGATCTGGATGCAGATTGGAAGTTCTTTCCAGATTAACGGATGAAGATGTGAGAAGAGTGTCCTGAGTAACTTGTTAACATCGTGCATTTGATTAACGCAGGCCACCGTCACCACTGGGGGTCAGATAAAAAGTACAAACAGCATCCTGATATAAATATCACCTGCCAGCTTTGACAGGTGTTCAAAATTGTTCTCAGGGTGCCTGGACATGGTGGGAGATGCCCAAGAAAATCAGTAGAAAGCTTTCTGAGCCAGCCTTTGCTCTCAGCAGGCCCTGATCTCAGGTCCCCCTCTGCATGCTTTGGTGGAAGGGCGCCGGCAGGATTAATGCAGAACAGAAGCTCCCGGCACACCACCTGCGTAATTTCCAACGAACACATTTGATGCTTGTCTTTGTCGTAGACCACAGGTTGTGCTGGGGATCATTACTTCTTCCCCTAACTACAGAAGGAATATTTATCCAGTTTTCGGGCTACTTGCCCCTGCACGTAATAATTTAATGGGGAAAATAAGGGCAGAGGGGTAAATGAGTGGGGGAAAAACCTGTTTGGTTTTTAATAGATTTTTTTAACAATCCAGAAACCCAGCAACTGAGAGTGAAGAGGGCTCACCCTTTCGAGTCAGAAAGCCTGGGTTTGAGCCATTCTCTAGGCAAGAAATCCCAAGTTGAACATCCTTACCCCTCGGTTTGGTTTCCTACATCTGGATCTGCAGCCCAGCCCTCCCGTGCACATCACTTAGCATGAAGACCCCTGAGTAACAATACAGCCCAGGCTCAGCCAGCAGAACCAGTAAGAGTGCTGGAGGATGGGGGGGCGTGTCCTAGAAAGGGAGCTTCCAATAGGAATGCTGGAGGATGGGGGGCGTGTCTTAGAGGAGGAGCTTTCAATAGGAGTGCTGGAGGATAGGGGCGTGTCTTAGAGGAGGAACTTCCAATAGGAGTGCTGGAGGATGGGGGCGTGTCTTAGAGGAGGAGCTTCAAGTAAGCCCCTGACCCACCTGCAAATCTGTGCCCTCTCTATCCCCTCTGTCTAGATCTAGGACGCTGCTATCCTCTTAGCTACTCAAACCAAAACGTGTGGGGGTCTCCAATGCCTCCTTGCTGGCCTCTTCAATCCACCTCCCTGCCTGAGGTCCCTTCTGCTAACCAGTGCCAGACTGCAGCCGGACTGTGCACACGGCTTCCTGACTCCACGTTCAGTGACATCACCCAGGCAGCTTGCAATCAGCCAGCGGTGAAGTTGTTTACATCATGGAATTGTAACACTAATCGTGTTTTTTTTTTTTTTAACGTTTATTTATTTTTGGGACAGAGAGAGACAGAGCATGAACGGGGGAGGGGCAGAGAGAGAGGGAGACACAGAATCGGAAGCAGGCTCCAGGCTCTGAGCCATCAGCCCAGAGCCCGACGCGGGGCTCGAACTCCCGGACCATGAGATCGTGACCTGGCTGAAGTCGGACGCTTAACCGACTGCGCCACCCAGGCGCCCCTCATCGTGTTTGTTTTTAAGACTGCTGGCTTACCAACGCACCACTTCTACATCCCAAATTAGTTTGCCTCTCCCCATCCCCACCATGACCACCTGGCTTCAAGTTATCACCTCTCACTTCAAAAACGGCCTTCTCCCATTCCTGCTCCTTCCAGCACACTCTCTTTACTGCAGCAAAAAAGGAATTTTAAACCTAGATTGGGCTGTCATATCCAATCCTTGCTTAACTTCCTACTAAACTTATAAGAAAAGTCTAAGCTCCTACCTGTGCCACAAGACCTGAGGGATCCAATCCTGTTTCTCTCTCCCCCACCCCCTGCGGTCCCTGGGCTTGCACCACACTGGCCTCCATTCTGTGCTGGACCATACTGACTACCCCCTTATCTCAGGGCCTTTGCACATGTCCTATCTCTGTCTAGAACGTGCTGACCAGCACTTTGCCTGCATGGCTTAAATGCTACATCTTCACAAGGTACTTCCTGGACCAGGTTTCTACCGGGTGGCCACACACATCCAATGCCAATTCACTCTATTACTGTTGATTTGGGTTTGTTTATAGCACCTTCACCAGTTATAACTCTTCATTTGCTTATTTATTTTGCCTATAGTCTGGAAACTCCCTCAAAATTATAAGCCCTCAAAGGATAGGAACTATGTCTATTTTATTCTGCTAGGTATCACTATAGCCTGTTACCTAATAGACACCCAAAACAACATTTATTGGATGGATGGATGGATGGATGGATGGATGGATGGATGGATGAACATGTCCTCAGAGCAGCTGAGAGACTAGGGGATCTGAACCTGGAGGCCAAGGTGAGGCTTTAAGAAGGCTAGAGCCCTTCTGAAATCATGGAAAATCTTACGTATCTGTAGATTTTCTTTCTCAGACCCTTCCAACTGTGATCCAAAAACAGCATCCTGTATTGAAAATCATGGGAGGAGAGAGCTTTCCCTGGACTATGATCACCTTAGAATCGGTCTCTGCCTTACACTTAGCTGCTCACTGGACCTGGGCTCAGTATCATGAATAGAAAGTCAACAACTCTCCAACAAAGAGTGCTCACCAGAGAGTTCTGTGGCTGTCTACTGGCACCTATGGCTGTGCACAAAGAGCAGGGACCCAGGAGAAACTTCTGAAATGGTTAGAGGCAGGCTCGTGCCCTTGCTGAAAGCATCACAGCCTCCCAGTGCGCTCAGCAGAACCCCGAGCTGGGGAGGATCAGACGCTGCCACTGTGCGGCCTCTACAGGAGGCAGGCTGGAGGTCCTGGCGTCTTGGGGAGGAATCGGGAGTTGGGGCAGGGGGGCCACTGTATTGACATGGTAGCAGCTGGAGGTCTCTACCACGGATTGCCCCCACTTGTAGATCAATACTTAATGCCCATATTGATCTCAATTGGTTTCCTCACTGACAATCAGCAGTTCCAGAGGAAGTGGTAAACATTCCCCAAATAAGAGAGACAATAAGGAAATCTGAGCAGAGGCACATTAAAAAAAAAGAAGAGGAAAGATTTTCTCTAAAATCATAAAATGTTTGTAACGATAACAGATAATGGAGTAGCATTATCTTCAGAATGCAAAGGTAGCAATTAAATCTCTGTTGGGCAAAATGTCCCCTACTGCCAGAGATGCACGCCCAACCTCAGAACAAAATCTCCTCTGTTGTTTTGATCCCCTACCTCTGTGATTATGGAAGCTGCAAGGACTTGGCTGGGGGTGGCAGAGAACTCATCTATTAGAAACCTTAAAAGCAAAAGAAAAGAAAAGAAAACATGAGAACGGGACTCAGGAGGGACTGATTACAATGTAGCTCCAGATGTGGGTAGAGGAAAAGAGAATGCATTTTGCCAAACTGACAGAGCTCCTGACCTGTAGCTCCCTCAGGTCCAGCTATGATTCCCTATGGATAGGGAAAATTGTGGTGTCTCTCTAGAATTGTCCCCCTTGACACATGGCAGGTCAATTTTTCCCAGCAGAAAGCAGATTTTTGCAATAAAGCATTTTGATTTTAATTTATCCTTGTGTAAATTGGATACTCTGAGTCTAGACCCTCATATTTTTTAATACTTGATGGGTGGGAGTGGGAACATGCTGCTATTTTAAATCTCTCAGCAATTTTCTGAACCATCTTTGGGAGGGAAGACTGCTCTTTTATTTCCAAAAAACAAAACAAAACAAAGCATTTCAATGAGCCCTTTGATTTTACAAAGGAGAAGCCAAACCCCTATTTGGGAATGGAGAGGTTCTAAATAAGGAGATGTGAAATAGCCCTGCATGATAATGTGAAGTGTGTCACTGCTGTGCGTGGAACTCACCTCTGACCTGGGAGTGTAATGTGGGAGATGAGTCTAGGACTTTGTGTGGGGGGCTAGGGGGAAGCAGGCAGCATTCTTTCTGCTGGTTCCAAAATGGTGCTGTTGATGGCAGGCAAGAGGTGGGTCCTGGGACTGGTGCACTGGATGCAGAAACATGGTATCAGGTTGAGGGTTAACGAGAAGCACATCTAGCAGGGACCAGCGGCTATGGTGGACCTGGCTTCAGATCACAGCCTTCTTTCAACTTTGGTCCCTCCAAGCTTTCCGTGAAGTTTTGATAAGCATGAAAGGAGCCTGATTTAATCCCACTTTAAGGAAACAGAGGAGGACCTTAACCCTTCCGGAGACTGTAACTGCAAAATGCTGGTGATGTGTGGAGGGCAGACCACTGGTCTGTCTGAGAAGAACAAGTACAGTGGACGTCAATGGATATAATCCTCCCCGGTTCCCTTCCCTGTCTTCATTCTCCTGGCATTAGAACTTCTCTTTCCAGCCTGAAGCCCTTTGCACACCAGACTTAGCCAATCAGAATGTTGTCTCCTACTGGCTCAATCCTGGCCAATGCAAAGCTTCCCTGGGACTTTCACTGGAACCATCAGATGCTGGCTGAGAAAGTTGCTGGGGAGGTGCTGTAAGTATAGAGGGGCTGGTAGCTGGCTTTGGTCCATGTAAGGGAGAGCCCAGCTGAAGAGGAAGAATGGTTGAGTTATTCATTCCTCTGGTTTCCTCTGTCTTCGTCCTCCTTCTGAAGCTCTCACTTCTGCCGTGGCTCCCTACAGCTCTCCTCCCTGGAGCCCTGTAACCGCCCCTCCCCCACTCCTTCAGGTCCTGGGATGGAAATGGTTCTCCCATTGTCGCTAGCCCAGGGGTTCCTCGATGTGCCGCTCTCTGGATGATATCTCTGCTGATTCTTCTGCTTTGCCAGTTTGTGGTCTATTTCCTTCCTGAACCCTGATCTAGTGAAGATTGGGCCTCTGTGGTCAAACAAGAAACAGGCCCTTCTGTTGTCAGCTGGACAATAATGGGAGTTAGTAAGCCCTAAAGAATGGAGCAGTTAGGAGCCACTTGTGTTAAATTCACGATAAACACAAGTTATGAAGCCTGGTCTTCGCTCACAGAACCTCCTGAATTCTGGGAAGTAACCACATCTATCTGAAGTTGCCTCTAAACTTCCCTTAGCATGCTCATCTAGGGCTTGCCAGTGCTGACTCTGAAAAACCAGGGCTGAGAGAATGACATCAGCAAGATGGTAGCACAGGAGGTCCCCTGTTCATATCCGCCCTCCCCCCTCCCCCCCCCCCCCCCCCCCCGCTCAGCAATAATAACCTGGCATCTATCCACAGACAAGAGTGCTTTTCTGGGAGCTTTGGGATCCAGGTAGGAAATTCTGGAACCCTATGCAGTCCAAGCGCTATTTTGAGAATGCAGGCCCATAGCCAGGTGGCTGACTCACTGACTACAGTCTCAACTATACTCCCAGAAACAGGTCCATGCCCCTGCAGGCTCAGCTATAGCGCCGTCTGCTATCTCTCCTGTCACCAGCCCCATATGCCAAGGGCTCTGGGAGAAGTTATACCCATATCTGCACTGGCTAAGAGGCCCGTAGACCTCAGTCCCAGCTGTGTACCTTGAAATGGCCAGCCCTTCTCAGCCATACACCAAGATCAAGTGGGGATTATCCCTGGGAGACAAGGATGGTTCAATATGTACAAATCGACAAAGGTGTTACACTATATTAACAGAATAAAGGATAAAAGCCATATGCTCATCTCAACAGACACAGATTAAGCATTTGACAGGATTCAACATCCCTTCCTGATAAAAACTCTCAACAAATTAGATTTGGAGGGAATGAACTTCAACAAAATAAAAGCCATATATGATAAACCCACATCTAACATCATACAATGGTGAAAAGCTGAAAGCTTTTCCCTAAGATCAGGAACAAGACAAAGATGCTTACATTAAACATAGTACTGAAATCCTAGCCAGAGCAATTAGTCAAGAAAAAGAAATAAAATGTATATAAATCAGAAGTTAGTTTGTCTCTGCAGATAACATCATCTTACCTATAGGAAACCCTGAAGACTCCATCAAAAATCTCTTCAAACTAAATTCAGTAAAGTTGAAGGATACGAAATTGACACACGAATATGAATTACATTTTTATACACTAACAACAATCTGTCTGAAAAAGAAAAGAATCCCATTTATAACAGGATCAAACACAATAAAGTACTTAGCAATAAATTTAACCAAAGAGGTGAAAGATCTGTGTACTGAAAACTATAAGATATTGATGAAAGAAACTGAAGAAAACATGAAGAAATGGAAAGATAGCCCATGTTCATGGATGGAAGAATATTGTTAGTGTCCATAGTACTTAAAACAATGTGCAGATTCAGTGATATTCCTATCAAAATTCCAATGACATTTTTCACAGAAATAGAGAAAACAATCCTAAATTCACATAGAATCACAAACACCCAGAAAGCCAAAGCAATCTTGAGAAAGAAAAAAAAAAATGGAGGCATCACACTTCCTTATTTCAAACTGTTACAAAGCTATAGTAATCAAAACGGTATCATACTGGCAAAACGAAAACAAAACAAAATCAGACACATAGACCAACAGAACAGAACTGAGAGCCCATGGGGTGCCTGAGTGGCTCAGTCGGTTAAGCGCCTGACTCTTGGTTTCAGCTTGGGTCATGGTTGGCTCGGGTTTTGTAAGTTTGAGCCACGCACTGGGCTCTGCACTGACAGTGTTGTGGGGGCTCCTTGGGATTCTCCCTCACTCTCCCTCTCTCTCTGCCCCTCCCCAATTCGTGCTTCCTCTGTCTCAAAATAAATAAATAACCTTAAAGAAAAAAAAAAAAAAAGAATTGAGAGTCTGTGAATAGACCCATGCATATACTGTCAACTAATAATATGTGACAAGGGAGCAAAGAATACTCAATGGAGAAAGCGTCTTCAATAAATGGTGTTGAGAAAACCGGATATTTTCATGCAAAATAATGAAGTTAGGATTCCTATCTTATCCCATTCACAAAAAGTAGCTGGAAGTAGATTACAAAGATTTCAGTGTAAGATCTGAAACCATAAACTCCTAGAAGAAAACATAAGAGAAAAGCTCCTTGACATTGGTCTTGGCAAGGCTATTTTGCATGTGACACCAAAAGCATAAGCAACAAAAGCAAAAATTTAAAAAGTGGCACCATATCAAACTAAAAAGTTTCTGCACAGCAATAGAAATGATCAACAAAATGAAAAGGCAACATACAGAATGGGAGAAAATAGTTGCAAACCATGTCCCAAATAAGGGGTTAATATCCAAAATATTTAAGAAACTCATACAACCCAATAGCAAAATCATCATCATCCTCATCATCAACGTCCACTTTAAAGATGGGCAAAGGACCTGAATGGATATTTTTACAAAGACCTGCAAATAACCAACAGATGCATAAAACAGTGGTCAATACCACTAAACATCGGGGAAATGCACATCGTGGAAAACCACAATGAGATATCACCTCACACTGAGTAGACTGACCATCATCAAAATTACAAGAGATAACGAGTGTTGGTGAAGGTGTAGAGAAGTGGGAAGAATCCTCGTGCACTACTGGTGGAAATATAGATTGGTACAGCCATTATGGAAAACGTACAACATGGAATTTCCTCAAAAAGTTAAAAATAGTATTTCCACATGATCCAGAAATTCAATTTCTGGGTATATACCCAAAGGAAACAGAATCACTATGTGGAAGAGATATCTGGACTCCATATTCGCTGCAGCATTATTCACAATAGTCAAGACATGGAAGCCATCTAAGTGCCTATAAATGCATGAGTAGATGAAGAAAATATGCTCCACAGGCAGGCACACATTCTCTCTCTCTCTCTCTCTCTCTCTCTCTCATTACACACACACGCACGCACACACACACACACACACACACACTCAAAGTGGAATCTTATTCGGCCACGAAAAGGAAGAAAACCTTGCCAGTTGCAACAACATGGATGAACCTTAAGGGCATCATCCTAAGTAAAATAAGTTGCATGGACAAAAGCAGGTACTGTGTGATCTCACTTATATGTGGAATCTGAAAAATCCAAACTCCTAGAAACAAAGTAGGCTGGCAGTTGCCAGGAGCTAGGGGCTGGTTACATGGGAAGATGCTGGTCAAAGAGTATAAATTTCCAGGTGTTCGATGAATAAGTTCTGGGGATCTAACATACAGCATGGTGACTACGGTTAACAACACTACGTTGTACACCGAAAAGTTGCCAAGGGAACAAATCTTAGATGTTCTCGCCATAACAAACAAGGGAAGTCTGTGAAGTGATGGATGTGTTAACTAACTTTATTGTGGTTATCATTCCACAATACGTAGGCATATCAAATTATCACAGTGTACACCTTAAGTCTGCACAATTTTATAGGCCAATTATATCTCAACAAACGTGAGGAAAAAAAGAAAAATAAAACCAGGCCTGCCTGCTGAGCTCTCATTTATTAGCAAACAGCAGCTGATGGGTAGGAAACCTGCTTCATCCCTCAAAGCTGAAACAACGGCAAACACGTGAAGACTCTTGTCGGGCACACGCACTGACTCCGCTCATCCCCTTCACCCCCATCCTACCGACGAGCAAACTGAGAGACTGAACCGCTGCGCACGCGGACTCAGCGGGTGCCGAACAGAGGCAGGATGCGCTGAGCCTGGCGCTCACCAGCATGCTGGTGGTCTCCCCTGCCTGTGTGGACATCCCTGTTTTTCTACAAGGAACCAGCTGGTCTAAGATGCTGGCAGGTGGCTGAAAGAGTTCATTCCCAATGCCTCTTGAACACCTTCATTTAGCTAGATTTGGGACCGGGAACAGTTTGCAAACTGGGTTCAACACCCGAATTTTTTTTTTCATTCATTCATTGAAGTGAAAGTCACAAAATGTACAATTAATCATTGTAAAAATGAGCAATTCAGTGGCATTTAGTACATTCATAATGTTGTGCAATCAGCACTCTATCTAGTTCCAAATATTTCTGTCAACTCCAGAGTAAAACCTGTACCGTTTAAGCAGCGTCTCTCCATTCCCCTGCTGGTCTTTGTCAATAAAGTTTTATTGGAACACAGCCACACTTACTGGCTTACTTGGCATCTACCACCATTTTTGTGCTACAATAGCAGAAGTGAGAAGATAACAGTAGAGACCTAATGGCCCACCAAGCCGAAAATATTACTGTCTGGTCCTTTACAGGAAACGTGTGACAACTCCGAGCAGTGACTTAGAGCACGAGCTTTGATGTGGGTTGGCATCCTCACTTGTCGCTTTGCCGTATGACTTTGGGTGCCTCCTTCCCACTCTGTGCCCCACTGTGCTCCTACACAAACCAGGCAGCCAATCTATGCTCTGTGCTCTGCATGGAAAGCACTTAGCACAGAGCCCGGCATTAGGCAGGCAATCAATGGTGGTCAATACTATTATCTTGACATTTGTGCCCTTATTTGATGTTCCAAATTACCCTGGGAGCCCAGAAAGGAGATATCTTTGTCTCCATTGTACTGATGGGGAATGAGGGCTTGAAACGGATCGGAACTTCCTCAGGTCACGAACCAGTGACAGCCACAGCCACAGCCACAGCCACAGCCACAGCCACAGCAAGGGCCTTGGGCTCATTCTCCCACTGCCTACACCCACCGGTCACCGTGTGCAGGGGCAGGAAGCAGAGAGAAAGAGCATCAAACCCAAAGATCCAACTCCGATGTGTCCCAGCCCTGCCCGGCTCTGGGAGTGGCGTGTGCCAGTTTGGGCATCTCAAGAACGTGCTGTGCACCTGAGAGTGGCTTCACCTCATTTCCCAAGTTCACGGATGTTGCTGACAGAGCGCCCACCTTGCAGAACCCCTGGCTGCCTCGATGTGGAGGAGATGAAAGAAAACAACGTGTTTCTATTTCATCAGTGCCCTGCTCTCCTGAGCCTTCCTTCCTCTGGTCACATTTGCAAATTAAAATTAAACCCCACCAGGAAAGGGCTCCTCTCCCCGGCTTCGTGCTGAGCTGGCTCTCGTCTCTTTGAGGTTTTCAAAGCTGCTCTTAAGCAAATTCTTTAAATCCTCTTCCAGAGCCTTGATGTGTTCACAGGGCAACTGCTCCCGGCTCTGGGGTGAATCCAGCACTTTGTAAAGTTCGGGGGCGGGGTGGGGGGGATGACAGTTCAGCTGGCCCTGCAAAAAGCCATTTTACAAGCAGTCAGCACACAGCCCTGCAGCCAGAGACCTGCTTCCTCACCAGCCAACAGAGGGAGGAGCTGGGAATCGGCCAGCTGATAGATGGCAATGCTCATTTCCTGGCACTTGAGCTATGGCGAGGGCTGGAGGGGACACTGGGGAATCTGCCCTAAGAGGTGAGCAAACAGCGAAATTCAGTCTTGCCTCTAACCCCTGCCTGGGGGTGTTTGCACAAAGGCAGGCAGGAGTGGTAATACTTTTAAAAGTTTGCCTGAAACCAGAGGTGCTGGGTTTGATTTAAACTCCACGAGCCTCTTACTTAGCAAGTGATTTCTCATCCCCCCCAAACACACGTGCACCTCCTTGTCCGGGAGCCACACAGGTAAGCGGCCGGCCGGCTCGCGCTTGAAGTGGATTCAAGCGCTTTCGTCGTGCCAGTTATAAAAACCGTAATTTTGATTCTCTGACTAAGAGAAGCACACAGACTCCAGGTTACTCTAAATTTCCCTCTGGAGACCCCGGCAGAGGCTCTGCTGACATGATTTGTCTTTCTCCAGTGCCACGCAGGCAGGCCCAGAATCACAAATCACCGCTTGTCTCTCGTACACACAGGGGAGGCCAAAGCCCTGTGCCTTGTGCGACAAAAGGCAACGTGATGGCTTGGTTGGAGTCGGTGGCATGGGACAGGCCAGCTGAGCCACTCCAGGCCTACGGACAGACAACTCAGCATTCAGGTGGTAGCACCCTCTCTTCAGCTTTGGCTGCTCCCAAATTACTGCCCACGAGACGGCTGAGAACAACAGACACTTACTGTCTCACCGCCCTGAGGTCCAGAAGTCCAGGATCAAGGGCTGAGTGTGGCTGGTTCCCTCTGGAGGCTCCGACGGGGAACCAGTCCCCTGCCTTTCTCCCAGATGCTGGTGGCTACCACATTCCTTGCAGTCCCCAGCCTGGAGAAGCGTGACTCCAGCCTCTGCCTCCGTCTTCACACGGCCGTCTTGCCTCTGTGTCTGTGTCTCAAACTTCCCCCTCCCTTCTTTTATGGGGACCCCAGTCATTGGACTCAGGGCCCACCCTAAATCTAGGATGTTCTCACCCCGAGGTCCTTACCTTCATTACATCCGTAAGACCCCATTTCCAAATGAAGTCACATTCGCAGATACAGGGGTTACCACCTGGATCTATCATTTTGGGAAACAACATCCAACTCAAGACCATAGCCAAAGGGATATGCTAGCCCCAACGCCTGTCCACAAGCTCACTTTCTGTCCTCAGAAAAGGGATAGTGGGCAGGACAGAAAAGCAAAGAACTGGGCCAGGACCAGGGTGCTGCTGAGTTCCCCCCAGCCCCACAGCTTTCTCATTGTGTGACCTCTGGCTGACGACCAGTGGCTTGGTTTCCATGGTTCACGTAAGAACAGACACCAGCCAATTGGTTTGCCAAGAGATCGGAGAATCCAGGGAGGCGTCCGGCAGCTCATGTGTTCAGTGACTGCCGCTGCTTCCCTGACGACGGTGAGGTTGACGGAAAGGACAACGGGGTCATCTCTAAACCATGCTGTTCATAAGCAGTGAGGTCTTCGATTCTATTTGTGACCTGACTTAGTCATTTATTCATGAGCATCTGGGAATTAGACACTGACTAATCGAAAGTTCATCAGAAGAACGGGTTCCACGCTTCCTGTTACAAGGGGGCTGGAAGGTGTCCCACGGCCAATGGCGAGTGGAGAGGGGACGGGTTTCCTCCTCAAAAATGGGCGAGGCAGGAATAGTGACACTTAGGTCCAGGCCTCTTCATGCAGAAGTTAGCGCCCCACCTGGAGGGCCTCTCTCAGAAGCCTCCCCTGGTTAACTGTTCCTACCTTCCTCGTCTACAGGGGTCGGGCTCAAAGTATGTGAGGATGAACATTCAGAATGCATAAGGCCTGCCAGATAAAATCAAGGCACCCAGTTAAATCTGAATTTCAGAAAAAACAACTATTTTTTAGCCTAAGTATATCCTAAATGTTGCATGGACGTAAGTTACCTGAAGAGTCATTGTTTATCTGAAATCCTAATTTAACTAGACATCCTGTGTTTTTATTTGCTAAACCTGGCAACCCTGGGATGGAGGTCATCTAGAAACAACCCGTGCATCCTGGCCGAGGGCCGACCATGCTGGGATCCTAAGAGAGCGTGGCAGGTTGCTTTGCCGAGGCTGGTGCCTCACCTCTCCTACCCTGCATGCGTCACTCCCTCATTAGAGATGGGCTCTGACACCTGTCCCCGTGAGGCGATGGGTGGGGGGCTTGTGACCTGCTTATAACCAGCAGCAGAAATGTCATGGTGTGACATGGGGGGCAACGCTGATGCCATGTCGTGGCTGGGACACTGGCTTCTGGAGCCCTGAGCCACCATGCATGAAATTCAAATATCCTGAGGCAGCCATACTGCCAGGAAGCCTGGGTCCGCAGACGGGCCACCTACAGGTGATCCGGCCGAGATCCAGGGAATTTCCAACACCAACGGTCATCCACACGAGGAAAGAGGCCTTCGGATGACACCAGCCCCCTGCCACTGAGCCAACCCCAGTTTTTTACTCTTCCTAATGAGACAGCATGAGGCAGAGACATGCTGTCCCTGACGTGGCCACGAAGGATGTCTGGGAGCGTCATGGAACGGCTTTTGCATACCCCCGAGCTCTGGCGTGGGGGGTGTCTGCTGCACAGCGGAACCAGGGGTCAACCAGGCCTTCAGTCACGTCCTGCTTTGCTCCAGCTCTAGTTACTTTCCTCCTCGTGCCCACGAGGCCATGGTGGGCAGAACCACGGGCCCCCAGAGATGCCCTGAAACCCAGAACCAGTGCCTTTGTCAGGTTGTGTGGAATGAGGATTACAGAAGGACTGAGGACTGTTCAGCTGATACCTAAATTCAGTGAGGCCATACGACACAAAAATCAATGTACAGAAACCTGTTGCATTTCTATACACTAATAATGAAATAGCAGAAGGAGAAATCAAGAAAACAATTCCATTTACAACTGCACCAAAAATAAAACACCTAGGAATAAACTATCCAAAGAGGTGAAAGACCTATACTCTGAAAACACTGAGGAAAGAAACTGAGGACGACACAAAGAAATGGGAAAATATTCCATGCTCATGGGTAAAATGTCTATACTACCCAAAGCAATCTGCACATTTAGGGCAATCCCTGTCAAATACCACCAGAGTTTTTCACAGAACTGGAACAAACAATTGTAAAACTTGTACAGAACCACAAAACACCCTGGATAGCCAAAGTAACCTTGAAAAAGTAAACCAAAGTTAGAGGCATTACAATTCTGGTCTTCAAGATATAGTATAAAGCTGCAGTCATCAAAACAGTATGACACCAGCACAAAAATAGGCACAGAGATCAAAGGAACAGAACAGAAAACCCAGAAACAAACCCAGAATTATGCAGCTAATTAGTGCTGGGCACGGCAGGAAAGAATATCCAATGGGAAAGGATAGTCTCTTCAACAAATGGTGCTGGGAACACGGACAGCGACATGCAAAAGAATGAACTGGACCACTCTCTCCCACCATACACAAAAATCAGCTCAAAATGGATGAAAGGCCTAAATGTGAGACCTGAAACCATAAACATCCCAGGAGACAACACAAGCAGTAAACCTCCTTGACACGGACCGCAGCCACCCCTTCCTAGATACGTCACCAGAGGCAAGGGAAACAAAAGCAAAAATGAACTACTGGGACCTCATCAAAATAAGAAGCTTCTGCACAGTGAAGGAAACAGTTATCAACAAAAAGGAAACCAAAAGAACAAAAAGGTATTTGCAAATGACACATCCGATAAAGGGTTAGTATCCAAAATGTGTTTCTGTATTTATACACTCCAACACCCAAAAAACAAATAATACAGTTAAAAATGGGCAGAAGTCATGAACACATATTTCTCCAAAGAAGACATCCAGATGGCCAACAGACACATGAAAAGACGTTCATCATTACTCATCATCAGGGAAATGCAAATCAAAACCACAATGAGCTATCACATCACACCTGTCAGGTTGGCTAAAATCAACAATAAAAGAAACAACAGGTGCTGGCGAGGATGTGGAGAAAAAGGACCCCGTGTGCATTACTGGTGGGAGCGCAAACGGGTGCAGCTACCCTGGAAAACCGTATGGAGGTTCTTCATAAAGTTAAAAACAGAACTACCCTAGGCTCCAGCAATCGCACTACTAAGTATTTATCTGGAGGAGACAAAAGCACTAATTTAAAGGGCTACAATGCATATCTGTGTTTATATAGCGACAGCATCTACAAGAGCCAAATTATAGAAATGGCCCCAGTGTCGCCTGATTGATGAATGGATAAGGAAGACGTGGGATATATACACACTGGAATACTATTCAGCCACAAAAAAGAATGAAATCTTGCCCTTTGCAACAACATGAATGGAGCTAGTGAGTATTATGCTAAGTGAAGCAAGTCGATCTGAGAAAAACTAATACCATATGATTTCACTCATAGGTGGAATTTAAGAAACAAAACAAACAAGGAGCTAAGAAAAAAAGAGACAGACAAGAGTACCAGACTCTTAACTACAGAGAACACTCTGACGGTCACCAGAGGGGGGGCAGTGAGAGGATGGGGGTGAAGGAGGGCACTTGTCCTGACGAGCACCAGGTGATGCACGGAGGTGCTGAAGCACTGTATCGCACAGCTGAAACTAACACCGTATGTTAACCAACTGGAATTAAAATAAAACTTTTTAAAAAGGTCATTAAGCTGATTGTGAGATGGGGAGATTATCTGGGTAGCCTCACGAAATCGCAAGGATAAGGAGCCGAAGCGGAAAAGTAAGAACTCTAGAGATGGCAGCACAGGAGGGACTCTGACCGGTGCCGTGGCCTTGACGGAGGAGGAAGAGGCCACGAGCTGATGAGGGCAGGCGTCTCTTGAAGCTGGAAAGGGCCAGGAAACGGATTGCCCCCAGAGCCTCCAGAAGGAACCAGCGCCCTCCCCACACCGTGACGTTAGCCCATCGGGGCCCATGCCAGACTTCTCTCTAGAACAGTGAGATACTAAATTTGTGTTTGAAGCCACTGAGTTTGTGCAACTCCGTTATAGCAGCCATGGGAAATGAATAATGGTTCGATGCCTTAGAATTTCTGATGAACAATGAAACTTGTAACTATAATGATGCCCGCACGAGATCGGCCCTTCCCACCCCTCCTTCCCTGAGGCCTGGGCTCCACCTCCTCCCCACCAGCCAGGATCCACCCCACCCCCAGCCTGTAGACCTTTCTGGCCCAGTCTGTCCGCCAGACATCGAGGCCTGCCCCCATACTCGCTCTCAGTTCTGCCTCCCCAAAGCTTCCCGCCTTAGTGGGCAAGGGGTCGACCACCTGCTTGTCACGCCAGTGCCACTCACCTGTCACCGACACTTGCAGGCTACCTGCCTGGCTCCTCCCACGGCTCGCTCCTGCTCCTCCACCCTTCCCAGTACCTTCCACGCCAACCACATGAGTCTTCTGTATTTTCTCCCCAAGTTCCGAGAGCCCCTGTCCCGACCACTTCCCTCAGCTCTTCCTCTGACAAGTTAAGGGCAAAAAGTTCCATCTCATGAAGAGAAACTGTCTGAATCCTGATGGTATTTTGAATGTGGCTTAGACGTTCTGTCCTGTTGCAAACTAGAGCCCACTCACAGAAAAATAAAGCAGGGCACCCAAGAACGTGCCAGAACAGCTTAGTTGGTCAAGAGACATCAGAGACCCAAACTGTACCAGGCACGCCCACCAGTAAGACACCTGTGAAAATCATTTACCCCAAAATGTGTAGGTTGGACACATATGGGCTCCATTCTCTGATTTCAAGTTTAAATGGGGGAGAAAAAGCTATTTCAGACGAATGGTCCATTTGCTGCGAACTTGCTCTTAATTCAGTCTATAAAAATGTAAAGGGATGAAATAATTTACAAATTCAGCTGCTTACACTCAGCAATAATTTACAGAAATGTACAGGATGAGGCCTCACAAGTGACTTGTTTCCCAATCTTCTTTCCATTTCCTCATGCCTTTTGAAAATAGACATTAAAGGTCAGTTTCAGAAAAAAAAACTGTAAATATAGCACCCAGACTGAATATTACCAAAGATTCCTGTAAGGACTTGTCTTATATTATTTAACATTTTAAGCACAGTTGCTGGGGTTAATTAGATTTCCGACCCTGAAAAATTTTAAGTGCCTCTGATGACTTACTTCCAACTGATAATTTTGTGTGAGAAACAGAAAAAGAATAACAAATAGACAGTGAATAAATACATTCTTCATATTCCTTCTTATGAGTAGAGAGAATATATTTCTGAAATTTAATTAAATATCAAGATGTCCACAAGATCTATAATAAACCACTTTGCAAGACCTCTAAATGTCAAGGAAAAGCACATTTTACATGCAACACCCCGCCCCCCCCCCCCCCCACGGTAAATCTATGAAGATTCAAGACTTTTTTTTTTAAACCTGCAGAACCCACAAGTACATATTTTATCTCAGAAGTACTTTTTCAAAGACTTGGGAGTAGCTTCTTGTTTGCAGTATGACAGAGTGGAAAGTATCTTAATTTATCACACAGCGGTTTGTGCCATTAGTTTTAGAGATATGCCAGAAGGCTTTAAAATAATGCAAGAGCTGAGGAGTTAAAGTTTAACGTGGCAGAGCTTGAGGAGAGGGCGATAAAGAATCTCTTTGGCCGTTTTTCCGCCGTCCCCGTGCAGACACGCTAGGTCCCCGGCGATACTCAAATCGTACGGGAAAGCAGGTGGCACTTGGGGAGGAGAAAAATGTAAAACAAAACCAAAACTAAAGCCATTTGTCAGCCCCGATGGCTTTATCACCTTAATAAGTAATGATGTCTCTGTGCCGCGGTCCCCACGTGTGGCCACATCTCCCCGGCGGCAGCAAGAGGTGAGGGGCGACAGGAACGCGACACAGAAGGCCACTGAACCGCACGGGGTGGGAGCTTCACCTTTTTTGGTGGTCTCTTCTCCCCTCTTCCTACACGCAGGACAAAGTCTCGTTTCACTGCCAACACGTCTCAGATGTTCGCCGATGTCCTTCACCACAAAAAGGGACAACCGGCCCGGAGCCCCTGGCAGGCCACCAACTCCAGGCAGCATTCTGCAATACGGTCCACTTTGCCCTGTTCTCTTCAGAGCGCCTTCCCTTCAGGGCAAGTGCTGCTGATCTTCCAGGCAGTTGTGCTGTGAGGCTGTGGCCCAGGACCAGGTGCAGTGATTCACCTGCTCATCAACATTTGAGAAGCACCTGTCTGAAGGAGGCGCCGGCACATTTTCCGCCAAGGGCCTGGGAGTCAACACTCAGCCTCTGCGGGCCATCTGGCTTCTGTCCCAGCTGCTCAGCTCTGTCCCTGTGGTCTGAAAACAGCCACGGACAGTACGTGCACGGCTGAGCTCCCACAAAAGTTTATTTCTAAGAACAGACAGTGGGCCAGCTTTGTTCTGCAGGCTCTAGTTTGCTGACCTCTGGTCTGAAGTTGTCTCTGCAAAATCAACTTATTTTTGTTTTTTGTTTTTTTAATGTGTATTTCTTAGAAGAAAATGTGAAGCAAACAGTATCCCAGGAATACTCTGCTGTCCAGTGGTGTGCTGGTAAATGTTTAACAACTGGCGGTCCAGACATTTAAAAAGCCCCACTTGTAGCAACTACAGATTCCCTGGGGATAAATGTTCCCACCATGGCCAATTTCCAGCTATTCACATATATCACTGAACACTAATCTATTAGGGCTCTCCAGACAAGCACACCGGTATTTACACATAAAATTTATTTATCCCATTATACCTTTACACTTCTCCTATTATTTATCCTACTTAAGAGATTTAGGAGAAATTGGCTCATGTGGTTATGGAGGCTGAGAATCCCCACAACCTGCCACCTGCAAGCCGGTGACCCAGGCAAGCCCGTGGGGTGGTTCCAATCTGAGTCTGAAGGTCCGAGAACCAGGAGATCCAAAGGTGTAACTTCCAGTCCAAGGGGAGAAGAGCCAAAGACTCCCCAGCTCAGTCAGGCAGAGAGAGAAGTCCACCCTCCACCTTTTTGTCCTACCCAGACCCTCCAAAAACTGCGCAATGCCCATCCAAATGGAGGTGGCCACCTGCTACATTCAGTCTAAGGATCCACATGCTAACCTCTTCTGGAAACACTCTCCCAGACACACCTGGAAGTATGAGCCAGTTATCCGGGCCCCTGAGGCCCAGTCAGGCAGATATAAATGCACCATCATGGCAGAATCGGGAAGGGACGTGCACAATCAGCTCTCTCGACCAGTGCAAAAACCTTGAAGGTGCATCTACTGGGTGGAGTGTGTCCAGCACATCTCGTCCACCTGGAGCCTCAGAATTGACCTCATTTGGAAACAGGGTCTTTGCAGATGTAACCAGGTGACGGTGAGGTCATAGTGATTTGAGGTGGGGGCTAATCCAAAGCCTGGTGTCCTTCTGAGAAGGGTAAAGTTTGGACACCAAGGCACACAGAAGGAAGATGTGAGGACGGTGAGTGTTGTCTGCCCAGTAAGCGGTAACTGCATACTCACGCGGCAGGACTCAGGGGTGTGTGGATATGACGGAGTCTGGGAAACACAGTGCCAGGTCACACGGGCAGTCAGTGTCACGATGGGCATTTGAGCTCAGACGTGCCCCTTACGAGAGCCCACATCCTTAGCTCTTTGACTATGTGGCTTCTCAGAGGGGAATGCAAAGGGTGATGCTATTAATCCAGCCTTGCAGGCGCACCACACGTGAAGGCTCGTGAGTCCTCTCTCTCCGTCAGTGCGGGACATCAGGGCAAGTCCAATGGCACAGATGAGCCCATCGCGGCAGTGCCCACGGACCTCACCTCCAAGTTCAGGGGAACCTCGGGATTTCCCACATCGAGCTTCCATCCAGAACTTCCACGTCTCAGCTGCTGGACAACAGCAGACCCGAAGCTGAGCAGAGCCACCACGGAAACTGTGTCCGCTCCAGCAGGAACTGCTCCCAGGAGTCGTGCCTCCCACCACCTCCCCTCCTTGGACTTCATTTTAAAAATTCTCTGCGAATCTATTTAGAAAAAAACAACAACAAAACACAGATATGGCTCTTCCTTTTCTCTCTTCCTCCCCCATTTATTCCAGGAGGTTTGGCCCTGGTGGTTGTTACTCTATTTGGAAGGCAAGAGGAGGTTAATTAGCTTTTGTAACCTGAGAACTCTCAGGGAAGATGTCAACCGATTCACTAATAGCTCCTCAAAGCTGGATGCGGTTGGAGGGGCAAGGTCCAGGAAGCACAATGCTCGGCCGGTTCGGTTGTGAACTCCACCCGGCAGGGTGGGGCAGGGGCTTGCAGGATGGTGTTCCCCTGAGCAGTCCAGGTAAAGATTCATCCCTCGCATGGGTCCTGTCCCCCGGCGGCCCCCAGTCCTCCAAGCCATGATGGATTCTGGGGCTGAATCTCACACTCCATCATAGAAACCATCCCTCAAACCCACACGTGTCACATTTGGGCTCCCTAGCATCTAAAACCATGGTGCACGGTAAGCCAAGGCAGAGGACCAGTGATGTGCCAGCCACAGCCTTCTAGGTTACTGCACCTGCAGACCGCCGTGTGAGAACGGGCCACTCCAGCGTCACCTGGGAGCCTGCTGGGAATGCAGAATCCCTGGCCCACTCCAGACCCGCTGAGTGGGAGTCTCTGGACATGGGGGCCCCACAGTGTGCATCTCCACACACTCTCTGTGTCATGTGGACCAAGTCCGAGTTGTGCAGCTCAGGCCCAAGCCCCTTCTGGCCATCTGAAACCAGCACAGAAATCACCATCTGCCCCAGACAATCTGTCAATCAAGATGCAAGCCGGTGACTGTAATGGAAAGCAAGGTCTCCATTAGATTATTTTTTGTAAATTGAGATTTCTTGGCAATTTCCTTCAGTACGTCCTGAAATCACCGAGCAGGTGGAGGTCTCCTTCCTGACCCTTGGCAGCACATTTTCCTTGACCAGCCTTCTGTCTAGAATATTGCGGTTGCCGTAATTACAAATGTACTGTGGCAGTCACACGTGTGTCCTGTGTCATTTCTCCATGCTTGGCACAGAGCTCTTTCTCCCCCAGTGCCTGCCAAGTGCTGCATAACCACCTGGCCACCATGACCCCCTTAGAGGACTCCTCTCTCTGGCCCATGAAAGCATCCTGAGCCCCTGCTCTTTTCCTGCAGGAATTCTGCTCACCATACATGTTTGTCTTCACCGGGGCTGTGAGAGCCGCGTTCTATTCATAATGGCCACAGGGGCCATCCCGCCATAGATGTCACAGAGTCAGCAGCAACAGCAAGTGAGGCGATGGCCTGTTTCGGTTGAAAGTCCAGCTGGGTCCACATTTTCTCCACATGTGATGAGAAGTGTTTTGAGTGGAGATGCTGTCAGAGTCTAGCCTTGAAGAGTCACAAGAGGAAGGGGGTCCGATTCAGGTCAGTTTGTCAGGGGCAGGACAGCCCAAGGATGTAGGAGCTTCCTGGGTGAGGGGCTGGGGCGGGACCGCAGATGAACAGGACAGAGGCAGGTTGGCCCTGGAGCCCCTCACTTCCGGGACCTCGGGAGAGCCCCAGTAATGCGTTTATGCTCACACGCTCTGCAAAACCTGCAAGGGGGAGACACTTCAACTTCAGTCGGTTCAGACCACGGTCTCGTTCTCCGACTCCCCTCCGTCACGTCTCCCTCACACCAGATGGTGTTAACGGGGCTTGGCACGCCTGGGACACGCTTATTAGGGTTTAGTGGCAGCTTCGTACGAATTCACCTCCACGAAGAGCTCCATGATGCCAGCCAGCCCGGAGCGGCAAGGCCAAGCCTCCCACGTCCTCGCTCGTGGGGCCCAGGGCCAGATGCCGCTTCACGACACAGGCGCTCAGAACCACGAGTACACCGCAGAAGAGAAACAAGGCTTGGGACGTGTGGAGCCAGGAGCCAGGGGGCAGGAAATCCTGACCACAGGAAAGTCACTGTGAGGACAGGACCCAGTTCTCATCAGCTGTCAGCAGCAACTAATCAAAATGAGCGTTGTCTCCTGCAAGGGGTAATGCATAACACATAGATACGAGCATCGACACACCATTTATTTTTTTGATGGGCTGAAATGCAATTCATCAGAATTCTTGTGTCCATAGGGCAAAAACTTGTCTGATGTGACAGTGAGCGTGTCCGTGAGTCGATCTGCATGTTGTGTGCAGTCCACTATCCATAATAATACTAATTACAACACTTTTGGGCTGCCTGGGTGGCTCAGTCCGTTAAGCATCTGACTCTTGGTTTCAGCTCAGGTCATGATGTCACAGTTCATGGGATCGGGCCCCCTGCTTGGAATTGTCTGTCTCCTCTCTCTCTGCCCCTCCCCCACTCATGCTTACTCCCTCTCTCAAAATAAATAAATAAACTAAAAAACAAAACAAAACGCTTTCACCCAACCACACCACAAGGCACACGGAATTGGCTTTCTATTCTCTCTCTTGAAACAATACCACACAATCTTTGTCACAAGAGGAGGCAACAAGTGTGCAAGAGAAAAACATAGGAGGAAAATCCATTACATAATCAGGCAACCAAGTAACTTAAAAATTCAACAGTTTTCTAGAATTTGGGATTTTTTTAAACACATCAGCTTTTTAGAATTTAAATAAACCCCTTTCCTAACCCATTTTGAAGGTCATTTTGTATTGTTTTTTAATGTTTATTGGGGGGGGGGGCAAGAGAGAGGGAAAGAGAGAGAATCCCAAGCAGGCTCCATGCTCTCAGTGCAGAGCCTGATGTGGGCTCAATCCCATAATCGGAGAGATCGTGACCTGAGCCGAAACCAAGAGTCAGACTCCTAACTGACCGAGCCACCCAGATGCCCACATATTGTTTTTTCATTGTAATTTTGAGCCCAGAGCACCTGTATCTGAAAGGACTGACTTGTCCATGCGTTTGCTCAGTAGGGATCACTGGTTCCACTGCAGGTGCCATGAGGCACAGCAGCCAAAAAGAGCAGCAGGCCCTCCTCTCTTGGAGAACGTGTTCCCACGGAGGGCTCAGATAGTCAATGTGGAGACAGATAAATATAGGACTGGGGGGGGGGACAAATGGAACTGGCCAGGGTGACCATCACAGAGCCCCGTGAGGGCGTGATGTTTAAGCAGAGACAAGAATGGGGAGGGACCAACAGGCAAAGCTGGGGAAGAGCAGTCCAGGCAGTGGAGTTGCACGTGCAAGTGTCCTGAGGTTACAGGGCGGGAGGGAGTTATCATGTTCTGGGAAGAGGAAGAAGGCCAGCAGGGTTGCAAGGACGGCAGGGAGGGATGGGTGCTGGGGAGAGACGGGCTACGTCTGCCATGTGTTAGCACTCCGTGTGCACAGCCACTGTCACATACACACGTGACCTTGAGTAAGACTGATACAGACCCCCGTGTTCTCGCTCCGGCAAGTTTCCGAACTCGCCCTTAGCCCGCTCTGGTTACATGCAAAAGCCTTCTTGACCAGGCATCCCAGAATTCATGTGCAAGCGTGGCTCTGAGTGACAAGCCTTGCCAACGTGGGCGGAGAGCCTTTCAATTCAGGACCTTTCATGTGACGCATCAGCCCGCTGGGTCGGCCTAAGGGCAGCCAGGCAGAGACACGGCACCATCTGGACACCTTCTCCAGACGCCAAAGCTGAATGGATTCTTTCACAACCTGGAGACCATGACCCTTCCCCGAACACCACCAGCCAATTAAAACCCCGATTTCCCTCCTCCAGAGACTTAATGCAGAACCAGTCCCTGGGTGCACGCTTGGGAGTCTGCATTCTGGTTCCTCTTTGGAAATGGTGACTCCAGCCCTGTGCTGCTCTCGGAGGGCTGTTCTTATTGGAAGGGAGGCGGTCCGGAGGGACCAAGAGAAGATGATGTGCGCAAGATCCCTGTTTCCCAGCAGCCTGCAGTGGAAGCAGGAACACCGACGTGGCCGTCCAGGGAGCCTGACACACGGCACCTGTAGATTCCACTCCAGGCGCCAGGAGAGACGCTCCCCGTGACCAGGACACAAGCTGGGGAGGAGCCCTTTGGAGCACAGCTGGGTCCTTCCCTACGAGGTGGTTGTGATTACAGTGGCTGCCGCAAGAGAAAACATGGGGAGCACCACCCATCCCAGCTGCAGTGAGCGGCCACCTCTGCCCTCCGTGGGACGCCGTAGGCACATCTGCAGATACGGCTCCAGGGTCCCTGGTCTTCACAGCCTTGTCTCCCGCAGGCCTCGAACCCCCAGAAGGTGGGAGCCATGTGGTTTCAAGCAGCCCCAGCACGTGGCAGGAGCCCGGAACAGCTGAGGGAATGCAGTGAGTCAGGACCTGGCTCGAAGACACAGAGATGCCGTGGGTCAAAGGTGAAGCCGCAGCGCCTATAAAACCTGGAGCATCTGCTGGCCTGCGCTCACCTGACAGCTGTCTCCATGAGCACATAAACGCTGCCCTGTATCTCTGAGCACACACTAAGGCATCAACACAGATGTCGAATGACCACGCCGACCGCCAGTCTTATCTGGGCAGACGTCCATGAGAAATCCAACATTTGGGGAGAGAAACCGTGATCATCCAAGTGGGAAGCCCACCGGACAGAGAAGGCAACATGGGCAGGCGTGGGCAGGCGTGGCCCTACGAGACACCGTCCCGCGGCACTGGGGTTGGCTGCCACCCGCAAGTGTCCACGTGCAGCCAGAGTGCCCTCCACCTCTCTGTGTGGTGTCCTGCCATTCGTCGGTGTGGCCACTACATCACAACTGACCGGGAACAAAGCGTGGATATTCCCATTAGCAAAGCCGCTGCCTGGTCTGTGGGTTGGGATAGGCTTTGCGGATTGAAAACCGGAAGATCGTACGTGAGGATCAGCGTGTTTTCTACAGAGGAGGCACAGGCACAGGCGAGACCCCCAGTGCCAGCCCCACGCCTGCCAGATGGGCCTTCTTCCAGTCAGTGCATCTTTTACCAGGTTCCCAACCCTGGGCCCAGCACTCTGCTTGGCAATGGGGGGCCTGCAGGCCTCTTTCAGCGTGGTGGTTAGTTCTGGTGAGGACGACCAACCAGAGTGACCAGCCAGAGCAGGCGTGTGAAGTGGCTGCACTCGTGATCAGTGCCACACGGGACGCCACACAGGACAGAGCAACAGAATCAAAGGGAAGGCCAAATTAGGGGTGGGGTGGGGGGCATGAGGGCCTCTCAGGGGAGATAAAACCAAGCTGAGACCAGAGAGAAAGTGCAGCCGGGCGAATAGAATAGGACCTTCTATAAGCAGGTGCAGCATGACCAAAGGCCCTGTGGTGTGTGTGTTGCGGGGATAGACCCTGATCTGCAAGGGACCTGGAGGGCAACCAGTGTGGCCGCAGCATGGGGTGGGGGATGATCTAAGGGGGGACACCACAGTGGGGGGGGTCATTGTGACCGAGGGCCTATGGGTGGGACACGGAGATACCATTCAGCGAGGGCCCAGCTTTGACAGGAGGCCTGGGGAGTAAAGGGGGAAGGCACGTGAGATGCTTTTCACGCCGTCCACAAAAATCACGTTTGCGAAGGTCCTGCGGTATGTGCATCCGAGCCTGGCTGGCTGCGTGCTGTGTTGGGCACGGCCTCCTCAGCGGTCCTGAGGCGGGGCTCTGTTTTTCCTGAGCTGCTGCCCATCAGCATGAACTCCCCACTCCGGCTTGCTCCACCTGATCTGTTCCCACTTTCCCCAAGTCACCGGAGCTGGGGCTGGAAACGGAGGACGGGAGAGAGAACCACCTGGTGTGGAAGAAAGTTCCAGAACTGCCTGTGGATTAGTTTCCCCTTTCCAGGTTTTGTACCTTAGAAATTCATCATTCCCTTCTTCCCCTTTCGAGTGACAGACAGTTCTCTCATGTGCTGCTGAGAAGATAATTCGGAATTCTGTTTATTCTAATGCGGTTCAAAATGTCTGTGACTAGCATTTGAAAATAGCTCTGGGTGTTAAATAGTGGCAGCCAGAAAGCTTCCGGAACCGGTGTCTCATCCTCTCCTGGTCTGCCAGCCGCTCCATCAGTCTGTCTGTCTGCATCTGCATGAACAGCGGGCTCCTTCTGCAGCAGCTTGTGGGGCGGGGCCCTTGGGGTGGTTTGGGATGCAGGGGGCAGGTGCGCGGGGCGCTCTCACTGGGTCACGTGCACGCTGCATGCCCCTGTGCTAAGCACCACGCTAGGCACCAGGTTGACAGCAGGGAAGGGGCCTGGCCAGGCCCTGTGCTCTAGAAGCTCAGTCTGACGGGAACGCATGTTAGGGAGGGTCGCTCACAGTCCCCATGGTGAGGGGCTCCTGTCCCAGCCTCACTCAGGGAAGCCGCGAAAGATCTGGACTGAAAGTGGCTCAAAGCCCAGTGTGAGTGAACAGCAACAAGGAAGCGGAGGCAGGGAGGTGGAGAGGCCGCTGGTACGAAGTCTGAAGTCGGAAAGCCCGAGGCCCAGAGTGATGCAGCATCCGTGGGCGAGCGCCTGGGGCAGATGTGGGGAGGAGGGCAGCAAGCCAGCGGTGGGATCTCAGAGACATGAAGGCCCGGTCGGGTGGACAAAGCTAGGGTACAGAGGGGAGACCCGGGGAGCACCAGTCACGAGATCAATGTCCACACCCGCCTCCTCGGTACACCTTGGACAGGTGGGCAGGTGAGCAGCTGGACAGATGAGTCTGAAGTCCTGTACCAAACACCAGGCTCAGAATGCTATGGCCCAGCCCCCCACTTCAGCTTCTTTTAATTGCTATTTCTGCTTCCTCTGTGACTCCCAGCCATGAGGACTGGCTTCTGGTTAGTTGAATTCTAAACTCCCGCCTGCCCCAGGACCTTTGCTCATGACTTTCCCTCTGCCCAAAACAATGGTTCTTTCTCTCCCTCTGAGCAGTCATCACCGCCCCCAGGAAGGCTTCCCTGCCCTCTCCCTCTCAAGACTAACTCAAATCCTATCATTCACTCTTGCAGCCTTCAAACTTTACGTGAAATTATATTCTTAAAACCCGTTACCTGTCTTCTCTATTAAATTTCATCTCTCTGAAGAGAGACAAGGGTCACATCTAGTTTTGCTCAACGTGCAATCTACAGAACAGGAATGAAATCAGCACTATTTAGTAGGCAAATGTGTCGACCAGTGATGCTCTGACAACCCAGCCCACGGGGGAGAGTGAGGTACCCACCCTGTAGTGGGTGTGTTTCCTCTGGACCCTGGTGGGTGGCGGGGAGAGGCAAAACTGCCTTCAATCACCAGAAAAAGTCACCACAACCCCCTTCTCTGGCATCCAGGCCTCCGCTGATCTCTTCCCATCCCCTGGACTAGAACCATTTCGCTGAATTTGGAAAAACTAAGTCATACGGTTTGGCATTTTCTCCATAAACCAACAGGAGATGAAATATTTGGACTGAACATGTCTTGTAAACAGCTTTCAATGTGAAAACCCAACATCAAAATGCAGAGACTACCGGCTCCCCCCAGCTCCTTGGGCACGGGCTTCCTCGTCACATTCGGGGAACATTTCCACCGGTGCCAGGGGCTGGGACACTCGAACCACAGCCACCGCAGAGCACGTCTGTCCCTCCATGGCTGACGTCTTTATTCCACCCATTCTTGGCCAACCACACAGGGGGCAGCCCCGAGAAAGGGCTCTTCAGCCAGTGTCCACCCCTGCTCCAAAGGGAACTTCCAGGATTTGGACTGAACATCGGGAACCAGACTACCTGGTCCAGGTCTGCTGTAAGCCTGGAGTCACCCATGTCTCCAAAGTTCAAGCCAAAGGAGTTCCGCTGCACTGCCAAGGCCTGCCAAGCGTTTGTCCCGGAGCCTGGCCCGGTGTGCGAACCTGCCTGGTGCGTGTCTGGGCATCGCGATGTGCCGGTGACAGGAAGAGCCGTGGAAATACCCAGAACGAGGAACAGTTGAATGCAGGATGATCCAGCCAGGGACTGCCCGGCCACTTCTGAGACTCATGCCCCCAGAGGGCAAAAAGGGGAGGCACAGGGGCTTAGAGACACGGCCCAGCCCCCTGGCCCACTCTCCGCCCTCCCGCCCTCCACTCAGCTCAGGAGGGCCTCCACCAGGCTTGGCTGCACAGGGAGCTCGCGGGGCAAGGGTGGACACCAATGGGTCTAATCCAGAATGCCCTCGATGGCCGAGACGCATTCATTCCCCCAAAGAAACTGGGGGTGCCACTGTCCAGACTGTCCAGAGAAGAGGGCTCAATGCCGAAAGGGTAAGAAGCAAATATCCACCATGAAAATCAAGTCAAAGTTCTCTCACAACACAGGTTTCCCAGCAATTCTCAATAGGATCTTGACACAGGGCTATAAAATAATATCGAGGCAACAATTTTACACCTTCCGTATTTCTCCTATTTCAGATCTAATTGACATTTCAGAAAAGACAAGGCTCTTTTAAGGGGTGGTGTCGGGCAGGCGCTTTCCGAGGAGAAACAGAGGAAACTCCACCAGGCTCTAGGCGCAGGGACACATCCCTGGTCAAGACGGGAGACTCAGATGCTGCACAGACAGCAGTCACACTTGGCAGCATAAAAACTGAGAAATTTGACATGGAAAATGCCTTTGCAAACACATCAACAGGTAAATGAAAGCCTTGTGGGTTTTTTTGTTTTAATTTTTTTTAATATTTATTTTTTTTTTTGAGAGAGAGAGACAGAGTGCGAGCAGGGGAAGGGCAGAGAAAGGGGGAGACACAGAATGTGAAGCAGGCTCCAGGCTCTGAGCTGTCAGCACAGAGCACGACGCGGGGCTCAAACCCACCAGCCGTGAGATCATGCATGGCCTGAGCCCCCCAGGTGCCCCTAAATGAAGTCTTTGTAAAAAAATAAATACAGACCTTCCTGGACTCACGATGGGGTTGTATCCCTATCAACCCATCCTTAGTTGAAAACATCATTAAGTCTAAAATGCATGCATACGCCTGACCTCCCACACCTCAGAGCTCAGCCCAGCCTGCCTTCCACGTGCAAGAACAGTCGTGTGAGCCCACGGCTGGGCAGGACCGTTCACCCCAAAGCCTATTGGATCATGGAGTGCTGACTGCCTCGTGGAATGTACCAAATACTGTCCTGAAGTGGGAGCCAGAGGGACGCCTGGGTGCAGAGTGGCCACCAGCGTATGGGTTGGTGACACTCATGGTCATGTGGCTAACGGGAGCCCGCGCTGCCCCACATCACAGGAGAGGATCGGACCACAAATCACTAACCCAGGAAGAGATCCAAACTCGCAATCCCAAAGACGCTTTCCACTGAGTGTATGTTGCCTTCACGCCACGGAAAAGACGAAAGATGGTGAGGTCAAACCATCGGCAGTCAGGAGCCGTCCGCATTTGCAACAGATAAGAAGCAATGGGTTAGCAGCTCCAACACACACAGACCTCTGACAGAAAGGACAAGAAGAAACAACCCAGCCATTTGTCAATGAACAAAAGGATGTGCACAGTCAGTAAATCTCAAGAGCATCGCCAACCGATCGACAAACGTGAAAACAATTCTCAAACTCACTCGTCTTCAGGAAACGCTCATTAAAGCCACAGGAGTCGTCACTGTACCCTCATCACACCGGCAATGATTTAGCGGAGTAGCCTCACCCAGAGCCAATGGAGATCCAGGTGGAAAGATCGCCAAGGGCTTCGCGGGGCTGGGGGAAGGTGCGCCCCGGTCCCTGCAAGACCCCTGCGGCTACTGGCTCCACAAGACGAACGTGACAGTGGAAGCCGCCCTTCCCACCGCCCGACCAGCAACACGGACCGCTCATCCCTTAACCTCTCATTCGGGAGAGCCTTCTTCGGCATATTTTGGGCACTCGCGCAAACCTGTCGAACGACACACACGGCATGTCAGAGGCTACAAGCTGCTCGATGACACCGAGGAAGGTTCCGGAAGAAAGTCATCCCCACTCGCCGCTGATGCCACCACGCTCCCCATCTTGTAAGCAGTCGCGCAGGAGCACTGGATGGTTGCTCAGGGCCTCCCCCTGACTTAAGGAACCTGGGAGTCTAGCCAAAGACGGGCCCCCAAGGTCCTCCCAGGAACACTTACCTCCTCGCCAACTCTGCCAGCAGGACACAAGGAGATGAAAGATGTGTTGTGGTCAAGGCACCTGGAGGTCTCAGTTGGTTGAGCGTCTGACTCTTGGCTTCGGCTCCGGTCATGATCCCAGGGTCGTGCGATCCAGCCCCGTTATCGGGCTCCATGAGCCTGCTTAAGATTCTCGCCTTCTGTCTGCCCTCTTCCCCACTCAAGCTCTCTAAAAATAAAAAATGAAATTAAAAAATTTTTAAAAAATAACGTGTAGCAGGCTCTCTTTCTCTCCACTGGCTGTTCCTCATCCGCTTGGAATACGGTGATTTCAATCCCCGAGCTTCTAACCCTGCTTTGTCCTCACGACCTTCGGCTTCTCCTCACCTTCAAATTTCTCAAAGACACAGCACCAGCTTACTGTGTGAGTTCTTTCTATTCATGCGTCCACCACTCTTCGTGCCCCGGCTTCCTCTCTCAGTAAACTCAGCGAGGCTCCCTGGACGACTGCCAGCACGTCCCTGTGGACCACAGCCAATGCTATCCCTGGTTGGTTTCTTTGACCTTCGAAGCATCTGATCTAATAGGGAGGGTTCTTTGTCACACATCACACCTGGAGCTCGGTGGGTGCCAGACCCGTGTCTGTGGGCCAGATGAACAACTGAACAGAGCAGTAAGTATGTGGATGGGAAGGAGTCAGGAAGTCCCCCAATAAGGCCCTAGCTGTATTTCCTTGATTTAAGGCAGAACAGAGGGGAACATGTGGAGTCTCTCTTTTTTCAAACTGACGTTAAAAAAAATCCTTACAATTCTTCCCATGGCTCCCCCAAAAGGGGGGAAAGGGGAGAACGGTGAGCTCAGCTTTACAGAAAGTAAATGTGTCCCTGTTACACACCACTGCAGATTTCACAACTAGGTTTGAGCACATTTGCTCTGACTACCATTTACTGGAAGAAAAGCTCCTCCAGGAGAAGCCAGAAAGACCGAGTGGATGGCGAGGACCCTGCAGCCCGACTGGACCCACGCACGCCTCCCCCTCCAGACACCGTGAGCTGGCCGTGTGATCTAGCCTGCACAAGACGTCCATGCGGCACGTGGCCACCTGTCAGCCATGCAAGAAACATGTGTCCAGGACTCACAAGGTGCCCGGCACCGGGAACCAGACAATGAGCTCTCCCGCCCAGACCCCAATGGGCAGAACCACACGACGGATAAAAGAATGAAGCACAACGTACGACTGGATGGTGGCAGCAGCCAGAAGGAGTCAGCAGGGAAGGGGGTGGGCTGGGCATATGCCATGGTAGACCAGGTGCCCAGACCCGAAGGGGGAAAGGAAGAGGGCAGAGGGGAGGCCCCAGCCCCGCTGGTGACAGGCCTGAGCTCTCGTCTTGCTCCCTCAGGTTCAGAGGTGTGTACCTGGTGTGCTGGTGGCACCTGGGCTTTGGTCCACACCAGTGTAATCACCCCCTCTCCTCCCATGTCACGCTGTCTTGATGACCGGGGCATCTCTGTGCAGCTCTCCAGTTTCCATGGGAACTATTGCCTGGCCTGAAGCTCAGACAGTGCCTGGGACCTGTCAACCTGCCAGGTGCTTGCCAACTCCTTCCTCCGGGTGACCGACCCTGCCACTCTGTGTTCCACAGAGGGCAGACCGACCACGAGGGATCATGACACAGACCATTTGACTCTGGTCTCTGTTGCTTCCAGAACCTTCTCAGACAAGAGAGCCAGGCCTCCTGGGCCATGTCCATGTAGACACTTTACTCCCCATGGCTCAGTTCTGCACACGGGGCTTAGATGCAGTGGGTCCCATTTCTATCTTCCCACACACACAACCCCCCAAAAAGGGAAGGAAAGAGGCCTCAAGTGCCCCAGTCCTGACCCCCCTGTAACCATGCATACTTTCCTCAAATATAGAAATACCCAGTCGTCACAGCCACAGCCTGGAAGGTAAGCTTCCAGAGGGGACGCAGGGGAGGGAGAGAGCCTGCCCCCCAGTGTGCACGGGTGGGAAGTGTGGGTGCAGACAGCCCGCACTCCAGGTCTACGCTCTGCTCTTAGCCAAGGTGCCCGGTGGCCTAATAGAAACAGAAACCAGGGCCGTGTAGCCCTCCCGAGTGGCAGAACGCCTGGCATGCTATCAACAGGTGTCGAGCGGAAGGAGGGAGGACGCAGAACAAGGAGCTGGAGGAGTGTCAATCTTCCTGCTGACAACAGCCGACCCAGAAAACCAGGACAGACGCTCGCGGGTCTGCCAATGCGTTAGTCAGATGCATAACTCAGACATAACTTATCCTCAGGTCATAAAAGTTGGGGGGGGGGTGCTCCTTCCATGTCTGAATCTCATGTATAAAATTTGCATGCATAATAATCCCTGCCAGATGCTCACAGGTGAGGGACTTCCAGCACCCACCTTCCTGGACACAGCAGGTCACTTCCCCAGGTCACTGGTAAGAAAGTCCTCCCACCGCCTGGGCACGTGTGCCGCTCACTCTCGTATATCCTTTGCTGCTGAGAAATTTAAAAGGAACCCCAGAGCTGCGGAGAGCCTCTCTGAGAAACCAACTCCCGGTGTGGGGCCCAATCTTTCCAGGTGTCGAGCATTAATGGGGCAGACCCCCCAGGTTGGGGAGCTCTGCGCTGTGGGGAAAGGTCACCCCGCGTCACTTCCTGATTGCCCCCGAGACACATGACGAAGAAGAGCGCTTAGGAAGGTTAGAGCCCTTCCCAGAGGATCCAACCCATCCCAGCTGCGGAGGGTCCACTCACACAGAAGCCCATCTGCACTCTGGGTCAGAGAGTCAACCCAAAGGCGAGGAAGACGACCAGCCTGGCCCCAGAGGGGGGCTGCCTTGAGCCCTCCAGGACCGACGCACTCCTTGGGGGCAGCCCTCCCTGCGAGTCTGCCGCCGGGGGCCGGGGGCCGGGAGCCTTGAGACGGAACCGCCCCCTCTCCCCGACGCGAGGAATGTGATGTTCGTGAGCATGAGACCTGAGGGCCAGGACGCCGGGTTCAGGTTCTGGCTCCACTGCCTCGCCGAGCCTCAATTTCCCCTCTCTAAACTGGGAATAGTAACATCTGCTCCAGAATAAAACTAAATCAGAGAATAAGGAAGAGTGTGAACCCACCACTGTCGTACTGGTATCGACCGAGCGGACACACGCAGCAGGGGCTCTTCAGCTCTTCCGATAAAGAGGAAAGCCTCAGTTCCATGGTGCTCTAGCCTTGACACCTCACATACACTCACGTATCTTTTCAATAAAGAAAACAGATCTGGGGCTCTGACCCTTTGTTAATTAATGATCTCTAGCCAAAACGTATTCGCTTTTTATTGTATTCATCCCATTATCCCCTGTTAATATAAATGATACTAGTTTTCCATGTGTGGTACTGATTCCCTTTAAAATAAATTCATTTCAGTTTAAGAAGTTACCTAAGGAAACGTAAGTGTGTATTACCACGTGAGAGAAGCCAATCTGACGCCAATCTATGATGTTCTGGAAAAGGCGACACTAGAGAGACAGTAAACAGATCGGTGGTTTCCAGGGATTTGCGAGGCGGATGACCAGGGGGAGCACGGAGGACTTTCAGGACCGAGAAACCACAGTGTGTGGCGCTATGTTGGCGGGCCGTGCCACCGCACATCAGTCCAGACCCACAGAATGCACAGAGCGCCAAGAGTGAACCCTCAGGTGAACGATGGACTTTGGGTGATAATGACTCGTCCACACGGTTCATGGACTGTAACAAATCCCGTGGGCACGCTGACGACGAGGGAGGCCGCGTCAGTGAGGAGCGGGTGGCATATGGAAACGTTTTTGGACTTTCCTCTTGCTCTCGATTTTGCTGTGGACCTAAAACTGCTCTAAAAAATAAAGTCTATTTTTTAAAAAGGCAACTAAGAGGAGACAATGAGTAAATAATAAAAAAGGAAATATTTCAAAGTGGAAAACCGTGAAGATGGGCCGTGGTGGCAGGAGATGTGGCCAAACCAAACCACGGAGTAAGGAAGTAAATGACTGAGGTTGGGAAAACACTGCCATTGGCACCTGGCACATGGGACCCAGTGCTGCCCATGCACACGTGAAGGGTGGGAGGGCAGGAGAGAAGGACCTTGAACCACAACCAGGGCACCGCACCAGGTGGAGGCAGCCTCCTGCAGGGCCTCCCGACACTGTACGCATGCACAAAGCCCCCCTGGTGGACCCCTAGAAGGTTCTGGGTGCAGCATGGCTGGAGGCTGGGTGGGGGTGGCAGCACAGTCACCCCCGGCTGCTGGGCCATGTCCATTTTCCCAAGGGCAGCAGGTCAAGGAGGTGCTGGTTTCTACTCGGCAACCGTCCAACCTCCAGGAACCTGTCTGGGGTGTTAAGAGGCAGTGGGGTGGTGGCCTCAGAAGCAACGCCAGGGACTATCTCCTGCTGGATGACAGCTGAGGGAGGGGCTTCCTATGGGCACAACGTCCAGGGGTGGCTTCTCAGCCTGAGCTCTGGAGCCTTCCAGGCCACGGTGGTTGGCGCTGGCCAGGTAGGCAGCCGTGCAGTGCTCGGGGAGATGTCCCCCAGTGTGAGCATCTAGGATCCCAGCCTTGACACTCCTCCCACCTCAACCAGAAGAGGGGCTCAGTCTGGTCCTTGAATCCTCAGGGGCACAGCCTACCCCCCAGCCTTGGGCATGATGGGCAGACGCAAAGACGGCACTCTTGCACGATGCATCTGTTCAGGGCAAGGAGCGCTGGGTGACTGACGACACCTGACCTGTCCTTCCTCTGCCCCTCAGGAGCTCCCTGCGTACGTTCTCTTAGCCTTGCCAGATCTGTCCTCCAGGCAAACCCATGCCCATAAAACCCCCAGGGGCCTTGTCCTCAACCACACGCTCGTCCAGGTAAAATGGCACCATCTGTGTTCTCCCGCCAGCCCTGTGGGTGGAGTGGAGGAGACCAAGGGAGCCACCGGACCTCCCCTCGCAATCCCTGTCCCGCCCTCTGCACTTCCCTAAGAAACTGTAAGGCCCCTCTCATCAATTCAAGGGTGAAACTGTTTTCACGCCGAAAAGACACGGATAGACACGGTTTCCATAGGAGAGAGAGAGGGAGACAGAAATGAGCCTGGATTGCAAAGGGCCAACCGGAATTTAATTTTTTTAACGCTATCAGGATAACCCTAGCTCTCCCCATCTCCACTTCACTCTGATTAACTTTTCTGGGACAAATACATGGAAAGAGCCCACCCCAGGCCCCGCGTAGCCGATCCATTTTCCTGCGGCCACTGAGGCACTGGCTTCACGGGTCAGGTGCATAATTGTGTCTCCTGAGCCGGGGCCTCTGCTGCTGCTGCAGATGCATTTGTCAAGCGACTCGATGTTACTTATCTCAACTGCCATTTGTCTCTCGCTGCGATTTTCATCGGGAACGAGCGCCTGACTGTCCACTTTGGTGGGGAACTCAATGCAGAGTCAATTACTGGAAAGAAAGAAAATGAGGAGCCTCGTGCCTCTCCAGGCCATCTCTTTGAGAACGCACTTCCAGGCTCCTGGTGCCACGTGGAGGGCTGGTGGGCCCCAGCAGTGCCTCCAACCAGGGGGCAGCCCGCTGGGGCTGCCAGCACCTGCATACCCTGTGCTCCTCGGAGACCCACACAGGACGGGACAAGCGGCAAGAACCTGAACGGCTCCTCCTCAGACTCCCACCGTTAAGACCCTGGAGCAATTTTATTATTCTATTCTAGTCTAGTCTAGTCTACTCTAGTCTATTCTAGTCTATTCTAGTCCATTCTATTCTAGTCTAGTCTAGTCTGTTCTAATCTAGTCTAGTCTATTCCAGCGTAGTTTATTTTAGTCTATTCTATTCTATTCTATTCTATTCTATTCTATTCTATTCTATTCTACTCTACTCTATTCTATTCTATTCTATTCTATTCTATTCCATTCCATTCCATTCCGTTCCATTCTGTTCTATTCCATCCCATTCCATTCCATTCCATCCCATTCCATTCCATTCCATTCCATCCCATTCCATTCCATTCCATTCCATTCCATTCCATTTTATCAGTCTATTTGTTCCTTCTCTTCACACTCTGGGAACCACAGGGGCAGAGAAACACAGCTATTAGTTTTCAACATAATTGGACCCCGTTACGGTATGTGCGTAATACCCTCCTCTCCAGCTCTGGGAGGTTTATCTAGAGCCGACCACTGTCTGGTGGAGCCACTGGGAGCTATGTAAATACATTTTCTCTCCGGAGAAACAGCATACTTTTGAAGGGCTTAATAACAGATACAAAAGGCTGGGCAATCTAGGAAGGAGGCGGTCACGGATTGGCTCAGCCTTCCTTCCACTTCTTCTGGATAATGTGACGGGTTTAAATAGTGCTGGGAAGTCCGCGTTGCTCAAGTTGTCACTTTAAGGCAGCTTCTTCAGGTAGCAAGCAATTATCCCATCAAAAGGGACTTAATTGTTCTCCATATTTGTCACATAAAAATGGAACTGTGCAGATACCAGGACTGAAAGACGGTCCCTGTATTTTTTGTTGCTCTGACTGGATATCCCTGATGCTTTAATGCCTCCCCACATAAATCCCCGATGCCCTGTGTAAACATACAACAGAGATGTGTGCGTGGGGGCAGCTGCACAGGGGAGCCTTCCAGACATCCTTGTGCAAGATGGCTCCACGACAGGGTCCTCCAGGAGCCCTGGTGCTGGGAGACTCTTGGTTCGCTTCACGGTCTCGCGGGGCTCACCACCCCCAGTGGCTGACCCGGTGTCTGGCATACAACAGGTGCTCAATGAATGTGTGTGAATGAATGAAGCAGTCAACAATCCATCACCTGGGCCCCTGGTTTCATTCCAGACGAGGGCCTTAAATGCCACACGTAAGTCTGACTGGACGACACACAGAGAAACCAGACTCGGTCTGCAGAGCATCGTGTGATGACAGTGAGCTCTCTTGGCTGATGTCGGCCAGTTCAGACCCTCTTGGGGACTTTAGACAGGTTTTCCGGACTGTATACTCTGTGAGAGCAGGGACGTCCCTCTCCTGGAGCACTCTCCTGGGGAAGCACTACGGTTGTGGCACAAAGAACGATCACACGGGGTCATACCCGGGCTTTGGTTATTCCAGCCACTCTGTATTATCATCTCTGCCTCCTTCTCCTTCTCCTCCTCCTTCTCCTCCCCCTCTTCCTCTCCCTTCTCCCACCCCTCCTCCTCCTTCCTCTCCCTCTTTCTCCTTCTCTCCTCCTCCTTCTTCTTTTTATTAAAAATTTTTAACATTTATTCAGTTTTGAGAGACAGGGAGAGCATGTGCAGGGGAGGGGCAGAGAGAGGGGGAGACACAGAATCCAAAGCAGATTCCAGGCTCCGAGCTATCAGCACAGAGCCCGACGTGGGGCCTGAACTCATGAACTGTGAGATCATGACCTGAGCCGAACTTGGTTGCTTAAGTGACGGAGCCACCCAGGCACCTCCTTCCCCTTCCCCTCCTCCTCCTCCTCTCCCTTCTCCTCCCCCTCCTCCTTTTTTGAGACAGTGAGAGCAAGCAGGAAAGGGACAGAGGGAGGGAGAGAGAGAATCCCAAGCAGCCTCCTCGTCAATGCAGAGACTGACACAGGGCTCGATCCATGAACTGTGAGATCACGACCTAAGCTGAATTCAAGGGTCAAGACGGTCAACTGACTGAGACACGTGGGTGCCCCACTCGCTATCTTTGAGGTGTTAGTTACTTCCCTAAACCAGAATGGACTCGTAGACATTTCATCCGTCTGCTATTCTCTCCCTCCTCCAACCCTCCTTCACATCCACCAAGGTCCTAGCCTAGGAGGCCTTCCCCAGTGACGATGATGTGATACAAGGAAGTGCCTGCTCTGGCATCAGAGGGACGGGGCCAGAACACTAAGAACCTGCTTTGGCCGTGGGGCTCGCTCCCTCTGTGATGGTGCCCGCTCGCATTCACCGCCCCCGGCTCTCAGTGTCTCCAGCTGCAGGAGCCCGTGGCACCACACGGCGGACCGGCCCCTCGCTCACACAGTCACGTGACCGGCCGAGGGCGAAAAGAGCCATCAGAGGATTGGAAGCAGGGTGACATCGCCCTACTGGCCATTAGCAGGCTCCCACTGGCCGCCGTGTAGACACCGAAATGGGGTAAGGATGGGCAGGAGCGGAAGTTCAGCAGCCAGGGCAGTTCCGCGGGCGCCCACGCGGTGTCGGCTAGAAGCTACCTATCTACGTCGGGTGGATTCTGGATGTATTTGGAAGGTGTTGCTGAAAGGCACAGCGATGGATTACGTGTGAGGTGTAGGAAAGAGGAACCGGATGACACGGTGATCTGGCTGGAGCACCTGGACGGACACTGTTGATATCCGCGAGGATGGGAAAGACTTCGCAGAGAAAGCTTCGGAGGCGGGAGCTGAGCTCCCCACGCATCAAGTGTGAGATGGGCTCCTGACGTCCAAGTAGAGACACGCCGGTGGCACTCGACTCTCGAGCGAGGGAGTGAGTGCAGACAGAGGAGGTCCTCAGGCTTAGCACAAGGCCCTCCCCGCCCGATGCTCAGGGACGCGGACGCCTGACCATCTGAAAGGCCCTGTGGCTCCTTCCCTGAACTCAGCCGCTCTCACAAAGGCGCCGCAAAGTCACCCAAAGGAGAGGAAACAAGCAACTTGAAAATGCGTCCCTTCCTCTGCTGCCACATCTCTAAATTAAATTTCAAGGACTCGCCAGGAAAATGTGCTCCTTTATGTGTTTCCATAAATCGCTCATTTCGATGCTGTATGTTTCTTTTTTTTATTATAGAAGGAGCTAAAAAAAGTTAAATAATCTACATGAGCAATATTTTACCTTTTAAAAGATACTGCCTTCTAACTAGATGGTGTGCAACGGGCTATGCAAGCAAAGCGTCCCCACGCTTGGTGTGTGAGCATCCAGGTGGCCGCTGTGTGAGACACGGCGTCTTCGTGTCGAGGGGCCAGCTGACAGCTCTCCGGGACCCTAAGGAGACCCGACCAGCAGGTAACTGCTGCTTATGCCTCAGATTCTGTCTACACTTCTTTTTCTCTCTTGGAAGTGAGTTCCCACGTTTTCAGGATTATTTTGTGTGAGCTGACCGAACAGAAAGTCACGTTTAGAGTTGCCGTCTTTGGAACAGAGAGAGAAATACACACGCGTGTGCGTATGTGTGACAAAAGTAAGCCTTCTTTTGGACGCTTCCTCCACTGAACAGTAACAACAGAACTGGAGTGTTTCCACCTGAGGATGTGTCAGGTGCTGTGGAGACTCTGACACGCCACCCCATGGGTAACACTGTTCTGGGATCTCTGGTCTGGGGATGACATCCTGGATGTTGGAGAGACCCGGGTCCCTGTGAGCTCCCGCCATCACAGTGCCTCCCAGAAGACTCCCTCTCAAACGGGACCAAAAACGTCCTATGAAGTGGACCATTTTTTTTTTTAAATTTGGAAAGAGGGAGCATGAACAGAAGAGGGGCGGAGGGGGAAGGCAGAGAGAGAGAGAGACAGGGAGAGAGAGGAGGGAGAGAAAGAGAGAGGGAGAGAGAGAGAGAGAGAGGGAGGGAGAGGGAGAGGAGAGGGAGAGAGGGAGAGAGAGAAAGAGAGATAGAGAGAAAGAGAGAAAGAGAGAAAGAGAGAAAGAGAGAAAGAGAGAAAGAGAGAAAGAGACAGAGAGAGGGAGAGGGAGAGAGAGAGAGAGAGAGAGAGAGAGAGGAGAGGGAGAGAGAATCCCAAGCAGGCTCCACACTAAGGGCAGAGCCCGACGCAGGGCTCGATTTCACCGTCCTGGGATCATGACCTGAACCAAAGTCAAGAAGAGTCAGATGCTAAACCGACTGAGCCACACAGGCTCAGTCTTGTGAAGTGGACAGTCATTACCACCGACGATGCCTTAAACATCTCAACACAAAACGCTTAGACATATGCTCACTTACTGTCTGCTCACCTCTGGGAAAACACACCCCCCGCCCTCTGGTTTCTGGCTCACAGCTACCATGCCTGCGGCGCACTTCCCACCCACCAAACGTGCTGTGAGAACGCAGGCAATTTGAGGCGTCCGCAGGTATCGCCATGAGTCAGAATTGTGACTCCTTCCTTCAATCCTTTATTGCAGATTCATGGAAACTTAATTTGAAAGAAAAATTTTACTACCTTGCACATTTTAAGTCTTTCCAAAGATTCAACTGTTTTTATAGAAACAAACACCTTCTTCCTGTTCACACTGAAATGTCATTGTTTTGTGTAATATTTAGTTACGTGATGTAATGACACGAACTGGTGCAATCGACATAAACAGATGTGGGAACAGACGTAACCGGCTCTTAGCGCACACACAAGGCCAGAGCCGGAGACGCACCTGAGGACCGCAGGGGGAGGTGGCCTGCAGCCTGCAGGTGGTCAACGGTCACCGCCTGGACAGAATCTGTTCATCCCACAAATCGGTAAATGGGGGCAGACACAGACAGATGGCTTTTCTCCGGCCAGTGCTCCCTGCAAGGCTGCGGCGTCCACCCAGCGCAGCACCTGGCGTAAAGTGGGCCCGTGATCCCCAGAAGGCAAGAGAACACGGAAGGGCATTAGTGCCCGCGGGCCACCCATGGGATCGGTGAGGTCAGGCGGGGGTGAGGGGGCCGCTGCACAGGGCTCGGGACAGAGACCTGTCTGAGAGCCCCAGCCTCAAGCAAGGAGCTTTGAGCCCCTCAGTCCTGGTGCTCTGGCGGCCGAACGTCCCAGGTCAGGTGCGTGGGTTCATCCCCTGGGAAGAGAGGAAGATTCTGCTGCTTCCTCCAGTCTGGCATCCGAGCAGCTCCACTGAGGCCGCAGATGATAGAGGAGGCCAGTGGTGCGTTCGTCCCCTGGTACAATCCTCCCGGGCTCCGCCCACCTCTCTGGTGACAGCAGGTGACGGTTAGCTCTGAGACTCGGTGCCGCAGGAGCACGCTGGCCAGGGGCAGGGCAGCCGAGCCTCTCCAGAGGGAAAGCATACTCTACCCGGAAAACTTCTGCTCCAGAGACACCCACAATGCAGATGCAAGAGAAAAGTTCAACCCAGGCTGAGGGGGCCGAGGCAGGGCGCCCCGCGTTCGCTTGGCAGGCCCGGCGGCAGTGCCCCCGGCCCCTTCTCACCTGCCCCGTCATGAAGACTCTCCTTTTCATCTGTTCTGTTTTAACCAAAGGGCCAGAGGGCTTCCCAAACCCTCTCCCAGGAAACAATAGTTACCGATATAGGAACAGATAATATTCCTCGAGCCCTCAGTGGTGCCAGGCATTGTGCTGAGAGCTTTGACTGAAGGCTCTCTGCAGAGGGTGAACGGTGCCCCCTCGCCCCCAATTACATCTGCATCCTGGAAGCTGCGAATGTCACCTCCTCTGGAAAAGGGTCTTTGCAGATGGAGTTATGTGAAGGGTCTCGAGAGGAGCTCATGCCAGATGTGACACAGTGGCGTCCTTATAAAAGACCAAAGAGGAGACGACGTACCGCGGAGGTGACGTGAAGAGGAGGCAGAGGTCAGAGTGACGCCACAAGCCAAGGATGGCTGGAGCCACTGGAAGTGGAAGAGGCAAAAGGATGTTCCACTAGAGCCTCTGGAGGGAGCCCAGCCATGCCCACAGCCTGATTTGGGATGCCTGGGCTCCAGAACTGAGAGAGAGAGAGAGAGAGAGTGTTTCTGCTTCTGAAGCCATCAAACATGTATCTGTTACTTCGGCTACAGGAAACTACAATTTCATCTGGCTCTTTCTATGGAAGTGAATAAGAAACAGCATCTTCCAACCCTCTTGCAAATGCGCTCTCCTCACGTTAGTCCCAAACACCTACACGCTGTTTTCTCCAAGTCTGATCACCAGGCAAGCTCGAGTGTCTTCAAGCAGCAGAACCAAGTATCCGTCTGAGACGGGGCGACTGTAACGGAAGACCACAGACTAGGGGCTGACGAACCACAGTTTCTTACAGTTCTCGCGGCGCCCGCAGATCCGGGGTTTGGTGGGACCCGCTTCCCGGTTCACGGTGGCTGTCTCTTCACCGGGTCCCCACATGGAGGAGGGGCGCTCTCTGGCTCTCTTCTTTGGGGCACGGATCCTGTCCGTGAGGCTTCACCCCCATGACCCGATCTCCTCCCAAAGGCCCCACCTCCCAATACCATCCCCCTGGGGATCAGGTTTCAACATTTAAATTTGGGGGACACAGTCTATGGCAGTATCTTAAAAGAATGGACATTTTAAATTGTGTTTACAGTGGAATAAACGCCACATGTGACCCGTCAGGAGCGGCTGACTCAGCAGGTGCTCTGCCCCGTGCGCTAAGTGGACAGAGCATCTGGGTGGTTTCGCCTCTAGCTTCCTGATACCCGCTACTGGCGTCACCTCTCTTCTCCACGTGGCCTGGGAAGAGCATATTCAAGGCAGGAATGTGGACCGTGATCCCACAGGCTGAGATCCAGACCTGGATTCGAGACCCGCCTCCACTGCCTTCCATCCCCGTGACTCTGGACAAGCTCCTTTGCACCCCAGCCCCCCATCCCTTGTCCGGGACGGAGCAGTTTACAGGCCTGAGTGCGGGGTCACGGTTACCGTCATGTCGCCAGGCTCGCTGTGTCTGCCGCAAGCCCCGCACAGCGGACACACAAACCAGGTGATGCCCCCCCGCATCCTGGGTTCTGCCCACCGAGAGCTGTTCCACAGGAACCTGCTTTCCGGCCCCAGCAGGTGCAGTCGGGATGGAAGTGTGTTACATTTCACCATTTGTAGCCTCATTAATTTCTGGTTTTACACATCATAATTAAATAATTAATCACAGCACCTCTATGAGTATGACGAATAAGCATAAGAAATGGGCCATGCGATGCCCTTGGAAGGTTGGCCTGGGACTCCCTGTATCTATTCCACCCCAAACAGCAAGGCTCTGAGCCCCAAATTCTCTCCTGTGAAAGGCTGGTTCCCCCCAAGCGGGCAGCGGGCTCCCCCCGCAAGCCTCCCCCAGGCCCACGCACTCCGTCTCTCTCTGGTCAGGCTGTGAGGTCACGCTTCCTGCCCACCGTCCACTCACCTGCACCCTGGCCTTTCCCTGGGGTGGGGTGCTGGTGGGGAAGGGGTGCGCGGCTGTAGCGTGAGGCTCTTCAAACTTCAAAAAAGTAGCCGATATCAAATACCCTTGGCCGTATATGGAGCACTCGCTGTTCGCCATGAGCATCGTTCCATTTGGCACCAGGCTTCCTCTCAAACGCCCAGTTTTAAAGAATGCAGACTCAGGCCCAAACAGCACCTTCCCCTTTTAGCCTTAGCTGGAGGCAGCCTGTGTGTGTGAGTGTGTGTGTGTGTGTGTGTGTGTGTGTGTGTGTGTGTGTGTGATTTCCAAGTGTAAGACGGAGGTGAGCTGGAGGAGGCTCTCCTTCCTGTGCAAGAGAGGCTAAGTGGCTGCAAGTCTGCACTCCAGAGTCAGTCCGCGGACGCGGCCACTGTACAAAAGCCAGCTCGTCAGCTTACCCCTCGGCCTACAATCCTTCAGGGACTTCTTGCTTCGGTCAAGGTAAAACCCAGCACCCTCGCCACAGCCTACCAGCCCCTGCCTGCATGGCTGCCCTCCCCAGCTCTTCCAGCCCTGTCTCTGCACGGACTCAGTCTCCAAATGTGGACATTCTCCTCGTCCACCCGCCCTACCCAAGAAGCCCCTCGCTGCCTCAGGACCTCGGCACATGCCAGACCCTGTTCCCGGAATACTCTCTCCTACCACTCCCCACCCCCCCCCCCCATATCACTTCCTTTTCATTTGTCTTCTCTCTTGTAAAATGTCATCCCCTTAGGGGAAATGTTCCCTTACCAGCCGCCACACCCATCTAGGCCAGGCCAGGCTTACCTCTTCACGCTCCCATTATGCACGGTACACTCTCGTCTGCAGCCCACACACGGCGACAATTTCACACAGACTGGCCTGTTTCACTTGCTTCTGCCCTGGAGACTGCTCAGCGTTACATCACGGCACCCAGCAAAGTGCCTGGTACACAGGAGACCCTCCCAGCTCCTTGTGAACCCACCAACAAACAAGATCTCCTTGTGACCTGTGTGGAGTCCACACACTAGTGAGTGTACTCACTACTCACTTGTTGGCTACTGACACAGCTGGTCCGAACTGAGGCTGCATTCGAGAACTCTAGCGACAAAGTTAATAGAAGCGATCATTGTAAGCGTAACTGAGGTGTTTTAAAACCAGGTAGCAGTGTGGCATTGGGTGCCAGGCACTGAACTTTGCAGAGGGACGTTCCCTCAACTGGAGGTGCTTTGAAAACAACTGAAATGTTGAGGAGACTCACAGCCAGGCCAGGGGAAGAACACGTGAGGGACGTGGCAGGTACTACGGGGAATACTGCGGGTTCGGGGCACCACGTCTGGCCACCTAACGGTCTGTCCTCTGGGGTAGGGCCGGCATTTGCACAGTGCCTCCAAGTGAGGGGCCTGGATCGTGGTGAAAGTTTGCAAAAGGAGATCTCAACCGAACAGAAGGAGGGACAGAAAATTCCAGAGGCTGGAAGGCTAAACCACATCACCTGTGCTGTGTGGAGCACCGGAGCCCCACTGGGCCTCATTTCCACATCTGTGAAATGGGGTGATGGTGTTTTCGATCTTATAAGTTATTATGAAGATAAAATTAGAAGTGATGCTGTCTTGGGTACGTGGGTGGCTCAGTCGGTAGAGCGTCCGACTTCAGCTCAGGTCATGATCTCACGGTTCATGAGTTCGAGCCCCATGTCAGGCTCTGTGCTGACAGCTCGGAGCCTGGAGCTGCTTCGGATTCTGTGTCTCCCTCTCTCTCTCTCTGCCCCTCCCCTGCTCTCTCTCTCTCTCTCTCTCTCTCTCTCTCTCTCTCTCAAAAATAAATAAACATGAAAAAAAAAGAAGTGATGCTGTCTTAGTCCATTCAGGCTGCTATAACAAAAAATACTAGACTAGACAGCTTACAAACAACAGAAAGTGTATCTCTCACAGTTCTGGACACTGGGAAGCTCAGATCATAGTACCAGTGTACTGTTTGGGGAAGTCTTCCTGGTTCCAAGAATCTTCTACTGTGTCTTCACATGGCAGAGGGGGTGAAGGAACTCTCTGAGGTCTCTTTTATAAGGAAGCGCATTGAACCCATTCATGACAGCCCTACTCTCATGACTAATCACCTCCCAGAGGCTCACCTTCTTTTTTTTTAATTATTATTTTTTTATGTTTATTTTTGAGAGAGAGAGAGAGAGACACACACACAGAGAACGAGCAGGGGAGGGGCAAAGAGAGAGGGAGACACAGAATCCAAAGCAGGCCCCAGGCTATGAGCTGTCAGCACAGATCCCGATGAGGGGCTCGAACCCACAAACCATGAGATCATGACCTGAGCCGAAGTCGGATGCTTAACCGACTGAGCCACCCAGGTGCCCGTCACCTTCTTTTTAGATTTTTTTTTTAATATTTATTTATTTTGGGGAGAAACAGAAAGAGACAGAACACAAGCAGGGGAGGGGCAGACAGAGAGGGAGACAGAATCTGAAACAGGCTCCAGGCTCTGAGCTGTCAGCACACAGCCCGATGCGGGGCTCGAACTCACAAACCTCAAGAACATGACCTAAGCTGAAGTCGGACACTTAACTGAGCCACCCAGGTGTCCCCCCAAAGGCTCACCTTCTAAGACCATCACATTGGGAATTAGGTTTCAACACATGAATTTTGGCGATATGTACATCCAGACCATCACAGAGGCAAACAGAATCACTCTGCAAAACACCTTGTGCAGGAAGGGCTCACAGCTATGGTCTTACCATCACTTGTCTCCCATCAGGGACCTCAGCTGCTTCTGAGGCCTGGCCCTTGCTCATTGGGGACCGAAGACGCAGCAGGAATAGTGGGATAATGCCCAGCACTGGGGTTGGGGACAGGTGGTGAGCCAAACGCCCACCAATCACCAAACCTCTGAGTGCTTTCTCTTTGCTTATTAGTTTTCGGACTTTTCTTTCCGTAACGACTGAATCAAGCTCAGTCAACAGTTATGCTTTTTCGGGATATTTATCTTAAAACAGCCAGAGAGAAAAGGCACGGGGTCTGCACCGCACGCTTAGGTCTTTGCACAGATGGCGGGGGGCTCCAGTCTGAGCCGCTGTCATGCTGCCTCCATTTCTTTCTCAGTAAATTTGCTTCCAGGGGAGTAGGTGTGAGCGCCAGGGGTCCCACTCCGAGCGAAATGTCCCTAAATGTGCTCTTTGCTCTCGTGTTCACAGCTACCTGTTGTTCCCACGTGAATATTCAAGGTCACGCACCCCCCTCTGCATTTTTGGTGGATGTGTGCCAACAGCTGAAAGCCTCCTGATGGCTGCAGGAACGAACGGCAGGTCTGTTGATTGCAAAGATGCGTCTTTTTGCGAAACCAGGTCTCTGGTTCTTTTAAGGCCGTTACTGAATGGAGATGTGTTGGCCGTTCACTAGGGTGTCAGACGCAGAACGTGCAACAGCAATCCGTTAACATGGTTATCTCACTTGAGAGTACACAAAAGAATTAAGAACGGCAATTTTTTCAGGAGGAGCAAATGGCATTAGTGCTCCTAAATACGATGACAAGGGTGGCACTGGGTGGCTCAATAGGCTAAGCGTCTGACTCTTGATTTCGGCTCAGGTTGTGGTCTCGTGGTTGTGACACAGAGTCCGTGTGGGGCTTTGCGCTGAGCGTGAATCCTGCCTGGGATTCCCTCTCTGTCTCTGCCCCTCCCCTGCTCCCATGCCTGTGCGCTCTCTCTCCTTCTCTCAGATAAATAAATAAATAAATAAATAAATAAATAAATAAATAAATGAGTAAAAATAGTAAAATAAAATAATTAAGTAAAATAAAATAATAAAATAAAAACAAAATAAAAACTACAGTCATAACAGTTACAACGTCTGGGGTACACTGAGTCCTCGGTTGGTGCCGGGCGCTGTGCACACAGCCCCTCAGCTCCTCTTGTGAAACCACAGTCCAGGCAGTCGCTGTATCTGTCTGAGCCGCCTGCTCATAGACATGGCCTCGGTCCACGGGCCCAGCTTGGGCTGACCCATGGCCAACTCTCCCATGCCTTCCGCACAATCTGGCTGTTTTTCAGACATGGTCAACTGTGATCGAACAGAACACCCTACATAAATACTTAGTCATGGGGCTTTAAGTTCAATTTTTGTTGGTGATTTTCCCCTGCTCTATGCATTTTTCAGTATTTTGCCCTTAGACAAGTGTACGCCTTGTTGTTGAGCAATTAAATGCGCTTACGAATTTATGACTCCTCGCAGGAACATGTGTTGAGAACCGTGTGTGTGCGTGCTATTTCTAGAGGGTGAGCGCAGCATGCCAAACCCGCGTGCTTCTCTCCTACGAGATTCTTGTGATCAAAGTCCAGAAACTCAGACGCAGGACAGCGCAGCCAGAGAGGAATCCCATCGGGCCAGCATGCTGGCCCCAGGGCTCTCCTCTGTGCCTGAGCCCAGCACGGCCCTCCCACAGCTCAGGAAAGAGCCCTCTGGGGTAACAGGAGGAACATGCTCATGGGCTGACTGAGCTCCCCCTGCACACCCCTCCCTGGGAGGGCTCTGGGGGCATAAACAGCTCCTGAGTCACGGCCCCTTCCGCAGAGGGCACACACAGCAGCTGAGGGGTAAGACGCAGACACAGGGTGGGGCTGAGCCATGCGGGGCTAGGAGATCAATGACACAAAGGCCTGTTAGCCTCCGATTGTTTGCTGCGTGATGAGCCCCGCACCCCATATCACCTCCCTTTACCTCACTTTGATCTCAGAACAACCCTGTTAGGAGGTGATTAGTTGTGCCCCTTTCACAGCTGAGGACACGAGGATTAGAGAGCTAAGCAACCTGCTCCAGATCTGCCATCCAGCTCCCACAGGGCACAGCCAAATTCAGACCCGGGCCTGAGCAAAGGGGCCACATACGGCCCACAACACACCATGCAGCCAAGGGGTCACACGGCCACGCGGGGCAGTACAGAGAGACGCGGTCCCTCTGGGTCTGGCAGAGCATCTCAGCAAGCACCAGAGAAGATGGGGTGAGTGACCCCCAGCGACAATACCACACACCCGTCCTCTCCCCACTCACGGTCCGTCTAGCCCTTGCCTCGCGGCTGCCCTCAAAGTCCTTCATCATTTCTCTGTCAACCGGCAACCCCAAACAACGCCATAATCCTCCCTAGGCCTGGTGCCCAGCTCCCCCCTGGATCTCTCTGACTCTAGTTCTCCGAGAGCAAACCTTCCCCAAGCCTGCTTTTCAACCACGTGGCTTATGCAGACCTTTCTGGGTCCTTCTAGGCCTTTCTGCCCACCATCCTGGTTCCCACACCCAGGCTGGGGCCCAAGCAGGCAGAGGTCACCCCCTGAAGCCTGAGCAGGGCCCTGTCAGGTCCACAAACAGATTTCTAGCAAGGGGTCCAGCAAAAAATGGGTGTCAAACTCAGCACCCGCCTTCCCTTTCTTCCTGTCCCGTCCTGAGCACAGAGCTGGGAGCAGCGGACGAGGGGCCTGAAGGGCGGTGGTGGCCAGAGGCGCAATCACTCCAGCCCAGGGCCAGCCCTGGACGCTTCCCAGAGGAGGGAGCCGAGTTCACGTGCACAGGGTGGGCAGCATTTAGGTGCGAATAATAAATGAACGCAGCAGGGCAGGGAGCCAGGGAACTGGCTGGCACACTGCACTCCGCCTTTAACTAGCCGGGGTCCGGCCAATGAGATTTTCATCACTGACTCGAGCCTGGAGAGAACTTACTGGTGAGACTGCGTTGGCGTTTCCATCAGAGGCTGCTGTTGTTATCAGAAGCACCTATTACCCATCGTGAAACAGCAAGCTCAAATTGGATGGGAAAATGAGTTTCTACTTCATAAATACATAATGTGAGCAGTGTCTTTTTTTTTTTTTCAAATTGACTTATCTCAGCAAATTTTGTCTCCTTTCATGTTAAAAACCTATAGGCTGATTCTAATTTAATTATTACAAGTTCTTATTAGAATTATTGACAGAATTCATGAGCAGAATGTGAAACACCTGTTTAATCCTGCGTGGGGTGTGGAACCAGGGGCCACATCTGTCACCAGACGAGCCTTCCGTCCCCACGCGCACGCGGTTTACCATAATCGCGGGCGGCGGATGACTGCGGGTGACGCACGGACAGGAGGCTGCCTGCTGACTCCAGGTGCTAAGAAATGTTACTGCCTCCACCAAAATGTCTAATTTCTAGGGACCCGGAGGCCAGAGCTGTGGCAGAGAAGCCGGCCCCTGGAGGACGGCGCAGGTGACCGCAAGCCGCCGGGACAGGAGCACCAGGTGCTGCCAGCAGCGAGGTCAGGACGAGACCAGCAGGGGAACCCAGGCCCCAAGCTGCTGAAACATATTAAGGTTCAAGGACTGGATAAAAAGTAGAACTGTCATATCCGGGCCAGAAGCAGGGGCCAGGCTGGGGGCCACAGATGCAGGAAGTCAGAGACAGCACAGGGGAGACAGAGGTGGTGAGAGGTGGGGACACGGCGGGCTTGAGGAAGACCGAGGTCAGCCAAGCAGCCAGAGCCCAGGAAGGTGGGCAAGCGGCCACCACAGCCCATCACACAGTGGCAGTCATGCATGCTTCCTTTTCCTCTCTCCCTCCACCCCTCCTCTTCCCTCCTCCTCCTTCCCTCCCTTCTCCCCCTCCCTCCCCTCCTCCTTCTTCCTCTGTCTGTCCTCCTACCCCTCCCTCCTTTTCAAGGAGGTCCCTCATGGGGCCCCCATGCCTCACCCCACACCCCCGCCCTGTGACTTCCCCCATTCCCTCAGCACCTGAAAGTGCCTGTCTGTTCGCTGACCTGCCTCTGTCTCCCCACCGCCACATGCGGACCCTGGAGAGCAGGACCCGTGTCTTGACCAGCCCTGCTTCCCCAACGCTGAGCTCAGTATCACAGACGCTCAGAAAAAGAGGGTAAGAAAGACAAGGAGTGTGTCCTACCCCTGCCCCACACTGGAACAGAACAAGACACCTATACATCAAGTTCATGTCTATTTTGAAAATCCAGGCTTTTTCCACCTGGTATCCTGCTTGGAATTCTTTCTCACAGGAAGGTGCCCAGGACCCTGAGTTTTGCACAGCTGACCTGACACTGTCCCAGGCAGCTTACCAGGGTGGCTGGAGCTCAAAATGCCTGTGGTTCTGGGGCGCTCGGGTGGCTCAATCGGTTAAGCACCGGACTTTGGCTCAGGTCATGATCTCACAGTTTGTGGGTTCGAGCCCCGCGTCGGGCTCTGTGCTGACAGCTCAGAGCCTGGAGCCTGCCTTTGTTTCTGTGTCTCCCTCTCTCTCTGCCCCTCCTCTCTCTCTCTCTCTCTCAAAAATAAATAAACGTTAAAAAAAATTTTTTTTAATGCCTGTGGTTCTGACACAGTGAAGCTGGTAGTCTGACTGGGTCCGCAGTTAGGTCAAACAGACGTTAAATGCAATGTGCCCACGATAACATATTCTGGGTAAAATGCACACCCCATTTAACGTCCTCACACGTGCCTCCTCATGTCCTCTCATCACCTGAACAAACCAGGAAACGTGCCTTCGCTCTCCTCCCCACGAAGGGTGAAATATGGCCCCACGGCGCCTGTGCTTCCTGTGGCTGATTTTTTGTTCCTGCCATGTCACCTTGACTCTTCTGGCACTTGTGATTTAGAAGCGTGTGCTCGGCTCAGCACAAACGAATTTTCAAGGCAGACGCAGTCTTCTGTGCTGTGAGGGCCAGATGGGGTTTTTATTGACTTGTGCCACCGTTGAGCATAATTAGGCACAGGCAAGAAACAACAGCCACCGAGGAGGCCAGGCTGGCGTTGTGGCGGCCGGGGCTGGCCCGCCCCAGAGAGAGGGCCTCGTGGATGCCCTGAGCTGAGGCCGGGCAAGTCTGCACACCCACATGTGCCCTCAGTTGCAGGGGGGCAGCGAGCGAAGGCAGCAAAGTTCAACGGCCACTCTGTTAGGGCCGCTCCCAGACACTGCGCTGAAGCTGAACCAAGAGCCCCCGGCTGGTCCCTCCTTGGTGACCGTCACCCAGGCATCCGGGCGGGCGGGGGGGGGGGGTGTGGGGACGGGAGTCCAGCGATGGGTAGCTCCTGAACCTCCAGCTACTCGGGCTGCAGAATCCCTCCCGGTGTGGTCATCCGTAGAACAGCCGTCACGGGAGAAGCCACGCAAAGCATCTGCGTGTCCTTGATCGACAGTCCATGCTGCTCTCCGGGTGGTCCTGCCGCCGGAGCTGCGACCACTCAGCCCCCTAGGTCTCTTCCCAGCACCCTCAAAGCCCCACTGCCTCCCTTGCCTCCAATCCAGATTTGTTTGCATTAATTTCAAATACAGGGAAACATACAGAATAATAATATGAACATCCAAAAATCATCATCGGTAATTAACAAATGTTCTCAGTCTGTCATTTTGGCTTTCTCATCCTGACCCTGGAAGCAGGTTGGTTAAGAAACTGGTGTGTATCTATCCAGTTCCAAACTATAATGCTTTGCATATAAATAGAAATGAGTAAGTATACATATTTATACATAAACCATATACATTTACCTATGCACTTCACACGCATGAAAATATGGGTTATATGTGTGTGTGCATATATGTTAATAAACAACATATGGCATCGTTTTATTCTTTCTAAAATTGGCATCAATGGTGTCACGCTGTATATCATTGTATGGAACTTGTTTCTTTCTCTCGACCTTGTGTTTCTAAGGCTTGTCCAGGCTGAAGCACATTGCAGAGGGATTGGCCATGCTCCAGGAGAGGGCACAGCCCTCCAGACTGCCAAGTAGGCCCAAGACTTCAGATGCCAGCCACACACTCGGGGTCCCCAGGGCCACCATCACATCTGACCACCTGGCTGCAAATCCTGGGGTCCCCAAGATTCCCTCAGGTTTGATAATTCACTAGAACACCTCTCAGAATGCAGGAAACACTGTATTTACAATTACAAATTTAGCATAAGTACAAGGATACAAGTAAGAGCCGACCACAGGACAGAGGCAAAGTCTGGGAGGGTCCACGTACGAACTTCCAGCCACTCCCCGTGGAGTCCTGGACGGAATTACTTCCTCCCGGCTTCCGTGTGCGACAGCACTGCAGAGCGTGGCTCATCCGGGAAGCTCACCCAAGCCTTTGTTTTCCAGAATCTTAACTGGGGCTTGACCACGTCCTGCCCACTTGGCTGAGATCAGAACTGATCACAACTGATATGATGGGTCCTAAAGACCCCGTCATAAATCACACTGCTGGACTGTCGAGTGGCCAAAGCTCCCATCAAACGAGGATGCTCCTGCCGGGTGGAACCTTCCAGGGGCCTCGAGATGACATCCCTGAGGCTGAGGGTGGAGACTGGACCTGCCTGGGTACAGCTGATTCCTCACACGCACGTAGAGACCCAGCCCCTTCGCTCTACCTTCCACGTGGAGCTCCATCACCCACGCCTCCTCTTGATGCTGGATCGAATCATGCCCCTGGAACACCTCTCCGGGCCTCAGCATGATGGCGACATCCAAATGTCCCCAGTTCAGATTCCTGGCCCTACTCCAGCCCTCTGGGAGATGATGACCAAAAATCTGTGTTTCCTTCCATTCTTTTTTTTTAATGTTTTTTCTTTTGAGAGACAGAAAGAACACAAGCTGGGGAGGGGCAGAGAGAGGGAGAGAGAGAATCCCAAGCAGGCTCTGCTCTCAGCGCAGAACCCAACACCGGGCTCGATCCCACAACTCCAGCATCATGACCTGAGCTGAAATCAAGAGTGGGACACTTAACTGACTGAGCCACCCAGGCGGCCCCCAAAATCTATATTTTTAATAAACTCCACCGACCATTCCGATGTTTACGAAACACTGAAAATTACTGTTATAAGCACACTCCAAGGTTTGCCGACTTAATCAGAACTATGTACGTGACCTGTGGATGTACCACGCACAGGTGTTAACGACAGGCAGTTCTCTCCCCCTCCCCCAATACTTCCCAACCGCGAGCCTCGTTCCAAGGTCCAAAAGCAAAATCAACAATACATGTGCCCAGATACATGGTGCTGTTTCTCCAGTAAGAGGTAATCCCAAAGTAGATTCTGACCAAACTGAATGAAAAAAACTCCTTGAATAAGATGAAGAAGTCCAATGTCTATTAATAATATTTAGGTTATTAACTTAAGCATACACATTTTTATCCCATAGAAAGTATCAACGTGGAAACATTAATTTCTCCATCTCGCGTCTGATGAGATGACTTCATTCAGACCCCGCGCACGTCTCTCCCATCAGCGTCTCTGCCATCTCCAGGGCGCCCATCTGAATCATCTAGCACACTTTTCCAAGTACCTCATTTTTCCTTTCATCTCAGATGTTTGCAATTAAGCACTTTTTGATTCCACACATGAATGTGTTTCTGGAAATTGCTTCCTAGTCCAAGTGCGTATTTGTGTGACACAAGGACGGTTTGCTTTTTTTCTTTTTCTGATACGTGTAAATCACATGAGCTCCAGAGTAACTACTCCTGTGCTGCTTTTTAAAGTGGTTCTTGACAGACCTGTGTCCAATAACACCCAAGGCTTGGAGACGCGAGGTCCCACCTCGTGGGATAATTGCCAAATCTGTGCTAAGTCGTCTTTATTGCTTTGAAAAAAAACCCCTCCGCTACCAATCCTGACATGTGCTCCCTCGATAAGCACCCAAGCTGGGACTGAATGAGGCTCTTTCAGCCTCAAGTGTGTTCCTGAGTCAAAACTGTGTTATTCAAAATAGGGAGAGAGCTGCATGAGATGAAAGGCATTTGAAACCCTGAAACACAAAGTCACTCCCATCTTCTGAGGAATGATTTAAAAAAGACAGTTCTTAAAGTGAGGCGTATGTGATAAATATCATCTCGTAGTTGAAATCTGATCATCAGGATACACAGCGAGAACACGCCACAAAAATTCGAATTCAGATTTTTAACTATGCTCTGGAGGAAAGAAACAAAAAGAAGGTAACACTGCCACACTGCAGTAGCACCCCCCAGGCCTTGAAAATAATTTAGACCTTTTTTCTAATGCTCCCAATACTATATGAACGCGGCAAGAGAAATAGTCTATTTTCCCCTATTAGAGTCCCCCCCCGCCAAAGGGATCTGCTGCCTCAGCAGTCACCAGGGAGAGCTTGAGAAGTCTGGAGAAGGAAGAGAGACTGCCCCTCCTCTCGGCAAGAGGGAGACCAGGCAGCACGGAGGCGGGGGACATCGCGGTAAGCCCAACCGTTCCCACTGATGTGCGTCCCCGCCAGCCACTCCAATGACCAGGAGCGACACCAGAGCATCAACATCCTTCCTTACAGATCCCGGCACGTCTCCCATCAAGAAACACGCTCCAAAAATACAACCGCTGAAGAGAAATCACAGGGAAGAGTTGCATTCTTCAGAGAAGTCCTGCGGAAGGGCTGTATTTCCAAGATGAGCTCTGTCAGCACAGCCGAGTCAGGGTGCGGCCAACAGAAGCATGTCCGGTGTCCCCAAGTGCAGGGACTACCTGCAGGGCATTCCCCCTCCGTCTGGAAATGGAGGGCATTGCTGGGCCACAGGTGCCTTTACACAAGGAGAAGAGGGCCATCTTGGCGGGCTCTCCCAGCAAGTGACATCCCGTGCCTCGTACGTCTGCCAGGAGCATGGGAGTGTTCAGAGGTCACTCTGATCTAGGTTTTATTTTGCCAACCACTGGGGAGCCCCACCACTGCAAGCTTCTTAAATCTCTGTTCTAGTTAGATGTGAACTAACTGCTCCCATGCACACCCGGGCTTGGAGAAGGGGGTCGGCCACAGGACCAGACCCTGGCATTCCTCTCCAAGAAGCACTATTTTTTAGTTATTGCATACAATCTCGAGATATGACACCGTTCCGTCCATTTTTAACAGAGGTGATTAAGCAGGTGGGACCCAACGTGCCGGGCCACCGCCACAGAGTCCGTTAATGAACGGGAGGGAGAGGAACTGTTTGGACTTCCTCCTCCTGAAGCCTGAGTACCTGCACACCAACACATTAAAACCCTCCCAGCAAATGCTAACTGTTCAAGAGCTACGCTCTGAAAAAGAACGGACTACAGAGCCTGCTTCCAAAGTGTCTAAAAGTGCTGTTTCCAGACTGAGAAAATGAAGGTTATTCTGGAAGCACATGCATTTAAAGGGCCAATGTCAAAAGTGAGCGTTTAATCGACTAATACCTCTCATTAAAAAGCAGTAAGTGCGAAAATACATGCCAAGGACGTGTGCGAGAACATTCCTTCTTTCCATTCATTCTTGTCCTTCTGCAGCATACATCTAGCCTGTGCTGGTGTTCCCCAAGGAAGCATCCTAGCAGAAGCAGGAAGGTGAGACCAACAGGGACAAAGGTGTTCCGAATGCCCTCCGTGATTGAAACTCTGCTGTTAGACTTTTGGCCGTGACTCCCCCACCACCCAGTCACAGGTGCCTGTATTTGAATTTCCATAGTTACCCTCATCCCAAACTTAAAATTATAGACTTTTTCCCAGCTGCTTTTTAAATGCGACATTATAATTTTGAGGAAGCATCATACGTAATTACATTTAATAGACAGAGAATTGATGGAAACACTTAGCCAGAACAAAAAGCCCGGACCTAATTCTGTAAACATGCTATTGTACAGTAACCCCCAATGAGTTTGTTCTTAAACCTCCTAATTAATTTTTAATTAAAAAGCTCAAAGATGCTATTATACTTGTTGTTTTAAATGGCGGTCTCAGGCAAGTGGAAACGACTGAGTGCTGGAGACAAATATCTCCCATTAAAATCTGTGTTAATGAGAACGGCTGTGTTCGGGGTTTCCGAGATGGAAACAGAAACAGACGCCACCATTTAAGGGAGCCATTGGATGAAAGCTTCCTTCCCTCAGCTCGTAGAGATGTGTGTACATGGAGGGTGATGGGTTTTGGTATACAAGCTGTCCAAACTTTTATTTAAACATATCCTTTTCCTACCCTTTCCAAAACCAAGCTAAATATAGCTTGCCTGTTCCATGGAGAATTGTATGTCACACTTTTGCAAGCCAAAGGCGGCTTCTGCTTCCGGAGATGCTCAGTCTCTCTCCTGTCCCAATGCCTTCCTGATGGGCAATGAAACCAGTCCCCTCTTCGCTGCCCAGGCAGACACTTCCAGCCTCCCCACCTCACCATCTCCATCCCTCCTCACGATCCAGCAGGAGCTCTGTGGTGATGCAGTCACGGAAACCTCCTTTCTCTGGCCACATGGGTGATGTCACCAGGGGAGAATTATTAATAGCACCACAAACAGCAAGGGTCTCTTTTCAACAACGCAATCTCTTTATAACAGAAGGGAAAGTGTTTCAGAAAGACCAACGCACTACTTGCCTGTGACTCAACCACGGTCAGGACGCCATCAGAGGGGTGCCCTCTGCCGGCCTGGCTGCGCAGGGAATGAGCCACTTGGAGGGGACTGTAACTCAGAAGCCGTGGTGCCATGCTCACCGGCTGTACTCTTTAATTAAAAGGGGAAGTTTCCGTGGCTGCCAGTGCCATTGCTGTTTCTAAAATGCCCGTGTATCACTGTGCGGGTGACGGCTTTCCCCTCTTCCGGTTTTCCAAGGAAAGTTCCCAGTGCTAGCTAGCCACAAATTCTGGGCCAGCGTCCCTCATTAGGACGAACTGTTATCTCACGTTTATGCTGTGTTCCCCCCTATGACCCAGGAGTTCTCTTCCCTGGCACTCCTGACATTTGGGGTGAACAGCTCTCTGCTGTGGGGCCGTTCTGTGCACCGTAGCATGTTAAGCAGCATCCTTCGCGTCTCCCTACTACATTGCCAGTAGTGAGCCCCCAACGTTGAGACAAGCAAAAATGTCTCCAAACATCGCCAGGTGTCTTCGGGGGAGGGGCAAAATCACCGCCAGCCAGCCGGAAACGACTACTCCAGATTTAACAAAGGTGGACTCTCGGTTAAGGAAACCATCTAGAGAGAAGCGAGAGGATGAATACTGATGTGGCAGGGACGATTATTGACACAACGATTCACCATAAGGCTCTCGGATTTGCTCAGGCAATTAGGAGGAAGGCTTCGTGTTTGTTTGTTTACCTGAAGCAAGCCTGTGCGTGCATGTGTGTGTACGGAGGTACACCAGCGCATGTTTGTAGAGAGACTGGCAGGAAGTAACGGGTGTTGGGCAGCAAGAGATCCCTTCAGCTAAACGTGGAGAGCTCATTTATGCCCAGCCTGCCAGGAGCACCCCCGTCCGTCTGGTTTTCTCAGAGAGCTGCTGAAATCCAGGACGGGAGCTGAGAGACCACATTAGAGTTCACCAGTGAGGCAACGCGGGATGCATGCGGGCATGTCGTGTGGGACGGCGTGTGCCTGCACCTGCTGTGGGGGGCGCGGGCCGCAAACCACACAGACCGACCTGTGAACCCACACAGACGCCCTCGAGTAGTTAAAAGGCTGAGGGCACATTCAAGAATTCCCCGAGAGGCCTGAGTTCTGTTCTCTTGTGCCTCACTCTACCAAACGGACGTGCTCTGAAAAGCTATGCCACGTTTTTTTGCAAATCGAAGGACAATTCGCAACATTTTTTTTAATGTAAAGAAAGGACATTCTTTCGAGAATGGGGAGAAAATCTTTCTGTTCGGTGGAACATCTCTCTCAATTTACCTTTTTTTTTTTCTAAATTCGGACGTCGGAGGTTTCGCCAACAAGGACCATGGAAGACACAGTGTAGTGTTTCCGTAGCACGTGGAAAACAGAAATCGATTATACACGAGAGGAACAAGTTTTCAGGCATTCGACAGTTAGGAGAGGTGGGTTTGAGTTCTGGCTCAACCAGACAGCCACATCATGCCTTCCTTCTTGATCTTCGCAGGGCAATAAAACCTGTCCTCTTTACCTCCCAGGGTGCGTGGGGGCCACACGTGCAGGAAGGGCTGGGAAAAACAGTCATTATTTGCAAATGCTGGTGACTCTTTAGCAAGAAAACATTTCTTCCGGTGGAAGTTAGAGAAAGAGCAGTGTAGATAACTGAAGACCTCTGTAGAATTAACTTCTGGGAAATTCCTCGCAGGTTCCCAGCTGCCTCAGCCCACAGCAAAGCTTATCTCCCTAGGTTTTGAGGTCACCTCCAGCCCTTAGCTTTCCCAGTTGATGACTTCTCTCTCTCTAAAAGTCCTATTTTTAGCTGTTTTCACAGGGGTACCCAGAGGCAAATATTATACAGAAACCGCCACATTCGGACTGTGATAATCCCTACCTGCCAGTTGGGAAGTTAACCTCTGTGTAAAGAAAGGAACTGGCTAAGGAATATGGCATGTGCAATTTGGGCAAAGCAATGCTAAGTCAACTGAAATCCTTTTTCAAGCATCCTCAAGCATTCCAGAAGCCCTTGACAATATGTTAATTACAAACCATTCTTATCTATTCAGAAAACCAGGGGAGACTCCTTGGCTTGAGGAAAGGCACTGTGTTGGGAGAAATAGAGCCACTTTCCTTCCCAACATCCTGTCCCTCAGTGTGCTCCCATTCCTAAACAGAGGGCCCCAACCTCATTCACAATTCCCAAGTGATGACTGTATTTCATTTCTTCTGTGACAAAATCACCAGGAAACGGGCAAGTGATACCTTGATCTCCGGCCCCTTCCAAAGCCAACTTCTAGCATACGTCAGATCTCTTCGATGATAAATCTCAGTCACTCACATTTTCACCCACCTCCATCGCCAATTCTCCCACGTTCTGGAATTCTCCACCCTTTGGGATTGCCTTGCAGCTATGTGAACCCAGCAGCCCTGTGATCGTGGGCCACGAGCCACGGCTTTGCAATTGGAGCAGGACGTCAGTGAATCTCTGCAGAGTCCCTGCCACCAAGCAGGACTGAGCATTGGACGAGTTTCCCCCAAGACCGGCTGGGCCTCTGCGATGCCTCGCCATCGCACGCGGCTAGGATCTCAGGTCTTGAGGAAGGGGTGTTTGAGTTTGTTTTTGTTTCTAAACTTCACTGTGCACCAGCCTTTTCCCTTCCAGGGGAGACAGACTGGTTCTGCGCATCATTACCAGCCTCAAGGGGCATTCTGGAACCTCTCTGAGAGGAGGTTCCCTACCGCGGCTGTTATCAAATCCAGCATCCTAGATTCTAATAAACCACCATGTTTATGAGCAGATCACCAAGACTGCAAATGTCTACAATATTCACTCACTCTTCACCCTCTGGACTCTGCCCATGAAAGAAGTTGGATCGGGGTACATTAAGAATTTCTAAGCCGTACTGTCTCCCTAGGGCAAGCGCCCACACATGAAGAGGACCCCACTTTACGCAAATGGACTATTCCCGAAGAGCTGGGGGCCTCGTGAGATGAGATCCATAGGTGTGCCTCATCACTGGAGGTATAATGAACATTCATTTTTAGTGTCTATCATCAATGGTAAGGTTCTTTTTTTTTAACATTTATTCATTTTTTGAGAGAGAGACACAGAGACAGAGTGAGAGCAGGGGAGGGGCAGAGAGAGAGAGGGAGACACAGAATCCAAGCAGGCTCCAGGCTCAGCTGTCAGCACAGAGCCCGACGTGGGGCTTGAACCCACAGACTGCGAGATCATGACCTGTGCTGAAATCGGACGCTTAAACGCCTGAGCCCCCCAGGCCCCCAACATGGTAAGGTTCTTGAAGTATTAATGTTTTTTTTTTCCTCTTCTGTCAAGATTGCAGTTCCATATTTCAGTCCATGAGCTATGAAAAATAAAGGCTGGCATTTCTGACTGTGTGCCATGCACTCGCTGCACAGCTTACATGCGTTAAATTCCCGGCTCTCACAGTAAGTCCAAGAGTTAGACAGTATCGTCACTTCATTCACAGATGAGAAACAGAGACAGGGAGTCAGCAACTTTCCCAGGTGCTGCGGGTCGAATGTTTGTGTCCCCCCAAATGACCCCCACAAATGCAACAGAAATGCTACTGCGTAAGGTGACAGTGTTAGGAGGTGGGGACTCCGGGAGGTGGTTAGGTCAGGGGGGTGGGGCCCTCATGAATGGGCCCAGTGCCATTATGAAAGAGAGCCCAGAGAGGTCTCTGACACCCTCCACCATGTGAGACACAGCAAGAAGACAGCCATCTAGGAACCAGGAAGCAGGTCCTCATCAAACACCAAACCCGCTGCTGCCACGATCTCGGACCTCACAAGTTCCACAACTGTTCAGAGTGTCTGCTTCTTATCTGTAACTCATCCTGTGCATTTGGTTAGAGCAGACTGAATGTACGGAGACACCAAGTCACTCCTAGTGAGAAACAGAGGCAGACAAGACCCCAGCCGGTCTGAGCGGGGCCCCTGTGTTCCTCAGCACGCGGTCCACCTACTACGACACCCAAGCACCTCCACCGCTCTTCCTAAGACACGCCCCCCAGTACGTGCTTAATCTGTGCCTGACACAACACTCAGCCTGGATAAATGCCTGAGACTTCCATTCACACACCGAGACAACTGCGAGTAACAGGAGACACACCCAGCATTGAGGCGCCCCAGAAGGATTAGACTAAAAACAAGACCCGTGGGTCAGGCCAGCCCAGTCGTGGCCAGGCCCCCCGGCTCTTGCCTGTACCTACGAGTGGAGCTCCAATGTGCTCCCCACTATGACCTAGGAGAGGTGCCCTTGGCTGGCCAGTCTCTGACGTCTCTCATCAGCAGTCATGAGACTTCAGGCAAATCACAAGCAGTGGCTGCCTGGAAAAGGTTGGAGGCTGTCGTCCAGCAAGGAGTCTGTGAGGATGCAAACACGCAGAGCTAATGAACCGAGGAGAGACGCATCGGATTTGCTTTCTTCGGCTCCGTCTACAGTGACCTCCAAGCGTTTTCATCGCTCCGGGGATAATTGATTTGTGAGCTCTTTGATTGGAAACACACCATTTTCACTAGGCGGAGGCAGCGCTCTATGGGGGGAGAAGAACATGTTTTCTCATGGGCTCTGCAGAGCCGTGCTGGAATAAATAAGACACCGCTGAGTAATGAGGTAATGACAGATTGTGCCTTAGTCTTGAAGGGCGTCATTATGTAGGAAGGACTCGTGGCTTGGGACTGTCCGCTATGGGATGCTCGACTGGCAAGCTCCAAGAAACAAGACCACAGAAGCCCGTGTGTGCCTCACTCCATCTACTTAGGTTCCTGAAATTCTGAGAGATTACGGACTGTCACCTACTCAACAAGGGGCTTAACTAGCTTGACTTTTGTTTAGTTCGTCAGAAAGACGGCTCCTGCCCCCAAGACCAACGCTTGTGGGGGGACTCAATACACTCTGACCCTAAAACGCTGACTCAAGTTACACCAAGATGTAGTCACACACATATGAGTAGTGAAGTCTCTTTGCTACAGAGGCAAAGCCTCTCTTCGCCTGCAATCCACGGATAAAACACCCTCCTGTCTGTTGCTGCAAAGGAATGAATTACACGAGGAATTGGCAATGAAAGTGCGTTTTCATTAGCATCTATTGGGTGCTAGGGAATTACCAATCAGAAGGAAAGCTCTCTCAGAGCAGCACTAAAGAAATGCATTTTCCTTCAGTTAACAGGCTGAGCACTGAGGGCTAGCAACTGGCACCTTTTGTTTCCCCCGGATGTCTCAGAAGGTGGTGGTCTTCACGACAGACGCGAAGGACCCTTGCGCCCATCCACAGCCAGCTGCCGCTTGTCCAGCAGGGGAGCAGGAACTACTGGTTTGTCTCCCCAGAGCCTGGGGGGCGACTGCCATCTTGAAACACCCAACGTCCGCTCCGTGCCAGGCACTGGGCACCTGTTGTCAGTGGTCAGTTACAGGAACTCTCCCACTAGCATGGGTGAAATGGAAATAAACTTCACATACACCCAGAAATCTCTCAGATTCCAGCTCATGGAAGGCTATGTGCTCTAAGAATTGCCCAAGGGTGCAGCCTCCCTCCTGGGATGGAGAGTGACTGATCACTCATGGGGAGACAGGACCACCCGGTCAGGTGTGCATCCTGGAGCTGAAGTGAGTGGCCCTGGTCACGTATGTGTTTCCCTGAGCTGATTGTCTAGTCTGGGTCATCTGAGTTACCCTGTGCTGATCTGGTCAGACCTGGTCACGTATGCTTGCCTCCCTGAGCTGACTGATTAGTCCTGGCTGCGTGTGTGTGTGTATGTGTGTACATATGTGTGTGCATGTGTGCGTGTGTGTGTGTGTGTTTCCAAGCTGATTGGTCTAGGTCATGTGAGCATCCTGAGCTTGGCTTGGCCAAGGTGCCCATCCCCAAAGGGAGGTGGAGAGATTGATCCAAATGAAATGCACTCTGCACAGGAAAGGGGGGGTCCTACTAGCAGAGATGGAAGCAATACTGGGCAGGCAGTCGTCAGCCACGTGGCTTGCATTCTAAGAGCCGTGTGCAATACTGGTATTATCTGCATCTTACAGGTGGAAACACTGGCCCAGTGAAGGGAGATGCTTGGCCCGGCCACAGAGCTGGTGAATGGTGGCCCAAGATTCCAACCAGGGCTGTGAAAGCCCAAAGTCTGCAGCATTTTCTGTAGCCTGCTCCACACTTCACCTCTTAGCTCTGGACTTCAAACCCTGCTAACGCCATTAACACACGACCCTCAAGAACAGGCTGCAGATACCGAGGGGTCACCCAGGGAAGGCATGTTATGAGCCTGTTTACAATCCCACATGGACAAACTATCTTCTAAAAATGCCCCGTCCCGGCCAACGGAGAGCAGGAGAGCAGGATGTGGCTCATACAACCACGACAGGGCAGGTGGGCACACAGCGCAGGTGCAGGGATCCGAATAGCACTAAAGGTCAGCTAAAGAGCAAGGAAGTGCAGGACAGGGAAATCGGTGGGGCAGGTTCCTGGGGCAGCTCAGAGGCGGAGGCATCAGGAGGCAGGAAATGAACAACAAATGTAGACATCCTTATCAAAGCTGAGATCCCTACAGGTAGGTCGCTGGGACTCATCTTGCACTAGGGATGACAGGGCTCCTTCTAGCAACCCACATAATAAATGGCCCCACGGAGGAGCTTGGGTCAGATACAAACAGAGCCCCGTGCCTGCGGCCACGTTCTGTGTCCCTTACCACTTCCCACAGACTGTCACGCACAGCCGCCATTTTTCCAACTTCGTTCTCCTCCTGCCAGCCCACCAGGTCTGACAACAGACACTGCTGCTCCTTGTGACCGTGGTCCAGGCCCTTGCACAGCAGGTGCTCAACCCAGGGCCAGGGAATAATGTCCACACATACTGAGCAGGGAACGGCTCCAAGGACCCAACCACATTTTTATTATTTGTGGTCTTCAGAGTCCTGGCTACAGAGACCACTGGCCCGTAGAATCCAAGAAGAATACCATTGACCTGGAAGGTGTCACCATGCTGCCCTGGTCCCAGCCTGAGTCAAGGGGAACCCTCAGGAAGGCATTACGATGCCACGTCCCGCTGCCTTTCCCCGTTCCCTCCTTCCCCATGGGCAGAAGGAGAACCTCCCATCCACTCATGCCAGGCACTCACTAAATAGTTCCTGAGCACCTACTGGGTGCCAGAGGCTCAGCTACGTCCTTTGGCCACACCGACGACTGAACAGGAGACACAGACCTGCCTCCACGGCAGAGCTCGCAGAGAATACGAGTGGACAGATCGACAAGGTATTTTAAGATGGCGACAATGTCATAACCAGAACCAGAGTGACTGAAAAAAGGCGACTTGCTATAAGATGCTCAGGTAAGCCTGTGACAGGAGGTGACAAGTGAGCGGAGACCAAGGAGCTGCTGGAATGCACCAGAGCAAGAGGGTCCTGAGGACAGTCAGAGGGCAGGGGCAGAGGCATCTGAGACCCGCCCACTGGGCCAAAGGGAAGCCCTCTGCACGAAGGAAAGGACTTTCTACAAGTATGTGGCCTTTGACTTTCACTCTGAGTACCAGATAACAGAGGCAGCTTTTCTGCCCCCGAGTTCATTTCCAAGTATGAGGCAATATCAGACGTTCGAGGGTCATTAATATCATTTAACAAGCTGCCCCTTAAATCCCCCTGACGTGTCTTTCCACCAGGTGAGAAGCCTCTGCCTTGGGGAGACTCAGGAGAAGGGAAGAGGGACCCTCATGCTCCTCACACACCCCTACATCCTGTTCCCTAGACCCTCGAGCACGGATGTGAGAAGGGCAGGCCCCGTCCCAGTGCCCGGGTCAGGCTTAGTGGGCACTCAGGAGAGGGATGAGCAGATGGCCTCTGGCTCTGCACACTGAACCCCTTCCCACACCAGCCCCCCTCCCCCGTACCGACCGCGGTGGAGAGGCGGGTCTGGGTGAGGGAGGTCCTGAGGAACATGGCCACGTCCCTGGGGACGAGAGACAGAGGCACACACTCAGGGAAGGGCCCAAACAGCAGAGCACCGGTGCAGATGCTGGCAGTGCGGGCCGGGCTGAGGAAGCCCCGCCAGGGGGCACTGTACAGTCCTGGTGTGAAGCAGGGTAGCGCAAGGAGCCAAGCAAGGGCTTCTGCAGATGAAGAACAGGAGACCAGCCCTCGAGAGAGGTTAGGGTGTGGGGCTTGGGTTTTACGAAGCCCGGGAAAATCAACAACAGCACCCGGGACTTGTGTGTTTCCACGTGCCAGGAATAACTCTGCCAAGCACTTTAGAAACGTGACTTCATTTAATCCCTGCGGAAGCACGCAAGGTAAGAGCTGTAGGGGTCTGTTTTCTGGCCGAGGTCACATTGCCAGGAGAAGGCAAACCCTGACCACCGCTGTGTTACGACCTAGGGTTCCTCTGCCCCGGCATGACAGACTTCCAGCCTGAGTGATTCTCTGTGATGGGGGCTGTGCACCGTGGGATGGTCAGCAGCCTCCCTGGCCTCCACCCCCTAGATGCCTGCAGACATCCCCAGGTGTCCCGTGGGGAGGGGACAGCCCCCTGGTCGAGAACCACTGGTCTCAACCAGTGCTCTGTGTTCGTCGGCCCCGGAGAGAGAGTCTGGGCCAGGGTGAATGAAGAGCTGAGACCATACTCACTTGAAGGTTCTCGGGGGCTGGGGAGGAAATTAATTCGGCAGGGAGCAGATTCCATACATCAGGTGGGTTGAGGCGTCTACAGCACTGTCAAAGCTCTCTGGAGGCTGCCGGAGGCTTGCGTCCGCGCCGATGTGACAGGCTCTAAAACAAAAAGATGTCAAGGGAGTGAGCGGTGACCCTGAAGATCGGGATGCAAGTGAAGTCTGCCGGCCGCCAGGAAAGGAGAGAAGGACGTGACATGTCAGAAGACACTACGTCAGAGAGCGAGAGAAGGAAAGGTTGGGAAGAGACTGATGTCCAACCACAGACGGAGAGAAGCGCGGTGCCGTGCCGCCAACGGGAAGGGCAGGAACCCGTGCGAACGGCCGACTGAATGTGACCGCGAAGCCAGAACGAAGGTAGAGCTGACTTCCACAGGTACTTACTTAAGAGACACACGTGCTTATAAATACCTGTGGCCGTGTGGCCTCAGAAGGAGCTCTCAGGATGAGAAGTGTGGTGTCCCAAACTTAGCTGCGGCCACCCAGGGCTGATGGCAAGCAGGAGCTCAGCACCTCACCTTGACCGGAGAGGGGCCCAGAGGAGCAGGTGGTCAGGACTCCCCACGAGCCGACACCCTTGACCCGCCACCCGGCCCTGCGCCACCCACCCCGCCCACACACCCGGACCAGCGGCTCTGCCCTCCGGAAGCACCAGCTTCTTGCCCGCTGGGAGGCCCGTGCTCAGCCGCCTGCCCAGCCCTCAAGTTCAGCCAGCGCCTGGCTTCCTGAGGAACAGCGGGCAAGCCCAGCACCCCGGCATCAGCCGCTCCCCCTGAATGTTTTCTTTCAGCGTAAAAGAGAAAGCGACTCCTCTTCCGGTGAATTTTCCAGGAAAGAGTCACCGTTTTCCTGGCTCCTCTCTCCTCTGTGGAAGCCTGGGAGCTCTTTACCTTTCTTCGCGGAACCCAGTGCTATTTATTCCTTCCAAGCAAGTGTTACACAAACAGTTCCCTCCAGCTGTATTTACTGTGCTCACAAGCCGTTGCTTGGACTGGGGAAATCTGAACCTGTGAATTCGTTTTGCAAAGCAGACGGATGTAATAGTTACAATGTTCCTGCCTCCGACGGAAATGTTTAGCTTAAATAAGAGAATGAGGCTGGCAGAGTTTCCACGTGAATGGACCGGGACCACCACCTGGCTTGTGGTGGAAAAGAAGCCACCGCTGGTAAGAGCTGGTGTCGCCAGGGCAGGGTGCCGTGTTTGAGTTAAGAGGGACAGATGTCGGAGGAAATCTTCCAGGGGGAGAAAGAGCTGTGACTTGGGCCCTTCTCTGCAGCCCCTACAAGGCCGCACTTCCATCTGCCGTGACCGCACCACTGACTCAGGGCAGACGCGACCCAATGAACATGGTGCAATCGTACCCCTATTATTTTTCTGTATCTCCAATTTATTCAGGGAGCAGGAGAGATATTTAACAATTACTTAGCAGCCTTCTTTACAAAACGAGAGGATGAATACAGATAACGCTGGAAAAGATTATTGAGAGCAGAATATTGAATTATCTGCGGATGGGAGCGAGTGCATGAATAATGCATTCTCCGCACCTCAGGTATCAGGGGCATCAGCCCCTCGCGGGTGTTCGAGGCCAGGCTGCTGGGCGGAGCATGGGCGGGGGGACGGCAGGGCAAAATGCTGACATCTCGGCTCTCCCCGTTTTGCAAAGAGCACAGAGCTGCACACGGAACGTGCCGCGCAGAAGCGGTTGCACGTCAACCTCTGTGCTTCTCTGCAGAGCATATTTAATTTCTGCATGGCTGTGGACAGTAATCAGTAATGAAGTCATTAAATGCAAGAGGGGTGGAGAGAGAACTGTCTTCCAACCTTCTCCATTAAATTCAGGTACTTTGGCACATCTCTAATTAAGATCGGGAGGCTTGAGTTCCAATTGACAAAGCACTCCATCCCCATGATACGCAGTCAAGAGTGCTCGAGGGCAGAGCTAATACAGTGAGCGGGTAATGGCTTGGGTAATTCCAATAAAGATTTCCAGTTACACTAGATTCTGGAGGTTAACCGGCACTACCCAGAGAAGGAGCCCGTTTCTGGGTGTGTGGCCAGGCGCCTCCCAGACTTCATGGCTCAGAAAGCTGCCCGGAACCCGAGGACACCGCCCTAGAACCCTTGCGCTCAGGACCCCCTCTTTCCAAAGGGGCAGTGTCTCTCCTCGGAGCTCCGAGATCCGCAGCATAAAATATTCCCAACTGGATTCACTCAGGGGAACAGAAAATAGTCTTGTCAAATCTGTGGGAAAACAGTGGCCAGGTAATTCCTGAGGGAGGGGGATTACATTGTTTTATTTTCCATTCATTTAGAAATTTGGAGAAAACATTTTGACATTTGCTGATTATCCCACTTTTCCCCTGAGGAACCGAGCTCGAGAGCATTAATTTTAGATCCGTATCTAAGAAACACATCTGACACGTGAGTGGGGGAGCAAGGGGTGGGGACGAGGCAGAGGACGTGGGGTGTTCTGGCTATTGTAGCTTCAAGAAAGCACTTCTATTTGGGACCAGGAGAGGCACAGAGCCCTGGAGAATGGGGGGTGGGGAGGCCTGTGAACGCAGGAAGGTTCCTCCGCCACCAGGGGTCGCTCTCCACACCCATTGGCTTCCACCCATAGGTGCCCTGCCTGGCAAGGCCAGCAAGCCAACTTACCTGCCCACCTGCAAGAGACAGACACCTGTCCAGGTGAGAAACTAACTCATGGTGGGCACCAAATCAGCCCTGCCCTGACAGTCCTTTTTCAAAAGACCAGGCACCATGTAAGTCACAAAAAGCCAGGTTTTCATAAATTGTCCTTCCAGATGGTTTCTGGTGATGGCCAACATGGAAGTCATTTGCTGGCATTAAGTCTCGCTCCACAGTGTGAATACGGCTTATCTCTGCACCTTTGGATACTCCAACAGAACCCAGACAGATTCCCACTTGGGCTGTAAACTGCAGTTAGGCCAAGTGGCCTCAAAAATCTCCATGAAAGCATATCCCTGAATCCTGTGCAGCTTTGATAGCCACATTATTTTCACTGGAGGGATTGCCATCTGTCAATTTTTTTAATGTGGAGTTCTAGAAGTTTATTTCACAAAAGACTTGTTACATTTCTATATCTGCCGACTGCTTTTAAGATAAATTTATAAGAAAATTTAAAAATTAACATTACCACATCCAGAAGTCTTCCTTCACTGCTTCAAGCAATTCAGTGAAATAGTCTGTGATGAGTATAAATAACGAAAACCATGCACAAACGTTTACAGCAAACAGGTGAGAGCCTTCCCTGACCCATGTCCCAGGCCGGCCCTGCCCCACCCCCCAGGGCGGGGGTGGTTTACAAATTTTTTCAAGCCAAGTTTAAAAGTTACGCTTTTGTCATGAGAAAAGAAGTGGTTTTAATAAGACATTTTAGAATTTAATAAAGTAACCAAGAAAGCAAGTAATAAAAGCAAGAGAGAGAAAATCTTGATAAAATTATCCCAATGAACATGACCACAGCAGGAATTAATCTCCAACCTACAAAGGAGGCACCGAAGCCACAGCACACAGCCCCTCTCCGGCAAAGACTAATGAATCCCCACTCCAAGGAACAATAGACGGCGGTTTCTGCGAGAAGCATCGGTATGTTAAATAGACAGTCAGATGAAAATCTTATCACATGGGGGAGAAAAGATTATGGGGATAGAAGAAAATGCAAAATGAACAAGAAGCAAATAAAAATGGATCGGCGGCTGGTTCTGCCATCCTGGAAAACCGAGTCCTCTCTGCTTTCGGTGGTGGCTGAATTTACAAGGAATTGCCTCCTTTAGGCATAATTTCCCAAGAAGGTTCTGGGGGAAACACCAGGCACATTCTTTGTCTGACGGCAAAAGTGGATGCTGCTGGGCCCTCCTCGGGACACACCTGCTGTGTGTGAGGATCCTGGCTCAGGCCGAGATGGACGCGGAGCCCAGGCCTCCAGCCCCCGCACCTCAGCGCTGCTCTGCAACCTGGCACTGGTCATGACACAGAACTGGAGGTCAGCCAGATTTGGGTTCAAATCCCAGCTATTCCTCACAGAAGCTACAACACTCGGCAACATACTTAAAGTCTATGACACGTGATTTACACACACACACACACACACACACACACACACTAAGGATTAAGTACGGCATTCTGGGGAAGGCACCTAGAATAAATACCCAACAACTAGTAGATAATGTAGTTAATGAAGAACACTGAGGTATGAAAATATGGCAGAACAGAGATTCTTAAAAGAAAATCCCAAACGCTATTCTCCCCTGTCCCTATGCACTGGCTAAGCACTAAGGAACAGTCTGGCTTTATGGTTTAGCGATTGATTCACCAGTTGATTGCCAATGAGCGTGGTGATGCCACCCTAACAGCCAAGCATTAACTGAGCACTTGCTGTGAGCTAGACTGCGTCCTCCACACCTGACAAGCATTATCTCCAACCCAATGGGACAGGCACCTTCATCAATCCTACCTCCTGACAAGAAAGCCAAGGGTAAGAGAGGTCAGTTTACCCAAGTTAAGCTGCTTCTGGGATTCCAGGGCCCAAATGCTTCCCCTTGACCCCAAACCACCCCATGTACATACCAACTTTATCCAAGGACCGCCATGAGCTTGAGCCAGGCACACGGGCCTTGATCCTGGCAATGCGGATATCAGAGCCGGCACATGTGGCTGTGGCCAGATGGCAGGAGGAGCCACAGGTGAGGTTAGCTGGCACCACCGCAGGGAGGCGCCCTGGACCCCGTGTGGAGAAGGCCCATCACTACCTCCGTTTTTTTCCCTTCCAGCAAATTACTGTGATGTTTCTGTTCCCCTGGTTTGGCCCATCTTTCCCACGAGCCCACGCCTACCCCTGCCCCCAGTGCTCCCACCCTGTGGCACACTGCAGGTCTCCACTGATGACCATGAGACAGACCAGTGGCTGCCTGAGCCCCTTCTCAGTCCATGGCTCTGCCCTGCTCCTCAGCCCCGGTCTTAGGTCCTCACCTCACGCTGGATTTGCGGGGCCATGCATCTGTCCTAGCTGCAGGACGTGTGACCTGGGCCCCATCCATGGCAGTAGCATGGCCCACAGTAGCTGGGGCAGGGGGCATTGCCAGGCCTGGGTGGGCTCCTGTGTGCATGGCCTGTGATCACAAGTCTCGGACTGTCCCAGGGGATTCTGTGAGCTCACCAGAGTCCTTCAGCGGGCTCATGGTCATTGAAATGAGCCACGAGCTAGAGAAGGGTCTGTTGTTTGCAACCAAGAACCATGAGCAAGATGGGGAAGTAAAGGAGATGTTTCTTAAAGATAACAGGGAATTAGTTGGGGTGGAGAGGGAGGGAAGGAGGGAGGGAAAGTTGCCAGTCTTTGTCAGACAAAATCTAGTTGTTAAACCTTTCCTGTGATCCTGTGTGTGTGTTTCCTTTCACCAAAGCCTCACATCTTTCCTGGCATATTTTCATAGGAGGCTGCTCTCCAGGCTTAACCCTGATTTTTGTCCTCTACAAAAACAGCAGTTTACAATGCACGCATGGACTTTCTTGGCAATAAGAATTCTTGGCAATGGCAAGAAAGAGGTTTTATTTTTCCCCTGGGCTGTGCTTGGCCACGTAGGAAGGGAAGCAGGTGGGTCTCCCAGGGAGACTGAGCAAGGAAAACGGGTGATTTCAGGGTCAGTGGAGGGTGCCCTCTGACCCCACACCACATAATGCACCTGCCACTCTGGCTTAGTGGGTCCCGGCCTTCCCGCTCCAGGGACAGAATCTGTTGGAATCAAGTTGCCCTATTTAAGGAAATGGTGTTTGACTACAGAGACCTCCAGGTGACAAAGAGGTGGCTGTGGCGGGGCCTCTTCAGGCAGGGGCGAGGGCAAGGGCTGAAGCAGATGAGGAGGATAAGGAGGGCACAGAGGCCGACACCCCTTCCAGGGTGGCCCTTCCGACCCAGCCTTGGGAAAGGTGAGAGGTCAAACCTCCCACACAGCCTGCTGGTGGCACAAGGAAGCTGTCACTCCAAAGGTGAGGCTGTGCCCCACCGACCTTCCAGAATCACAGCAAGAACAGAGACTCCTGCCCTCAGAACTGAAGAGTAATTTGTTAATGGAGCACCACGCGGGGGGTCTGCCCTCTGGACGGGTGCACGCAATTAGTTACCGTGCAGGTAGCAACTATCAAACTCTTATTAAAATGCGGCTCTGCACCACCCCCCACCCCAAGCGCCCCCGACTCCATGTGCCCAGCAGGCCAGCTCTCAGGGACACCCCAGCTCATTTATCCTCCAAGTCCAAGCAGCAGGTGGGGGCAGGAGGCAGGACGAGCTGGGGCATCGCGATTGTGGGTCAGGGAGACCACACTGGACGTGGTAAAAATACATTAGTTCCAGGTTTCATTTTTGTCGCTGCAGAAAATCTTCATTAGCCTCTTGTCCAAGGTCCTGGTGGTTTCCAGAAGGATCCTGAGGTGGGGAGGGTTTCTCCTTCGGTTTCTCCTCTAAGGCAGGAGGAGGAGTGTATGTTGAGTGGCTGAAAATCCCAACAATGAGCCTTGGGGTCCACACTTGGCTCTTTACACTGTAACCTGCCCACGTGCACCGCAGACTCATGGCAACAAGGTCTTGCCCCTGAGCCTCTGATGTGGGTGAGGCCGATGCCCAGATACCCGGAATCAGCGCCTTCTGCAGGAAAGACTGCTGCACACAGACCCACGGTTTCCCTCCACACCCTGCGCTTGCCCCGCACACCACGCCAGGCCCTCCTCTGCCCCTCAGCACACAGCGCCAGGCCTGCAGCACAGAAGGGCCCACCCACGGCCAGCTCACAGCCAGGCTGAGGAGCACGTCCAGAGGCCTCTACCCAGAGGGCAGGGCATGGTGGCCACAGGGAAAAGGGTGGGTGGTGGGTTCGAAAGGGCTCTGGAGGCCAGGCGCCTGGAGGCCAGACCTGCCAGCAATATTCAGCTGAGGGCAAGAGAGGGGACGGGAACAGCCAAGAGTAGCCCTGGAAGGCGGGCAGGTGAGCAGGGCAGTGACAAGATCCAGGGGGCCCTGCACTGATGTACTTACTGTACATGGGGCTCTTTTAACAGACCACACGCTCGTGGAGGGCAGACCTTGTAGGATTCATTTAAATGAATAGCTCCCATGCCTGGAGCAGGGCCTGCCCAGCTCAGTGAGAAAGCTGAACTTGAAAAACTAGCAGGGGTCCCCATGAGCCATCTGTATACTCCTAATGAATGCTGTCTTGTCCCCACCGTCCCCATCAGCCCATCCACCAATGGCCCCGAGCATTAGGGAAGTGGGTGAGAGACACTGAGAAGCAGGTCTCCTGGGACATCTGGGTGGCTCAGTCCATCAAGCCACAGACTCTTGATTTCGGCTTAGGTCATCATCTCACGGTTTGAGCCCCATGTCAGGCGCTCTGCTCACAACTCGGAGCCTGCTTGGGATTCTGTCTCTTTCTCTGCCTCTCTCTCTCTCTCTCTCTCTCCAAATAAGTAAACTTTAAAAAAAATAAATAAAAGAAGCAGGTCTCCAGTAAGTTGATGCCATTCAGAGCCCACCTACCCACTGCTCTGGCTCAGGCTGGTTCAGAACCTGTAGGCCCAAGGGAATCACAGCTGAGGGGATGATACGAACAGGAGCCCCTGGGGCAGACGGCGGGAGGGGCAGGGAGAGGGTGTGATTAGGAACCATGCGCATGGATCTCACATTTGGGTCCTCCAGTGCCCCTGCTGAGGCGTCCCCTGGGATCGCCGTCAAAGCGCTGAGGAAGTCCCCAGGGCAAGCGTGCACAGGGGCCCGCCACAGACATCCGTCACAGTGGATCCATAGGAACAGCAATTGAATCAGACGCCCCACCGTCCTCTCGCCGTGGTGGGTAATCAGGCCCCCCTGCCCTGCCATGTAGTGGGTCCAGGAACCTCCCTAAGGGGTGGGGGCCTCCTAAGAAAGGGACCTGAGGCTGACGGGCACTCGTCAGCACACTTTACAAACCCAAGACTCAGGGCGGGCGGCACTGGTAATATAACCCCTCATTCCCATGTACAGATTGTAAGACTTAGCTGCCCAGTCTCGGTCTCCTTGACTCCAACATCAAGACGTCGTTAACTCCCGGCTTGCCAGTCAGTGTCCGATGAGTGCTGGGCAGTGGTGTGAATGTTCTGGATGATTTCCGAGGGACTGAACAAATCAAGGGGGTCACCAGGGAATGTCTGGGGCAAAAGCAAACTGGCAGCAGCACCCAGAGAACTTTCAAGTCAAAATAAAGAGGTTTCTTCGCTCTCCAGGCACCTGCTGAGTGCCCCTTACCTGCCTGGTCCCCGCACAGTGTCCTGCATCGGCTAAAACACAAACTGCAGGGTCACACCCAGGTTCGAATCCCAGCTCCACCACTAACCAGCTGTGTCACCTGGGAAATGGCTCACCATCCCCAGTGTCAGTTTCCCCAATTATAAAAAGGGAACCGCATTCTTAATAGGATTCCTATAAAGATTAAATGAAGCAAAGAACATGCCATGTTTAGCTGGGGTCTAGAGTCGGCAATGGGGACATCTGGGGCCAGAAGAGCCTGTTTGGGGCATCTGACCTGGGCACTGAAGGATGTTGGGAACATCCTTGGCCTGTACCCAGTAGATGCCAGGAGTGCACACACGTGCACACGCACACACGCATACACACACGCGCAGGCACATGTGCACACACACACAGTGGTGACAACCACAAATGTCCCCAGACATTGTCGAGTGTCAGCTGGGGGGCAGAATCACCTCTGGTTGAGAAGCATGGCCTCCTTCAGCATTATTTCCTGCTGGTCCTCATGCAGCGACCAATCAGAAGCACAGATGAGGGGCACAGACACTCGGGCCACAGCTCCCTCGGGAGGGTAACACAGAAGCTGAAGTCGGTGGGAGTTACTCTGAGCCCCTGGATGACCGTGGTACGTATCACTCTCCTAGCCCCAAAACCCGCTTCTCACATCAGTGTGGCTACCGCCGAGCCCCTGCCCGTGTTGCCAAGCGGTGCTCCCCCTGCTGCCTCCAACATCCAGGCCTGTCCCTGTCACTCCTGCCCCGTCCCCCCACGGCCCTCCACTCCTCCCCAGAGATGCCTCACCACCATGGCTGCAGCCCTGCCGTCTGCCGGGAGCTTGCAGGACACAGGGCTGGTCCCTACTTCCTTCTGGGCTCTGCTCACCCCACGCCCTTCCAGGAAGACGTTTCTGACCTAATCTAGAGCCCCTCTCTCCAGCCCTAGGCTTGTTTATTTTTACAGCATGAATCCTGCTGGATGGACCTCAGGATTCTGCTTACTGGTCTCATGTCGTCTCGGACCTGGAACAGGGGCCCCCGCGGGCTGCCGTTTTATTTGTAGCTCCAGCCCGACTGCCTGGCTCTTAAAAAGCAGCTCAACAACATTTGCTGAACAGATCGAGGACTAAGATTGGCCAGAGTCCACTGGGGCCAGAGGAGGGAGTGTGGGCCCCCCAGACACACTCACAGGATTGATCTGATTCTATAGACGGCGGTGGGCTCATTGTCGATTTGCCCAAAGCCAGTGAATGAGGTGGAAGAGGCTGTGACCCCCCCTGCCAGGAGAGGACCCCGAGCTGGCCCCCCCCAAAGCACAGCCTTTCCCGACATGGAGAAAAGACCTGACTTCACAAATCAAAAGGAACAGTAGAAATCCAAAACCCTAGCACAGAGTGGCCATACCCTGCTCGCCCTCCCCTAGTGCTCTTGAGATACTTTTACATCAATCCACTTAAGTGCAGCACCTACCCGACCTTCCCCACAAAGACCTTCCCTGCAGCCTGAGAAGCTCCCCGCTGGCGGGCCTTGGAGAGGACACCCCATCAGCTTGTTTACAGATCCCTAAGAGTCTTCATTCTGCTTTTATTTTCTGTGTCTCTAGCTGCCTTTCACCTCCTATCGACCTCCTGTGGCCACACAGAAGCACCCCCTTCCCCCTTCCGCCCCTTTCCCCTTCCCCCCCTTCCCAGGGGCTGCGGGCTCCCCACCCCACACAAACCCAGCTTCCAATGGGACCCAGCCCCTCCCTGACCGCAGCCTCAAAGGGACACTAAGAAAGGAAGTTTCCAGCATGATGCGGTCACAACGGACAGGACGCTTTGCTCCCGGTACGGTTCTACCTCCTGTCATTTCTGACACGGGCCTGCCGGCGGCACCACAATCCCTGGGTGAACGCCTGGCCCACGCCTACCCACCACCCCCCCACAACGAAAGCAGCAGCCAGGTGGCCCTCTCCTCCCACAGCACATCTTCCCAAGGGTCTGGGAGCACACCACCCTCCCCCTGCCTGGCCCGCTCAGTCAACCCAGAAAATGAAGTGTGTGCCACGGCATCATGCAAAAGGGCTGGATGGACCAGATCCGGACAATACGCCTGGGAAGATATGGCTTAAAAGAGGGCAGGGCGAGACCCTCCTGATCTGTCTGGGGACCCTGGGGGTGCACCAAGGGTCGGCGTTGGCACAGCTAGCGGAAAACAAGGCCGTGTGAATGAAGAGGAAACAAACAGCTGTGCGTGGTTCCAAGCATGAGTCCCAAGGGGGTGGAGCGCAAGGCGGGTGTTGGAGACTGAGCTTCTTGGACAATCTAAGGACTCTGCCAGGAGGGGGTGGGGCAGCAGACTGGGCAGGAGGGGTGGGGGATCTGGTCTCCCATGGGATGCAGGGGACACTGTGTGTGTGTGTTCCCGGGCCTCACTAACTGGTCACTAACTTCCTTTTCCTTTTATCTTGCAATCACCGTCGAAGCCGTACAAAAGACTGCGAGAATAGTAAAGGAACCACAATATACCTGTTACCTCGTTTCACTAACACTTCACTTGGCCAGGTTTTACGTATGTATATACATATGTGCGTGCACTCGTACGTAAAGTAAAACCTTGGTTTTCGAGCATAACTCATTCCAGAAACATGCTTGTAATCCAAAACACTCATGTATCAAAGGAAATTTCAAGAACCACTGGCTCAGTTGTGACCACGTGACGTTCGGCATCACGTACGACTCATACTGCAAGACATCACTCCTTCATCAAAGTTTATTAGAAATGTTTGCTCGTCTCATGGAACACTTGCAGAGCAAATCACTCGCAATCCAAGGTTTTACTGTATTTCTAAATCATTTCAAAGTGGGTTGCACATACCATGCCCCTTTGTCAGTTATGCTCAGGGTCTACACCCTGAGGACAAAACCATCCTCTCACATATTCACAAGTCAGTGACCAGCCTCAGGACATCAACTGTCCCAAAAATGTCCTTATTAAACTTTGTTCCTGCACAGGATGTATTCCAAGATCACTAACTGTATTCTGTGGTCACCTCTCTTTATTTACCTTCTATTCTGGAACGTTCCTCGGCCTTGGTCATTCATGCCACAGAAGTTTTGAGGAACAGAGGCCTGTTTGTTACTTTCAGGCTGCGCATCAATCAGTTTGGGTTTCCCTGTTGTTCCTTCATGTTCATATGATGGTGCATAGACACCCCTCCAGTGGCCTTAGTGACAGAGTCAAAACCCCCAAAAACACCCAGGCATTTCTGAATCTCAAAAGGGCTTCTTCCCGTGTGCCCGTCTACCACGTCCTGCCACTGCTGGTCTTCCGTCTGTCTTGGATCCCACCTGACCATGCTGGTGGCCTAGGAATCCACTTGGAGAAGCCACAAAGGGCTGCCATGGCCCCTGAGAGGATGCAGAGCCCTGCTCTCTTCCATCAGCCTCTTTGGGGAGGCTCAGCTCCTGACAGAGGTGAGGAGGTGAGGGGAGAGTCTTGCCCTTGCCAGTGTCTGGGCCTGAAGCTCCGACACTTGGGCTGAACAGAGGGTAGGCTCCCCCAGGGTTGATCCCACTGGCTGCTCCCACAGAGGCTCCTACCTGGTCTGAGGGCTGGGGCCAGCTCCTCACAGACAGAGCCCTCTTCTTCCCTCCCCTGCTCTCCCAGGCGGTCAACTTTTATAGGACACTCTCATACTCCTCCTCCAGGGCTCCTGTTAGTGGGCGCAGACATTCCACTATCAACACTACGGTCAGGACTTCTGGTCCCCAAGTTGCAGGGAGGCCGGGAAGCGAGGCAGGAGCAGCCCACAGGGTGCCCCACCCACACCCCCTCCTGCCAAGGCTGCTGCCTGCAAGGCATCTCTGCCCCAGCATCAACCATGGAGGGTGGGCTCAGTGCACGCACATGACCCTGTCCTCTGCCCCCACCAGGCAACGCTGAGGCGTTTCCTACACTGTCCCCACACTGTCCCCACGGTCTCTCAGAGGAGCCGCACACCCTTTATTGGCCCCCATCCTGCCCTACTCCCTTACGAGCATTAACATCACTCAAATCTTGTCTCAGGACAAGTCCCAAACTCAGAGCCCCTGCCTCTCGAGAAAGGTCCCTCAGGGTCTCGGTGGCCATGCCTGACGTGGCCTAAGCCTCAGAGAGACACCGGCTGAGCCTTCTTGCGCAGACTGCTAGACAACAAAAAGGCAACTGAGCAGATTTTAAAGATCTGATTGGCTTTAGGACTCATGAATTGGGTAGCACCCCAAGCAGCAAGCAGAAGGGGCTCCAAGGAGCTGGACAAAAAAGAAGGTCCATCTAGAAGGAGGGCTGGGTAAGAAAGTTACTAGCAACAGAGAAGGGCTGTTGCAGGGAGGCTGCTGTCCAGGGGGAAAGCAAGGGGTCCCTGGATCCAGAAGGCCTCTTCTTTCTTTGGGGGGTGGAGAGGCCCCTGTGGCAGAGTCACTGGCACTGACGGAACATTCCTGGCTGGTTCAGACTACGTCTCTGAGGGGGGCTGAAATGCAGTTGGATTAGGCATTAAGCCCCAGTTTGGGAACTTCAGCGAAGTGACACTATTTGGGGCCTGTGGTTTTCTTTCTAACAACACCCACAGCACCCCCACCCCCACCCGGCCACCCTGCTCACCTCTAGCTCACTGACCTTGGGGCTGACCCCGCCCTTCAGAAGGGAGGTGGTGTCAGGTCAAACAAAACTTGCAGGCAGGTCTGAGATGCCTGAGAATTACCAGAGGCCACAGGACAGGAGGGAGGGGGCAGTTCAGGGGTCAAACTGAAACTGAGAAGGGTGTCATCAAGGACACCCACACCTTGGATGGGCTCAGAGGAGGGGCCCCTGAAGCCACGCCAGTCCCCCAGATGCTCCTGCTGTACTGCTGTACGTGGATGACCCAGGGCTCATCGGAGTGGATGGCAAGCATCCCTCATGAGTTATTAACAGCATCGGTAATGGTGAGACAAGACAATCCCTGGACCACTGGGAGGCGCCTCGAATTGTGATTCAATCGGAATAATCATTGTTATTGTAACGGTGAGTTAGAAAATGATTTTATGTTAAGAAACCAACGAGCGGAGACCGATTCTATGGGCGCACACATGAGCCTGGCCCGGGTGAGTGATCGGAGGTTGAGGGTTTGTCCTGGATGTTCAGCGTGTGGGGAGGAGGGCGGGACAGGGTGGAGGAAGATGGATATTTTCAATGCACATGCTTCTAGCACAACAGCAGCAAATCAAGGGGCAGTGCACCCAGGTGTCAGAATGTAAAGGACGGGCTGGTAAGAACCTGGGTCCTTGAACTTTCATTAACCTAGGAGACGCCGAGACTGAAAAACACCAGCGTGGGTCAGACACCAGGCTCTCAGGACTGCTGTGGAGCCAGTGTAGACAAGAAGAGTAGGGGCATTTACTCTGCTAAGTGCATTTCCAGAAACCTCTGTTCACCCTGCAGCAACCCCATCAGTCAAACGGCTAGCCAGGCTCGGGGACACAGCCCTGAGCAGCCCTGTACGTGGTGGAGCAGGGGCTCAAACCCCAGACTCCAAGCTTCCCTGTCCTTCCAGAGAGACAGGGCAAGAATAAACGAGTGGGGGAAAGAACTGGGTGTGTGGGAAGGGAAAACAGTGCAGAGGAGAAACCACATATCTAGCCCTGTGCAGCGGGGAAGCACACAGCCGAGCTCCTATAAGGTGAACCTTTTAACTCAGAAACAATCCAGGGCTAACAGGCTTGGCTATCCACTTGCTGCCACACTGTAACCAAGGCACGGGCCTCTGACCACTATTTCAAATGTCACAGAATGGATGCATTTGGAGTGGAATTTTAAACGGATATGTTCCTTGTTTCCCCCCTTGCATCCCTCTTCTGTCCAGAAAAAGGAGGTGTGGCCTGATGCATTACCTTCTAATGAAATTTCAACATATTTTCAGTACACTACAATTTTAGAGAGATGAAAACATAAAAGCTCTCAAAACACTTCAAAATGGAATTAGCCCGAAACATCTATTCAGGCTGTATTTCTTTGTGACCTAGTTTGTCTACTTAAGAAAGGAAGGAGAATCTCAAAGTATGTATGGGGATGTCTCTCCCTCTCCTGGGTTCATCTGCATCAATCGAGCAGTTCCTGAGCACGGAGTCGGGTAGGTGCTCTGCTAACCGCCGTAAAAGAACAATCTTAACCAACGAGCACAAGCCCCGGGAGGCGCGGGCACTTTTCCTTCTACATGAAAGGCCGGGAACAGAGCCTCTGGGAGGCCAGGTCCCTGAGCGGCTGGCGCGCACTGAGCCAGTCTGCAGGGCGGCGCCTCTGTCCTGATTTGATACCAATGTGGGTCTTTTTCTACACTAATTTTCTGTTGCTACTGCAACAAGTTATCGCAAATGGTGGCTTAGACGACCTCAGCGGATTCTGGAGGTCAGAAGTGGCTGACACCAAGTGCGGGCAGGGTGCGCCCCCCGGGGGCCCTGGGGGGTGGGGCCTCTCCTGTTCCATCACGCCGTGGGCACAGCGCACCACTGGCCGGCTGGCCGCTGAGGCCCGTCCTGGCTGCAGGGTCCCCTGCGTTCCACGACTCCGCACCCTTCCTGCATCTTCAAGGTGCACTGAGTCCTTCTTGCCCCTCCCACCCCCTCTTTCCCTTTGGCCTCACCTCTCCCACCTCTCTTGTGCCTCCTTCTTCCACGTTGAAGGGTTCATGAGGCAACGGTGCACCTGTCCAGACAGTCCAGGAGGGCCTCCCATCCCCAGGCCCTTATTTAATCTGTGCTCGGTGCTCCTTGGGCCACAGCAGAGGACGCGTCCACAGGCCCAACGGGTTACAGTGGACATCTTTGGGGGCCATTTCTCTGCCTCCCACAGGCTTCTCAGAGGCCTGTTCTTTACCACCCTTTCAACTCCTTTTCTGAAACATCCAAGCTGCTGGGATAACGCTGAAATCCATTCCTCTCTTCTCTGATGATCCGTCCACCCCTTGCTACACTGCCTGGTCCACTTCCCCTTTGGAAGTAACAACTGTTTCCTGGCTTTCTCGCATGTTTGTCAAGCTCCGCTTTTATTCCTGGTAACAGATCCGCCTCCCCCCACAACCAGCACTACCGAGATGGGCTCACGCCCAAGGTCTGCTCCTTCAGAACCTCCACTGGTTCCTGTCTGTTGGAGGTTTGCAGGAAGACTGTCTCTCCCCATGACATGGGATGGGGCACGGCATGAACCTTATGGTTCTGACCTCCAAGGAGGAGACCCGGTCACCACCCACCCCAATGACCTCACAGAAAGTCTCCTGGTCTGGTCACATGGGCAGTTGGGGGTCACGTGCCCAGCAGGAAACAAGTCACTGTGGCCACATACCCCACCCCGCCCCGTGGTAATGGAAGGGGGCAGTTAGCCTCACCTCAAACCCACAAATGGCTTTCTAACAGAACTGGGGAGATTACAGTAAAGAAAAGAAACCTGACATGTGTCACATTTTTCAGCACATGAGTCCATCACTACGACTTCACTGCCATCATCACTGCTACTCATTCGCAGTACTAAATGGAACCGGAAATTTCTGATGAGGAAAATGTCTTCTGGGGAGGGATGGAGGGACAACAGTCTTTTGCAAAGGCGTGTCGATGAATAAAAGCTCGTGCCTGAGGTGAGAACTGGACAAAAATACAGAAAAAAAACCACAGCATCTGGAGGACTTTTCCCCAGGGGCTGAGGACCTTGGTTAAGCCCACACCAAAACACAGTGACGAGGCCAATTACATTTGTAGTCATTTTAAAAAATAATAAATGATAAATCAACAAAAGGGCCCGAGCAACAGAGAAGGAGCTTCCTTTCCCCTCCTCCTCCTGGGAGAAGGCAGATGTGCAGGTAAAGATTGGAGTGTGTGTGTTGTGTGTGTGTGTGTGTGTGTGTGTGTGTGTGTGTGCACGCTCACACACATATTGGTTACTCTGTCCCCAAACACTGTGACTCAAAATTCTGAGAATCTGAATTCTTGTGTTCTATGCCCTGCTCATCCCCATAAATGTGTTCTGAGAAGAAAAACACTTAAAACTCATCAATGTATCTTAAACTGAGATCACTTCCCTAGAAAAATAGTCTGGGGAAATTAGTGTCAAAAAATAATAGTTTATGGTTCAGTGCCTTATTTTCTTCAAAGGGGCAGAGTTCAACCCCAACCCCACTGCAAGTAGTCGGGGTAAAAGAAAGGAATTTGTTCGAAACCCATTCTGCATTCAAATACGAACTGTCCGAAATGTGAGCAACTCGGCGGAAGGCCGAAACGTGTCTCTTCCTAAGTGGCGCTGGGCTATTTTTTCCAGGAAGGCGCGTTCTGCAGGAGCTTCACGGCCGGCTGCTTGTATCTAACATCAGCCCTGAAGCTGACGTGCAAGAATTTGGAGTACGGCCCCTCCTCCTACTCGAGAACGTTTCCGGCATTGCTCCTTTGTACCTCCGCTTTCCTACTAACTTTTCCGGCAGTAATGGAGTGGGTTTGCCTCTAAGAGAACTGACTTCATCCTCACAGGTGCCGAATGGAGTGGATGTTCTTCCCACCTCCGTTCTATAGACAACCAAGATGGGACTCAGGAAGACGGCCGTATTGAGTGTTCTGATGCCCACCTCTCCAGCATCTCCGACCTGACTCTGGTGCCAATCTCAGCAACCTCCCAAGATCAGGTGGCGAGTAGGTGGGAGAGGACCAGGTCTGGCTGGCTCTAGAGCACACGTTCCACTCCACCGAGGAATCTGGGGTACGTAACGGTCAAAATTTTGCAACCGATATGGCAGCTACTATTTGTCGCTGGAGCACACGTGGACCTTTTGTTACCCTTTTCTCCGCTGCAAGAAGAGACCCGGCTTCTAGTCTGCCTAGCATCCCATCCTGGCTTTCTGGCCTTGTCACCAATACAGCCAACATGCACCCCACCAGATTCCTCCAACTCTCCGCACCTGACAGGGTGCCGCATGTACTAACGGGATCTGTGAGTGTGTCCCCTTACGGATCCCATCGCGCTATCTGAAAAAACAGTGGGAAATCTACCAGACTCTTCGCAAGAAAAGTGAAACGTGGTTCACCGTTGGCTGTTCCCTGCAGGTCAGGCCCATCCACGTGTGACTCTGGAGAGGACGGGAGGTGGAGGCAGCCCCTTGTTTCCTGCCCACCCACCCTCACCACCTCAGGCGTGGCTCAGAATTACTCCCCTCTGTGTGTCTTCCACCACAGCGGAGACGCTGTTAAGACACCGCCTCGTCCAGAACAGCACGTCCTTCGTCAGCCCCTGTGACCTGCCGGGCCGGCACCTTGCCCCTGCTGGGACCTCATCACATCAGCTCTCCTCCCCCCCTCCAAACTCTCCTCCACACCAGGGACAAACCTCAACAACGCACACTGGGTGCATTCTGTGGCTCCCCCTTTCATCCCGAATGAAGTCCCAGTTCCACGGCTCTGGCCCTCCCTTCAGCCGTATCTCACCCGACCTCTCCTTTACACACCTGGACCATTTTCCAAATGGCACGCCTGACACTTCCCCCCACAGACACCATTCTGCCTCACTTCCAGTGTCACTGTGAGGACGCCACTTAACTTTCTGGATGGTAGCTTCAAACTAGTAAAAAACGGAGATCTGCTCAACTCCCTCACAAGATTGCTTCACATTATACATGTGGTGCAGACCTCGAAATACGTGCTACTTGGAGATGTTAACAACGAGGAGCCCAGGGCAGCTGGTGACTGCGTAAGACGGGGCCAGTTATGTGACACCCCCCCCCCAGTGCCTCCTCCCCCTGCCTGAAACACGGGAACAAGAGTAGGACCTACCTCACAGCGTTGCAGTGAGAACTGAGTGGTTTAGACCCTTTGCCGAGCACCTGATGCGTGATGGACAACGAGGAATCATCATCACTGACCAGGAGAACAAAGGCAAAAGACAGGAAGGTAAAATTAAATTTCCTTAGAACTTGCAACCTCCTTGAGGCAGGCAGACCACAGGAACTCACGACCGCATGAAGCATAATGCATAAAGCATTAACGTTAATGCTTTGCTAGAGGCAAAAAGCCACCTTAGCTTGACAACAGCCAGACCTCCAGGATCCCGCAAGACCTCTTCAACATGCGAACATCATCATTTTGGAAACTTCCTTTATTTCTACCTGCCCCCAACTTAAAAGTATATGAACAACTGCTGCTCACAATCCCAGTGCAGCTAGCTCTTCCTGCCCAGGGGTCCTCTCCCTGTGCCTTTAATAAAACCACTTTTTGGCACTAAAAATGTCTCAACAATTCTCTCTTGACTGCTCACTCCGAGCCCATATCACGTCACGTCACATCCCATCACCCACCACCACCAGCACCATCATCAAGATCATCCCTGGTGCACCAGGGGGACATCTGACCCCGTCGAAGCTCCCTGGGCTCAGCCTCATGAGCACCCGCATCGGCGCTTGTCCGATCTGTGTTCCGGCACATCTCTGTACAAAACCAGTAAGTAACTGCGGGGGCTAGTTTTAGCACTCCCCGTGAACCAAGCACCGCCCTGTGACTCTGGCACACACAAAGCAGACTAATCTCTCCCCCCAGGCAAGTAGGAGACTTGGAGCCGCCTTGTCTCATCCCAGACAGCGGCAAAGCCTTTCTGTTCTCGGCATGGCCAAGCAGCTACCTCCATCCCGGAGCGTGGCGGCATCTACAGGAGGTGGGCTGGAAGGAGGTCTGGGCAGAGTCCCAGAAACGGATGAGTGTCCTTCCAGCTGGATGACCAGTGGTCAACCTCCTGACCCCAGCTGAGAGGCAGTTCCCACCACAGAGAAACAAGTTATTGGTGCTACAGTTCCTACTGCTCCCTAATAACTAACCCTGAGACTTAGCTCTTCAAAGACAGTAACACCTATTATCCCTGTTTTGGGGTGGGGGAGTCATGGGAAGGGGACTCGGGAGCAGCTGTGCCTGGCAGTTCTCGCTCAGGGTCTCTCGCAAGACTGTAGTCAGATGGCGGCTGCCATGAGAGTCGCCTTCCCTCACACGCCTGGAGTCTGCACTGGGGAGACTCAGAGACAGCTGGGGCTTCGGCAACATCTCCTTTCCTATGCACCTCCCCCAGCATAGTGACTTCATGCTCCCGGGCGTGGCAGCTCTGAGCCCCAAAAGGGGTATGTTCAGCGAGAGACAGAACCAAGAAGATACTGCCTCTTGGACACCTTTTCCAAACGAGTCCCAGAAGCCATGCATCATCACTTCTGCCATATTCCCCACCCGGCTGTCACAGAGGCCGACCCAATTTCAAAAGGAAGGGACATGAGACGGACTTTCTCTTTTCTCTTTTAAAGTCTACTTATTTTAGGGGTAACCCGGGTGGCTCAGTCAGTTGAGCATCTGACTTTGGCTCAGGTCATGAGCTCACAGTTTGTGAGTTCGAGCCCTGCGTTGGGCTCTGTGTTGACAGCTGGGAGCCTGGAGCCTGCTTTGGATTCTGTGTCTCTCTCTCTCTCTGCCCACCCCCCACTCATCTCTCTCAGGTTTATTTTTGAGAGCTTGAGTGAGGGAAGGGAAGGGAAGGGAAGGGAAGGGAAGGGAAGGGAAGGGAAGGGAAGGGAAGGGAGAGAGAGAGAGAGAGAGAGAGAGAGAGAGAGAGAGAGAATCCCAAGCAGGCTCTGTGTTATCAGCACAGAGCCTGACATGGGGCTCAAACCCACAAACCATGAGATCATGACCTGAGCTGAAATCAAGAGTTGGACGCTTAACCGACCGAGCCCCCCAGGAGCCCCAAGACTTACTTTCAGTGAGGCAGGGGCAGAGTTCCGTAAGAACACACGGGACAGGGAATATCAGTGTGGCCATCTGTGGAATACGCAATCTGCCATAATCTGGCTCCCAGGCTGCCTCCTGAACCTCATTCCCAAGAAGCCTCACATCACTTCCCCTCTCTCTTGCCTGACTTTGAGATCCATCCATTCCTCCGTTCCCGCTCAAGATTTGATCCGGTTTCTGGCAGTAAACTCACTCTGCGAACAGTCATCCACATCTCTCATTTACACTTAGGCCAATAGCTTCCGAGCATTATTTGCCCACACGTGAAAACAGTGGTTTTCTTTCCCTGGAATGTACGTCAGATCTGTCTGGCTGGGTGGGGTGGTGGGAAGGGGAGCCCTCCGGGTTAAATGAAGAATGGGTTGCATGTCCAAGAGCAATTGAAAATGCTCCCCCCACACACACACTCGACCCTCACTGTAAACATGCTCCCATTTTAAGGTTTACTCTGTGGTCATAGAGCTAAGAGATAGAGGCGGTGAATCTGGGGTTTGAACCCAGGCAATCTGAGCCCAAACAATGTTTTAACCCCCATCCAACTGTGACCCTACCAAGGAAGTGGCCTCTGCATCTTTAAAGCCCTCATCAATCACCAGGATGACGAGCATGTTAACACAGGTTGCTGGTCCCAGACACTCAGGTCCAGGGAGGGGATAAGAATGTGCATTTCTTATGTTTTTAAAAAGATTTCGTTTTGGGGGTGCCGGTGGCTCAGTCGGTTCAGTCTCTGACTTCAGCTCGGGTCATGGATCTCACCATTTGTGAGTTCAAGCCCCACGTTGGGCTCTGTGCTGACAGCTCAGGGCCTGGAGCCTGTTTTGGGTTCTGTGTCTTCCTCTCTCTCTGCGCCTCCCCTGCCTGCTCGTACTCTCTCTCTCTCTCTCTCTCTCTCAAAAATAAACAAACATTAAAAAAAAGATTCTATTTTTCAGTAATGTCTACATCCAACGTGTTGTTGAGATCAAGAGTCACGTGCTCTACCTACTGAGCCCCAGCCAGGCACCCCATGAATCTTCATTTCCAGTGAGCTTCCAAGTGCCTGCCTAGGTAAGCTGGTCCACAGGCCTCGCTGACAACAGTCCTGAACTCTTATACCTGAACAGCAACGCTGCCCCAAAGATCAAATAAGAGAATTAAAAAAGAAAATGTGTTTCTTTTTACTCTGAATGCAGCAGGAAATAACTGCAGGAAGAATGAGTATAAGAAACCCACACCTTTGTTAAAACTTAAAAATACGGATGTTTTTGTATGCCTATGTTTTAAGTGCATATATTTTTGCAGTTCACAAAATTAGTTTCCCTTTTAATAAAAATTGCATGCGATTTTAAATAATCCAAGGATGTAGACTATGATTCTGAAAAGTAATCAGCTTTATGAAAAAGTGAAAGATGAATCATCCCTGTTATTAACATCACATCACCTTAGCGGTCTGGCCAGCGGCCGTCTTCTCTCGAGGTGGGCCAGGATCCCTGCACAACAAGCTGGAGACCAAAGTGATGGAATCCCAGGCCACATCTTTCTGGGAGCCCTGTTCTCGCCATTATTATTGTAATAAGAAATGCTAACTGGCGTCAAAAGGAAATCACGTGAACTGTCTGTGCAAAAGGACTACAGAAAATTTTTTATTATTGTTATTTCAATTTCTAGATATTTCATTGTAATGAGAGAAATCACAGGCCTGGCTGAGACTTAATCTGGTATTTTGTGGTGCCGAGAGGAATATTTTTCCCTCCTAATCTCTGCTTAAAGTGTAAGTAAGAGTGCCTCTATCCACCGCCGTGAACAAAAAGCACAAAAGGATTCAGAAAGTAATAACAAAGATAAATAACTTTGCAATAAAATTTCAGCTCCAGTAATTTCCCATTTATGTTTTCTCACTGAATCATGTAGTCCTGAGCTTTGCACTTTGCACGTGCGTGCTGCACTGTGCAGCCGTTTCATATCGGACGCTTCCCAGTGAGCCCAGTCGACACCTGCTCGGTGTGCCCGTGCAGTCGCGGAGTTCGACAGTCGCCCCATAACAGGCCTTCCTGTGCGATTTCCTGGTCTTTCTTAGGCAATCAATCTCAGCGTCTGAGACAGAATGAGTTGTCAGTCAACCTCTTCCAGCAAAGGGGGCCTCAGATGTGATTACTTAAGGCCGCTCACCCTTGGAAGCGAATGCTGAATGTGGTTTTCCCAGCTGAAACCACTGACGTGGTTTTCAGCCAGCGAGTGTGGGCCTCACCAGCCGAGCGACCGCCAAGTGCATCCGGGCACCTCAGGGAACGTTCCAGAGACAGAAAGGAGGTAGAAGGAGGGAGGGTGGGGGGCAGGAGCAGGGGGAGAGGGCTCCTCAGGTGGAGTATAGGAACAGCACTTCTGTTCTGTTGAAACAATGCCCTCAAACCCAAGATAGATTTCACCATGTATTATCACATCATATTACTTACAATTCCCATTCATAAGTTGATGGACATTGGAGGTATGTCCACTTCTACGCAACACTGTTCTGAACATTCTACGGGTTAAGTTTCATCAGCCTTGGAGAAGGGCGGGGGGCTGTGGAAAACAAACCTCCCAGGACAGAAGGGCAGCATGGACGCACCACGGCCTTCAGCAGAACCCCAGGGCTGAAGGAGCCCAGCACGGCCTGAGCGAGACCACTGTGCACCGAGCTCTCTGCACGGACGACCTCACTCACTCCCCTCCACAACTTGTGACGATTTCCTCATTTCACAGATGGAAAAGTTGAGGCTTTGACCAAGGTCACATGCTAGGACTCAAATCCAAGCTGTTCCAGCCACAAAGACTAGGTTTTCAGCTAGGATGCTATGGAGATCCCAGGGTGGCTCGTGGGGGCAGGGGGGGCGGGGTGGTGTGGACCCCTCAGTGCTCGTCTCTAGCTAGCCACCCTCTGCGGGATCACCCGCCCAGTGGCTCTGTCCCCCGACACCCACCATCCAGTGTAGCCCAAATACCCAACACCAGCTGCCGAGTCCCCTGTCACCAAGCCCCAGCCAGCTCTTCAAACTGCCTTCCAAGGCAGAGTTTTAATTCCCCCACACGATCTCCCTGAACCAAATCTCATTAATAAAAGACGAGAACTAAGTTTTAACAAAGGTCTTGCCGAGATGCCTCTGCAGCAGCAGACACTGTCAAAAACGTCCCCCTGCTCCTTGAGCAAGAAGGATTTTTCTCCACAGGGCAAAGCAATCTCCCTTCCTTCCAGCAGGTCCTTGGATCGCCAGCCCGGAAGCAGCCTGAGTGTAAACTCATATTTGTACGTGTGCTGTCACTTCCTCCCTTGTTGAAAAATACAAATCTCCCTGGTGTACTTAAAATATGCCATTAATTACCGAACACTGTCTGGGCTTGGAAAGAAAAGAAAAAAAAAGAGAGTACATAATTGGAGACTCCCTTTCACTCTGAAGATGTTCTGGGCAACATGGAAGGAAGTCACTGGAGTGTGACTGGCTGTCACCCGGAGCCGGCTGGTGACAGTGGCTGCGAGTGCCACACGGCAGAAAGCTGAAGCCTTGGGAGGCGTAGCTCCCAAGCCTTGGAAGCCTTGGGAGGGCAGAGACACTGTCCCTGCTCAAGGAGACCTTGGGTGGGCACTGAGGAAGCGGCTTTGTTTGACCGCATGGTCTGAAAACCTGCAGGGCCCAGCCCACGCTGCACATGTCCAGCAGGGGACACAGGAGTCTGCTCTGGCAGAAGAGGCACCAAGACAACTCCTTCTAAGCCAAACCTTCAAAGAGACGCCTGGTGTCCTCCCGCTCAGAGGTCTGCAAGGGGCCTGCCTTGCGCACGTCCTCCCCGTAGAGTCTCCTGCTTTCCGTTCAAGTTCACTTATGCTTGTTCCCCACATCGTCGTGCTCAACAGACAGGAGGGCGGCTAGGAGCCCTCCAGCCCCGGATCAGAGACGGCAGAACAGGAAGGCATGTGTTCTCGCTGCACCACGTGGGCCAGCGGTTTCAAAGGCCAGGGACGGTGCCGGGGCCCCAGCCACGCACGGCAGGTAGTTGCAGGCTGCTTCTCGCCCTCTCCACCGCCTTTGTGTTTTGCATCTCAGGAGCCTGAGTTCCGTGCGGTGCCCTGCAAAGCTGGGCTTAGAGACAGCCCCGTGGAGCGCTCGGGAAGAGAGGGAAGCGGGGGAAAGAGAACCCGCGGGCTCCCTGCCGGCAGCTCTGAACAATGGCGTGGAGCAGCGTGGGCCCCACACGGCTTAGATCAAGTAGAAGCCGTGTTCTTTTTCCTCCTCCATCAAGACAGCAGCCTGCGCGTCCCTGGCTGTCAGGCTTTGACTCTGGGCCGAGCGACCATCCTCCAGGAACGGCGTGCTATGGCCACGGGGCAGATGCTGTGGGCAGAGGTCGTGTTCAGGCCACCAACCGGAGCAGTGGAAACCCGAGAAAAGGGAGAAGGGCCCACAGTGGCCACTCCCCACTGCCTGGCTGAACACAAACAGGCCCGTCGGGCGACCCGCCTCAAAACAGCCGTGAGCCCTGCCTGCTCGCCTTCCCCCTGGAAGACAGTCCTGCACCTCCACTGCATGGCAGACGGCCTCTCCCTCCCCCACTGTCCTGACCCAAGACACCAATAAACTTCTGTCTCCTTTTTTCTGCCTCTGGTGAATCTGTCACCACCCGCACCGCCGACCCCCATCTGATTGGGTCGCCCCACACTTGGTGACCACCCCATCCAACCTGGAGACCCCACGCTACAAACTGAGGATGTAGGACTGGGGGGAGCCACCCTCCAGCTTCCTCGCCAGGCCCAGGGGTCTCCCTCGGCAGCTTGATTTCGCAGAGGACATTCCACGAGGTTGTCATTAAGGTGCCAACTTGTCCCCGTTTGCCCAAGACTCTCGGTTTTAGCACTGAGAGAGCATACCTGGGAAACCCCTGGTCTCAGGCAAAGCGGGACAGTGGGTCACCCCAACGCTTCCTGGACATTCCCACCACACTTTTACTCATTTGTTGAATAATCACTCAGCTTTTCAGTGAGCACCTACTATGTGTCAGGCACCGTTCCAACGGTGAACACAGCTGTGAACGGGAGACAGACAACACGCAACTCAAGTTGTCTACGGACTACGATGCAGGAGCACACGACATGGTAGTAAGTAAGTGCTGGGGCCACAGATAACCCGGGTAGGGGAGAGAGCGCGCCGGCGGTGAGGCAGCATCTGTTAAACGTCAGTGAAGGCACCACCAGCGTGAGGTTTGAGGCAGGAGCTGGAGGCCTCCAGGCAGCGCCCTGGGGAGTTGGTAGATGTACAGGGGAGCACATTAGATGGCCCGTCTCTTCCTGAGCAGCTTTATCAAGCACTGAAGAGGCAGGGTGACCACCTCTGCCAATCAGGCTTCCCATCCCCTACTGGGCACAATCCACCAGACCAGCTCACCCAAGTCAGACTGTCCTTAACCAGCTGTCCAAGCGGATCTGCTAGGTGACCCCCCGTGCATCCAAGACACCCACGTGTGGACATCGAGGTCGGGCTCCGTCGGCCGGGAGACCGTGAGCACGGCACACAACAGGGCATCCTGCCTGGCGTACGCGCGCCTGAACAAAGCGCACCGAGAAGAACCCGATCCCCGGCCACGGCGCTCGAGCAAGCAGGGCCGGGCAGGATGGGATCCGTGCAGAGCTCACGTTTCCATTCTGTCAAACCAACACGGAGCCGAAGACTCAGCAAGAGGAAGACCCTCACCAAGGTGAAAGCGACCGTTTGCATTTAGCGTTCGAAGCCTTTCCACATAACGCCTAACCTTCACAGAAATCCTACGATCTACCGACCCGATGGAATACGTGAACTCACAACAATGTGTTAACTGCGGACCGAGGCTCAACTAGAATACTCAGGGACCCTGGGGCACCCGGGGGGCTCAGTCGTTGAAGCGTCCAACTTCAGCTCAGGTCATTATTATCCCACAGCCGTGAGTTCAAGCTCCGAAGAAGGCTCTGTGCTGACAGCTCGGAGCCCGGAGCCTGCTTCGGATGCTGTGTCTGCCTCTCTCTCTGCCCCTTCCCTGCTTGCATTCTCTCTCTCAAAAATAAAATAAAAACACTAAAAAAATTTTAAGGAAAAAAAAGAACACTATGTATCCCAAGTCACACCCCGCAGCTCGGCTGGGAGACCCAGGACTTGAACCCAGCTGGTCTGACCTCCGAGTTCCTTCGAGAGTGCCACATGGATGCATTAATCCCATATGTTTTTATAAGTCTCAATTGACTAGTGACAATTTACGTGGTGACTAGGTATGCAATTACATCAACTTTGCAGCATAAACAAGTGTAAACATGCCAGACTTGGCAGAGAAGCACCAAGCCTTCAACAAAGCCTGTTCATCGGGCATGTGCCCTGAGGAACGTGGGACGCGGGCTCCGTCCTCGCCCTGCCATTACCTGGTCCTTCGAGTCTGTTAAACCAGGAATGCTTCACAGCCATAAACGGGTTAACGAGGAGACAGACCAATAGGTCTAAGCACAAAAGCATTATAATATCAGAGAGCAAACCAGCAGAGACAGGTATCTGTTTGTTTATTCCTGACAGTGTCGTTATGTGTTTTTCTATTAAAGGAACTTTTCTCATAGATAATTCAAAACATTATTTGAAAGAAAACGTACTTTGTTATTACTTGGAATTTAAAAAAGGCAATAATGTTGGAATCAAATGCAGATTAAAAATAAGGTCATGGAATAAATGATATAAAATCTGGCAATTTAAGTAGAGCCACACAAAGGTAGGTGATTCATGAATTGGCTGAGAAAGAGTGTCCAATTGATGTTTTTTTAATCACCTACTATGTCCTGGGAAAATTTTAAATTGTACTCTATTTTAACTGATGGTTTAAATGCTATGTTACAATCTGTGGAAGAAAATATTCATTCTGGGGGAAAGTCCCCAGAGGTGGCACTATGATGGGAGAAAAGACAAGTGTGTTAATTCCTCTGAGGCTGCACCCCTTCTTCCTTGCCACCCACACTACCTGAGCAGGAAAGACGCTCACCTCTGAGCATCCTCTGTGTCTGTAGGAAGGGACATGAGCCAGAGACTAGACAATGAGATGTTAAGCAAAGTCTCCTAAGAGTTGGAACTCCTGAGATAGAATCAGCTGGCACAGACCTTCCCTTATTCCTACTACCTTGAACGTCAATATGATGACTAGAGCTGTGGCAGCCATTTTATTACTATGAGGAAGAAAATGGCAGAGAAGTTACCTCTGATATTGTTGAGCTACTGAACCAATGCTGACAGCTGTCTCCAGACTTCTTGTCATTTAAGAACAATAAGCTTCAGGCACCTGGGTGGCTCGGTCGGTTAAGCGTCCAACTCTTGATTTCAGCTCAGGTCATGACCCCATGGTTCGTGGGTTCGAGCCCCTACATTGGGCTCTGCACTGATAGTGTGGAGCCTGTTTGGGATTCTCCCTCTGCCTCTCTCTCTCTCTCTTTCTCAAAAATAAATAAATAAAATTTAAAAAGAAAAGGAACAATGAGTTTAGTTATTCAAGCCACAGTGAACAAGCTTCTGTTTCTCTTAGCTGAAAATTTTCTTCTCTGGTATATTCCCTGCATTGTGTAAAGGGGATACAATGGCTACTTACTGTTCTTGATACTGATCACTACAGAAACAGAAGTTTACGTGTTTAAAAGTAACTATTACCGTCCATAAAAAATAGGACACACAGGTTCTAGGAAAAACGATCAAAGGCAATATAATCCATATAGCAAAGAAAACAAGGAAGTGTAAATACAGAAATAGGATGACAAAATGAAGGCCAAGTGTATCAGACCCATTATGACAAAAAAGTAAATGGGTTAAACCTTCTCTTAAATGACACCATACCTCCCACTGGCGCAAACGTATCCCAGTAGGTGTACACAGAGACACCGACATTAAGTGACACAGGAAAGTTACGGGCAGGACACAAGTACTTACGTATTTAGAAGAAAGTATCTCATGAGAGGTTAAACGAGAAAATCTTACCATCACGATACACACATGTAAGGATGGAAAGCCATCTGACAAAGTTCAACACTCATTTCTCACAAAATTTCTTAGTAAAATCAAATCAGAAGGAAGTCTGTTGTCATGGTAAAAAATAACCACCTTCACAAAATGCTACAAAGAGGAGTAAAACGCTTAAAGTAATTCATTCATGTCTGCAAAAAGGTAAGAATCCCTACCATTTTTATCATTGTTCTATTAAAAATAATTAAACATCTTAAAATGATCGACTGAAAAAATAAGAACTAAGATTATTGTTTCCATGCAAAAAAAAAAAAAAAAAAAAAACAGTCTAACTGGAAAACAAAAGAGAAAAAGTTACTTAGGTACTGAAGACAGTCCAGTAAACGAACTGCTAATAAATCAGTGAGTCCCTTTATGCAAAATAACCAGCTAGAAAAATATAATAAAGATTCCATGTATAACAGCCACGAAAATATAACATACCTCAGGATAATCTTAGCAGGAAATGTATAGGACTTCATGAAAAATATTATAAAATGTTGCTGAGAAATATAAAAGATGATAAAGGAATTGAAAGATACATCACATTCTTAAATGAGAAGGTATGATGTAGTAAAATATCAAACATTTTAAGATTAAACTATAAATTTAATGAAATTCCAATTGAAGTGCTAACATGAGGTTTTCCGAAGCTTGACAACATGATTCTGAAGTTATCAAGAAGAATAAATGTATAAGATCGGCCTAAAAGATACAAAAGGGAATGAGAGGGAGATGTTAGGGGAGGGAGGAGGAGAGGGTGGGAGGAAGGGGAGCAGAGGGAGCTGGAGAGAGACAGAGGGGGATGGAAGGAAATGGAGGGGGGTGGAGGGGATGAGGGGATAAAGGTTGGATGGAAAGGGATGTAGGGGAGAGAGGAATATGGGGGGAGAAGAAAGGAAGGAGAGGAGGAGAGAAGCAGAAAGGAGGGTAATGGCCCATGTTTGGATTATCTCAACAAAACACCAACACTAAATTAGAACAGACTGTTACCATCCAGAAACAATCATAGAGATCACCAGGACAGAACCAAAATTTAGAAACAAACCCAGATGTACTTGCGTGGTAGGAGTGATATTTAAAACCAATAGTAGGGGCACCTGGGTGGCTCAGTCGTTCAAGCGTCCGACTTCGGCTCAGGTCGTGATCCCACAGTCCATGAGTTCAAGCCCCGCGTCGGGCTCTGCGCTGACGGCTCAGAGCCTGGAGCCTGCCTCAGATTCTGTGTCTCCCTCTCTCTCTCTGCCCCTCCCCCACTCACACTCTGTCTCTCAAAAATAAACAAATGTTAAAAAACATTTTTTTTTCAACGTTTATTTATTTTTGGGACAGAGAGAGACGGAGCATGAACGGGGGAGGGGCAGAGAGAGAGGGAGACACAGAATCGGAAACAGGCTCCAGGCTCTGAGCCATCAGCTCAGAGCCTGACGTGGGGCTTGAACTCACGGACCGCGAGATCGTGACCTGGCTGAAGTCGGACGCTTAACCGACTGCGCCACCCAGGCGCCCCTTAAAAAACATTTTAAATCAACAGTATAAAAATGAATAATTCAATAGATGTGACAACAAGCTGATTATTTCAGAATGAAGCAAAGTTGTACTCCTGCTTCACGACTTATACAAAAGTAAATTCCTTGTGGATTAATGACCACAGAGTTACAAGGGAAGTAATAACTTGTAGAAAATATTTGTATCATATAGGTACTATATTAACACAGAAAGAGATCTCCTGAATAAGAAAATGAAAAAACACTGATAAAAACTGGTCAAAAGATATAAATAGGTAATCACAAAAGAATAGGCAAATGTTCAATCTCATGAGACATGAAATGAATCCAGAAACAATAAAACATTTATCACCTACAAGACTGGGAAATATTTTAAAGCTATAATACTTCTTGGTGGTCAAGTAAAGGGGAAATGGAAAATGTATAGGGCTGGGGAGTAGAAACTAGTAGGTATCACTCTGGAGACTATTTGATGCTCTCAAACTTGTAGGAAAATATTCTAAGAAATAATCGCAGACAAAGAAAAAGAAATTAAGAACGAAGATGTCAGAGATGTGATCGTTACATTGGTGAATGTTGAGAAAAAAAACGTAAAGGCCCAAGAACACAAAAATGATCATCTAAATTATGACATGCTGTGCGGCCATGAAAATGTTCGAAGAATGCTGAATGGCTTAAGGGAAGAGATGGGCGTACAAAGTTCACTGCATGCGTAATCACCACGTTGCTCGACTGGATGGTCGCTACGTGTCCACAGATGCATGTCTGTATCCAAGGATCCACTCCTTTCTTCATTTGCTGCCCAAGCTTCGTGCTGCACACACAACATGAGTTGTGTCAGAGACATCAAGACAGAAATAAACAATGGCCTCTCCCACCACTGTGAGTACCTAGGCAGCAGGTGCTAGCCCAGCTTGGAGTCTCAGTAGGTGGAGGGCAGGCAGGACCGCGCCCCTCCCCCGGGGGCACTCACCAGAATTCCCTTCTCTTCCACTGGGACCTGGTCCCCAGGGTGGGAAGCCTGAGTAGAACCACAGAGTTACAGTGTCTGGACAGAAAGCTCAAACGAGGGGTTCTTCTCAGAAAGGTGTGCTTTTTTTCCAGCTTAAAGACCAAGGCTATCCAGCAAGCCAGCGTGTGTATCTGAGGCAACTCACTTCGCTGAGGTTGCTTACCTGTTCAGATCCGTCAACGGCAGTAACTCACACCCCGCTGCCATTTCCTCCCCAGTTCAGGGATGTGGAGATAAATTTTCAGAGCAATGACAGGACTCCAGAGGCTGAGTACTCTCCCTAATGTGGGCAATCTGTCCCTCTGTGGGGGTCCACAGGAGCTGAAGTCCTCCAGGGTCAAGCCACATCCATGGCAGGAAAATGGGCTGCCTGCTTCTTGAACTCAAGTTTTGACTTGAGAGAAGTCAATGGTATTTAGGGGAAATATTTTTTTTAACAATATATTTTATTTATTTTTGTTTGTTTTTTAATATGAAATTTATTGTCAAATTGGTTTCCATACAACTCCCAGTGCTCATCCCAACAGGTGCCCTCCTCAATGCCCAGCACCCACCCTCTCCTCCCTCCCACCCCCCATCAACCCTCAGTTTATTCTCAGTTTTTAAGAGTCTCTTATGCTTTGGTTCTCTCCCTCTCTCTTTTTTTTTCCCTTCCCCTCCCCCATGGTCTTCTGTTAAGTTTCTCAGGATCCACATAAGAGTGAAAATATATGGTATCTGTCTTTCTCTGTAGGACTTATTTCACTTAGCAGAACACTCTCCAGTTCCATCCACGATGCTACAAAAGGCCAGATTTCATTCTTTCTCATTGCCACATAGTATTCCATTGTATACATAAACCACAATTTCTTTATCCATTCATCAGTTGATGGACATTTAGACTCTTTCCATAATTTGGCTATTGTTGAAAGTGCTGCTATAAACATTGGGATACAAGGGCCCCTATGGATCAGCACTCCTGTATCCCTTGGGTAAATTCCTAGCAGTGCTACTGCTGGGTCATAAGGTAGATCTATTTTTAATTTTTTGAGGAACCTCCACACTGTTTTCCAGAGTGGCTGCACCAGTTTGCATTTCCACCAACAGTGCGAGAGGGTTCCCTTTTCTCCACATCCTCGCCAGCATCTATAGTCTCCTGATTTGTTCATTTTGGCCACTCTGACCGGCGTGAGGTGGTACCTCGGTGTGGTTTTGATTTGTATTTCCCTGATAAGGAGTGACGTTGACCATCTTTTCATGTGCCTGTTGGCCATCTGGATGTCTTCTTTAAAGAAGTGTCTATTCATGTCTTCTGCCCATTTCTTCACTGGATTATTTGTTTTTCAGGTGTGGAGTTTGGTGAGTTCTTTATAGATTTTGGATTTCTCCCTTTAGGAGAAATACTTTTTAAAGAAGAGACACAAATCATTTGGGCACACTAGACATTGTGTACCAGCCCAGGATGTGCATGTTATCTTGGCCCAAAACAGACAGGGAGTCACTCATACAAATCTCCTCTGCTCTTTTAATTCTCGAAAAGTCCATGCTTTATTCCATTTGCCATTTTGCAACATCTATTTCTACATTCTGGGCACTGGACAAGGAGAGGCCAAGAGAGACAAGTCAAGAAAACCAAGACACAATCCCTGCTCTTAAGCATCCCACAGACTCCTTGGAAAAACAAATAAGTAAGTAAGTAAGCAGGGCTCTGTGAGTATAGTCAAAGATGGGGGAGTGGTGCTCTCCCTGCCCCCAGGGAGGCGAGAAAATATGCCGCAGAGAAGTGACATCTCAACTGTTAATAAAAGAGGCAGATGCAATTCCCTTGAGAGACACAACATGTAAAAAAGGCGAACCTGGGAGGAAGCAAGGAACCTGGGACGTGCCTGTCCTCTGACCACCCAGGTGAGTTTACATGATTTCCGGCATCCTTTGACATGACCACTAACGTCCAGTTTAGCACAGGCTGCTGTTTTTAACCAAGGATTCCTGGGGCCCAGGGGTTCTCAAAAGGCTCAGGGGACCCTGAAGCCCCTGAAATCAGCTATAAAACCAGGTATGTTTTCCTAGACTGCGATTTCATCAGATTCTTAGGGGGTCGTCACTCTCAAAGGCTCCGGGATCACGGAGGTGTGGTTAAATGCTTTCTTTATCTTTGTATTTTTAATTCCAATATAATTAACATACAGGCACAGAGTACAGGAATTCAACAACCGTGCACATTACTCTGTACTCATCACAATAAGTCTGCTCTTATTCTCCTTCACCTATTTTACCCACCCCCACCACCCCCTCCAGTAACCATTGGTTTGTTCGCTGTAGTTAGGAAGTCTGTTTTTTGGTTTGTCTCTTTTTTTCTTGGTTCATTTGTATCTTAAATCCCACATATAAGTGAAATCATATGGTATTTATCTTTCTCTATTTCACCTAGCATTATACCCTCTAGATCCAGCCCTAGTGTTGCAAATGGCAAGGTTTCGTTCTTTTTGATGGCTAATATTCTATTGTATATGTACACCACGTCTTCTTTATCCATTCATCAGTTAACAGACATTCGGGTTGTTTCCATATCTTGGCTATTGTAAATAATGCCGCCATAAACATAGGGAGGCATATACCTTTCCAAATTAGTGTTTTCTTTGGGTAACCAATAGTGGAATTCCTGGATCACATGGTAATTCTATTTTTAATTTTTTGAGGAACCTCCATATTGCTTTCCACAGTGGCTACACCAGTTTGCATTCCCAGCAACAGTGTACGAGGGTTCTTTTTTCTCCATATGCTCACCAACACTTTTTTTTGTGTTTTTGATTTTATGCATTCTGATAGGGGTGAAGTGATATCTCATTGTGGTTTTGATTTGCATTTCTCTGGTGATGAATGATGTTGAGCACCTTTTCATGTGTCCATTGGCCATATGGATGTCTTCTTTGGAGAAATATCCATTCATGTCTTCTGCCCATTTTTACTTGGATTATTTGGGGGTTTTTTTTGGATATTGAGTTGTATATTCTTTATATATACTGGATACTAAGCCCTTATCAGATATGTCATTTGCAAACATCTTCTCCCCTTCAGTAGGTTTTCTTTTTGCTTTGTTGATGTTTTCCTTTGCTCTGCAGAAGTTTTCTATTTTGCTGGGTCTGAATAGTTTATTTTTGCTTTGTGTCCCTTGCCTTAGGTGACACATCTAGCTCTTGCTTTGCTGGGTTGTGCCTTATGACAGCACATGAGGAAGAGAGAGCCACAGTATTTCCCCAAGATCTGCCTACGCTTTGGTGGAGTTGGGGCCTTTGTGGAAGGCCATATGTCATCTTCTTTCACAAACGCCCTTCCACTCTCCCACCTCAGCTCTCAGTTCCAGGTGGTAAAAGGAAGCTTACCAAGATGAAGCCCTAACCATGGCGCCTCCAATGCTGAGCCCTTGGGAAGAGCCGGGGGCAGGTGTACAGAAGCTGCAGCCAGGTGTGAGAACTCATTCACCCTCTGCCATCACCGGTGTCAGCGCTCCCGGCCTCAGATCCTCACCTGCCAACCACAGCCCCCCCGGCACCTGTGGCGAGGTATAGTCAGGCAGTAGAAATGTGAAAGCACTGGGGAAAATACCAGGTAGTGAGTGTGAACACAGGCGGAGGCCTCAGAGGGTGATTCTGAGAATGGAGTGCTGGCTGGATTTGAGTGTCACCCACCCCCTGTGCAGTGAGCACCCAGTCACAGAGCCCCAGTCCCCTTGCTAAGGGTGGGGGCTGCTTGGACAGCAGGCAGTGATAATAACGTCTTTGTCTAATGTGCTATACTATTCAAAGTGTATCCACGGGTATTTTGCTCAATTAATCTAATTAATCTTCATAGTCCCAATTATAGATCATTAGACAGAAAGTATAATATGTTCATCTAAGCAAAGAAAATGAGTGGTTGCTTTGCAAAAGAAGAAATACAGGTAACTAATAAATTCAAATTAAAACAAGATACTATTTTTCATCTGTCATATTGGAAAGAATTATTTTTAAAAGCTATTGCTTGACATTTTGTAAAACTTACTGAGTGACTACCACGCACCAGCTATGGGAAATCAAACAGCTATATCCTGGTTAAGGAGATTATAGGGAATGCCTTACAGTGCCTTCTGGCCCTGCTGAAAACAGCTGACCAGTATCTAGTTAATGCACACTTGGGGGTTGGGTCCTGCCTGTGCTCCTGAATTCCTTAGACCATGTTATCTATGGAACATCTAACCTTGTTCTCCACCCTGCTTTCAGCATCTGCTGTTTTGTGGTCTTGGGAACACTTTGGTTTTTTGCACGTTTTCTATGCTTTCTATATGTTCTTAGTGGCAAGTAGCCAGGGACATATTGTGCAATGTTTTTCCTATCACTTGTGCCTAATAAATACGGGAGCTTGCGAGCAGCTCGGGGAGACTTCCCTTAACCTCCCTCCCACCTCTCTTGACTTGGGGAGTCTTGAGTAACCCTTTCTGCCATCCCCGGCTCTGCAGGATGAAGCCAAAAGCCGAGCATAATTGGTGACCCTGACGTGATAAGCTGAACCCACACCAGGCAGTACGAGAGACAGGAAGGATATACAGACCGGAACCAGTCCAGTCCAGTCCTTGCCCTCAAGAGGCTTTGGTCTAGAGCAGAGCTCCTCAGCCTCTGCACAACTGGCAGTACAGGCTGGGTCGCCCTCTGTTGGGGGGACAGATGCTCAGCGCCAGCACGGCCTCCACACACCAGATTCCAGTAGCACCCTACTCCCAGTTGGGATGACCAAAACTGTCTCCAGACATTGCAAAACGTCTCCTGGGCAGCAACACTGCCCCCAGTTGAAAACCACTGGTCTAGAGCTAAGAAAACTGGGAAACTGCATTCATGAGCTGTCGGTGGGAGGAGTATTTTAATTGAGGGTGACGTGACAATGCGTCTTGAACTTCCTCAGACACCTTGCTCCAGTACCTTCACTTCCAGTAGCCAGGGAAACAGCAGGAGAGCTTTAGCGGAGCTTGGCTCCAAATGCAGAAAGCAAGCCTTGCTAGAAATTCTAACCTGAGTCTATACCACCCAGGATGTAGAGTTCAAGCTTACACTTCATCTAAGGTGCAGGAGTCCCACACCAAAATAAGCATCACATGTGAATCCAGGCTGACAAAACCCCTCTGTAGGGACGCTTTTACAACCAAGGCCACACGAAACTATTGCAGTCCACAGCCACGCCAGCTGGACATAAAATCAGAATTAAAGCTATAAACACACAGGGAAAAACTGGACTGTTAACAGAGGGCCGGCACGCACAACGAGGAGAACTGGTCTTTCCCAGAACTTGGAAAAACCACAGAATCTCAAAGGGATAAAAATTTAAGATGAGCCATTACGAAAGAACAAAATATTATTAACGAAAAGAATGGTGGACTCAGTAAGAAGAACCTAACAGAACTGCTGGACATGAAAAACACAGCCGGTAACACCTGGAACTCAGAAGGGGGTACGCCAGTGAGTAGACATAACTGCAGAACAGAGCCCAGTGAATCGCTGACCATGTGACCGCGCAACTGAGAAAGTGGAAGTAACGACAAGAGATTACGGGGCACGGACAGCAGATTAAGAAGGTGCCGTGCGTATTTAAAACAAGTTACAGGAGAAGGTGACAGAGATGGAGGGAGGCAATGTTTTTTTCTCAAAACTAAGATACACAGAAATTCTCTACAGAAAACATGTGAAATGTACCCATTCCCAGATGCAACACGGTAACATGAAGACTGCCCCGAGAAAAAGAGAAAACTGTAAAAGCAACCACAGGGGCAAGGGATTCTCTGCAAAGAAACAATAATCAGAACAGCAAACAACTTCTCCTCAGCAGTAATAAAAGTCATATGGGAATGGAACGAGACCTTTATGGCCATGAAAAAAAAAAAGCAAAAATTCTGCATTACCATAAACTATTGTTCAAGAGTGAAGACAAAATTAAGACATTTTCAGACACATAAAGATGGAAACAAATTGCCAGTCACAGACTCGGCATGAAATAATTCTTAAAAGAAGCTGCTGACCAGTAAGAAGTGAATGACAGAAAATGAGAATCAAGAGGCCGTGATCAAAATACTGATAAACGTATGGAAAACTGGCCGTTAGTGACAAAAATCATCAGGATTACCAATTTAGGAAGGTTAAAAAATAAGGCAAAAGTAAAATACTGAAAACAATACGTTGGAAAACAAGAGTGAGCGATCAAACCAAGAGGTTTACATATCTTCACACAACCTGCAGGGAGGGCAGAGACAGGCCTGAAGTTCAGAGTTCCCTGAAGCAAGAGTGAGTGTTAAAGCATAAGGTGGCTGTTAAAAGGACTTCGCCTGCATGTGGAAGGTCCAAACAAGTACCAGAAGTAAAGGGAATAAAGGAACTCTGATCAGTTATTCAGTCAGTCCTAGAAGACTCTTCTGAAAAGAAGGAAAAAAATTGTCAAAGAAAACTACAATAAAGAGAGAATACAAAATACCATTGTTGGAACTAGGTCTAAATTCATCAGTGGTCACAGTAAATGTAAATGGATAAAATACTACAGTTAAAAGGCAGATTTTGAGATAGGATTTCTACCTAGATGCCACTTAGAAGAGCTAAAATAACATCAAAAAAGATGGGAAAAGACTGGAAGAAGAAGGATGTCAGAAACGTGGCTGAACAAGACAAAAACCCAGTGGTCAGACGGGGGCCGGGCCCAAAAAGAACCCAGTTGACAACCGGGCATTGTCGGCAAAGCCACATACAGCCTGGCCTGTGAGGAAGTCCCCAACACGGACCCAGCATGGTCCAAAACTGCAGATGGTCGTTGAGAAGCCAAAGTTTTAAAATTCCTTGTCTAAAGTGAACTTCAGGAACTGTTGGAAAGGATCAACCAGGCTGGCCTCAAAACACAGCCTCAGTACCTACACCAGGAACACCCAAGTGCCAGGGTAGATGCATGAAAAGGTTTACTAAACTGAATGTCTTCAAAATCAAAACCTCACTAAACAAACAGGAAAAAAAGCCAGGAAAATATTCTCACGGGAGTTGTGGTGTGTCACGGAGAAAAGGTACTGTGGTCACATGTCAGTCTTGGGCTCCTCATGGAACTTAATCCGCTGCTCCTGAAACCCACATGGGTAAATAAAGGCAAAAGTGGCCGGGACAATTTTGAAGAATGTAGAAGAGGTGCTGACCTCTTTCTTCTCATTGGTTAAGACCACACTAAATTAAATACACATTATTGTCCTACGGGTAGAAAACTAGAACCTTGAAACAGGAAAACACAGAAATGACTACCTAAGAAGCTATTATGTAAGGCAAGTAGCATTAAGATCTCACGGTGAAAAGACGGATCCATTAATGACTGATGCTGAGACGGCAAGCTAGCCATACAGACGTTATCTCTATAGATCCTCCTGCACTCAGAAACAAACTCCACATGGACTTAAGACACGGATGTTAAAAGAAAAAGCAAAACTTCTTGGACAACAACAATCACCTCACGTTTCCTGAGTGATTTTCAGGCACTGGGCACTGTCCTTTTCAAGGACATTACATGAGTTAATCACACTAAGTCTGAAAACAATTCCATGAAGCCGATGCTATTACCCCCATTTTACAAATGAGAAAGCGGGGTCCCAAGGGATGTCTCTCCTGCGTCACAGAGCTACTGAGTACGGTGGCCTGCCAGCACAGCCCTGGGCTACAATACAGGGGGATCTCTACAGAAAGGGAGTGCGTACATACTTCGTAAATGAGACGCCTGAAGCACAAACCGTAAGAGAAAAGACAGGTAGGTGAGACTAGGTTAAACCTCAAAATCTCGGGGCACCTGGATGGCTCAGTCTGTTGAGCATCCGACTTTGGCTCAGGTCACGATCTCACGGTTCGTGGGTTCGACCCCTGCGTCGGGCTCCGTGCTGACAGCTCAGGGCCTGGAGCCTGCTTCGATTCTGTGTCTCCCTCTCTCTCTGCCCCTCCCCTTCTCATGCTGTCTCTCTCTCTCTCTGTCTCTCTCTCTCTCAAAAATAAATGTTAAAAAAAATTTTTTAATAAAGAAATTTAAAAAATTAAAAAAAATAAACTTCAAAATCTTTGACATTAGACACCATAAGCCACATAAAAGACAAGATCTAGTTTGAAAAAAAAGTCTTTGGATTGCAACACAGCTGACAAAGATATAGCATCTACATAAAGAACTAAAAATTAAAGAGGAAAACGCACCCAGGCCAACAGGAACACGGGCGGGGACAGAAGGGCAAAGGGCAGAGGTCTGCTTGTGTTTCTGAGCCACTCGGGAATGCAAACGAAGCAGAAGCAACGAGACCTGCCTTCCACACATTCACACATTCAGATCAGTAAAGTGCGTCTTTTTTTTTTTTAATTTTTTTTTTAACGTTTATTTATTTTTGAGACAGAGAGAGACAGAGCATGAACGGGGGAGGGTCAGAGAGAGAGGGAGACACAGAGTCTGAAACAGGCTCCAGGCTCTGAGCAGTCAGCACAGAGCCAGACGCGGGGCTCGAACTCACATACTGCAAGATCGTGACCTGAGCCGAAGTCGGACGCTTAACCGACTGAGCCACCCCAGCGCCCCTAAAGTGCGTCTTTTGACAACACCTTGCTGGAAAAGCTGTGAGCAAAGGGCAGTTTCACACGGTGTTGGGGGGTGTGAGCAGGACAGACACACCCCAGCAGCTGTGTGTCTTGGGGGGAGCTGCCGGGAGCTCACGGGCACCCCGCCTCCTCTCCCCATCTCTGCACACTTTGCCGTCAAAAAGCCTTCTATCTCTCCCTGCGTCTGCAGGCATCACTCGGTCCATCAGCACTCCACGGAAACTCCCACGCAGAACATAATGAGCCATTAAACACGACTTCGAAGACAAATGTTTAACCACAGGGGAAAACATTCCCAGTATATTGTTAAAGAAGGGTTCAAAACATTATGTACAATAATATCCAAATTCTAAGTAAAAACTAATACAGGAAAGAGGCAATATGCAAAAACTATACAATAAATATTCACCATGTTTACTTCTAACTAGCTTTATATGTACTCTTTTCCTAGTTGTAGGCCCTATTTCAAAAATTTAAATCTTCATTTCTAACAATATAATTTCTGTGATTAAAAATGGTTTTTAACAGGCTCCTGGGTGGCTCAGACAATTAAGCATCTGACTTTGGCCCAGGTCATGATCTCGCAGTCTGTGAGTTTGAGCCCCACCTTGGGTTCTGTGCTGACAGCTCGGAGCCTGGAGCCTGCTTCGGATTCTGTCTCCCTCTCTCTCTGCCCCTCTCCCACTCGCACTCTGTCTCTCTCTCCCTCTCTCTCTCTCTCTCAAAAATAAATACACATTTAAAATATATTTTAAAGAAATGGTTTTGAAGTCCATGTTTCCAACAATCTACTGCTTTGCGTATTTGTTATACGTATCACATATTTAAGTTCTAAATGCCCAGGTGTTTATATAGGCACACGTATATGTGAATATGCATTATTAAATACTTCTGTTTTTCCTATTCTGGGCTCTGTGTTCAGTGCTTCACCCGTACAGCCTAAGACCAAGGAGCATCCCGGAACTTGCAGGATGAGTTGCCAGGTCTGGCTGACCCCAACGCCTGCATACTGTCTCCTCATCACGCAGTCACTAGCCTGGGGAGGGGCACGGAGAGAGCTCTGACAGTCCATCTCCAGATGAGACCTGTGGATCCCACGTGCTCATATAGGCCTGCGGCTCCCAGTCTCCTGTGACAGTGAGAAAGGGGGCTTCTGGGCTACTCCCTCGAATCTCAGCTGGGTCCAGACCAATGTTCCAGGCCCACAGAGTGAAGACTCCCAACCACATTATGACCACACACGTGTTTCCCACAAACAGGCCCACACAATGCTGCCTTTACAAAGTCTCAGGCGTGTCATACACACGGGACCCACCGAGAACCGCCCCCACTCTGACACAACAGCAGGCCTGCAGACCCTGGTATGTAGACCCCACGTCCTCAACCACCGCAGCCCACGTCCTCACAGGCAGCCTCGTGAGCCACGTAACCGGGAGGTCATCTGGAGACCTGGGACCACTGAGCCCATTTCACCACTTCCTCCAGCTCCTTCCCTCACCCTTATTTATCACTAAAACACAGAATGAAAGACACCAGAACTTCTGACACCAAATGGCCAGGGTGCCACTTACCTTTTTCATGGCAGTATAAGGAAGGTGACAGGTGAAAGGTAATGACCAAATGTGATTGTGGCTCATTCATGGTCCATCCGTGGCTGCCTCTGCTCAGCAGCAGACTCTGCCCCGGTGGGTGACCTTCCCCCAGGGGTCACAGTCCACAGACCCACGATGACAGAGTCGACAGGCCAGGCAACCCACTTCACTTAAGCCTCCTCACGCGCGGTACAGCAGGAATGCCGCGCACAAGCCTGGGTGGGCCATCAGGGACATGACCGTAAGTGCTTTGCACAGTGTCTGGCACAAAATAAACGCTCAGCCATTGTTTTCTGTCATCATTGTCGGAAGCAGAATTTTCTAAGACCTGGGGGCAGCCACCGTGTCAGGTCGTGGTCATGGGATTCCATGGGGTCGTTTCTGCTCCAGCGCAAACATCCCATGGCAACCGTACGTTCTCTAGGTCTCAATTCAATTCGGCAGGTGTATTCCCGGGGCCCACTGCATGCCCAGCACCACGCTAGCAAGCACCAGCAACGAAGCGGCCCCAACCTCGAGGAGGAGACAGATTAATTCACAGATGGGCAGCGGCAGCACGGCGGACAGAGAGACAGAGGCTTAAGTCCCAGGGGCGCCTTTCGGCAGCACGGCCGCCTTGGCCACGCTCCTGAAACCTCTCCAGACCTCAGCCTCCCAGCCCTGCGGTGCGGTGTGATGACAACCCCTCCCTTGTTAGGGCGGGCCCAGCGAAGCAACAGTGCTTTCAAAGCTCTTTAAACAGTGTTTGGCAGAGAGTGAGCACTTAGTAAATGCTGGTGATTATGCATGGGCAAAGCACAAAGGGAGATGAGGCGAGGCAAGGCAAGGCAAGGCAATCTGGAGGCGGGGAAGGGGGAGGCATGGGGATGGCTCGGTCAAGGCGAGGTCTGCAGAAAAGGCAGGAGCGAGGAGTGGGCATTCCAGCGGGCAGACCCCCGGGAAGGGGGGAAGGCACAGCGTCTGGGCACCGCCGGTACCCTGTGACAAAGGAAGTTTCATCTATTGGAGAACACAGAGGCTGAAGAACAGGGAGGTGTTTCTAGGGGCAGAGCAGCCCTCAAGCCCAAGCTGCGATTTTTCCATCTCGTTTCAGGACAAAGGAGCTCCTGGTTGGGCTCCCTCTGGGACTCTCTGAGCGTGAGAGTCTCTGGATGAAACAGCCACTCCTGTTCCGAAGCCCGTTTCTCCAGAAGAAAACTGTCCTAAATCTTTTGTGACTGGTGGTTTATCCTCTCTAATAACGATGCAAATTTGAGCACCGCTTTAGCGTTTACAAGAGCTATACGTGACCCTGAAAGCAACCTCACCTTAAACTCCAGCCCTACTGGGTGGAAACCAGCTGGGGGATAAGGACCGGGTGGGCCTTGCAGCTGGTGAGGGACAGGCTGGGGCTTCTCCCCGACCCCGTGACCCCGGATCCAACTGCACGGATCAGTGGCACGGAGCACAGGCTGCCAAGTCCAACACGCAAATTCCAACCACGCTTCCCTCCGGTGACAGGTGCAGCGGTTCGGCTAATCAGGTAGTTCCCATGAGCCTCTGCTTTCTGATGTAGGTGATGAGCACCCGCCTTACGGGGCTGTTTCAAATGCTACATATGAGACTGTGAGCACACTGCCCAGCACATAGCAGGTAACCAGCAAGAACTGGTTGCTGCAGTAATAATAACAACGGCATTTGTTACGATTACCGCATCTGAACTTTTAGAATAGATCTTAAATCCACGCACTTCCTGTCCTCTGCCGTCACCTTTGTCCAGGCCACCCCCACTGCCAGCCTCTCACACGTGCTGCACTTCCAGTATAGTCGTGACAGGGCCGTAAGAGGAATGAGCCCATACATTACTCCCTCCCTTGCTTAAAGCCCTGCAACGATCTCCCACTGTCCTTCCAAAACCCCTCCCGTTGAGTTCGCAGCCCTGCACGATCTGGCTCCTGTCCAGACTTCTCCCAGACCACTACGCTTCAACCACGTTCAGCCCATTTCTTTCACTTCCTGGAAAATAGGAGGCCCGGGCCTGCCTCAGGGCCTTTGCACAGGTTGTTCCCTCTACTGGGCATTGCTCCCGTGTGTCCACCATCTTGGAATGGTTGTCTCCTCCTCGCCCCTTTGGCTTTCTCAGAGACGCTTTGTCCATAACCACCACCTGCAAAGCATCCTGTCTCAGACACCCTTTCTGTGTCACTCACTGCACTAGACGATAAAATTATTGTTTAGTCATTTGCTTTTATACTGCATTAACTCCAGTCTTGGGTACATACCAGCAGAAATCATTACCCATATTCACCAAAAGACATGTGCAAAATGTTCACAGTGTAATTTTGATCCCCAACCCGGAGGCTCCCCGAAGGCCCACGGCCAGTGAAACGGGTAAGCAAGCTGCTGTGTGTTCAGGTAACATCGGGCCAACCAACGAGAGGGAAAAGCTACAAGTGCACACACAACATGAGCGTGCTCCACAAACACGACAGACGGGGAAAGAAGCCCGTCGCAGAAGCAGCGCGTCACTTAACGCTGTTACGTGAAGTTCAACAAGCCAGGCAACACGAACCTATGATGTTTGGAGTCGGGACAGTGGTGAATTTGGGGTGCGGAGGGGTGCCGCTCCTGTTTCGAACCTGCTGCTTGACTGGGGCGCTGGTCACATTCACAGGGGTCGTCGCCCTGTGAAAATCCACTGAGCCACGAACTTCTCATCAGTGCACTACACTTGGATGAAAATGTAAAAACCACAAGGCTTGGTGACGACGACGTGTTTGCTCCGGGCTGTCTGTGTGGCCTCTTTCAGAAGGAATCCACACATTGGCTTCCGGGGTGGAGAGTGAGGGCCCACTGGGAACGATCAGCAGCTACAAGAACCAGATGCAAGGGTGTGACATACACTGAACTATCGCCTCTCTACTTGCCACTGAAGCATCTCAAGTACAGCAAGGCCATCAGCCAGGGGCCACTCTGCCCTCACTCCAGGGACATCTGCAGGTGTCTGGGGACATTTCTGGCTGTCACACTGGGGGTGGCTACTGGCACCAGGGGGCAGAGGCCAGGGATGCCGCTCCCCAACACACAACAAAGAGCCACACTGCTCTTGTTTCACCAGCAGAGAACGGGCAGGACACTGGTGCCCAAGGCCCTGAGGCTGACGAGCAGCGGACGCCACATGGGGGCCAGCGGTCCTGACTCCCGGCCTGGCCTGTAGCCTCAACCGAGTTTTCAGAGTCAAGCTGTCTAAAGAGGAGTTTCAACACAGCCCACCCACCGCTCCCCTGCAGATCATGTTCAACTAAGGAAATTCTACCCGATTCAAGAGATCAGCTGTGAGAACATCTTCAGGAGCGAAGAAAAGCCCTATCTGCCTTGTTACTGCTTTCGTGTTTAGCGAGAACTTGGGAGAAAAATATGATCAGCCACAGAGCCTCTCGAGAAACTCGTGGCGTTAACGTACTGTGCCAGGTTGACATGGGTTGAATAAAATGCTCGAGGAGGGGAACACTTCACGGGAGGTATAGACAGATCCTGAGTCGTTTTTCTTCATCATCCGGTGATGCTTTCCAGCGGCAGGAAGGGAGCGACACGTCTCTCTGAAGCCATTAATCTTCTTTCACCCAGAAGATCATGTTTTGTAGCTCTGAAGCCTACACACGCCGTTAACAAAATTTCAGCAAGAAGCTTTCTGGAAATAGTAGTCAGAGCACTGAGTAATCTACACATTCAAATAGAATAGAGCCGCCAGTATGGAATATTCTTATCCAAACAGTCACCGCAGATGAATTCATACACCAGCTAGACATGTCCTGGATCGCAATGAAGTTCCAACCTGTTGTTTCCCCCAGACCTCTGTCTTCTCAGCTTAAAAGGCTGGCATATAAACGCATGCAGAATTCCGTCATTATTAAAATGCATCAAGCCCAGACTACTGGCTCTGCCGGGCACGGTGCTGGGCGTGGAGGGCCAGAGGGAGGACAGAGAGAGACAGAGAAGACACAGGCAGGAACTGAGGCTCCCTGCCCCAGAGAACCTGGAAGACAGAGAAGAAAAAGGAAGGCACCACCTAGCGGAAGAGGACATAAGAACACAGTAAGAAATGTGTCAGAGTAGCAGGGTCCCAGCAACTCTCAAAGACCCAGTGTCTCGTGAATGGATCAGTGCCGCTTTGCAGACACTCCACATCCATCACAGACCACTCCCTCCTCTGTAACTGCAACGGAGCATCCTCGGGGGCCTTGCCTCTGTCCTGATGTGCTCATCTTTGCCGACCAAAGTGCCCGTCAGTCCCCAGGTGACAGGGGAGACACACGATCCAAGTTAGACCAGGCAGACTCTCTCCTGGCCGTAGGAAATGGAGCAGCGTACCTAAAGAACAGCTAGAACTCAGTTATTTGTTCAACAACTATTCACTGGCCACCTGCTGTGTGTCAGGCGTATTCTGGGCGCCCGGGGCGCACAGGGAAGGAGCCAGGTGGACGCCTGTCCCCAGGGGCCGGATATCTCCACACAGCAGGCAGGAAACAAATGCAATGACACACATGTGCCCTCAAGCAACAGCAGACACAGCGACACAAGGAAGCAGCAGCAGCAGACGGAAGAGGTGACACAAAGCGGTGGGCGCCAGTCAGGGGCACTTAGGGCCTCGACAGGAGGGGGCACTGAGCTCGGGCCTGGTCTTCCTTCCTCCTTATCATTTCTTGTTGAGGCTCCGGGTGGCTTCCGCCCCCCAGGTCAGGGGCAGTGAACCTGTGTCAGTGCAGGGCCAGATGATAAACATTTTCAGCTCTGGGGGGCGTGCGCCTCTGTCCCGACTCTGCCCTCATGGAAGCTCCCAGAGCCCCGCATCTCCCTTCCAGCGATACCTTATTTAGTGACAGACGGCAGCCTGCGTCTGGCCTGCAGGCCACAGTTTGTGCACCCCTGCCCTTGTCGTCAAGTCTGTGCTGGCTCTGTGCCCCCACTGTAGCCCCTGCTAATTTAGTGGGGTCCCTGCTCTCTTCAAATCAAATACTTTCCCGCCTAACCTGGAAAAGCAGACTTCTCTTGTTTGTAGCCAAGTGAACCTACTGGATCTAGAAGGCACTTCTCAAAGGAAGGAGAGCAGCACTACTTGTGAGTTATCTTACAAATGGCAGAAATCATGTAGGATTTGGCGGTGTCTTCAGGTCCCCACCCCACATTTTCTAGGTTGAGAGGGAAGGAAAGCTGTCCAAGGCCACTCAGCGAATCTAAAGTAACCAGGGCAAGGCCCCAAACCTATTGCTTTGTAGTTCAGTGCCCACATCGTAGGTCCCTTTCAGTTGGAAATAGCAGAAAACCTATTCAACGTTGATAAGACGAGGTTAATTCTTCCCACGTGTCAAGAAGTCAGAGAAGGTGGCTGCTGATATCATTCCAGAAGTCTAAGGATATCAGGGCTGGGGTCTCCACAACTTCCCTCGGTCTTCCTTCGTAAGTGCCAAATGGTTTCCACAGCTCCAGATATCACAGAGATGTTCGAGGCCAAAGAGGAAATGAAAGGCAAGTCTTTAAATCAGTCCTTCCTCTCCCAAAAGCCAAGGTTTTCCCACAACTGCCCAAAACAGTTGTGTTTATACGTGACCACTCCTAAATGCTTAGGATTCTGAGGAAGTACACATTCCCTTTCCAGCCTCTGAAGCAGAGACACAAAAGGGAGAAGGGGCTTAGGAATGATTTCAGGTTCGTCAGTTCAACGCATCAGGCTCAGTCTTCCTTCTACAAACACAAGACTGCCAACTGCCACCGCAAGAGCGGCTGCGATTCCAGAGCCGTCAGGGAACCCTCTCTCTACGTAAATTTTTTAATGTTAATTTATTTTCGAGAGAGAGAGAGAGAGAGAGACAGAGTGCGAGCGGGGAAGCGGCAGAGAGAGAGGGAGACACAGAATCCGAAGCAGGCTCCAGGCTCCGAGCTGTCGGCACAGAGCCCGACACGGGGCTCGAGTTCAAGAGCTGTAAGATCATGACCTGAGCCAAAGTCGGACACTTAACCGACTGAGCCCCCCAGGCACCCCGTGTAATCCTTATCACTAAAGCAGGGGTTCCAGAATCCAGTAGGCCATACACTTCACTCAGGGAACTTTATAAAAAACATATTCCCAGATTCCACTTGAAAACTATAGGGTAAGAATTCTGGAAACAGGGCCCAGGAATCTGGGTTCAAAGATGAACTCTTTGTTATAAATTTCGAGCTGTTAAAGTCGCCCCTCCAATCCCAATCCCAGCCCCCTATTCCCTTTCCACGGACCCCTCTGTGGCAGTACCATGTGGATCCTTCCAGAAAGAGTCTGAGCACATATGAGCACGCACCTGTATCTCCCCACTCTTCTCCACAAGCAGAAACCACCTACACACTGACCAGCACTCTGCTTCCTCACCTAGGCGCACACTGGAAATCGTTCTGCGTGAGCCCACAGAGATGCACCTCCACCCTCTCCGTGGCTACGTGGCGGAGAGTCTGTGCCTTGTCCGAGCTCCGCGAGTAACTGAGAATCAGCCCGCGGTGGGGCTGCCGGGGTGCCGGGCACTAGTCGCCACTTACCCAGCAGCAAGGACGCCTGTCTGGACATTTACTCACACGACCCTTTCCGTGAGCCCAGAGGGAGGATCACGGTCCAAGTCCATCTTACAGATGAGGATGTTGTGGCACAGACCCAACACCGCACAGACAGGATTCGCCCTGCGGTCTGGACTCAAAGTCACACCTTCCCCTTGGTCAGCATGATGTGAAGCCCCACCCAGCAGCCCCACAGGATGGCAACTTTTCCTGCGCACTTGAAGCAAGATCAAGGTCTGTTCACCCAGGATTCCCCCCACCATCATCTCCTGAGCTCTGGCCTTCTCTCCCTGTGTCAACTGCGCACCCCCTCCAATCTCCTCCAGGCTATCTCTCCTCAGCAGCTACAGAATTCACTCACCAGGATCCAGCCATCAGTTCACTTCGTGAAAAATCAGTGGAAGCTTTTGCACAGATGCCTGGCATGCAAATTCATCCAATGCCTCGGGAACGATGACCCTTGAGCACAGACTAGACAGAAGCACTCGCTTTCCTTTCTAGGCTATGACCTTCCGAGGGTAGGGATGATGTGACATTCACCTGGTGCACCCCAGGGTCCAGCCCACAGTAGGTGTTCAATAAATGTATGTGATATTGATTTAATTCCCCAAGAAAACAGGATTCCCCCAAATGCACCTCAAAATCATGGCTGCAATGATAGAGTTAAGTTTGTCATCGATTCAGAAATTGCATGTGGTCTGGTCTGCACCATGGCAGGCCCGGAGACAGATGAAAAGCATATGGTCCTTGTTTTCAAAGAACTTTCTCTCCTATGATAAGAACAGATGTGCACAGCGTTAAGTATGGGGTAAGGCAGAATGTGGTAAATTCTGGAGCAAACATACAGGGGGGTGTGAGAGCACAGAACCGAGTAACTGCCCACTGCTGTGACTTCTTCCTGAGAGCCTGCCTCCCCTTGGACTCTGAGACCGGTGCGCATCTGACCCCCCCCCCCCACAATCCAAGGAAGCTGCCAAGTGAATGAATGATAGTGACCACTGGGTGGCTGCCCAAACCATTCTCCGTGCTACATTTTAGGAAGAAGACAGCATAGCTCCATCAACCGGAGCCTCAGTCTGTGTCCGTAAAACCGGCACAGTAATATGCCTTCCTTGGGATTCAACAGCTAATCGTGGAAGGTGTGTCACCAAAGGGGTGAAAACAGCGAATGCTCGATCTGTGTCGGCCATGACTGCACTGCCTCCTTCACTCTGTGTACGAGCAAGTCCGACCTGTTTAGGGGGGATCCGGCTCTCACACCACATCACCTGGGGTCTAGCCCACGCCTGTTTCCATGGTGCCATGCTGCCCTGGCACCACATCTCCCTGGAACCCTGAGACCAGGCGAGGTACTGGTTCTCGTCCCCCAACACACAGAGTCTCATCACCGAAGAACAGGGGAAGCCATCACAGAGAGGGCACTGGGTACGTGCTTGCTAACCACGGATGAGCTGAAGCACAGAAGTGCGGAATCTGCCTGGAAGTTCGCTTCTCCTCAGTTGAATTCCTCCTCTTTTTCAGTTCGATTTCTTTCCCCGTGCTCTCTCCTAGAGGCTAGGCCAGGTAAAGGACTCGCGTTATACAGTGAAATATGAACCCCATGTAATCATGCCATCTTGTGCTGATTTTAAAGCAGGTATAAGGGATAAAGATTTCTAAAACTCAATACTCACTTTTGAATATTAATTATGTGCTGGGTACTGGGGATATGCAATTTATAAAACATTCTCTGCTCTCAGAGACTCACAGAAACAATGGGGAGGGGTGGTGGGCAGTCATAAGATAGTGAAGGGAAGGCCAAGAGATAGACAAAGAGTTATGGCAGCAGCCGCGATAAAACATTCAGTGGGGTCAGGTGAAGGCTCCAAGGAGTGACTTGGCAGAACAGAGTCTCGAAGGGCAATTAAGAGTTCACCAGGTGATCCAAGGGGAAAAGTATCGCATGAAATGGAAGGAAAATTTGCCAAACTCAGACTTACAATAGCACGCAGCACGTTCAAGCGACCCCAAACGGTCAGAGAGACCAGGATGGACCGGCCAACCTCTACCTGCCATGCCCGTGTCCCTGGCAGGCACTGCCGATCAATCTTGGCTCCGAGAGCTCTGATCCAGGATTCCTCCACATGGGGCTCCGGGTAGCCTCCCCCACAAGAGCTGGAATGAGGACAGGAAGCAAGGTCACACTGTAGGGCAAAGGGGAAGTCACTGCTACTTCTCAGCAGAGGAGCATTTTGCTTTGTCAGTGCTCTGGAAGCTCTGATGCCAAAGGAGAGGATGCGTTAGAGCAAGAAGGAGAGGGTCAGACAGGGGGCAGGGTGGACAGGGAGGGCAGGCAGATAGCAGCTCCTATGAGCCAGATCATCCCAAGAGCGGTGAGACACTGCAGGGACACAGGCTGAGGTCAGGGGACACTGGAGGAAGAAGAGGGAGGATCTGGTGTGACTGGAGCTAGAGACTCAGAAGCCCAGAAAGCCCTTAACTGGAACTGGGACTGGGACTGGGAGGAGGAGATGGGAGCCCCCACCGGGTACCAGTCTTAGGGGCAGAACCGCACGGCCACGGCTGGGGGTCTGGCCCCCACGGAGTCTGGCAGCCTGGATGCCAGTCCTGTCCCACTAACTCCTAGCAGCACAAAGTCGGGCAGAATCAGTACCATTCAAGGGCACAGGCTCTGGAGTCGAGGTGCTTGGGTTCCCACTGTGGCCTGGCTGTGAGACCCGGTCGAGGCTGCCTGACTCCCCAGCACTGAGCTCAGTACATGGGGAAAACATGTGAGGCACAGAGACCATGTGGCCCGGGAGCAGTGAGCAGTGGTGTGGATCCCCCTACCCTTTCCCTCCTCTGACCTGGCCAATGGCTGCCCCCAGTGTCCTACCGCCTGGGTCCACCCCCTACTTTCCTGCTTTGCTGACGCCCTACCTCCCAATCCTGGAGTCTGCTTCCGATGGAGACTCAACACTGAAGATCATCCTTCGCCTTGAACTCCAGGCCCCTAAAAACACTACTCTACTGCTGACCTCCGGCCACACTCAGCCATGACCTCCAGCGGTCCACTCCCGGACACCAGCCCAGGGTCCTCGCCTGGGGCCAACCCTGTTCCCCACCTCGCCTCACATTCTAGGTGATGCTCTGAGATGCGTCCACCTTTGCCGTCTATTGCCTTGGGCTGAAATGGGGTCTGAAATGAGACACAGTCCCACCCTGAACACATACATAGGGTCCTGCTCAGCACCTCGCAGCCGTTGTCGGTCTTGGGAGCACCAGTCGCTCTCGACCACCCTTTAAGACCCATCCGATTTTCTTCGGGTTTCTGTTCAGGGAAGGCACAGGTATCGAGCATCATGCTTGCATGGCACTGAGCAGCTGACTTTGCGCATGTGCACACTCAGGCTACACCAACCACCGAGGACCCCATTTCAGTGGAATAAGAGACTTGCACAAAGAAACAAGCTGACTTTTAACAACGCCGACAAAGCAGAGCTCTCCGCCGGTGCACACTCCACCCACCAGTCGACAGTACTCCTGAACTTGCAGACCAGAGAGGCTGCAAAGACCGGGAGAAGTTGCCATCGCCTATTTAGAGACACAGGGAACGACGGCAACATGACAGGGGCTCACTTTGTGGCGGGGTTTCCTTACCCCTGAACAACTCAGAATCTTCACTGGGACTCCCCAAGGTAGCCGCATCCCAGAACCTTCTGTGCTGAGAGGAGGGTGTGGATGCACTTCGCCTCTGAAAGGATTCGCGGAATAAAAACCTCTAAGGGCAAAGCCTCCTCTGCTGATCGCTCCCTGCTGGGCCTCTCTCTCCTTCCAGAGCAAGTCAGGGCTCACGGTGCTCTGAAGCCCGAATGTGCCACAGAGCCCGGTGCTTTGCTGCGAGCTGGGAGGGGGGGCAACCCGAGGCACAGCGGGTCCGCAGCGCATCGTACGCATTGCCTTCGCTTTCTGCCGGCCGCTGCCACCAAGCACGGAGGAGCAGGGCCCAGGTCGGGACACCTGACTGTGCACGGCTCCTCTCCACTTCACCCCCCCGATGAACCCCAGTTTCTGCCCGGGCAGAGAGGTTCTCTGGCTCATTGCCAACTTGGATCTGTCTCCCCGCACCCTGGAGGAGACACACCCCGAAGCAAGGGAGTGACACTCCCTCCCTTCCCAGACTCAGGGAACACCCCGCACTCCCATCATCGCTTGGCATTAACCCTGGAAATTAAGCACCAATCTGCACAGGACCACAGAGGCCATTGCCCCCTGGAAGGCTTAATTCTGCAAAATTATCATAGAGCTTTCCATTTGTTCTCTTTGGATCAAGAGGGTTTTTTGTTTCTTTTTCCTTTTTAAAAGTTTTTTTTTTTTTTTAGAAGTTAGAGATGGAAAAAAAAAAAAAAACAACTAAGCTGAAACCTAAATTATTTCTTCTCTCCTGAAATACACTGACTGGATGCACACTGTTGGAAATTCTCAAAGACTTATTTTCAAAGGATGCAATTCTAAAGATTTCAAAAAAGATGGTCAAATATAATCTGTTCTTTTTTCTTCTGAAGAATAGTGGATCACAAAGTTATCTGAGTTTTACAGCCGGGAAGGTAAGGCATAGTCGATCTGGGTTGCCTCAGGAACCAGAGCAATCTACTTTCCTTTTGTCTTAGAATGAAGATGCTTCTCTGGGCGGGAGCGGCAGGAGCGCCACCTGCAGGCCAAACCTCACAGCCCGGGTCAGGGCAGCCCGGGGGGGGGGGGGGGGGGGGGCTTGAGGGGACTCCAGCACCTGCACCCCTCCCCTCTTGGCCCAGGGGGCAGATGCAGGGCTCAGCGCTCAGTCACCTACCGGATAAGTGGTGACAATAGTACCAGGATTGGTGGGGGGGGCCTGGGGGGATAGCCATCGAGGTCCCGCAGAGTTAGCTGCCTGCCCCTGTCCAGCAAGTACCCGCACTCTGAGTTTATCCTGTAGGGATACTCAAAGTCCAAGAAATGTTCACCACGGTACTCATTTCCTGGTGAAATATAAAATCTGAACACTAAACAAATAGGGACTGTTTAAATAAATTAGGGCTCTCCAATGCCCAGGAGCCTAGGCAGACTTTACAAAGAACAAGGAACTTGGTAGTCAGGGAGTAGGATGCTCCCTACTCCCACAGCAAAAGGTCGTTATGCAATCTTGCCACTGTTTTACAGCATGCAGCCTTTCTATAAAGACGCAGGTTCACAAACGTTAACACCTGTAAGTGACTGGGTCTTTGAGCGCCTGGGTGGCTCAGTGGGTGAAGCGTCCGACTTCAGCTCAGGTCATGATCTCCCAGTTCATGAGTTCGAGCCCCGTGTCGGGCTCGGTGCTGACAGCTCGGAGTCTGGAGCTGCTTTGGATTCTGTCTCCCTCTCTCTCTGCCCCTGCCCCACTCAAGCTCTGTCTCTCTTAGGAGAGGACAATGAAGGAGTTTCTCTTCTCCACTTGGCACATTTCTATCATTATCTGAATTGTGTTGCAAACCTATGCTAATTTTGGACTGCTTATATGCGTTGCTTGAGGACATAGCCAAGCAACTCTCAGAGCATCTCTGGTCCCAGCATATGGGAAATGCCTCCATTGTGCCCTCACCCCAACGCTACTGCATTGGAGGACTTATGATGCTACATGCAAATGCCCTTTTCCCTGGGGACTGGAAGGCCACTCTTCCACCGGCTCCCGGCACCGCACTCAGGCGATGAGAGGCCGTGTGCCAGTCTGAATTTTGCCACTTAGCAGGAAACATCATTTTTGCTTCTGGGCTTTTGGTTGTCCTGCTCCCCCTGGTTTCCAGAAGTCCCGCGGGTGTCTTGGGGGCCATCCGGACCTTCCCCTGCCACCTGTGCAGCAGGCCCTCTCGAGAGCCCTGGGCATTTCCATGGATTTCTTTTCTTGTCTTTTTCCATTTCATCCTCTACTTTGCCTCTTTTCCATCCTTCCAGAATTTTCTGTCTGGATGCCAACCTTGTGGACCCTCCCCTCCCCCTCTGCCCCGCCCCCCTCCCCCTCTGCTGCACACTGGAACCCCTCAGGGTCTTCTGCCCACATCCTAAGCTTTCTAGTCCAGATCCCCACTTCTGACTTCCCGGACCTCTGGCTGGTGCTCACATCAGATGCTGCATCTCCCTGAACCCCTCCGTGAGTCCAGTTAGGTTCACACTGGGTTTTACTCTGCGAGTGACCCATCTCGTTAACAGTTTTTCTACCCTTTGCCTTCGGAGACACACGTGCCTCGTGTCGACTCTCCTCAAGTGTTTGCTGATATGTGAATATTTACCTATCTTTCTGTCAATCCCTGGTTTGCTGCCTGTTCCATTTATTGACTCCTAGCTCCTGCTGGGCAGGCTGGAGACGCTGCCTCCGGCGGGGCTCCCTGTCCCTCCCCAGGCCTGAGCTCCCTGGCCTGAGCCCTCCCCAACCGCCCTGGCCTCAGGGAATGCCATTCCTACCTAACACAATGGGAAAGGGGGAGAGCTGCCCCACCTGATTTATTAATTAAGACCCTCAGTGAATCCCGGGAACCCCCCCCCACTTTGCATCTCCAGGACCTTTGGCTCATTTCTTACCTTCTCAGCTCCCGCCCCCCAAGTACTGGCTCTAGTTTTGTTTCCCTGGAAGTCTGATTCTCTTTCCTTTCTACATTTCAAGACTTTCTGGCCCTTTGATGTTTCTTTATCTTGTTTGGGTTTTTAAAATATCTTTTTGGGCTTTCCACAGGAGATAGGATGGGATTTAACATGTAAAAACTAAATAAATAAATAACATCCCTGTGGTTATACAGCCTCCTCAACGTGAAGGAGGTAAGAAAATGCACGAGGTCATCATTACAGACTTTACAGGGTGGGGATCTGTGCTTGGCAGCCCCCAGTGGGGTTACAGGGCATCCCATAGAGTTACCCAGCTTAATTCTGCTTCCTGGCATTATTGAATTTGGAGAAGTTACTCTAAATAAATCCAAATGATAAATGTCAGGTCATAACATCTTATTTTATATCAAATTCGGCAATAACTCTTCAGTTGTCAAAAGAAACATATACTCGAAATGAGCCAATTAATCTTTTTGCTCCTTTCCTCTCCTCCCCTCTTTCAGCAATAAATTGTAGTAAAGACCATCTGGGCCCTAAGTTTATAAAACCTTGTGAAATAAACAAAGTTATTTAAAAGCCTAAGGTTTTTTTCTTTCCTATTAGGACCCAAGGTGGTCTTTCTCTTCAACCTAAAAGTTGGGTTTGGTCGCCAGGCCGTGGAGGTCTGCAGGGCGAGCCTTTCAGATTTCTCACTGAGTTCCTCGTTCACATTCGGTTCTCTCCAGACGGCGTAAGAGAAGCTCGCAGAAAGAAAGCCCGGTAACATCTCACAGGCTACTTTTCCCGGGTCGCAGCTTAGAAAGGAGCATCCTGACCCAGCGTTCCATCTTCAGTGTCCTCGGGCAAGGAGCAGACACCAGCTGTTGAGACGACGAAGACAACGTTGATGCAATTTTCTCTTCATCTGGCCATTTGTGCATAATCACGGGGATGCACCGGGCAATGATCTTGACAAGCAATTGAAAGTGCAAGGTGAATGCTCCAAACAGCCCTTCTAATGCAGACGCTGAAAGAGGGTCATTTCTTTGAAAGCAACCTCAGTGTCAACTCAAAGTGCCATTCCCAACATGCTCTCCATGCACTTGCCACGTGAGCCCGGAAGAACTGCCTTGTCGCGGGGACTGAGACTGTAGATCAGTCTCCTGGCTTCCCCTCTTGGTCCTCTTGTGGCCATTCCCCACCCAACAAGCAGAAGGACCCTCTCAAGACCTGAGCCAGGTCTCGCCACACCCAGCCCCAAACCTGTTGATGGCTTTCCATCCTGCAAATGACACTCCAAGTTCTCAACATGGCTGACGAGGCCCTCTGTGACCCAGCCCCTGGTCCCCTCCAGCACCCGACCCGTGTCATCTTCACGTGGCTGCAGCCACCCTGGCCTGCCTGATGCTCCTCAGACGTCCTCCCAGGATGGCTTCCAAGCATCCACACTCGCTGTTCCTTCCCCTATCCCTGAAGCTTCACCCGAGGGGGATTTGATGTTCCAACGTCACACCCACAGGGACCCTGCAACCACCTGTCAGGGGCCACAGGGACTCTGTGTCCCCCCACCCACCCGCTCCCTCCTGTTTTCCTCACAGGGCATTCTGACTCTGACCTCATCTACTGCTTTCCTCGCTTCCAGTTTCCACAGGAGAATGGGTGTTCCATGAGAACAAGGACAACATTTGGCTGTCTAGCCATTTCTACCGCCCTGCTGGCAACGAGGACACGCCCCATGAAAATGAGTGTGTGAAGGAAGGAAAAAACACTGCCAGTTATCTAATGAACTAAATTAGGGAGTCCCTCTCACAACGGACAGGCAGATTCAATTCCCCGGTAAATCCTTTGGCACAAAAACATGGCAAAAGCACTCCCCGGGAAGTTAAACATAGAATTACCATATGACCCAGCAAAGTCTACTCCTAGTATGTACCCAAGGAGCTCAAGGCTGGGGCTCAAATACCTACCTGCCCGCGACGTTCACGGCTGCCTCAGTGACGATGGCCAAAAGGCAGAAACAGCTCAAATATCCATCAACAGATGAATGGATAAGGAAAATACGGTATACACATATACCGGAATAATACTGAGCCCCCCAAAAAGCATGAAGTTCTTACCCTGCTACAACAGGGACAGACCTCGAAGACATGCTAAGTGGAGTGAGACCCGAAAAGGCACTGTATGGTCCCCCTCATACGAGGTATGGAGAGCAGGGAAATCCATGCGGACAAAAGGTAGAACGAGGGTCCTGAGGGCAAGGGGGGTGGGCACAACACTTCCGTTTGAGAAGATGAAAAATGCTGAGAATGGGAGCAGTGACGGTTGCATGCTGTGGTGAGTGTGCCTCATGTGATGTGCTCCACGGACGTGTGAACAGAAATACGTTTATAAATGTACACGCACATAGTGGTTATTCTATTTACCTTGATCTTGTGAAATTACATTCGTTTGTCCTCCGATTCTCATTAGACGAATCAGCACAAGAAAGAGTCTCTTACCATCTGCTTAACTTAAAATCTTAAAAAAAAAAAATCCTGATTTAACATCAGTTATTGGTTTTACAAAAATGAGTTCTGATAATTATGTACATAAGCCACTGATGCCTGATTTATTATGCGAGCAAGAGAAAATACGTCAGATGCTGAATCACTCTTCCCAATGTCATTTGTGAATATTACTCAAAGTTTTTATCCATATATTACTTCTGTTCCCTCAAGATAAAAAATAAAAATCGCTTCTACAAATGTTTGTCAAAATTGGGAGCACTTTAACAAATACCTTTCAATAGAGCACCTTCTAACATGTCATTAAGTATTCTCCTTTGAATACAATTTAGACCTTTTCAGTTACATCAGGAAATTCTCTAATATATTTCCATAAATTACAATAAATAATGTCCTTTTAAACTTCTGGGGGTTTTCAACTAATGTGTGATGTGAGTAATTCAAGTTAAGCTCTTTATTCTCACTGGGGGGTCCCCGGTTCTTCACACCAGCCACGCTCATTAGGGACAGAAGCAGGTCCCGACGGGGTATTTCAAAGGACTCCAGACCTGTGTGTGGTCATCCATCCTGGGTGGAAAGGAGATGGGGAAGGGAGGTTTGAAAGCCCGATTTAATGCTACTGTGGGACCAGGTCACCTTTGTAAAACCCCAGAGCAATTACAAAAGCATTTGCATCCGTAGGCACACAATAAATATTATTTGACTGGATACCCAGGGTTCCCTCAAGCCTGCTACCCACCACCCCAGGAAAGAGAGGGATTCTAGGCGCCAGAAGCACAAACGCTTATTTAATTGCCATACATTTTTTTAAATGAATTATGGCAAGATTTTCCACTGAACATGATGATGTAAAATGTTCTTTAAAAATAAATACATCAAAACTTAGAATGGTTATATTTAAGGAGATCAATACATAATTGCCCTAAGGTATAGGATTTGGAGAAAATCCACAGGGTGGTCCACACACGACTGGATTGGGGGCCATGCTAAACTAGTCAATGTTCCTTGTTCGCCATCAAACCTAGAAGCTGGGAAGGTAGAGAAGGGGTGCTGCCCAGCCCAGCTGGTGCAGGGACCTCTCAGGGGCACCAGGGGGCTGGTTCTGGGTCATGGCAGAGAGGAGACTTGGTGCCTCAGTGCTGTGGGCTGGAACACAGGTGGCAAGGAGAATGTCCCCTTCTCCTCCAGTTCTGCAACGTCCTGCTGTTGGGACCCCAAGGAAGCCAGCTGACGGAGGAGAAACGGAGCTCACAGCGCCCCATGGCAGGACAAAGCCAAGTGCAGATGGTGGGCAAGGAGCCCAGAGGGGCTGGCTTACACTCCCTGCTCTTGGAGTGAAATGGCCTCAGGCTGTCCTCCTGTCCTTCCGCACGCCCAACCATACACATCCGCACCAACGCAAATCCCTTACTCCTTAATGGAATATCTCATGCCAGCTCTTCTACAGATTCCTCTTATACCTGGAGCTGGGAACCACCAGCTCGGCACTGTTCCAGATCCGCAGGATGGGCACTAACTTGCCAACAGAAGTCTTGGCTCCCTTGCCTAGGATGGCCTTCCGCTCGCTCTAGTCGGCCAGGCCACCAAGCAAAGCTGCAGACCTGGAGGAAACCATCTTGCAGGAAGCTTACAAGCTGGCATAGTGCAAACTAGAGCCCATCCACCTTGCGGGATATAGACAACAGTTTTACGGCATCAGGATCAATTCCCCATCATAGCAAAGGTTCTCAGAGAACTTGGCACCCAGCTGCACATCCATCCAGCTGTCAACGTTGGCTAACTTACTGGTCCTCGGGTGCTTCACTTCCCACATCTGTAAAATGGGTTTAACAGTGGTGTCTACCTGGTGTTAGGTTTTGAGGGGGTTACACGAGATCATCTAGGTGAAAGGCAGAGCACTATGCTGGCTCACAGCAAGTGCCCCCTAAACGCCAGCCAATTAGGAAAGGAATTGGGCTTCAAAATTGAAATTGCAATCATGAGAAGGAAAGACAGATAAATCCTAGCTGTGGCACGGTCTACAAAAGTCCTGGCTGGTTCTCTGCAATTGCCACAGTCATCAAAAACAAAGAGAATCTGAGAAACCGTCACTGCGCAAGGCGCCTAAGGAAACATGACGAATGTCACGTGGTGTCCTGGGTGGGATCCCAGACCAGAAAAAGGATCTGAGGGAAAATCTAGTAGAGTCTGAGCAAAGCATGGACTCTAATAATAATGCATCAGTACTGAGTTGTTAACTGTGACAAATGTATCACACCGATGCAGGACGTTAATAATAGGAGACACTGGATTTGGAGTACGGGAGAACGCTTTGTAGTAACAGCAGTCTGTCTGCAAATCAAAAACTATTGTAAAATAAAAGTTTTGCCAAAAAAAATAGAAAAAAAATTAAGCCTCTCTCTTCCCGAGACACACAGCTGGCACCAAACAGAGCTAGTTTGGCCCCACGTGTGAGTGATGTGGGGGCCCAGCCTCCACCCTTTCTGGGCCGTGTCTAGTGTCGTTATTTGAGACAAGTGCAGACCTGGGAGACCAGAAGCTGGACAGTGAGCCCCCCAGTGAGGAGGACTCAGGTCTGCAGAATCACATACATGGCAGCACAGTGATGGAGAGGGGACCTATGGAAACAGCACCCCGCAGGTGAAAAGCAGAGTGTGGGAGATCCAGAACCTGTCTGCCTGGAGGTCACTTAGGAAAAATGCCTTATGTGTGCAGAGCAAGTGACGTCACCGCAGCAGCCAAGGCCCTGGCTTGGGAAAGGCTCTAGGGCAGGGCAGGCTCACAGGCTCGTCAGGACGGCAGCCGTCTGCCCAGAACAACTGTGAGCCTTGGAGGGACCCTCCTGCCAACGGAGTCATCTCCTCCGTGCTCAGGGCTCTCCACGTGCCCCAGGAGCCACGTCTACACAGGGGCCCTTCTTCCTCTGGCACTCGGAAGGCAAAGGTGGGATCCGTCTGGGGTTCCCGCGCTGGACTGTGGCAGATCTCGTGGGAACTGTCCCTACTCTGTCCGGAACCTGGCACGTGGTCTCTCCCAGGAGCTCAAGTGTCAAAGCATGCAGTGAGGTGGGAGGCGGTCCACATCTGTGCACCTTGCCTGAGAGCCCACGGTTCGCCCTCAGCTGTTCCTAGAATCATTCTGGCATCTAACACATTCCACAAGGACTCAGGAGTGTGGCCCAACGACACCCCACCTGGACAGCAGTAGGGAGAACCCAATTTTGGTCACCGCTTCTCTTACTACCCGGACCCATGTCTGTCCTCCACTCCTCAGTGTTCGGGGAGCGGACAGATATGTCTGCCCGCTGATCAGCAAGCACGCCCCTTCTTCTGGCTGTGCCCTCATTTTGTTTTCAGAGCCCACCTATTTCCCACTGTCAGGCCTGACCCACACCCCGTTTCTAGAGACGGGTCCCCTGTCCCACATTCAATCACAGAATTTACACCAGAGGTAGACACATAACCAAATCCAGTTAAATAACCTCACCCTCTAAGAGTTCACTGGACTTATGTGCTGTTTCTAGTCTGGTGCTGGGCTGGTCGGATGTGCGCCCCGGGCTGCTAGTGGCACCTCTGCTGGGCCCTCGAGAGACCCCCTGAGTATGAGGCCTCCTAGAAATGAAACCAGCATCGTGGCAGAGACAGAAAAGCAGGATAGCACCTGGGTTGGCCAGGCCTGTGGACAATTACTTCCCCTTGTCTTTGCCTAATCCTGTTTAAGCTGGATTTTGTGTGTTTGTTTTGCCTAAAAAGTCCTGCCAAATGCACTCACTTTGATGGTATTGTCAAAACCGAAGCAAGGGAGGTGCAGTGACCTGTGTTACACCACATGTGACACCACCTTGTTTGAAACCCGATGAGCTGGCCGACCCTCTGTCTTCGGAAGCTCGGTGCCTGTGGGACTATTTCCTTCCCACAACGCGGTGAGGTCTCCCCACTTTCCTGGCTTTAAGAAGATGGTGACTTAAAGGAGAAACATCTGATTCGGAAAGTCTAATGCCACAGGCATCAGCACTTAGCTCTTTTCTTTAGATGGGGGGACCAAACTGGTCCTTCAAAACCCAGGAAAGGAGCACCTCCAACACATACCATCCTTGGAACAAAGGGAATGTGTCTCCAACACGTTCAAAAAGCACTGGGTTTCAGAAAGTTGACTGTGTTTTGTGGTTTCTGAGAGCCCTGCGCGTACCAACACAGACAACTCTCCAGGGGGCGGAGGTCGGCTCTCTTATCGAACTCAGAACAATTCTTTTTGTTTTAATAAAGTATTACGTGGGACTGTTTTTGTTTTTCCTGGAAACCAATGTACTAAAAGTTCTTTTTACGAGACTTCCTTGAAGTCTCCACATCACAATTCCAACTCGGTCGCTGGAGGTTCTCACCTCCAACAGATCCTGCTGGAACTCCCTGTGGGGGTAGGGGGAGTGTGGGGGACAGGGAAGTCCCCAGCTCATCCTCTTTGGGAACTTGCCTTTGAGAACACCTCCCCTGCAAATTCCAGACATTCCATGTTGAGGAAAAACATCCCGTTTCTGGTGATTTCAAAGCCTTTATAAAAATTAAAAGCGGCTGCTCCCGATGAAGTATCTGGTCTTGCCTCCGGTGGGTATAAACACGCAAAATGACTTCATCTCTCCTTAAATAGGAACATTTCACCTCCGCACAGTGGAGTCTGGGGACAAGTGCCTCCTGCAGACTGTTCCCCACAAACAACCTTTTCTTAGGACTCAAAGGAATCTTTCGGATACTTCTCATTTGAAGTTCTATCCTTTTGAAGTAGCTCTGAATGGTTTCATCTCCTTTTGCCTTTCTTTTTGACAAACCTGCACCTTCTTAAACTTCCAGAGACATCCCAGTTTTTAGGGTAAACTCTTGGGCAATTTCTAAGGCAATTTGAAGGGACTTCGTCTAATCTGACACACCCAGTAAGGATCTCCTCATTTTCACTGGGCTTCTTTAATAGATTTTACTTGCTTTGAAAACAAATGGTGGCATGGAAATTGAAAGTAAAGAAGAGGAAATAAATGATTCTGATTTTTTTCACTTTAAAAAAAAGTTTTTTAATGTTTTTTTTTTAATTTTTTTCAACGTTTTTTATTTATTTTTGGGACAGAGAGAGACAAAGCATGAATGGGGGAGGGGCAGAGAGAGAGGGAGACACAGAATCGGAAACAGGCTCCAGGCTCTGAGCCATCAGCCTAGAGCCCGACGCGGGGCTCGAACTCACGGACCACGAGATCGTGACCTGGCTGAAGTGGGACGCTTTTTTTTTTTTTTTTTTTTTTGAGAGACAGATCATGAGCAGGGGAGGGGCAGAGAAAGAGAATCCCAAGCAGGCTCCTCCCTGTCAGTGCAGAGCCTGACGTGGGGCTTGATCTCATGAACCCTGAGATCATAACCTGAGCGAGCTCTCTCTGCCCCTCCCCTGCTCATGCATTCTTGCTCTCTCACTCTCTCAAAATAAATAAACATTAAAAAAATAATAAAGTCAAGTTAACATACCCAGAGTTTGGTAAAATGCTTTCACTGTTTCCCCATTATCTATGGAAAACTAAGCTCTCCTAGAGGCTGTGAGCCTTCTTTAAAGAGGTGAGAACTTTTACCAGAGGAGCTCGCAGCATCATGGGCTACTTCTGCCTTCCTGCAGCCTCTGCCCAAGCTACTCACCTCTCCGGTCTCATCGACCGTGGTGGCTGCGGGTCCCACACAACCAGGAGACCGAGGCTCCCCACCCTCCACTGCCCTCCCCTGAGCACTGGGGGAGCCACCTCTCCCACTGTGTGCAGTCATGGGCAGGCAGGAAGTCAAGGTGCCAGGCCACTGTTTAGCAGGGTGTAGTGGGGGGACTGGAAGTCAAACTGGCACAGTCTCCATGAGCTCTCTCCACATATGTTGACTATTAACCAGAATGAAACAAGATGGGACAAAGCTGACCTGATTCGCACCAGGTGCACTGAGCTGAGGGGCAGGATGTGTGGGGGGGGGGGTCCCCTGCACCCCGGACTCTGGCTCTGCCCTGATGGTGCTCCTTCCCCAGCCTGATCTCCAGCCTCCCCACAGAGTACGGAAGCCCATAGAACACGGCTCCCACTGGATTCTTCTCCTGCAGGACCAGAGCCTGTGGCCAGATTAAATGATTCCTTCCCACCTGGGAAGAGGCAGCTGGAAGTCCTCGTGTGATGTGGGAGACAAGGGCAAATGGAAAAATCTCCTTACTCTCTGCAGCCCATGGACAAGTCCTTGGGACCCGCAGGGTGACCCTCCTCCAGGAGCTCCAATGTCCTGACAATGACACTTTGCTAGGGGCAAAAAGGAATCTCAGCCTGACCCCCCAGGATCCTGTAAGTCTACTTTAACACATAAAAATTCCTTCGGAAACTTCCTTTATCTCCACCCCCCAAGATATGTGCTGGCAATCATCCTCCAAGCTTATGGCCCCTGATATGCATCTGAAGGGTCTCATGACTGAGTTTTTACTAAATAATAATAAATGACCTTTTCCTAACCCCTTTTAGCCCCTCAAGGTCCTGGAAACCTCACTTCCAAAATTCCTTAGAGACATACACTATCCCTAACCCTCTCTGAACCCAAAGGGATATAACAAGTCACTGATCACAACCCCAGTCCAGCTCTTTCTGCTCCCGGGTCCCATCCCTGTACTTTAATGAAATCACCTTTTTGTACCAAAGATGTCTCCAGAATTCTTTCTTGGTCATCAGCTCCGGACCCCACCACCACTCCAAAACTGCCCCACGCAATACCTCAAGGCATCTCATCTCGCCCCCGCCACTAGCAGAAGAGGCTGCCCAGAAGAGCCCCCAACTCAGAGATGCTCCAGAGCCACCTGGCTGTGAAGAGGACGGCACAGCTCAAGTGGGAAGTGTGTGTGCCCTGCACGAGGCAGGCCAGTTTGAACCCCAGCTCTGTTACCGCTGTGTGACCAGGGGTGGGCTACCTAACCCCTCTGTGCCTCAGTTCCCTCCTCTATAAAAGGCATGATCTCAAAGGCATGTGCTAAGGATTAATGACTTAACAGACATAAAGCACGGCATAGTGCTGGCCCAGTTCTCACTCCGTAAGTATCAGCAGGGTAACCCTGACTCTTATCACTGCTGTTACTGCCATCATTATTCCCGCGGCCCCCTTTAGCCTGCAAAGTCACTCTCGTTCAGGCTGTGGCCCTTGGTGTACAGATCGAAGACTGATTCCACCAGCTCCTTGTGAGCCGATCCCTCTCACATGGACAGACTCACAGAAGCCAAGCTTCTCCAGCTGAAGTGCAAGACCCAGATGCCAACATTTTGGCTGTGGCACCTCAGCTCTGTGGCTCTGTGGTTAACAACCCAAACGTGAAGTCAAACCACCCAGGTTCAAATCCCAACTCTGTCACTTGCTAGCTGTGGACGGAGGGGGTGACGCCACCTCTCTAAATGTGCCCTGGATTCTCACATCCGGGTAACGTAAGGATCAGCACAAGGCAATGCAAACAGAAGGTTTCACGGGGAGCCCGGCGCCTAGTAAGTGTTCAATAAGTGGCAGCAAAATGTCCTGTAATTATCACGGAATTAGAAAATGTTGCCTCTGCAGGACCAAGCCTTCTTTCACCACAGACACAGACACCAAATCAGATTCGGAATATCACTTGTTAACAATGAAAAGTAACTCTGACAGAGAAGGGAAGGCTTACAGCCCCTACGACTTCTGCGTTACTCCCGGTGGACACACCAATGCGAGCCATCACAAACCATCAGCAGTCGCCTGGGGATCCTGGAATAGAAGCAGCAAGAGTTGGGGTGCCGAAGAGTCAACGTCATCAGGCTGAGAAGATACGTGGGCCTCACACGACAGGCTTTGACACTCAGGGCAGAAGTGTCTCCAAAGCCTAAGCTCTCTCTACCCGTCAGAGAGGCTCTGAATGAAACTTCTAGTGTTTGCCAGTGGGATTCCTACCTGGCTCTGCTTCCCTGATGGAGCAAACTTTCTCCCAATGGCACAAACTCACTTTACATATGTTAATAGATTCAATCAGGCCCTAGTCTCTCGTCTGCCTCCTCACCTGGCTTTACCTCTCCGTTCTAGGGTGTTCCATGCTATTCTATTCCTGAGGCCAACTTATGTCAGTATTCTTAAATTCTGGGAGATGAGAAGGGTACCTCAATTCAGCCTCCAAACACTGTTCATACCTAAACACTTGGGACACATTAAGTGTGCCTGGGGTCACTTCAACCTCTAAAGCTGCATGTGTAATTGAACTCAAGTTTAAACAACTACATCATGTTTCTGCATAGAGAAACAGCACCAGCTCCCATGATGGGGTGTCCTGCTATGTGGCAGTCACTGCGGAGGGAAGTTTACATATATCTTATTCAATCTTAAACGTAAACCCATGGGCAACACCACTAAGCACCATAAAGGAAGAAACTATTAATGTGTGCACACCCTTGCAGAGGATTCAAGGGAATTATGCCGAGTGATATAAATCAGCCTCAAAACTGCACAGGGTATGGCTCCATTCATAGAACATTCTTGAAATGACAAGATTATAGACACAAAACTGGGTAGCGGTTGCCAGGGGCGGGTGGAGGGTGAGAGGTGTCTGCGGTTATAAGAGAAGCATGGAGCATGAGAGGTCCTTGTGATGGAAGTTCTCTGTCTCGACCTTGCTGGGGTCCACAGGAATCTACACGTGGCGTGAAATCACAGAGGACAACGTGTGCATACACACACACAAATGGGTTAAGGAGAAATAAAGCTGGTTGACTGTATCAATGTCAGCATCTTTGACTTGATGCAGCAATATATGGCTTTTCAAGATGTTATCACTGGGGGAAACTGAACGAAGGGTGAGGGTTTCTGCACGTTATTTCTACACCTGCATGGGAATCCATATAAGGACTAGGGGATGGCAGTACACAGTAGTGTTTCAGAGTATTTCCGGGCCGGAGAGCTTTGGTCTAAATGCCCACTCTGCGATGTAGGATTTGTGCCATCTGTTACTTAACGTTCCAGAACCTCAGACCTTCAGGTGCACAATGAAGGTGAGGGTAGTGCCTATCCCAGAGGGTAGTTTTTGTCTTGATCTCCTTAAGTTAACCAGGGTCAGTTTCCATTTCTTACTCAAAAAAACAAAAAACAGACAAAAAACAAAACCTTTTGATGGATGCATAGGCTATTATTTTATAACAGGAAATCCAGTGACTGAGACGGTACATGTTGTCATCTGGTTCAAGGTATAAATGACTAGTCTGCAGCAAGAAAATTCTTTCCCTGTAGATGCAGAAAAACCATATAAAATACATACAGAGAAAAGCTGAATTTTCCATAAATAAGCTTTGTTTTTCAGGATTAGAGAGAGAACTACCACGGATGGATGGCCCTGGGTCCCAGAGGAAAGGAAACCACATTTCAAAGAGGCTGGTATTTTACGATGCTTTCGCCCGGAGGTTGTTGCTAGTGCACAAGGAGTGTGGACAAGAGGCCAGGATCGTGGGCAGAAAGCCTGGAGAAACCAGGAGCTGGGCGGGCTCTGGGCAGAGGTGCAGGGCTGGGGACCAGCCGGTGCTGGAGGACGGACGCCAGGACTCCAGGGACAGGGACAGAAGGGAAGCACGGACACAGTTCAAGACTCTGTTCCGATTCTGCCCTGGAGACACCTGCTCGTTGGTAAGTAGGGATCACAAACATCTAAGACCAGCAGAAAATTGGCCCCGTGTCAGGGAAACGGTAATGCTTCCAGCCCATGAGGTGCTGTGATGAATCCGGAGCACGGGCCACTCCTGGAAAAGGGCGAATGGGAAGGCAAGGCCCTGTCTGGAAATGGTAAAAGGAATTCTGATTCCCCTAACACAACTGCACGTGAAAAGCTATATCAAAATTAATATTCTTTTCCAGAAGAATATGGCAACTTACAGAGGCTCTACTCCACTAATTAAACACAATTGTTTTAAAATCCTCTGTGTGTAAGACACAAAGAAAACACAGACAATGGAAACAGAGCCACAGATGATCTATATATATATATATATATATATATATATATATATATATATATTTACATATATACACACACATATATATATACTGTAATCATAATGCATGGATTTAAAAATAACTCTAACACATTCATGAAAATAAATCACAAAATAAAGAATTTTAGTGGAGAATTACCATCTATAAAATGTTGGAAAATGGGCATTCTAGAGCTCAAAAAGGCAATAACTGAAAGTACATTTTTTTTAAGTTTATTTACTTACTTTTGAGAGAGACAGAGACAGCGTGAGTGGGGGAGGGGCAGCAAGCGAGCGAGAGAATCCCAAGCAGGCTTTGCGCTGTCAGAGCAGAGCCCGCTGTGGGGCTCAAGTTCACAAAACTGTGAGATCATGACCTGAGATGAAGCCAAGAGTGGGGCGCTTAAATGACTGAGCCACGCAGGCGCCCTGAAAGTACATTTTCAATAGATGAGTCTGACTGCAGATTCAACACAAGCAAGAAGAGAGTAGGCAGCTGGGGCAGAGTAGAATGTGCCCAAACCGAAGAACAGGAAACAGGCAGGAATTGCACACGGGATGGTAAGACTCAGCACACGTATAACTAGAGGCTCGAAGGGATGAGGTGGAGAATTGGAGACAAACCCCAATTTGATGAAATCATGGCAAGAACTGATACAAAATATAAAATCTTATGCCAAAAACTTTATGAACCTTAAGAATGTGAATTTCTAAACAGCCACAGCTAGGGACATCTTAACGAAAGCATTAAAAATCTAGGACAAAGAGGAAAACTTAAAAGCAACCAGACAAAATAAACCACCTTATCTCACAGAAGTAACAGTAAGACTGACAAGCGAGATCAAGAAAAAGAAAGCCACACCTCAGTTCTCAAAACAAAGAGAAAGCCTGCCAAGAATTAAGAGGCGTTACCTTTACTGCAGTCAACAGTAAGAGTGATGGCTGACTTGGCAACAGAAACAGCAGAATCCAGACAACAAGGAAGGACACCTTCAAAGTGGTTAAAAAAGCTAACATCCAACTGAGAATTCTACGCCCAGGAAAACTGTCATTTGAAGGCGAGGACTAGATACTTTTCCAAACAAACAAAAATCAGTGAACTAACTAAAATTTGCAAGAGGTGTCTACAGGCAGAATAAAACCGAGCCCGTACAGCAGTGCAGATTCAGGAGAAGTGAAAAACAAAACATAAGTGTGTAAGTACATGGGTCAATCTCAAGAGCTCTTTAGATTACCTCTATGCCATCAGCATCATCACCACCCTCTTTTGTGGCATTGAAAATATGTTTAGATATGAAACAGAAATAACACAGAAGGTGATAAAGGTTAAACGGACTGTGTTCTACGGTCATTAAGTCATTCAGGAAGTGGTAAAAGTGCTAATTATGTCAGGCAGAGACACGGCAATGCCTCCAGGATACATGTTGTAATATCTAGTTGGACCATTAGAATATAGCAACATAATGTTTAATAAGCTAAAAAGGGAGAACATAAAATCACAAAATTACATTGATTAACATAAAAACAAGTAAGACAGGAAAGAAAATGGAACACAGAAAGGTAAGACATGGAAGAGAAAACAAGTAGTAAAACTACAGATATAAACTCAAATATATCAGTACTTATAGAAAATATACATGGACTAAATACTCCAGTTAAAGAAAACAATGTCTGATTGGGTTTTGTAAGTCTATGCTGTAAAAGAAACCCGCTTTCTGCATACAGACACAGGCAAGCTGAACATCAAAGCATGGAAAAAGACTCACACAAGTCAATCAAGAGAATGTCAGGATACTATACAGACACTGGTCAAAGTCGTTTTAAAGAGAGATGTGTTACTAGAAATACGCAGGGATATCTTGGATAGTGAAAGAATCTACTGGGAAGACGGGACCATGTGAAATGTACGTGCACCTAATTAACATCTATTCAAAATATGTACAGCATAATTTATAGAAATAAAAGAGGAAACAAAAAATCTACAATTGCTTTGATAGGTTTTAACATGCCTCTCTTAGGAAATAACAGAACAGCGGACAAAATGCCAAAGAGGATACATACGCTCTCTGCACCATGATTAACAAACCTGACCTAATTTACATGAACACTGCACTCCACAACTGCAGAATTTGCATATTTTTCAAATATATATGAGACACGTAACATATACACATGTCAAAATGAAAATGTGTGCCATGCAGCTAAGCCATGTTTAAGAGAAAATTTATGGGCTAAATGTACATGTGAGAAAGAAAAACACTGAAACATCAATGGTCTGATCATCAACCTCAAGAAATTATATTTGAAAAACCAGAAAATCCCAAGCAGAAGGGAAGGGCTACAAAGGAAAAAGCTGAACATAATCAAATAGGAAATGCATGTCTAATAGGGGAAACCAACAAACCAAAGGTTAGCATCTCAAGAAGACTAATAAAATTGGGAAATTCATACAAAGATTGATTTAAAAAAAGATAAAGAAGAAACAAATTACCAATATGAATAATGTAAGAGATGACGTCTTTAGAGAACCTGCAGACACTAAAAAATTAATCAGAGAACATTATGAATAACTTTACCCTATAAGTATGGAAATTTACATGAAATTGGTAATTTTCTTAAAGCCCAAACTTCCCAAAACTGATAAAATAAGAAACAGAAACACGTTTCTTATAGAAACACTCTTATAGAGCCCACATCTCTTATAGAGCACTTTAGGTCCAGAAAGTTTTATTGGTAAAAATGTTCCAAAAGGTTAAGGAAGAAAGTGTCAGTCTTACACAAGGTCTTTTAGAGAACAGGAAAAGATCACTTCCTAACACTTGTGCATAAGGCTAGAAAAACCTCAACACCAAAACCTAACACGGACATTATAGGAAAGGAAAATTCAGGCCAATCCCTCTCACGAACATAGATGTACAATCCTTATCACATATTAATAAATCTTTTCAGTGACATATATAAAGGATAACAAAAATAATGCATTGTGGCCAAGCTGGATTTATTTTAGAAACACAAAGTTGGTTTAAAACTGGGGGGAAAAATCCATATAATTCATTCTGCAATGACTTCTGGTACCAACTACCCAGAGGGGGCCAAACCTCACAAGTCTTCCGCCAGACTGCTCTTACTAAGACCACAGCTTCGTGTCCTGGACTTTCTTTACTTCTGACCAGCAGGAATACAAAGTCAGGAGTTCCCACAACCAGCTTAAATTGATAATTCACTGGGATGACTCTCAGAACTCAGGGGAGTGCTGCACTTACAATTACAGTCTTATTATATAGCAAAAGCACACAAATCAGAAGCAGCCAAAAGGAAGGACACATCAAGTGGAGATTTGGAGGGTCGAAATGCAAAGCTTCCGATCTTCCCATGGAGTCCTAGACAGCATTATGCACTTCAGGCTCTCACGTGCGACAGCACTCCAGAGTGTAGCCCACCCGGGAAGCTCACCCAAGCCTTCGTGTTCAGAGTCCTAACCACCGGGGCTTGACCACGTCCCGATGACCCAGATGGGTCCTAAAGACCCCATCATACATCACACTGCTGGACTATCCAGTGGCCAAGGCCCTATCAAACAAGGACACTCCTGCCAGGCAGGACGTTCCTGGGGCCACAGCACCTCCCCAAAACCAAGGGCAAACCTCTCTCTGGGTCAGATTAATTCTTCACTACTCAACCCCATCAACAGAATGATGGGGAGAAACATCATATGATCATCTCAAGGTATATTTGCTGAAATTCAACAACGTTCATGACCTAGAAAAGATCTGAGAAACCTATGATTTCTGATTCCATATTTAAAGAGCTTGGAGTCACCACTCCACTCTAACAAGTAGTAAAGAGCTGACCAGATGGAAACGTGAACACCTCTCCTTGGCTCTGAAAGAGAAGGGAAGACACAGGGCACACCGTTGCCCCCACGACTGGAATGGAGACAGACAGGTGACCACAGGGAGTCATGGCTTCCAGAGCAGAGACCGGTGAGCTCTGAAGCAGGAAAACCTAAACTGTACGGAAGGAATTGCTGGTGGTGTGGAGTGGACAAAAACCCCAGGGAGACCCAGTGGCAGGGAGACCCAATCATGGCCGGCTCAAATTTTTTACTTCCAGGAGCTCAGCCAGGTCCTCACAGTAAATGCTGGAGACAAAATCATTCCTGCCTCCAGACGGAGGAGTAGAAAGGACGCGTTCTGAAACACCTCGGAGCTCTCTGCCCTTCTTCAACAAGGCCTGCCCTCAGAGGACACTAGTTAACCAGGGCCTGCCCTGCTCAGGTTTTACCACAGCCTACCCGACCAGGCGAAGGACGATACTCAGCTCCAGCTTACTCTAGCCATCCTGGCCCACTGAAGAGGGGAGAAGAACATCCGAGAAACTCTTGGCAAGTTCCCAGTTCAGATGTACAGGCTCCCTGAGAGACTGGGGCCTAACGGGCAGAATGTGGACTGCTTCCCTTCTCCCTACACCTCACCACCGTGCCACTAAAGGCTGTTTACGGCAGGCCCTTTCACCCTTTTCACGTCCAGCTATCAAGAAAAAAAATTACAAGGCACACTCAAAGGCAAAAATCACACTGTGAGGAGACAGACAAGCATAGAGTGAGACACGGCAGGAATGTTGGAACTATCAGACCAGAAATTGAAACAACTCTGATTAATATGTTAAGGACGCTAGGGGTGCCTGGGTGGCTCAGTCGGTTGAGTGACTTTGGCTCAGGTCACGATCTCATGCTTCATGAGTTCAAGCCCCACGTCAGGCTCTGTGCCAACAGCTCAGAGCCTGGAGTTTTGGATTCTGTGTCTCCCTCTCTCTACTCCTCCCCTGCTCGCTTGCACACGTGCTCTCTCTCTTTCTCTCTCTCTCAAAAATAAACATTTAAAAACATTTAAATAAACATAAAACATTTTTTAAAAATATGTTAAGGATGCTAATGGACCAAGTAGACAGCGTGTAAGAACAGAAGGGCAATGTGCACAGGGCTGGAAATCCCAAGAAGCAGCAAAGAGAAAGGCTAGAGACAACAAATACTGTGACAGAAACAAAGAACGCCTTTGGCAAGCTGATGAGTAGCGTGGACACAGCTAAGGAAAGAACCTCTGAGCTTGAGGACATTGCAATGGAAGCCTCCCAGTCTGAAAAGCAAAGAAAATAAAGACTGAAAGAAACAAAACAAAACAAAACAAAAACAGAACATCCAAGGACTGAGGGACAACTACAAAAGGTGTAACATTTGTAATGGGAATTCTAGAAGAAGAAAGAAAGGAACAGAAGAAATATTTGAAACAGCAATGACTGAGAGTTTCCCCAAAATCAGTGTCAGACGCAAAACCACACATCCAGGAAGCTCAGAAACCACTGAGCAGTATAAATGCAAAAAACAAAAACAAAAACAAAAACAAAACCCTCGACCTCAGCATGTCCTTTTCAAACTACAGAAAATAAAAGATACAGGGGTACCTGGCTGGCTCAGTCAGTTAAGTGTCTGACTTCGGCTCAGGTCATGATCTCACAGTTTGTGAGTTCGAGCCCCCATGTCGGGCTCCGTGCTGCCAGCTCAGAGCCTGGAACCTGCTTCAGATTCTGTGTCTCCCTCTCCCTCTCTGCCCCTCCTCTGCTCACGCTCTGTCTCTCTCTGTCTCTCAATAATAAATAAACTTTAAAAAAAATTAAAAAAAAATATACGGAAAAAATCCTTAAAAAAAAAGCCATAGAGGGAAAAAAAAAACAAAAACACTTTACCTACAGAGAAGCAAAGATAAGAATTACATCCAACTTTTCCAAAACTGTGCAAACAAGGAGAGTAGAGTGAAATATTTCAAGTGTTGAGAGAGAAAAAAACCACCAACCTAGAGTTTTGCATTCTGTGCAATTTTCCTTCAAAAGGGAAGGAGAAACAAAGACCCTCTGAGGCAAACAAAATTGAGGGGACTTGTTGCCAGCAGACATGCCTTCAAGAGACGTGAAAAGTTCTTTAGAGAGAAAGAAAGTAATCCAGGTCAGAGACTCAGACCTGCATAAAGTAAGGAAGAGCACTGAAGAAGGAATAAGTGAAAGTAAAATGAAAACTTTTATCTTATTCTCAATTGATCTGGTAACAGTTTGTGCAAAATAACAATGTACTTGATTACGTGTGCTATGCGTACTTCCTGCATTCTACGTATACAGGCATCTGCACTATCTGTGAAGTACATGTACTGTTACTGGAAAAGGGACCTGAATCGTCCTAAGTATATACTGCAAATTCCTGTGCAACCACTAACAAAAGTAAAAAAAGAAAGTATAACTGGGGCACCCAAGTGGCTCAGTCAGTTAAGGGTCCAACTTCAGCTCAGGTCATGATCTCACGGTTCGTGGGTTCAAGTCCCACATCGGGCTGTGTGCTGACAACTCAGACCCTAGAGCCTGCTTCAGATTCTGTGTCTCCCTCTCTCTCTGCTCCTTCCCCACTCATGCTCTGTCTCTCTCTGTCTCAAAAATAAATAAAAAAACACTTAAGAAAAAGAAAGTACAACTAATATTTTAAGGAGAAAAAAATGGAATCACATAAAATGCTCAGTTAAAACCAGAAAATGCAGAAAAATAGTGAAAGACAAAAATGGGAACAAAAAACACGGGTAATAAACAGAGTGCAGTAAGAAACATGGTAGCTATTAACCCAATACCAACAACCAATTCGAACCCCAATGGCCTGAATACACCAGGTAAGAGGCAGACTGTTGGAGTGGATCAGAATGTAAGACTTAACCTCTATGTTGTCTGAAGAAACCCACTTTAAAAATGAAGACACACAGAGATGAAAATTAAAAGGGATGGAGACAAATACACCATGCTACTACTCATCAAAAGAGAGCAAGAGAAGCTGTGTTAATTTCAGACACAGCAGACTCTAAAGTAAGAAAAGTCACCAGGGAGAAGTTAATGGTAGAACCCTGAAAACTTTCTGCCACGATTGGAAACAAGCTGAAGGTGGTCAATCACTATCCAAAAGTGTGCTGGAGGTCCTAACCCACACAGTAAGTGGTAAGTAAATAAATACAGCAAAACAATTGGAAAGGAAAAAGTAAAGCTCCCATATTTGATACAAATATGTAGAAAATTAAGAAAAAATACACAAGCTAATAGAATCACTAGGAAAATCCAGCCTCACCATTACATGCATGCCGATATACAAACACAACCACATTTTCCACACCAGTGACATGTAACTAGAAATTAAAATGGAAAGAACTGATGATATTTACAGTATCAGTAGGACCATCCAATGTCTAGGAATAAATCTAACAAAAGCTTTGCAAGACACCTATAGAAAAAAATATAAAAAATTACAAGAAATTTATAAGCGCTAGGTAAATGGAAGGATGTATCATGTTCAAGGATTTTAAGACTTGTTTCTGAAAAGACATAAACTTCCTCAAACTTATGGGCATGTTAGAGATTCTATTCAATCTCACCAAAATCCCAGCAGATTTTTTTTCCGGGGTAGAGGGGTTGTGTAGACTGGCAAGCCAGTTCCAAACTGTATGTGGAAAAACAAAAGCAAAAGAAGGGCCATGGTAGGCTTGGAAAGATGCAGAAAACTGTAGGATCACAAGACCAAAAGTAGTGACCCTGTGAAGCTAAGAGGTTAACACAGTGGCACCGGTGCAGGGTAGCAGGTCCTCCCACCTGGGCACTGCTGACACTGGACACTGGAGACGACGACTCTCCCCTGGGGCTGTCCCGTGTGCTGCAGGATGGTCAGCACCATCCCTGGTGTCTACCTGTTAGATGCCTACAGTACACACACACACACACACACACACGCACACACACACATTCTTTCTCTCTCTCTCTCTCTCTCTCTCTCTCTCTCTCTCTCTCTCTCTCTCTCATGACAACTAAAAAAAGTCTCCAAAAATTGTAAAATGTTCCCCAGAGGGGGCAAAATTACCCCCAGGTAGCAACCACTGGAATAGATCAACAGATCCCAAAAAACTACATGGAAAATGAGGAACAGACCACACATTCCTTGATTCATGACAAAAGCAACAACGTCTCACACTATAGACAAAACTCCACTCCAAATGACTCAGAGATCCGAATGTTAAAGGTGACAATTAAAACAAAGTCTCTGGGCGACAATATACGAGAACACCTTCGTGGCCTCAGGCCAAAGATTTCTTAAATAGGACACACACTAGCACACTAGCACCAACCACAGAGCGGAAAGATGACATACTTTATTAAAAGTTAGAATTTCTGTTTAGCAAATGACACATTATGGAGGAAAAAGCCAAACCACTATGCTGGAGAAGATATTTCTAACATAAATATCTGACAGGAACTGCTAACCAGAATAAAGAATGCACACAGGAAGAAAAGGCACACAACCCAACAGAAAAACTGGCCGAAGACTTGAGACACTTCTCGAAAGAGAATATCCACGTGGCAAGAAGCACAAGAAAGGGGCTCAGCCTCGTTAGTCATCAGGGAAATGCAAATTACGGTTAGGATGAGATACTACCGTGATTCTATCTGATGGCTAGAGCGGAAAAGTCAGATGATGTCTAGCGGGACTGCGGGTGTGGAACTGAAACACTCCTGAGATGCCGGCGGATGTGTGTATTGGCAGCACCCGCCACAGCTGAGCATACACCCTCCACGGGCTGGGAGAGTAGCTGCGGCCGGTGACCGCCCAGATCCCTGTAGAGGCCAGTACCAATCGCCCAGCTTCTGTGTTTGCCGACTGATGAAGGCTCGCACCTTTTCCAGAGAATGACTTCATCGACGGGAGCCATCTCATCCGGAAATGCCCACAGCGTGATGCGCACCCCTCGGGGCGGGCCCATGGCCAATGCCTGGCTGATTACAGGTTACGAAAGTCCTCCAGGGCTGACTGCGGTGTCGTTCACCTGGAGTCAGGCTCAGGTGGACGCCAACCAGATAGACGGGCTGGCTTGGCTTCTTGCCCTGGCTTTCCTCCTCTCTCTCTTCCTTTACAGGTTCCTCCAGAGAACAATGTTTCCATAAACCACCTGCAACGGCAATACCCTCTCAAGTTCCGCTTCTGGACACCGTGACCTAAAACAATCAGCAACTCGTCTCCTAAGTGGAATCCACTCAACACAAGCGTGTGTGCGTGTGCACCCAAAACACAAACAAGGATGCTCACAGCACTGCTCATCATAATAGGCATCCTGGCTGTCCAACAATAGCATAATGGATAAATCACCATCTCTTCTCACAGTGCAAACACACTACAACCACACGCAACATGCATGCCTCCCCCCAGACATAATGATGAGTAAAAGGCATCAGGCACAAAAGAAAGCATACTCCCTGATTACATTTACATAAAGCCCCAAACAATCAGAATGAACCCTAATGATATAACTTCAAGAGTGCTTGCCATCTGAGGTAGTATTGTGGGGGGCGGGGAGGGGGTGCAGGAGAGAGTAAATGTTCATTAACTCTATGAGTATCATTTATATACACCTGTGTATGTGTGTCATATTGTAATAAAATGCATTTTTTAAAAAAGGTCTTATTCTGTATTCAGTAATAGCTTCTAACAATGTACCACCTGCAGCAAGTTTACTGATAACACTTTTTTTTTAATTTTTTAATGTTTATTTTTGAGAGAGAGAGAGACAGACAGACAGAGCATGAGTGGGGGGAGGGGCAGAGAGAGAGGGACACACAGAATCTGCAGCAGGCTCCAGGCTCCACACTGTCAGCACAGAGCCCAATGCGGGGCTCAAACCCACGAACTGTGAGATCATGACCTGAGCCAAAGTCAGATGCTCAACCGACTGAGCCACCCAGGCGCCCCTACTGATAATTCTTTACAAGGGTTTCTTTCTAGTATTTTGTTATCCCTCAGGCCACTTCCCACTGAAAAGGGTCACTGGGTCTCAGGCAGGTTTTCTACATAAAAGTTAGCTACCACAGTCCAGAAAGACCTGTATCCAGGTTATTCCTAACCCCCCCGACTTCCCGACTGAGTCAACCCTGGCGCTTTTCTGACCTGCTCGTGCCTCCGGCAGATGTCCACTACATGCCCACTAGGCACCGGGCTGCTCAGGGCTCTGGGACGAAGCAGTGAAGCAGACAGGCATGGCCCTTGCTCTGGAACAGCTCACAGCCCAGACAGGGATCATACCCACAAACTATCCTTCACTGGCCGCCAGGGAGGCCTTTGGGGGCACGGTGGGATATGTTCTTTCAGAATCGTTTGCGAAAGCACATTCCTTTGTGGTGACAGCTTGTCGAGAAAGGACAAAGAGGAGCTGCTGGAAAGCTGCCTTTCTGGCTTTGTCTTCCAAGGATAATACGCAGCTGAGCACGAGACTATTGGCACTGAGCACACAGACCAGGGAGAAAAGGCTGCCTCAGATTTCACCTAAACCTCCAGCAGCTTTGTGCCCCCAAAGGGGAGTAAAGGGGTCTCCAAAGTGTCTGCGATTGAATTTCCTTCCAGCCCACCCGAACACTGCCCCAGGCTCACATTTAATTCCACTTAAAGAAAATTTTTGAGTATGACATTTCTCAGGTGCCTACACGTGTGTACACAAATCCCGTCTACACTCCAGCGTGACAACACCCGTAACAGAGAGCGAACACACAGGGGGGTGCCACCGCCCTGTCAGCTGACACCCGAGACACAGTGAGGGAAACTGGGAATAAATGTGGGCACGTCACATGTTCCACAAAGTATCAGCCGAATCTTATGGAAGTGCTGGTCCAACCCTTTTTTTGACCTACAAAAATGGTGGCTACACGGGGTTCTACCTAACATTCACTAAGCACATTCTCTCATTGGTCAGCGGAAAGCTCAGTGGATCTCCTTAGCCAACCACCTTTGCCACATCGATCCTGAGGAGACTTCCCGTTGGAAACACCTCAACTACCTGCACAAACTCGGCTCCGGGGGCCAGCGGGATTGAGGCGGGCCCCGTCTCCTTCCCTGTATTCCCCACAGCCACCTCTCCATAAACCAGCGGAGTGACCTTCCAAATAATCAAAGGCTGAGAAAGTGAATGAAGTATGTAGCGAGAAATGTCCCATTTCATTGCAGACATGGCTCTGATCCTATCTGAAAGGCATCTCGGTGCAGCCTCACCCAGAACACACAATCCCAGCGCCCACACCATGGTGTATTTTCATGCCTGGCTTCCCAGGAGAAGGCATTTCTGTCACGGGTTAGAAAATGCAAGCATTTCCACCTCCCTCTTAACGATTATAACATTGTGTGTGTGTGTGTGTGTGTGTGTGTGTGTGTGTGTGAATAGATTAGAATGGGAATCAGTAGGCAGAGTAAAGAAGATGCCCTCACCAATGCAGGTAGACACTATCCGATCCACTGAGAGCCCGAATAGAAGAAGAAACGCAGAAGGAGAGTAAATTCAGTCTGTCTGCTTGTGGTGAGGCATCCGTCTTCTCATGCCCACGGACACTGGTGCTCCGGTGCTCAGGCCTTCAGACCTGGACTGAACTATACCGCTTTCCTGGTTCTCCACCTTGTTGATGGCAGATTGTGGGACATTTTAGTCACATGAGTCAATGCCTACAGTAAATCTTTATGCACACAGAGACACAGATATATACAAAGATATATATAAGTATATATGCATATGCATGCATGTACGTATATACGCATATATGTATATATGCATGTATGTATATATGCACATGCATATATTTGTATATATATATACAAGGACACATATATATGTGTATATATGTATATACACACACATATATATACATCTGTATCTCCTATTGGTTCTTTTTCTCTAGAGAAACAGAATAGCCCTGTAATGACCCTGACTAATATACTAGGCTATTAATTAGGAAGATCTAAATAAATCCTCTGCCCTACTTCCCTTGTAGTTGAAAAGTCAAAATGTATATTCATTAGAATTAGGTTCTTAGAGTGTCCCCTGCTGTGTTGATGTCAGGGGGATTTATCTATACTTCCTGATGCTTGAATAAAATCATTCTAACCATGGGTTTTGCATATCGCTCTCAAGGAAGACCTTAATGCTCATGCAATTCAAATCGCCATTCAGCTGTCTGTAATTTCAGTGACAACTGTCCCCTTCACACATATGTACACCACTAATCAAAGACACAGCATGAGTCTAAAGGGTAGGGAGATGATCCTCCGGTGGCAAATTTAGGGATTCTCTACAGCAGTAGACTTCAAACTGAATACAAGAGGATCTTGTTAACTGAGTATACATTAACCCAATCCCCAGTTACAAGGTTGTGGAGCAGGGGGTGAGCGTAACATAAAGACAGTCACCTACAGGTGACTGTGCGAATATTAGCCCCTTTCAAACATCCCAGCCCACTTCCAGCTCCTGCCCCTGCCCACTGCACCAAGGCTTTATCAGCCAGTTCCTTCCTTCAGAGGCAGATGTTGGCAGCATCTAAGAGGATAAGGCAAATCGGTTTCAAAGGAAATGTGAAAATCTTGCAAATGATGCCGGATTTTATGAAGTAGATAACGGTGATTCCAGAAGACACAGAATCTCATCCGGAAGCCCTCACATATGAAGAAGACATGGCGGAGTCAAGAACTGAAAAGCGTATGTACAACGACAACGCAGACATTTTGAAAGAAAAATTGTTTGAATTGAGACATGTTCTTGGCAGAGTGGTCATGGCCACTTCATGAGGGGCGATTAAAACACCCACATGTCTGTAAGAGGAGGATGGGTAACCAAAACAAAGCTCAAAAGTAACTCTGATGTTGAGGCGGACATAAGGTACAAATGCTCGCTGGAGCCTCTGTGGCCGGGGTGTGGGGCTGCCCTGCAACGCCGTCACCCCTTGCGGTGGGGGATCCCGAGGTTCACCTGTGGCCTGGCCCCACGCGCAGTCTTGGAGGAGGTCACCGAGAGGACTAGCCTGCCGGCCAAGGGGAGGAATCGGCGGCTCCTGACCCCTCCCTTGTCCCTGGGAGGTGGATCTGCCCACCCTTCCCCCACGCGGAGCCCTTCCAAGGAGTCAACCTCGAGAGGGCGCGAGGCCCAGAGGCCATGGGGGCCGAGCAGTGATGGAGACCAGTTGCGGCCTGTCTCTCAACGCGAGGTTCCACAGGCAGGGGCAGGATCTCCTCAACTCCCGCCCCCCCCCCCCAGCGGCCTCACAGGGAGGTCCCCTTGCTTATGAACCCTGCCACCTACCTAACCACAGCGGCCTGCGGCTTCGGCTCTCCTTGTCCTCGCGGAGCACCTGTCTGCAATTTCCCCGCGAAGTCCCGAAGGCGCAGGCCCCACAAGCTCCGCCCCAGCTTGGGAGGGATGGAGCGCAGATGAGCCAATCAGCTGGGCCGGTTTCTGGACACGTGGCCCAGCCCCAGCGCAGCCTGAGCCGCTCTCCGCGCTCGCGCTTGGCGCCGTCACCTGGGCTGGCGGGATGGCTACCGCTACAAAGAGAGAAGTGGCGGCCTTCGCCTTCCCGAGGCAAGCGCGGGGGCGAGACCCGGACTGGCTGTCGACCGGCTGTGTGCCTCAGGACTCGCCCCCGCCGCGGCCGGCCGCCGCCCCAGGGCCTCCCGGTGCCTTCCTGGGACCCGCGGACCCAGAGCGAGGCGTGCAGCCGGTGGATACGTGCTTCCGGATGCTGAAGACAAAACTAAGGTAAAATGTCTCATTAGATTTTGTTCCTATTGATTACATGTGCAGGTGGTAATAGTTTGGACATCATCAATATTAAGCCCAGCTCTTTGGTTTTTGGGTGTGACGGGGCTGCTGGAATCTCGAACGTTGCACGGGTGGCACTTCTGTAGACAAAGCGGGAGTACAAGGTGGGTGAAGCGAACGCGTACGGTGGCCGGGCGGTACTTTTGTCTAGCCCAGACCGCGTGGGCGCGCGGCGGGTGTAAACCCCGCGCTCGCCACGCTCTCTGAAGATATATCCGAAACAAAGGATCGCTCAAGCTGCTCCTTGGGGATGCGTGCCAGGGAAAGGGGGCGCCTTTTTGCCGTCTGGATCCAGATGGACCGGCTGCGGGGTCTCCGCGCGGGTTTTGCAGAGAAGGGTTTGGAGTTCCAGGACAAATGAGGAAGGGGAGAGAAATCAGGCGAGTGTCAGAGGCACCCCCGCTGGAGAAGGGTGGGTGGCGACAGTGGTTATACTGAGAGCAGGATGACCTTCTGTTCCACCGGAAGTTATTTTTAATTCTTCACCTGATTTCAAGGCAGAGGTTTTCCTCTTTCTCCCCACTCTCAAGTCTAGTACAAAAAAACCCAAGTTTGCTATATTCGCATATGTTGTATGTGAATAGGGTCAGTGTATGGAACTGGTAAAGAAGTTTGGTTCTTTTTTTTTCTGGATCCACATGGAGCAAAACAGCCCGCATTCAGCGAAACTGCTAGCCAGGAGGCGGCGAAGGCGCCAGGATAGGGTCCGCACTGCTCTTCCCTGCCCCACTCACCACTCTCTTCCACCCGCTGGAGACACAAGAAGGTTCCCCCGCCCCGCAGAGCATGTGATGGCGGCCAGGACTGACCTTGCTTACATCTCTGAGGACTGGGAGGTCCCAGCCAACATCAGGAACATAACAGTAAAGGCCTAGCAATAATGACAAAAAATAATACCCTGAGAATTATTTAGTAATTTCGAACTACAATAGCTCTTCCTTCAGAAATGCTTGAGATTGGCATCTATTTTGCTCTAGAGAGAACATTCCTTATTAGGGCAAAGTGAAAAGGAAAGCAACAATACCCCAAAAGAGGCAGAAAATGAAAAGCCACAAGCTTCTACCGGCGTAGAGAATGCAATTTCTCTTTGCTCATTCAAGAGCAACTGGAATATACCGACTACTCCATAAACAGCCGCTGTGGACTCACATGCTTTATCCCCGTCATTACAACATCAGTGTGTGCTGCCGAAAATGGCCAATTCTATAGCAAAGAATCATTCCCCAGGGAAACATCTGGGCCTCGTTGCTGTAGAAAATGCTTTGGAAACAGCATTGGGTCTCCTCCCAGATTCCTTAGGCTTCTGCCCAAGATGTGACCTGAGTTGTTTCTTTCAGAGTCCGTATAAAGGACGTTTTTACCTAATCTAGTCCAGATTCCTACTGCTTATTCAAAAGGTGTGTCCCTGAAGAGTTAAATATGCCCCATCTCCTGTCAACTCACCTGGTAACCCGCTGTTTAAAACTAGCCATCAAGCTCAGTAACAACGTCTACGGAACCCACGTTGTACTTGGGCTGTGCCGTGCCGTTTACGAGCAGCTTTCCGTTTTATCGTCACACCACCACCAGGTAGGTGTTTTTTATTACCCTCACTTTACGCTTGAGGAAGGGAGAAGCAGAGAAGTTGGGGAACTCCCTTCCCAGAATGGCAGAGCAGGCAGGAAGAAAGCTGGGTCCACCAGCGGGATGCTTGTCACCCACACTGTGCCCCTTCCCGATACACATGGCTTGTGGTGATCACCTGTGAGCCCATTTGGACTACTCATTTGTTAACCTGGGGTAGCGGCTTCCAGCTTCGAGGTGTAACAGAGATAAGTAAAGTCAGGCCCCTGATTTTAAGAAATTCTCCATCTGCCTGAGAATTATTTTGAAATGCAAAGGATCAAACCCTCATTTACTTGGTTTTTGAATTTGAAATGCCTTTTTGTACTGGTTTCCTGTAGTAGGGCTTGGGGTTTTGTTTGTTTTCTCTGAGCTTGGAGGCAGATAGGCCTGCAATCACAGACTGTAACTTTTTCATTGTCTCGTTTTCTATTATATTTTGAATTGAGAACCACCCTTTCTGCGAACTGTTCCATTTGCACCTGTCTGCTGCACACACACAAGCCCCAAACGATGGGGAAGTAAAAGTTTTGTCAAACCAGTTCTGTGACATTGGTGCATTTTACTGATTTCTGACTTGTGTTAGTGTGTATGTAGCCGGGTCTAAAGAGGCAGTGCAGGCTAGAATCAACTTTATTTCACTTGTACAGTGTCTTAATTCTAATTGAATCAATGGTTTAAAATTAGGAGATTTTCTGTAAAAACGCAGAGTTCTGGTTCCTTTTGAAAAATCAGAAGCTCTAGGGGCGCCTGGGTGGCGCAGTCGGTTAAGCGTCCGACCTCAGCCAGGTCACGATCTCGCGGTCCGTGAGTTTGAGCCCCGCGTCGGGCTCTGGGCTGATGGCTCGGAGCCTGAGCCTGTTTCCGATTCTGTGTCTCCCTCTCTCTCTGCCCCTCCCCCGTTCATGCTCTGTCTCTCTCTGTCCCAAAAATAAATAAACGTTGAAAAAAAAATTAAAAAAAAAAAAAAGAAAAATCGGAAGCTCTAGTAACACAGCACTGAGCCCACATGGCGACAAGGGCCAGAGCTGAATAGTAGCCATCCTTTTTGGGAGAGTCGGCTACTTCCATTCCTCTGTCCCTGCCACCCTCTCAGGGTTTCCCTGTCACCAAGGGCATCCCGCCAGTGCTCTTTTCTCCTGGTATGAGAGTATTCCCGTACCTGTGTCTTTATCCAAAGGTGAAAACTAAAACTCGATCTTCGTGAAATAATCTTCGTAATTACTTTTTGTATCTAGCCTGCCTTGCTCATTCACTTTGCCTGATCCCCCCACATGGGTTCTCACTTGTGAAGGAGATAAATTGTATTCCACAACAGACCAGTGGGAGCATGTGTCAGCAGGTCCTCCGTGGAGCATAAAAGCATGTGACTAAAAGCTCCATGTTTCCCACATGGACAAGTTATCTCTTGCTGTGCAACAAAACCTTCTCAAACTCAGTGGCTTAAAACAGCCATCTGTTGGCTTGTGATTCTGTGGGTCAGCAGGTTGGGTTGGACTCAGCTAGGCAGCTGTTGTACTGGTCTCACCTGGGCTCAGTCACGCATCTGATCACCTGGGGGTCAACCACCCGCCTCGCGTGTCTGCAGGTCGGCTGGATGTAGGTTGAGGCAATAAAAGTCACTAGCTTTTGTGTCTTTCATCATCTAGAAGACTAGCCCTGGCTTATTCCTGTCATGGCTCTTGTGGGGTTCCTGCATTAGTTTCCCCAGTTTGCCATAGCAGAATACCACAGACTGGGTGACTTCAACAACAGAAACATTCTCTCATGTTCAAAGGCTGGAAGTGCAAGAGCAAGGTTCTGGGAAGGTTGCTTTCTGGTGAGACCTTGAGTCCTGGCTTTCAGACAGCTGCCTTCTTACTGTGTTCTCTCATGGACTTGTCTGTTTGCACACACACAATGTGCTCTCTGTGGCATTTCCTCTTCTTCTAAAGACACCAGCCCTATTGGATCTGGACCCTGCTCTTACGACCTCATTTACCTTAAGTAGTTTTTTTAAGGGCCCCACCCCTAAGTATATTCACATTGGGGGTTAGGGCTTCAAACTATGAATTTGGGGAGGACAAAGTTTAGCCCGGAACAGTTCCCGAGAGCAACCAGAAGCCAAGCCCCTGTGTAGCATTCACTCTTTTCTCATTGATCAAAATAAGTTCTGTAGCCAAGCTCTGAGTCAGTGTGGGAGGGAACTACCCACATGCATGGGTACAAGGAAGCATGAGCAAATGGAGAGCCATGATAGCAACAACCCACCAGACCCCAGGCCAATTCTCTTGAACAACCTTATACTTTAAATTGTTTTATTTAAAAAAAAATTTTAATGTTTATTTGTTTTTGAGAGAGACAGAGACAGAAGACGAGTGGTTAGGGGCAGAGAGAGAGGGAGACACAGAATCCGAAGCAGGTTCCAGGCTCTGAGCTGTCAGCGCAGAGCCCGACGCAGGGCTCGAACTCGCAAGCTGTGAGATCATGACCTGAGGCGAAGTCAGTCACTCAACCAACTGAGCCACCCAGGCGCCCCTAAATTGTTTTATTTTAAATCAACGCAGTGAGAGTTACTGTGGCTCACTATCTAACGTTCCCTTGTGATGTTCTAGGCAGATCTTGGACACCCCTTCCTCTTCCCATGGCTGGTTGAGGGACGGACATGGACCCAGTGCTGAACAAAACAAATGTTTACTGGGGGTATCTGTAGGGAAGCTTTTCATGCTCCCAAGGGAAAGGAGAAGAGAAAGTCCCGTCTTCTTTCAGACATTGTTGTATGTGGGTATGATGATGCCTGAGCAGCTATAGCCACATCACTGTCCACTTAAGGATGAAGTCCACACCCAGAGGGAAAGGGAGCCCAGATAAATGCAGATAAAGGCTCCTGATGTCCATGCCTGGATCCCACTTTGCCTCTGGATTTCTTCTGCCCGGCATCATATTTGTCCTTATTTAGATTGGCCTGAGTCACTGTGTTCAGTCACTTGCTGCCTAATGCATGGATAGTAATTGGTTTGGCCAACCCATGAGGAGCCATGGAGAGCACACAGGCTTCCTGAGGAGCCTGGGACCCTGTCCTCACACTGGCCTTGGGCAGGCTCCTGTCTCCACTTCCTTCTCTGAGAAATCAGAAAATGCCTATTCTATAAGCCCCAAGCATACCTTTATGATCAGATGAGATAATGCATGTGAAAACATTTCAAAATGTATAAATTGTCAAATCAATGTAAAGAAAAGAGAAAACAGCCTCTTTAAGATGAAAGGACTGACAGCTAATAGCTAGAATTATGTCATATCAGCAATCCATCCATTAAGTCAGTAAGAGGACTTGTCAAATGTGTTTACTGCTACAGAGAATGAAATAACCACATACTATATAACAGACCTCTGCCTATAATTAACTTTTCAATTAAATAAAGACAGTGTTAGCATTGTGTGTGAGCAAAGTGGTTAAAGGGTGGGGGCAGTGAGCAGAACGAGTCTGTATCAAGTTAGGATAATTTCAGCCTCAAGAAGCCAACACCCAACTTCCCCTGACTTAGGAAATAAAAGAATCTATTGGCTAAACTGTAAAGAGTCAGCAACAGGGCAACTACCAGATTTCCAGGGAAGTGTGATTCCGTGGCTCAGTGAGAGATTCAAGCACCCCATTTCCCTCTCTCTGTGCCTCTGCCTCTCATGGTATCAGCCCCACATTCACAAATGTCCAGTCAGTAATTGCTGGATGCATGATCAAGGAAATTGTATGTGTAGTCATTGCACTTTGCTGTGGAGGAAAAAAAAAAAAAGCATGGTTCGATGCAAATCTTTAAAGTATATCCCAATTTTTATAATCTTGACTCAAGGTTCTGTTATTTTTCAATATTTTGGGAGCTTCAAGAACTGGATAAGACCCAAGACTTGCTTGATCATGGAAACATCCTGTGGTACTGATGCAGCCAACGGTTAGTTCAGAAACCACTTGCTTGGAAACTCTCGTCCTGGAGTGCAGCTTGTCTTAGTTTTGGTAAACACGCATTTGCAAACCTGCATTAGCCGAGAGGAGTTGAAATGCCCCAGCATCAGATCCCCACCTCCACCTCACACATAAAGAAATCTGTACCTGATGCGATAGCAACTGAGACCAATTCTAAAATCTCCCACTGAGATTTAAGGGAGTTTATAAAAAGAAGGAAGATCTTGTTTACATTAATTTGTTATCATCCGCAGTGGTTAGAATGCTCATTAGAACGGCATTTATAAAGGATTTTAAATTGGCTCAGGTCTTCTGATCCATTACATGAGTGATTTCCCTACACCAGCCAGAGATGTTAAGACAATGGTCTTTATACCCATGTAAATATTTTCATGCTGATTTCTACGTTGAAGGTTGACAGTGAGCTTGGTGTATAGGAACCAGAGACAGCTAAGTGCTAACAAGCATAAGCCACATCCCCAGGGTTTTGAACAACCATGGTCTGGTCTTTCTCAGTCCAATTGAATATGTATTTCTGTACATAAGCCAAATACCAAATGGAAATCATATTAGCTATGCAGAAATATCAGCAAACCTCAGTATCCAGTCAAGCAGAAAGAAACCACTATCAATTAAAGACTATCCTGATGCCACATAACATCAGACAAAATAAACTCACCCATTTCAGAGATTTACACCTATGCTTCCTAGTACTAAGGCGCATTGGGACAAAAGTCTTAAAATCAAATACTATTTTTATCCTGTTCACTCTGTCAGTAGATCTAGAATAAATCTCCGTTTGTTTAAACACAAAAAGTTTCCCTTTATTTGAATTATTCTTTTGAGTCACTTGATAGAAGCAGGTCATAAGACACCAGGAGCCACATATTTGTATCCCCAGTTATCTGGATGTTCTGAGACCAATTTCCAGTGTCATTGTTGGGGGGTTTCCCCCAACACACCCCTAAGCAATCCTTCAGGACTCCAGTTTGGTGGGTGTCCTATAATTCAGCTCAATTCTGACAGTGTCTGCTGGGACACAGCATCAGATTCCATGGGTGAAGGGCTCAGTCCTGTGTGACACCCTCCCCTTCCCCACTTCAGATGCCAGTCACAAGCCCAGATTGTTAACCTGACCAACCTAGATGGGGTACCAATAGGAGGTTCCGACAACACCTTCCTTGGGCTCAAATGATTTGCTAGAGCAGCTCACAAAATTCAGAAACATTTTACTTAATTACTGGTTCATTGCAAAGGATACTAGAGGTTATGAGTCACCAGCCAGATGGAAGTGCTGCACAGTGCGAGGTATATGGGAAGGGGCACGGAGCTTCGGTGCTGCCACCAAGCACACCACTCTCCCCAGCTCCACGTGTTCACCTGCCCAGAAGATCTCCAAGCCCATCCTTTGGGTTTTTATGGAGGCTTCATTCGATTGGAAGGATCCATTAACTCTTTGGCCAATGGTGATTGATTCAACCTCCACTCCCTTTCCCCACCCCTGAGAGCAGAGGGTGGGACTGAACATTCCAGCCCTCTCCTCACAGGGTTGGTTCCCCTGGCAGCCAGCCCCCATTCTTGGATGCAGCCCAAAAGTCACCTCATTAAAATAACAAAAGACATCTGTAGCTCTCAACTCAGAAATTCCAAGGGTTTTAGGAGCTCTGGGGGAGAAAAGGGGACAAAGTCCAAATATATATATATATATATATATATATATATATATATATTATTATCAATCTCTGTATTACACCAGTGCACATTCATATATTTCTGTTTGTATCCCCAGTGCACGGCAAATCATCTAGCATACAGTAGGGCTCAACACATGTGAGCTAATGTTTTATTAGTTAAAACTACCCACCTGTACAAACACTTGACTGAACATCTTCTCCAAATACCACCTTTCCAAGGCGGCTGACCACATCTTTACGGGTGTGTCGTAGGCATTGTTTGACCAGGTAGACAGTTCTAGGGCAGCATTTTTCATGTTCTCCGATAAAGTCATTCCATCATGTACGACCTTTGACAGTGCTAAAGCGAGAATAAATAAGCAGCTGTTAAATGCTGCCCCTCAGGGAAGATATCTGGTGGGGATTTACTTTACCATTCCTAAATTCTCACAGAACAAAAGGTTTTGTTTTGTTTTTTGTTTTTTTCATAAACCTTTAAAAAACACTGAAGATCTGCCAGAAAAGGCACATCTGACAAAGACTGGCTTTGTATCCTCCTCGGAAAAAACAAAACAGATCAGGAGTTTGGCATCTGTTTTCTCATCAAACTTCTCCTCCTTCTACCCCTAAATACAGAGCACCAAAGCTTCCAAGTCAGCCCTGCTACCACTCCCTTAACCTACAAATGACCAGGCTGGGCCACACCATGTATACTGACTTTGTATCGCTAAAACTACTTAAAATTCTGCAGTAGATGCCTGATATTTCATCTGCCTGCCTGGCATGCATTTCCCCTTTCCAAGTAGCAGGCTATGAGTTTCTGTCAAAGAACCACCCTCCATCATTTATGGGTTGAATCCATAATATATGTTCCACAGGTATGCAGAGGACCCAAGCTTGACCAAGGGACAGCATGCTCCTGGCCAAGCGATGTATTTGGGGACACAAATGTGACAGAAGCAAGGCAGACACAAAGCTGGTGCGCCTCCCCTGTGGCCGAAGCTACCGGGGACCTTTCTACCAGGTGGAAAGAGCTTGCCAGGAACTGAAGTTGGCACAGAAAGCAGAGCCAAGAGACAGGAGGGACATATTCCTGGAGACATCACTGTGCATCTGGTCAACCATACCTAAGAAGCTAGCCTCTGGTTTTGCCATCCAATGAGAAAGTATATTCCTTCTTAAACAGAAAATGAGCCTATTTTTTTGAGCTGGATTTCAGTAACAGGTACCTGGAAGACTTTAGAACAACAATATCTGTAGGGAAGTCCACGGAAAGACCTTTTAGGGAAAATAAATCAATTAAGTTTTGTAAACAAGCTAATTAGATGAGGGATAGGTTAGGGCTGTTTGAGCACAATCCTTTTTCACAAACTTAATCTAATGTCTTACAGTTGTAGACATTGTGGAGGTATTTATCTTGTAGTGTTCTGAAACCATCATTTTTATTCTAAAATTAGCCTAGTCCTATATCATACATTTAAAAAAGTTGTGTCTTTATTAACCTCTAGTTCTTCCAAATTCCCATTCTAAAGGACTCTTAGTATTTCCCCGTAATGACAGATGAAAGTGATGAGAACATTACAGCACAATTAGTAGTTGGCCCAAGAAAACAGAATTATTCTTTGCTGCCTTTGTATAACTGTTTCAAATGCTTAATATTCCCAGTGATTCTGAAGCTCTTTGCTCACACTACTTCTCTGTAGCATAAGACGTAATCGTTGTCATTTTTTCATGTTTGAAGAGTCTTTTCCATTGTAGAATTATGTAGCTGATACACCAGCTAGTAGCTGGCATATCCCCTATTAGATAGAAGTTGCTTTGGATCAACTTCACTTAATTCAGAGTAATTCAATTATTCTGAAGTGATTAATTTAGAGAAGAAAAGAGAAATATAGAGTCAGGTTAGGTTACCTTATATACCCAAGGGAATTATGAAATTCTAAAATGGAATAATGGACATATGGCAAGGATCAATAAAATAATAGACCATTTCTGAGCACTGAAAATACATGTCTCTTGTTGAGTCTTCAAAATGAAAGGGTCCCAAGGACCTAAAAAAATTAGTGAAAGTGCAAAAAATCCTACATCTGTTGGGCATTCTGGTAAGCTCATTTTTTTCCAGAAATAGCTCAGCGTATATCTCCAGAAGATAAACAATTTTAAAAATAATCATAACACCATCATCACATATAACGGATAACAATAACTTCTTAATATCTTTAAATACCTAGTGAATATTAAAATTTCTCAGACAGCCTCTTTTTCTTTTTTTACATCGCCTTACTTTTTCTCAAATTAGGATCCAAACAAACCCACACCTTGCAGTTAGCTAATATCTCCTAAATCTCTTTGTCTATAGGTCCTCAGCCTCTCTTTAACTTCTTTGCCATTAGTTTCGCTGATTGCATCCCTGTGGTGCCAGGTACAGTATTTTGGCAAGAAAACTCCGTAAGTGGTGTCATCTGTTTCCATCAAGAGGTAAAGGATGTCTGGTGGTTTCCCTCTTTGTGATGCCAGTAGTCATTGGGAGCGATGGCATGGTTCAATGATTTCACTTGAGGTTGAAAAATTGGGACGTTCTGATTCTGTCATTCCATCATCATTATTGAGTGGGACTTCTTCAACATAAAGAGAAATCTTCTCAAGTAAACCATTTGGTTACTCTGAGGTACAGTGCAAAATGAAGGCAGGGAAAATGCTGGATTCTTTCCCGTTATTTGCTAGTTTTCAGAATTACAGGCTGATTCTCTTCCATCCTTCAGAAGAAACCAGTTACTGTTGTCATTACATCTTCTATGCATGGTTTTATCAGACCTGATGTGTTCCAATCCACTGTGTCATTCTTATTGGTGCTCCCAGTGAGCCATCTCTGGCTGGGGAGTCAATTTAAGCAGGCTGTCAAGCCCTCTTACCCAGGAGCCTTTTTTCTCATTTCCTTTCGTAAGATAAGATGATCCAGTATCTTCACGTACATTTCCAGCCCCGGTTCTGGAATCAGCCATTTCTCTAAGGAGCTCTGGTCTGTTTCTGTGGAAAATCTCGTTGAGTGATCCCAGTATGGATGCGCTAGGAGCATCTGTCGCTGCTAGATTGCTCCTGGTTTCTGGGCTTGTTCAGTGGACAGAGGTAGGAAATATGTGTTGTAAGAGAAAATGCATCGGGAAGCTATACTGATATTTCCAGCTCAAATTTAAGGTCGCTGGTTTTTATTTAAATTCTATTTTTCGGGGCGCCTGGGTGGCGCAGTCGGTTAAGCGTCCGACTTCAGCCAGGTCACGATCTCACGGTCCGTGGGTTCGAGCCCCGCGTAGGGCTCTGGGCTGATGGCTCAGAGCCTGGAGCCTGTTTCCGATTCTGTGTCTCCCTCTCTCTCTGCCCCTCCCCCGTTCATGCTCTGTCTCTCTCTGTCCCAAAAATAAATAAACGTTGGGAAAAAAAAATTTAAATTCTATTTTTCACTCTTAAGCTGAATATCTTATTCACTGATGACATTAACATAATTCCTTGTTTCATCCTATAATTTACTTAAGTAGCTTCTAAATAGAAACACCAATATAATAATTAACAATATAATTACTGAAAAGGAAAGAAAATTTATTTGGTGTTCTCTTTGTCCTTAACATATATCCAACTAAGATATATAGCCAAATGGTTTTTGTTTTGTTTTGTTTTTATTAAATATTTATTTATTGTTGAGAGAGCGTACTTGCACATTTGAGCAGGAGAGGGGCAGAGAGAGAGGGAGACAGAGAATCCTAAGCGGGCTCTGCGTGGAGAGCCCCACATGGCACTTGAACTCATAAATGGCAAGATCATGACCTGAGCCAAACCAAGAGTTGGACACTCAACCCACTGAGCCACGCAGGTGCCCCAAATGACTGTTTTTTATATTCACTTAAATTAATGCCTCCCTGTGTGGCTTAAACCATTGACTCAGTGCATAGGTTCATTTCTTTTCATTTTGTGTTCGATTGTGAGGAAAGATTACATTAAAAGCAAAATCTCACCAAACCACAGGTAATAATTTCTTTAACATTTAACATACGTGATTCTTGTCATTTCTATACATAAATGTTATTACAAAAAATGGAATCATGGTTGCATAAGGCTTTATTTTTGCTTTATTCCCTCCAAAGTAGATCATAAGCCTCTTCCCAGGTCATGAAAACATTTCTAAATCACTGTTTTAGCAGCTTCATAGTATTCTATCGATTAGGTGAGTTGTAGCTCTCTGAGCTAACCTTCTGTTGTTGACCATTAAAGTGCTTATGATTTTTCACAATTTTAAACAACACTGTGATGAATATCTTTGGAACTAAATGTGTTCACACATTCCCAGATTACTACTGTAGCATAAATTACCACAAATGTATTCACCGAGCCAAAAAAATAAAAAATAAAATAATCATTTTGAGACTTTGGCGTCATGCTGTTGAATTGTTCTCCTAAAGTGTTTGGAACATCTCACATCCCTAAATTCTCACCAACGCTAGGGGTTATAATTCATTTTTTAATTTAGAAGGTAATTTAGCATATAATTGTTGATTATGTAGACATTTCTTTAAATGGATCACTGTAGGTATTCATCTATTCACTTTGCAACCAAAATGTAATTTAGCTTTTACCACCTGCCACGCCCTCCTGGACACAGCTCTGTCCACTACAGACACACCCCTCCCCTCGTGGGGCCCAGAGTCCAGGGGAAAGAAGCTTGAGTAAGTAAGGTCGGAAGGAGAAATGCAGGGCATCGTGAAAGTGCGCGCGATAGGGAGACCAGGCTAGTCAGGGCTGGCGGGGGGGGGGGGGGGGGGGGGGGGGGCGGAGCAGGAAGGATGTGGAGGTTTACACTGAGGCCCAACCCACAAGTGAGCTATAACTTGGGACAAGCAGGTGATGTGAAGGAAGAACACCCCAAAGGGACACAACAGCACCTGCAAAGATCCTGAGGTAGGACTCATGTCTTTCCCTAATATGCAAAGACCTCAATCATGAGACAGAATACAGGCCTATTGTAAGCAGGACCCAGTTTGTAGGAAACAGAGATGCACTCAGAAAGGGGAAAAAGGAAAAAAGAGCGGCTTCAGCACCTTGTCTCCGACTCCGCCCCCCTCCCCGCCTCTGCTTCCAGTGTCCATCCTCCTCTCCAACAAAAGCAGCAAGTGCCTCTCCGTCACCCCTCACGTCACCCCTCACGTCACCCCTAACGTTCTCCCCGCCAAACCATGGGATTGAGGTGATTCACAGCAGCTGTGCATCCTGAGCAGATTAGAAAGAGAAATCTTTATAATTACATGGGCTTGCTGTTATTTAAATATTTACCAACATTAAACACCAAAGGGCTGCAAATGATCCAGGGATTCATATTGTTCTAAGCTAATATTCTTTGTACAGTATTATGCAAATTGCATAAACTTTATTTTGTTGTTGCTGCAAGCAGTGTATCCCAAGGCAGCCATTCACTAAGTTGAAACAGATAAAGTTTTAATAATAAATAGTGATGATGAATAAGTCACAAAGTTTGTGCAATGCTAATGTACTCGCTCACCCTAGGGTAGTTTATTAGATAAACAAGTAACATTTCCTGATTTGCTTTTGCTCAAGTGGCATCGTTTTCCTGGAAATGTTTGCACAATAAATTATTTCAACCCATTAGGTGTTAACGGACAAATCATAGTCACTTGCAATCTGTCGTGAATTGCTGAGAATTGAGATTTAAACACTGAAATTATACATTAATTTTGCTTTACAAAAACAAAGCCGGTTAAGAGAAATTAAACTTGGTTGAAATGGGAACAAAACAGTATGTTTGATGCTGAATATTTTAAGCCTGCAAAGGAGGCTGTGAATGGTTTCATTAATATTCAGAACACTTGGGCATTCATGGCAAGGAGAAAATGCAAATGCCGGCACCCTGCCTTGGGAATACCCAAGAGCAGCAATGCAGCCTTGCAGGCAGTGTGTTTGCCCGCATGATGCCTGTGCAAGTTCAGGATGGGTCAGGGCCCTGCTCACCTGCGTGGTGATCTGAAGCAGGCCGACCTGCCTGGTGGTGTCTCCAGGGCAGAAGTGATTCTGTGCAACAAGGTATCCTCTGTGTTCATAACAACCCGCTTCAGTGTAGAAGGGTGATTAGAAAGTATCTTGGAAAATAACATCCGATAGCAAGTAGCTGGGAACGACCTCGTTGTGCATCAGAGGGACAGGGACGAGAAGAAAGTGCACCTGTACAGAACGGGTCTCCACAGGTAAGAAAGAGAAGGAAGTCAATCCATGTGGTCTGAATTCAATTTCCAAGATAAGGTGTTTTTTTTTTAACTTGCAGTATGAATTTTATTTGATAAAATCATACAGCAATGTGCACAAAACCGTAAGTGGTGATGAATTTGCACAAAGTGCACACACAGTGGTACCCAACATCCATATCAAGTGTCAGAGTATTACAATACACCAGAGCCCCCTCCCGCTTTCTCTGTCTCCCTCACACCCAGGGTGACCACCATCCTGACTTCTGACATCAGAGATTAGTGCTGGAAGCACCTGCCCTTTCATGTTTGGATTCTTTCCATCAGGGGTATGTCTAGGAGAGTTGTCCACATTGTTATTGTATAAATATGCTACAATTTATGTACTCATTCTCCTACTGATAGATACCTGGGTTCTTTGCAATTTTTTGGCTATTACAAATAGTGCTGCTTTAAATATTCTTGAACATATCTCCGGTGACTGTGAAAGTGTGTGTTTTTAAAGTAAACATAGCCAGGTACAGATCAGAGTGTTTGGGTACATCCACATTGGTATGGGGGGGTGTACATAAAAGGGACTGGGCCTGGGTGGCTCAGTCCGTTAAGCGTTTGGCTCTTGATTTTGGCTAGGGTCATGAGCTCATGGTTCGTGAGTTCGAGCCCCACTTTGGGCTCTGTGCTGACAGTATGAAGCCTGTCTGGGATTCTCTGTCTCCCTCTCTCTCTGCCCCTACCCCATGCATATTCATTCATTCTCTCTCTCTTTCTCTCTCTCTCTCTCTCTCTCTCTCTCTCAAAATAAATAAATAAATAAAGGACTGGATATGAGTTCATACACACAAACACACAAGCACACGACACTACATTTACTGGCGATGTGCAATCTGAGGTTGACAGAGTGCCTTTGGGAAGAATGTGTAAGGAGGACCCAGGGGAGCCTTAATTTTCACTGTTGATATTTTTGTACTAATCTCAATTTTTCCAAGTGTCTGGATTAGCTTTTGGTATAAAATTAGACAATCCAAGGTGGAGGGATATAATGAATCCAGGGTCATTTGGTTTCTAACTGATCATGTCATTACTACAACATTAAAATGGATTGTCCTGGGGCGCCTGGGTGGTTCAGTCTTTTGAGCGTCCAGCTCTTTCCAACTCTTGATTTTGGCTCAGATCATGATCCTAGGTAGGGCCGAGCCCCGCATTGGGCTCCATGCTGAGTGTGACACCTGCTTGGGATTCATTCTCTCTCTCTCTCCCTCCCTCCCTCTCCCTCTCCCTCTCCCCCCTGCCCCTTTCCCCCACTCCTGCTCTCTCTCTCTCTCTCTCAAATGAAAACATAAAATGTATTTTCCTTCAGCTGTGTGTCTCAGTGCTTTTCCAAAGTGTATTTCATTCAGTTCTCACCATGAGAGTGAAGAGAGCATTTGTGACCGTCTGTAGACCGTATGTGTGGCCTGATTTCACGTAATCACTGGAATCAACCTATGAAGTAAACTTTATGATACAACCCAACTCACTAATGAGGTGGTTGGAGATCAAGAGGTGGGGTGGTAGCCTAGGGTCACATAGGTTGTGGCCCCTCGGTCCAGTGCTCTTTCCAGTCACGAATGCCCAGAAAAGCTTGAAACACACTGGCATCAAAATGAGGAGAGACCAGGAGCGCCTAGATGGCTCAGTCGATTAAGCATCCGACTTCGGCTCAGGTCATGGTCTCGCGGTCTGTGAGTTCGAGCCCCACATCAGGCTCCATGCTAACCCCTCGGAGCCCGGAGCCTGCTTCAGATTCTGTGTCTCCCTCTCTCTCTGCCCCTCCCCCACTCAACACATACTCTCTCTCTCCCTCTCTTTCTCTCTCTCTTTCTCTCTCTCTCTCAAATAAATAAACATTAAAAAAATTTTTTTTTAAATGAGGAGAGACAAAAGAAGATGAGGGAAAGAGAAACTTGGAGGTTGACCCCCCAAGGGATAGAGGGGCCATCCTGGGACAGCCACCCTGGTGCAGGTCATATCCTCAATGATCCCTAGTTGTCAGTGCTCTCTGCCTTAGATGCTCTAGACGAGGGTCAGCCAGCATTTTCCATAAAGGGCCAGAGAGTAGATAGTTTATGCTTTGTGGGCTGTATGGTGTCAGACTTCTCAACTCTGTCTCATTGGAGCGTAAAGTACCATCGACAGTACAGAAGTGGATGGCCATGGTTGTGTGCCAGCCACTGGAACTTTATTTGGGACACTGAAATCTGAATTGTATACAATTTTTACATCATGAATATTCTCCTTTATTTTTCAACCATTTAAAAATGCAGTAACCATTTTTTTTAATTTAAATATCTGTTTATTTTTGAGAGAGAGAGAGGGAGACAGAGCATGAGCAGGGGAGCGGCAGAGACAGACGAACACACAGAATCGGAAGGAGGCTCCAGACTCCGGTTGTCAGCACAGAGCCCAATATAGGACTCGAACTCACACACCGTGAGATTATGACCTGAGCTGAAGTTGGACACTTAACTGACTGAGCCACCCCGGTGTCCCTTAAAATGCAGTGACCATTACTATTCTTAGCTCCTGGGGTGCCCAGAACGGTGATCCAGATTCGGCACGTTGGTTTCAGTTAGCCAACTACTGCTTTAAACAGATGCAAAAAACAAAAACAAAAAAACAGGTTAACACAGTCACTGAACAGAAGCTTATCAATTTTAGTCAAAATCCTTTCAGTCGTTAAATGGAAACCAAACTGAAAGTGGAGGAAACAAACTAGGGAATTCATGAATTTGTAAACGGGAAGCCCAGAGGGGTTGGTATTCAGACATGGCTGGTTTTCTCTCTGCCTCCTTCCTTCCATCTTCTTCTCCTCTTCTCTCTCCTCCTCCCCACATCCCCCTTCTTGTCTTCTCTTGGATTCACTTAGTCTCGCTAAGACTGTGGGCTCCTCAGTGCGTGTGATGTCAGCAGCATCTGATTCCTCGGACTAGACAAACACTCTCCCTCTTTAGCAGCAGGCAAAACCCTGTCCAATTTATCCTCAGACATCACCACCTGCTTCTTCCGTTTGACCACCCCCCCCCCCCGGTCATCTATTGAGTTTCTTGCTGTGTCAGATGAGAATAAAAAAATGGATAAATACAGACCCACCTTCGGGAACTTGAGTCTCATGGGAGAGACAGCAAAGGGAACAGGATGTGACAAGGATACACACGGTCCCCAGATGTCTCCCACATCCTCCGAGGTCCTCATCTCCCCAGTGATACCAGAGCAGGGAGTGGACAGAAGCCTGATGACTCATTCAAGTGTCCCTGGTGCCTAGCATTCAGTAATAACTTGATTTCTTCCTTCATATGCTTATTGGGACCTTACGGCGTGCCAGACATTGCATTAGGCATGGCGTACAGGGAGGTAGAATGGAGCCAGCGCCCTCAGTGCCCACATGAAGTATGTGGTCTAATGGATAGCACCTGCCACGGGGTCTCAGTGTCTTCCTCTGTAAATTAGAATTCTTCTGAATTCAGGCAAAGCCTACCTCCACTATGTGCTACTAGCTTTGTAAACTTCAGAAAGTCACTTACCCTGTAGAAGTCTCTAAGCCTATAAGGCAGGCATAAGGGCGGTCCCTATCTCATGGGGTTGTGGTGAAGGTCCGTTGAGATAATGCACATACAACATTTAGCAAAGTTCCTGAGGAAACCACTGGTGTTCAGTAACCATGATCTTCTATTACTTTGTTCTGAGCCAGAGTCTGAAATGTAGTAGATGCTCAGTAAATGCCTTGTGAATGGATTTCACCCCTTAGATACTCTTAGAACAAAGCCCAGTCTCATAGCCACCTCAGTTACCCCCAACCTATTGTCTCGTACCCCTGAAATCCATATGACCTGCATGTGGCTTCCTATTTAATCCTCACATACCAGAAGCTGCCATGGGTCCCTCGCTGTGCCCTGAGACTCTTCGCCAGAACCTCAGTTCACTTAAAGCTTCACTGGATGGTTGTTTGGACCTTACTGTGTGACTCACAGCTGGCCTCAAAACTACTCAAGTTGACAGCAGAGTGATAGATACGGCTTCCTCATGTTGAGTGTAAATTTTTGAGTAGATATGGAAACCAGCTGGCATCCAACAGTCCCTGCCATAAATTTTTACCTTGTTCAGTAAGAAATAATCAGCACGATACTGCACACAGCCCTCAAGTTCCAAGCCCCGTCCCCACAATTCTCTCGGAGAAACGCAGCCTATTCATGTATTTATGTTACAGCTTAATTGCTTAACGTTGATGAAAAACAGTGTTGTGATTGATAAAATCTTCACTATAATAATAAAGATAATAGAAAATACTGGCATACATATGTAGGAAGTCACAAGAGACTGTTGATAGCGTATAAACAATGAGAACAAGATAGATGTCCCACAGCATCACAGTTCTTAAAGATCCACGAGAGAGGGGAGAATAAATGAAACCTAACTGAACAAATGTCCCTAATGTGAGGAACCCTCTCAGAGCCCTGACCCAGTCCCACCACAAATTAGCCTGTCCTGCCCCCACACCAGCATCCTGACAAAAAAAGAGATTGAAGGGACAAATACTGTTTATTTGGTGTTAACTGTTCTTTTACATATGATAGCTGGTGCATGAATAAAAACTATGAGACCTAGAAAAAGGAGGAAAAGACCCATTAACAAAAGAAAACAGTCATTGGAACGGTGCGACAGATGGCCTGCTGTTGCATAGCAGACAAGGACTTTAATACAGCTCTGACAAGTGAGCTCAAAAATCTAGCATAAAATGGGGGTGCCTGGCTGGCTTGGTCAGTGGAGCGTGAGACTCTTGATCCTCAGGGTCATGAGTTCGAAACCCACCTTGGGCATAGAGATCACTTAAAAAATATTTTGAACAAAATCTAGCATAAGGTGGACAACATGTTAAAGAAATGGACAACATGCAAATAGGAAATTTTTGCAGAAAAAGGAAAACCTTAAATAACAGAAATGCAATAACTGAAAAACATCACATAAGATATTAATAGTTCATTCCACAGGCTTAAAAGGACTGGACACAGCAGAAGAAAAGACCAGTGAGAGGATATTATGAACTCTACACACTGAAACACAACATGGAAAAAAGCAATTTTTAAAAATGGAGGAGAATGCCATAGAACTATGGGTGAATACAAAATAGGCTAATAGAAAAGTGTTTGAAATCAGAGTTGGCAGTTACTAAAAAGTGGTGAAGGACATCAACCGGGAGATTCAAGAATCTCAGCTAATACGGAGCGGTATGGATAGGAAGGAAACTACATCCAGGCACACCATAATCCAACTGCTGAACTCAAAGGTAGAGAGTCTTAAAAGTATTCACAGGGTAGAAGATATTATATACAGTTAAACACTGACAAGCATGGAGGCTGACATCTCAACAGAAGCCATGGAGGACCACAGTTCAAAATCAAGAAATATGGAAGCTCTTTTCAGATAAAAGCTGAAATAATCCATATCTAGCAAAAATGCACTGCCAAAAATAATAGTCTAGGGGACATTATTTAGGATTATAGGAAATTATACCAGACTCTTGACTGTTTAAAGCACAGGTAATACAGTATTGAAAAGCTGGTAACATACACCGAAGTAAAATAAAATGATAATGAAAGCACAGAGCATGATGGGAAATAGATGGAATTATATGGCTATGTTTACATTGTTCGTGAAGTGATAAAATATTACTGGAGACAGTCTGTGATGGCTTAAAGATGAATATTGTAACATGTAGAGCACCGCTAAAATAAATACGAAAGATATAACTAAAAAGAGTTGGGGAGGAATACTACAATATTCAGTTAACCCAACAAAAGAAAGAAAACAACAAAGAATGCATGCAACAAGTAGAAAAAAATGACAAAATGGAAGGCTTATTAAATCCAAGTATACTGACAGCTATATTAAAAGTTAGTAGACAGAATATTGCATTAGAAGACAGATTGTCAGATTTTAGGGGGTGCGGTGGAAATCAAGACCCAACTGTGTGTTGTTGACCAGAAATCTAAATGCAGACCTACAGGTTGAAAGTAAATGGGTGGAAAAAGATGCGTCAGGCAAAAAGTAAGCATAACAAAATCACACAGAAAAAAATATTTTAAGACAAGTCGTGTTACTAGAGACCAAGAAGGCAGTTTCATAATTATTCAAGGGTCAGTTTATGGAGAAGATACAGCAATCTTGAGCGTTATGCAAATAACAAGAGGTTGAGAAAATGTACGTAAAAATTGGCAGAAAGATGAGAAAAACAGATGAATCCAGTGTTAGTTTGAGATTTTAACATTTCTTAGTACTTACTAGAACAAAAACACAAATGTATAAGGACGTAAAACATTTGCTCAGCACTACCAATAAACATGAGTATTCTAATACACATTGAACATTCACCAAGATAGGAAAAAAATGACAGGTCGTAAAAACAAATCTCTGCAGACATCAAAAGACCTGAAATATACAGACTATGCCTCTGACCAAAATAGTGTGAACTAATAAAACAATGACATCTAAAAACAATAATAATAACAAATCTCAAAATGGCTGGAAATTAAGCAAAATACAACCAAATGATGCATGTGTCAAAGAATATATCACAAGGAAATAGAAAAAGTAGTTCAACTGAATAATAAGGAAAACAAGTATTAAAATGACGTGAATACAATGCACATCAAGGGAGCAGAACGAAAGGTCCTGAAGAAGACCACTACGTTGATTTTTTGAGAGCGGCATGAAGTCAATTCAATGGGGAAAGAAAAATGTGTTAAGTAAACGTGAAACGACTGTATAGCTGTTTGGGGGGAAGGAAGGAATTTTTGACTCCATGTTGCTCCATACCAGATAATGATAATGATGGATTATAGACCTAAATGTAAAAGCTAGAACCATATATCTTCTAGAAGAAAACAGGATATTCTCACAACCTTAAGGTAGGCCAAGATTTTTCAGACAAAATGTGTAAAAAGCAAACAAGGAAAATAAAGATTAAATAGGATTCATAAAAAAAAACTCTGCTCTTTAAAAGACACCATTAGAGAAATACACAACCACAGAAAGGGAGAAACTATTCACAACACTTTTATCTAAAAAAGGACTTGTATACAGAATGGTTAAATAATTCCAACAAGTCAATAATAAAAAGACAGATGCCCCAATTAAAATGGGAAAAGACTTGAACAGGCACTTCACAAGAGGATAAATAAATTGCTTTATTAATTAGACATTTATCATTTCATGTTAAATGTGAAAGGGAGTTTAACACCATTAGTTGTTAGGGAAATTCATATTAGAACTGAATACCGCTTCACAAGCGTTGGAAAGACTGAAGTCAAAATTCCTGACAATGCTTAGTGCTGGCAAGGATGTGGAGTGTCTCATACAATAGTACTTTGGATGACTGGTAGTTCTGTATCAAGTTAAATTAACTCCTCTGTAACCCAGCAATTCCACCCCTAGGTATTTACCCAAGAAAAATCAAAGTATGTGTCCGCAAAAAGACTTGTACGAGAAGGTTCATAATGACCTTCGTTATAGTAGCCCATAACTGGAAATAATCCAGATGTCTATAATAAGAATCCAAATGTCAACAGGTGAATGGATGAACAAATTGAGGTATGTTCATAAAGTGAAATGCTACCTGTTGATAAAAAGGTATAAACTGTTGCTAAAACACAATAACCCATGGATGGATTACAAAAAAAGATACAAACAAATGTGTTCTATATGATGCCACTGATATGAGATCTAAGAGTAAAGCTATAGTGACAGAAATCACAAAGTGCTTGCCTTTTCAAGGGGATCAGTTGGAAAGAGGACTAGGGAAGTTTTAGGGGATGATAAATTGGCCCCCATCTTGTCCTGGGTGATGATTACATGAGTGTGTACAATGGACAAACCTCATTGAATTAAATGCTTAAGCTTTGTGCATGTTATTTTTTACTAAGTAATCCTTGATGATAAAAAAAAAAAAAGTATTTAAGCGTCTACCCTCCACATGCTGAGCAGGTACAACTTAAGAGACCAGTGGCAGAATCAATGGGACATGATGAGGTAGGAGACTCTACAGTGGTCCAGATCACTCAACAAACTCTCCAGGACATCCGGCGTTCACAACTCCTAACTCTTTGGGATGAGCTCAGCCTCCTCGATGAAAGCAAAGGAAAGGAAGCCAGCCGCTGCTGGAAAAGCCACCCTTCCAAAAACGAGGTCTGCCACTCCTCAGCCCCTTGCCACACCACGGTGCTGTGAGAGTGGCCATATCCTGCCCTTCGTTCCTATTGCGTCGCAACTCAATGTGTAAATTTCCCACCTCCATTTCAGAGTCAGAGGCAGCAGTGGTGAGGTCCCTGCCTCTGGGGGGTTTTAAGCAGAGTGGACAATGATATGTCTAAGGAGTTAACATCAATAGAGCGAGCCACTTGGTGGGACTAGACCAGCCAACAGGGTCCTGACAACATACACCTTCTACAATTTTATGACAAGTGCTCAGTATATGTTCATACGGTCTACTAAATCAAAACTGTGGGGTAATTCACACTTAATTTAATTACCTAAATTTAATTCTATCCTGTATGCATTTTGTTGAACTAGAGGATAGAATTTCATGCGTATTCATTCTGGCAAGAAATTCTGAAATTTTCTTTGATCATCTGCTAATTTTGCTGCTGTAACAATTAGCCATTGCTCAGCTGCCCTAGCTTCCAGGCAGAACCTGATGCTGATTTTAATTACTTAACCTAAGACCAAGGCAAAGTGAAATACCCACTGAGTCCTGTTCCAATTGCACTGCATTTAATGTGCAATCTATTGCTTGCAGGCTTGGACTTTGCTCTCCGAATTAAGCGTCACACGTTGTGGGGCGTTTAAATATTAGTTTCCTCGTTTCTTCACTTCTTTACTGATGACCTTTCACAGTCATCGTTATTAATTAGCCCAACAGTCAGTGTGCTGCCTCTGTCGCTGTGGTCCCTGTGACCCTCCCCTGTGGTCCTCTTGGGGAGCCATGCCGCCTCCAGTGCAGGTTTCTAAGGATAGTTCCTTTTAACCCTCAGAACAAAGAGGTCCGGGGCTTGTGGCGCTACCTTGTCAAGACATCCTTGTGACCGTTCTCGCCTTAAATCTTTTCCCCTTAGGTCCACTTCTATCACCACTGGAAGGATTGTTTTTAAACTTACCCGGTAATTGAGATTAATGTAGGCAGAAAGGAGGAGTAGCCAGACTTTATTTTACTTTTCACGCTAACCACAACCAGACCTGATGACCAAAGTTGGATGGTCTTGACTGGAGTTCAGTAATGATCTGGCTTAATGGATTTCTTGCGTTCACTTCACTTTTAAATTCAAGCTCTAGTTTAAGAAGCAAAAAGTTTAAATGGCTTGTCGCCACTCACTTGGAGCATCTTTCCAATCCTGTCAGCAGGCAGGGGCTGTTTATGCCTGGGTTTCCTTCCCACTGGCCACACCTACATTATGTCAATGGCAGCCCATCATCAGACCCATTTCCTGAACACACTATGGCACAGAATAGGCAGCACAGAGAATTTGCAGAGATATTCTGTTTTTGGATAACTTGCAAATATGCCCAAAGAAAGAGAAATCAAATTCTCTTCATTTTTTAAAGCAAAAAGAATTGGGAACACACGTGGGTGATCTCATAAACAGTGTCCTAGTTTAGAAATACAGATGTCCTCCTGATTGGTATCAGAAGGGCCACCTTGCTGTCCATTATCCAGATCATGGATTCCCTCCCAAAAGCCTACTTTTCGGCTGTGTGGGCTTTATAAGAGTATTACTCTGGAAAAGCAAGCTGAGGGAAGAAAAAGGGTTTCAGCTAGTCACAAGGAGAAGTCTCTGTGCGGCGAGGGTGTGCCTGCATCCACTGAGTACTAAACATTCAGGGAAGCTGTCTGAGCTCCATGATTTGGCTCATTGTCTGATGAGGCCAGATAAAAAGTTATTTCCCAGGAATGGAGAAAGAGAGTGAGACTCATGAAGTGGGTGTGCAAATGTGAGGGTGTCCTGAAGCTCACACGTGCGTGCACACACACACACAGATTCTGAATGTGTTCAGTCCATGAGGAGCCTGGATGAATGAACCCAAGCAGTCTCCGCTCCCAGATACAGTAGATCATCTGATCTGCAATATCTTCTTCCCTGCAGTTGGCCACTATCCTAAGAGAAAGAGCCATTTAATGCAGACTCATTGTGGTCATGAAGTATGTGCAGTCCAACCTTTTCCTTTGTCCCTGCATCAGGGCTTCAGGTAGGCATTCTAGACGTTAAGTGCTAACGAGATACTCAGCCCATGCAGACGGTGTGACTCAGGCCATAGTCCTCAGGCCATTGTTTCACCATAGAGTTGACAGCTGTGGAGACAGATGGCTATCGGGGGTTGTATTCTAGTCTGAGGCCTGAAGTACCCTGTTCTGAAAGGGCCAGTCCCCCGCTCGCTCACACTGTAGGTTCCGAACTTCCCACCATGCTGCCACAAATGCCCTCATCGCCTGTCCCGTGGTCTCTGCGTCTCTGCCGGTTTCTGTCATTATTCTGTATGTTCTACCTTGCTTGTTTTCGTATCTTTCTCCTTTTCTTTTGCTGTTTGTACCTTTGCCTGTTTCTCTCTCTCTCTCCTTGTTTGTCTATTATTTATGAAACAGATCCTCAAAGCTCCCTCTTCACGCAGAAAACTGAGTTTGAAGTGCTTTGAATGTTCTCCCTCTGAAATGAGACATCACTCTCTAGATGCCCTCATGCCCTGCCTACCGTTTCACAGAGTTTTTGGAAGGATCTCAGACCATGCAGGTGCTTGGAATATTGTTCAGCCGTATGCAAATATAGGAAGTATTAATATCATCTAAACAGGACTGACAGCCTCAAATTCTTTCTGTTGAGTAAGTGTGGCTTGCTCACCTATCTGGTGCTGCTGTACAGAAGCAGGGAAGGAGCAAGAGAGATGAATGATGTGGGAAAGAGCCCCTGTGCCCGCCCGCCCTCAGCAGACTGTGCAGAGGGCTCACAGATTGTGAGCAGTGTCATAAAGGGCAGATGCCAGGTGCCTTGATGGGGAAGGGAGCAGGTCTGCTTCATCTCAGGTCTTTGTTGGCTCAGGATGCCATAGCAAAATACCACAAACTGGTTGGCTTAAACAACAGGTATTTATTTTCTCACAGTTCTGGAGGATGGAGGTCTAAGATCAGGGTACCAGTATGATGAGTGTCTGACAGGGTCCTTTTTCCTGGCTTCCAGACGTCTGCCTTCTCCCGTGTGCTCACATGGCCTTTCCTCGGTTCATGCACGTGGAGAGAAGGAGAGATCTATCTCTGTCTTCCTATAAGGCCACCAATCCTATCTGATTAGGACCTCATCCTTATGACCTCATTTATCCATAATTACTGTAGTGGTCAGGGTTCTCCAGAGAAACAGAATCAATAGGATGGATGGATGGATGGATGGGTAGGTAGATAGATAGATGATGGATGGATGATAGATATCCTAGGAGATGTATATGTATGTTGTGTATATGTAATAGATACAGATACAGAATAGATGTAGAATATATAGATTCATAAAAATAGATAATAAGTGTCTTTATTTATGTAAAGAAACTGGCTTCTGTGATAATGGATACTGAGATGTCCCATGATCTGCCATCTGCCATCTGGAGACCCAGGAAATCTGGTCATAGAGTTCCAGTCCAAGTATGAAGACGTGAGACTCCAGGAAGCCCACGGTTTAATTCCTAATCTGAGTCTAAAAGCAGGAGAAGACCCATCCCCAGATCACACAGAGAGAATAAATTTCCCTTTGGACACAAGCATCCATAGCAGATGATCAAGAAAAGACTCTGTGAACTTTGGAGATACAGAGGAGCCCTGTCCTTTGAAACTCTGGGGAAAAGCCACTGCAGAGAGAGAAACAGAGAAAATGTTGGTGACATTAGTCGTAGGGGCCAGCATCCAGCCTTCGTGTCTGATTTGAGGCTCATGTGATATCCAAATGGGTGCATCAGTTCAGCATTTGAATAAAAGAGTGGAAAATTCAGTAATAATTCAGATCACTTATTTCCTCCCACAGCACATTTGTCAGAGATCTCCAAGATAAAAATCTGTGTGGCTTTCTATGTATGGCTGCCCTGTCTGAATCGTTGCTGGAATCACCTGGCTAGTGTACCCATTTTGGTGTTGGGGGGAACACGGAGAATCAGTTGGCAAGCCTACGGGCAGATTGGCTTCAGGTGTGCCCTAGGGAACCAGGTGGAATGATGTGCACCAAGATTCTGGATTTTTTCGAGGTAATACGCTTCATGTGACTTACCAGCGGAAGTGTGTTTGGCATGCCATTAGAGATTATGATTAGTCAGAACAAATTCTTCCTGTCTGGAAGCTGCGGGGTCCTAATGAATTCCTCATGGACATCCACACTGGCCAATTGCGAATCAGAAAACACTGCTGTTGGGGCACCTGGGTGGCTCAGTCACTGAAGTGTCTGATTCGTGGTTTCGGCTACATAACATGTATGGTGATGTTGAGGTTCATGGGATTGAGCCCATGTTGGGCTCCTCAGTCACAGTGTGGAGCTGGTGTCCCACCACTGCTTGGGATTCTCTCTCTTCCTCTCTCTCTCTGCCCCTGCTCTGTGTGTGTGCGCGCTCTCTCTCAAAATAAATAAATAAGCATTTTTAAAAAAAGAAAGTGCTGCTGTCACTGAGTCCATTTCCTCAAATCCACCACACGTGAAGTTGCCTCCTTTTTTTCCCCGCGAAACATCCAGGTTCTTAATATCCTGTGATCCACAGTCTTTGACCTGCTATTTCACACAGTTGTTTAGATAAATCAATTGAAGACTTCTTCCCACAGAACACATGATGTACAGAGAAGGGGGTTGGGGGGAAGCTTCCAAACTCCGTTAAAGGTCTGACCCCTCACCAGGAGTAGAGGTTTCCGGAAGGACCCTGCCCCTTTCTCCTCTCTGTTGGACAGACAGAGCCTTTCACTTTGAGGATGCATCCAAGAAGTTACATTAAATCTAATATGTAGATAGAACACATCCCAATTTTAATTGCTTTATTCTTCTCAACCAAACAAAACATGTAGAAGCCTTAACAGGCTGATAAGGGCCTCCAGGCGCCGTTTTAACAACTTGCATGTAATTTGCAGATTGCAAGCATTGGCAGAAGGGCTCTGGTATAGATCCTAGGGTGGGGTTGCCGCAGGGGAAGAAGGAAGAAGGAGGAAAATCTTTAGTACATGCTTGATAATGTATCTTAATCTCAGTGTTGCGAAAGTACAACAGTTTTCAAACGGGTTTGCGTTGATCTGTTTTAATACAGCATCTCTGGGAGGATGGAAACTAGCCGCTAGAAACAATTCAGTTAGATAATATGAAAATAACTGGGGCTGATTTGAGTACATTGTTTCAAATATGTGACCCAGCGAGAAGTGATTCCAACTTCCTGTGGTCTTTGCCCCTTAATTCTCCCCCAACTGAGTGCTGTTCTGAATCCACTCTCTCTCTGTCAGTGTGCAAGCTAAATGCGTGTTTCCTAGGAGAAAACATGAGTCTCTAGCTCATTCGGAAATGCTAAAAATTGGGTTTCTCTGAGCCCATGAATTATCATCTGAAGGAGATGATGGGTGATATATTTTGAGACATTCATGAAAGTGGGAATTAGCCCTTTTAATTATAGAGAAGAGACTTCTCTTTTCAAGTTTTTGCATATAAAAAGCCTGGACATCATCTCCCCAACACCAGTAAGAAAAAGCTGGATGGACTGAAAATCAATGACTTTCCTTGGAGTCATTGGGGAACTGAGTTTCCAGAGTAAATCGACCACTAATGGGGTTCAGGGCACACTGCCCCAAAATCCAGCCCCTTATTCAATCCGGCAGATGGAATATTTTAAGCTGAAGGAATCAGAGAAAATGTCAGAAACAGGAAGTCATTGTGACCTTTCTGTCTCATCTAAGGCAGAAAAACACAGTCCTCAGGGGAAAAAGCTGCAGCCAGAAGAAATAGAGGGCAGGGAAAGCCCTGCCACTGGAGAATCCTTCGCAAAGGTCACAGGCTGTCCTCGTGGCCTACTGAAAGACAGGTTTACCCGGAAGGTTGCAGAACACTCCCCGTCGCCCCCACTGCTCTCCAGCACACCAGTGGGACTCCAGTGTGACAACCAGGTTACAGCCCAAAGAGCCCCAAGACACAGGCTGTCTGGGGGAGGGGGGGGATTTGGGGAAGTTGAGGCTCAAGGGAGCCCACAAAAACAAGGACACTAGAGGAATTTGAAGTCTCTCACCTACAGCCGTGGCACACATCGGACAGCCCAGCTCGGAGCCCGATGACCTGTATCCTCACCCTAAGGCCTGTTCACCTCTGTTCCTTCTACCGGTTCCTACTACCTACCCTAAATCATCAGACCAGGAGTTTAAAACCACTCTGGCTAATACACTAAGAACTCTAACAGAAAAAGTAGAGCACGTGCAAGAACAGATGGTAATATAAACAGAGATGGAAACACATAGAAGGAATCAAAAGGAAGCATAGAAACCACAAACACTATAAAGGAAATGAGAATGCCTTTGCTGGGCTCATCAAGAGACTGGACAAAGCTGAGGAAAGAACCTGTGCACTTGAACAGATGTTAATATAAACTTCCCAAACTGAAATGCAAGAAGAAAACACACACACACATACACACAGGGAACATGGCATCCAGAACTGTGGGATAATGTGAGAAGGTTTAATGTATGTTACTGGAATATAAGGAGAAGCAACAGAGCAGGTGTATTTGAAATAATAATGGCCAAGACCTTTCCAGAATTAATGACAGACACCAAACCCGAGATCCAAAGAATCGAGAAACACCCTAAAAAACGCACTTGGGTGTATCATATTCAAACAACAGAAAAACAAAGACAAAGACAAATTGAACAAGACAAAGTGAGACAGGAGGGAGGGGGAAGAAAACAAAAAACAAAAACCTCACCTACAGAGGATGAAGAATATGAGTCACAGTGAAGTTATTGGAAACCAGGCTAACATAAAGAGAAGGAAAATTAAACATTTAAGGTAAGAGAAAAACACTTTCTATATCCAGAACAATTGTCTTCCAGAAATAAAGGAGCAGTAACATCTCAGATGAATAAAATGTGAGGGAATCCATTGCCATGGACCTGCCCTGCAAGAAATGTTAAAAGTTCTCCAGGCAGAAGGATGATGGGAGAGGTCAGAAACACGAATCTACATGAAGAAAGGAAGAATGTCAATGAAAGAAAACTAAAGTCTTGTATTTTTCTTACTGATCTGTGGAAGATGCGTGTTTAATGCAATAACAGCAAGAAGGGACCGGAAACAGAAACTGGGAACACTGATAGAGACCACCTCCGCTGTGTGTGGAGAGGAAGGCTGGTGGGTGAGGGCAGACTCGGGCGCAGTCATCACCTAGGACAGGGGTTCCTGCTGAGGCAAAGCAGCTTGGTGTCCGCAGGGGATGAACAGCCCAGAGCTCGGGTTTAGAGCCAGAGACCAGAGCCGGGCCAGACCCAGCCCTGCCACCCATCAGCCGCGTCAGCTGAAGTATGTCGTCAACCTGTCTTGTCCTCAGTCCTCCTCTCAGAAGTTCAGAAGTCCACAGTTCCTTGATAAGGTTGCTCTGGAAATGGAGACAGCAGAAGTAGTTAGCAGCACACCTGGCGAATGGTCAAGTTTCTATGTAAAGAAGCAGCAGTTCTCAAGTTGTCCCTGGGCCAGTAGCATCAGTGTCCCCTGAGAACATGTGAGAAATGCACAGTCTCTGTCCTCACCCACACCTGCTGAATGAGAAACTCTGGGAGGGGGGCTGGGGGGGGGGGAGCACTTTGTGTTATTAACGGGTCTTTGCAGGTGACTGAGAATGTTCCACCTGACTGTCACACAAAAAATGGAGTTAACACAGGCAGCAGGTCCCTTTTGCATATTGCATTAAAATGCCTCTAGTGGAAATACCTAGTGCTGGCAATGGTATAATGAAATTAGCATTGTCATATATTTCTGGAAGCATCTGGTAAACCAGCAAATGGGGACAATAAGCTTTTGGATAGAGTCAGTCAATACACATGAAGAGCTATTATAAATTTTTGTTCCATTGGGCCCAGTGATCAGACATGTGGAAATCTGACCTAACGGATGTTGTTTTAAATAGAAAAGGGGGATGACATTCTCCACTGCGCTCATTTCTAAACAAATGGAAGTGATACAGAGGACAGAGAATGGTTATGTAAATTGCTGCTAACCACGCAGTAGTTAGTGGCCATTAAAATAATTTTGCTGAGGAAATTCAGCCACCTGCAAATAAAATTTTAAGATAAGTTAAAAATCACGACTCAAAATTTTACCGACTATGATTGCAAATATCGAATCGATAATAAACATTGCAGGAAAATACTGGAAGGAATTACAACAAAATAACAATGCTGTCATTCAGATGGTGGATTGTGACTTTTTATTGTTCATTTGTTCTCCTTTCCAAATGCTCGAAGATGTTACAACACGTAATACACGTCTTCCTGCTTTCTGCAAGCTCCCGCCCTACCACTCCACTTTTACAGGAGACCTACATCAGCGGCTGTTTTCACTAACGGAAAGAAATCCAAAGAGGACTTTTGCTTTAAAAAAAAAAAAAAGTGAAAAACAGATATCCTTCAGCGTTGGCTTTGCAGCAAGCCCTACCGAGGCAGCTGCGCACCCCCAGCGCTCGGCACCCCCAGCCTCGAGAGCGGCGCCCCCAACCCCTTTCCCGGAAGCACACTCAGCACCCACTCCAGAGCTGTGAGCGCCCGCGCTTCCTCTCGCCGCACTTCGTGACCTTGTTAGCAAGATGTGTTCTAAGGGATCAGAAAAGCCCAAGAGGGGTTATGAGGGAACAATTTTCCCACGGAAATTCGTGCTGATGGCTTCACTCTCCACCACGTGGGCTCGGTTAGGAAAGGTTTCCGGGAACGCCCTACTTTCAGAGCAGGGGAAGGCTGGCTTACAGAACTGTCAGGGAGCAGGGAAATGGGAGACTGCCTCCTTCTGGTTGAAGGGGGTAACAACAGTCACAGGCCTCTGATTGCCAGCAGCGTTAGCCACCAGGAGGCTTTATTTTCCTTCTTTGGGCTGAAAGTGGTTTCCGAGGGAGCTGATGGCTCAGGGGGACTGCTTGACCAGAAGGCGGTAAACGGGCACCGGAACGGGACATACTTCAGAAGCCGCAGCCGCCAGCTTCCTTGGGGGCCCGTGCACCCCAGCAACAGCTTAACCCCGTTGAAGTCCTTCATCTGGGGGTGAGCCTGGGAGGGTCTGACTACAGGAAAGGGGTCCACCGGGGATGCTGAGGCAGAAGTTTGCGCATGTGGCCGATTGGTGACACAGCCGTGCAGGCGCCGGGCTGAGTGGCAGGGAAACACCCTGCTGGGGCTCCTCCGGCGGCTCTCTGTGGAGCCCTGGACGCCTGGCCCGAGGTGGAAAGGCCGCCCCGGCCCATTTCCACTTGAGACAGAAAAGCGCTTTTTATTTTCGGTACTCATGGTTTTGGCCTCCTCACATAATTTTGGATGCGCAGAGCTTAAAGATACTTGAAAACCTCTACTTCATTTTATAACTAAACATAATATTATTTCTCATTTGAGAACTATTTAATATTTATCTTCCATGTATTTCATGACCATTGTAGTAAAAATTATAGCTTTGAGATAGATAAAGCAGCTTTTCTGTTAACTAACATTGCGTCATTTAAGATTGTTTCTCCCCGCAGATTATAAGATCTAAGCACCAGCCTGTGAGCTCCACACAGGCTGCCAAGGCCTCCCTCTGCCCTGGGCCCTGCTGTCTGCCCAGAATGCCCAGCACTTAGTAGGTGTTGAGCGAAGTGTTTTTAAATGAGTGGATGCTGCCCCCTGGTGGCAGCATACCCAAGTTTCATGCTTAGCACTTTGACCTACTTAATGAAATTCTTGGGAATTTAATCGGAAAACCTCAGACGTGAATCTTGGCGAGAGTGATCTCATTCTCCTCATTTAGCTATTTTGTTTCCCTCCTCAGCAGTTTGGAGACATCTGAGTTCACTCTGTTCCACATGTACTTGCGCCTGTCCTTGTGGCCCACGGTTGCTGCTGTTGTGTGGTGACAGGGCTTGCCCCTCTGGAGGATAGAATCTTTTCTTCTCACCTTAGAACTTCTCCCATAGAGTGCTGCACTCAGCAAATCCTGGTCTCACCTTTCCTCGGGGCACTGGAAAGGTTATGTTCAAGACCATCGACTCCTCAGCCGACACCTGGCCTCCTCCAGAAGGAGGAGTTGTTGTTTTTTGTTTTTTGTTTTTAATTAAGTTTATTTTGAGAGAGAGCACCAGCTTGAGCTTGGGGAAAGGTAGGTAGAGGGAGAGAATCCCAAACAGGCTCCACATTGTCAGTGCAGAGCCTGACGTGGGGCTCGAACCCACAAACCATGAGATCATGACCTGAGCCGAAATCAAGAGTCGGACGCTCAACCAGCTGAGCCATCCAGACGCCCCATGGATAGAGAAGCTTTAAATTATTTAAGGCAAAGCAATAAAGAATGTGGTCTTACCCTCTGACGTGCTAACTGGTAGATTCGTATGACTTCGCACTGGGTTATGAAGCCACGTTATTCTGATTGGTAATATTATGCTATCTTAATTCGGTTTATCTAATTATTTAAGTTTAATTTTTTAGGACTGCTATCAAATATTAACATTGTATTAGGTAAAGGACATAACTAATTGGGGCATACGTGCCCACACACACCGAGGGGCCTAATTGCTAGCACAGTGCAGGGCAATTATCTTAATGAGAGCAAAGCCAGCCGATGTCTGGCGTGTACATATGACTCTGTCCCCGCGAAGTCCGTTACAGTGACAGTTCCTGGGCTCTGAGCTCCTCAAGGGTATGGCCATGTCTCCTTCACAGACATGAGTCATCGGCGGTGCTCAGTCAGCATGGTTGACCTGACTTGAAGCAGGACAAGGACAGAGAAAGGTCATGTGGTCCTGGAAAAGTCTAGGGTCTGAGAGATGATGTTGCCGGGGTCTAGCTGTTTCATTGCCCGACGTCCACCGGGAAGCAGGCAGGAGCCCTGCACTGAGACCACTCAGACCACGCTTATGCATCGTGGAGAAGGTGTCTGCCCCACTGTGAGCACCGGCATTGCCTGCCTCCCAGATCTCTCCAGGCTCAGTGCCATGGCTGCTAAGGTCCCTCTATTAACATTCAGACCTCTGGCCGCTGGGTCTTTAGTAGTTGTCCTGATACAGCCACAAGTGTGATCTCTCCGAGTCTCCACTCGGCACCTGTACGATGGGCTGTAGGGTCTGCTCCCCTGGAGTGTGAGGCAATGGAGAGTAAGACATGTAAAGTGACTGCTGTGGAAACTTCCACCCAGCAGGGCATTGTTCTCATCATTGTTCGTCACTTTGCTGAGAGCCAGTCCTCGCGGATACAAACCCCACCCCACGTGCTAGACCAAGGGTTCCGTTCATGTGAGCCACGGAGACTCAATGTCCATTCACGTGATCCACACACCCGCATGCCTCATTGAGCATCGGCCTCGAGGATCTACACATCACTAGCCTCTTACCCCCAGTGATGCCCACCCTGCCTGGGAAGGTTTAATCATCCATCCATGCATTCGTCCATCCAGCAAACACAGACCAGCGCCTACTGTAAACCGGGCAGAGCAATCTAAAGAGAGAGGAAATACATGTGCAAATTAAGGCACATTCTAGATCCCTGAAAAGAGGGTTAAATTACATGCTAAGAGTTCAGTATGGGGGACAGCCATCCATCCAAGCTCCTGGGTCACACTGTGTGTTAAGGGGGGAGAGCCAGACCCTGACCCCAAAGTCTCTGATTCAGATGATGTGAGGACCAGAGTAAGACAGTGCGTTCCTTAAGAGCTGAAGTCTGACCGATTTTGTCATAGCTCAAAGCAGGTGCTTAGCGTTTGATTTGTGAGGTGGAGTGAAGTACTATGAAATCCTGGAAGGTCGGGACAGCTTCTGGAAGAGGACTGAGGGCAGGGTCAGGAGCAGGGAGGAAGCCCCCGGGGAAGGCGTTCCTCTTAGAGTCGTAGGGCCTGGATTCCTGCCAGAGAAGCAACTGTCTCTGGGATGAAGGGTCCTTCAAAGGGGGCCAGGATTCTCACGTTCTCATTACTAAGTTGGAACTTCCCAAGCAATAATCCCCGCGCGGCCTGTGGGGAGAAGGAGGGCTACAGCTAGCAGTTGTTATTGCGTATTAAATATTAAACGAGATTTCCTCTTGGGCAATCATTTGTGGTCATTAGCCTGCTCTGTCTACCATGTCACAAAAACCCTCAAGCAAAGGAGAAACGTGGGTCTGGGAGACAGCTGCTCAAGTTCAGTTCAGGGACACCCCTGCCACCAGTGGCCAGGCCCAGATGAAGCTAGGTCCCCTATGTGTCTTCCGTGGTCTCAAGTGTCCTCCCCGATTATCCCTGAGACCAGGTCCAGAGGAAGAGAAGTGGAGACCAGGAATGCTGTTGTCCCACTTTGCCTTCGGCCGCACCCTGATATCTTCCTGCCTGAGGAGGGCGGGCTAGCTGCTCATTCCTGCCAGTGCTGGTGCCCCCCAAGCCCCTCCCCCCCTCAGCAGGCACACACGCAGACCCCTGCCCACCTGGCCCGACCGCAGGTCCTTCCCATCTGGACGAAGGAAGGGGCCTCCCTCGTGTCAGGTGTGACCACTCCCCAGGCCCCCACCCCCACTCGCCCGCCTTGCCCATAGCTGTGCTCTGCCAGTGGTTTGCCCTTGGCAGTGCCACCGGGTTCGGTGTCTCCCGTCCATCACAGGGAATTCATTTTAGGTTTTGTATTGTCTTTGCTATGCTCTGTACAGTGCTATTTGAGGGCAGAGCTCTGAAGCCAGCATTTAGAAATTGCTGGGATAGAACTCAGACTTCCTAGCCTGGCATTCAGACCCCTGTACAGCCTCACCCCCCCCCGCCCCGTGTCTGCACGAATCTCCCTTCAGGCCCAGCTGGTCCACCACTGCTGCCCAGAACACCAACAGCACACCTCTCCTCTCTTCCTGCAGGTCCCCCACTCACGTTAGCTGTTCCTTTGGCCCAAGCGACCTCTTTAAAGGACGTCACGGTTTAAAGGACGTCAGTTCCCATTGTAACTCCCTCGTTCTTTGACCACCTGACCAAGTTTCAAGTTTCACCTTATTAGTGGTAAGTCATGTTCATAGTATACTCCACCTCTTAGGTTTTCTCCCCCAAAACTCATAACCCCAGTCTAACCATGAGAAAATCACCGGACAAATCCCACGAAACACCAGCACTGCTCCCCAGAACTGCCAAGGTCACCACAACGAAGAGTCTCAGGCACAGCCCAGAGGAGCCTCAGGCAACATGGCAACTGAGTGCAATGTGGGGTCCTAGATGGGACCCTGGATCAGAAGGACACTGATGCAAAGATGTTGAAGTGTGCGGTTAGACTGACGGCAATGTCAGTTTCTTAGTTATGACAAGTTACCATAGCACTGCAGGATGTTAACTATGGGCAGAACCGGGAAAGGAGTATGAAGGCACTCTTCTGTAAACCTAGAACTTTCCAAAATTAAAAGTTCTCTGAAAAACCCTCCAATAGCCTCCTGTAGCCCCTGGAACAACATCTCTCTCTCCATGTGTCCGTCAAAGCCCACACTGCCAAACCCTGCAGCATTCGTCATCCCTCCTCCCGTCGGGGCCTTCTGTGTCCTCTGTGTCTCACCACTCTAGAATTCGCTCTTCTCGAGCAAATGGCTGCTTCCAGCCCTCCCAGGCCTGGCTGTGACTCAGGGCAGGCTAAGTGTGACTGTCTCCTTTCCTACCGTGCCCCCACATTCTGTTTCATGACTCTGATAATTGTCACATGCTTCCGCCTACTGCTGACCTCTTTATTCCCCACCTGCCCCCACTCGCAGCCAGGACTGTGCCCCCCCCACCCCTCCCCAGTCCATAGCCACTTCTGCAGCGCAAAGAACGATGTCCAGCATAAGACAGGCAGACAAAACTCTCGCCTCAGTTAACAAAGTCGGTTCTTTGCTCGACAAATATTTTGTAGTGACAGATGCTGGCCAGGTACAGGGGACCCAGAAGTGAACGGAGGAGTGCTCCCTCCCCTCAAAGAGCTCACAGTCAAGCCCTTCCTCTTGGCCTAGTTAATGTCCAGCTCTCAGGAACACCCCCAGCCCTGTCTTTTCAAGGGCACCCCCCTGACCACTCAGGCCTGACACTTTCTGCCAGGTATTGGCATCATGGCTCATTCTGTACTCAGAACTAAGCTGTCTTTCTTAATCAGATCTGAAATAAATGGTGCTGTTTTTATGCAGATCTTTCCATGCAATAAATCTATTAAAAATGGAAACTATAAATGATAAAATAAAATTTCTGAGAATGTGATCACTCAGGAGACTTTATAATTTTTACATATATAAGTAACCGTTACGGAAAATAATTACAAATGCCCAAAGGGATAATTTTTTTTTAAGCCTCATTAGCCAAAATCTCCCACACAGATTAGCACAGTTAAGGTTTGGGTCTTTTTTCTCCCAGATGATGCCCCGTTTGTAAGCTTACATAAACGCACACACAGAGCCTCGGTATTTTACAAGCAAGTATGGATTCATGCAGCACACTAGTGTGAAACCCAGTGATGTCAACCTAATTTGTGTGAAACAGTTTCTCACTGTAGTAAATGTAGAAACACAGCATTGTTTTTGAATGGCTGTATCCTTTCCAACTACTTCACATCATGCTACCCCACCGAGGCTTAAACAGTCTTTTTCTGCTTGTTTCTGTTGGTTGACTGTTCTGAACAATACTTTAGTTAATAACTTTACACAGACATCTTTTCGCACTTGTCAGGTTATTTTCTTAGGATAAATTCATAAAAGTTGGAGGCTGGACTACAGTTGTGTTGTTTTAATTTTTTGTAGTTCTGTTTTTGAGTTATGTTGTCACATTAACTCCCAGGAAAATCATATAAATTTGTATTGCCACCAGGCACACTATTATTTTCTTTTTATTTTTGTAATGTGTATTTATTTTTGAGACAGAGAGACAGAGTGCAAGCTGGGAAGAGGTAGAGAGAGAAAGAGGCAGAGAATCTGAAGCAGGCCCCAGGCTCCAAGCTGTCAGCACAGAGCCCAACGTGGGGCTCAAACTCATGGACTGTGAGATCATGACCTGAGCCAGAGTCGGACGCTTAACTGACTGAGCCACCCAGGCATCCCCACACTATTATTTTCATAAAAAGTTTTTTCATTTTAAAAAACTCCAAGTAAGACATGTAAGCAATAAGTTAACGCATTAAGGTAGCAGGATAGAAAACTATCATATAGTAATCACAAAATTGTCACATAACATGATAAAATTACTGTGCAACATCGAACAATAAGGTAAAGCATTAAGTAGCAGAATATACAGTTATCACACAGTAACTTCTCAGATACACATTAATTACCCGTAATCTTTTATAAATATTTTTATTCACTTCAGACAGCACTCGAGGTACAGCACACCAGCCCTCAGAGTGGCGGCCGGACTCTGGGCGAGGTGGTGTGAGTGCGCCGTGATCATCCATTCATACAGCAGACAGATACCTACTCAAACAGTGGTTCTCCCCGAGAACCTCATTGTAGAGCAGAGGAAGCAAGTCACTGGAGCCACTCTGGCAGTTTACCATTCTTTCCTGCTGCCTCACCACCTTTTTCTCGTTTTTAATTTCGAGATAGATTTACGTGCTTTTGTAAGAAATAATGCAGACAGGCCCCCCGTAGCCTTCATCCATTTCTTCCACTGGTAAGTCTTGCAAAACCAGAGTGCAGTGTCACAGCCAGGAAGCCCACATTGACACAGTTCACCCGTCTTGTTCAGATTTTAGCAGTTGACTTGTACTCGTGTATGTCTGTGTGTGTGTGTGTGTTCCTGCGTTTAGCCCTATGCACTTTTATCCCACCTGCTGGTTCACGTAAGCACACCACAGTCAGGATAGACAGTAGATCTATTCCAGGGATCCTCAGGCTACTCTTTTAAATATTTGTTAATGTTTATTTATTTTTGAGAGAGACAGAGAGAGAGAGACAGAGTAAGAGCAGGGGAGAGGCAGAGAGAGAGGGAGACCCAGAATCCAAACCAGGCTGCAGGCTCTGAGCTGTCAGCACAAAGCCTGATGTGGGGCTCAAACTCACAAACTGCGAGTTCATGACCTGAGACGAAGTTGGATGCTTAACCGACCGAGCCACCCAGGCGCCCCCTCAGACTTCTCTTTTATAGCCAAATCCAAGTCTTACCCCCAGCCCCTCACTAATGCCTGGCAACTACTAATCTTTTCTCTCTTTCTTTAACTTCATTATTCCAAAAATGCTATATAAATGGACTCATACCTACAAAAGTATATAGCCTTTGGGGATGGGCTGTATTCCACTCACGATTCCCTTGGTATTTATCCAAGTAAGTGTACATCCATGGTCCATCCCTCCTGCTTACCCGTAGGCTCTCCTGGCTTGGTGACCCACAGTTTGCTTGACCACTAACCCACCAAAGGCCATAAGAGTTGTTTCCAGCTTGGGGTTATTATGAAGAAAGCTGCTTTATTTATGAATGAACATTCACGTACAGGTTTTTATGTGAACATAAGTTTTCCTTTCTCTGGGCTAGATGCCCACAAGAGCGGTCATCAGGTTGCATGGTAATTACACATTGAGTTTTAGGAGAAACCGCGAAACTGCTTTCCAGAACGGCTGTACCATTTTACGTTCCCACAAGTGACACGAATGACCCAGTTTCTCCACATCCTTGCCAGCGTTTCGTGTTATCGCTTTTTTTTTTTTTAATTTTAGCTGTTGTGATAGGTGTGTAGTGGTGTCTCATTGTGGTTGGGATTTGCGTTTTCATCACGGTTAATGACGTTGGCTATTTTTTTGTCGGCTTAGTTGCCATCTGTATGTCCTTTCTGTGAAATCTGTCTTTTGTCTGTTTTCTAATTAGACTGTTCAAGGATTTTTACTGTTCAGTTGTAAGAATTCTTTATATATCCTAGATACTAATCCTTTATCAGATATATAGTCCATAAGTATTCCTTCTAGTCTGTAACTTGCCTTTTCGTCTTCTTCACGTGGACTTTTGCAAAACAAAAGGTTTCTTATTTTGATGAGGCCGATGTATTTTTTTTGTCTTTGTGGCTCGTGTTTTGGGCATCAAGTGTAAGAACTATTCACCTAGCCCTGGACCCCAAAGATTTTGTGCTGGTTTTTTCCCCTACATGTTGTGTGGTTTCAGTTTTATGTTAAATCCATGATCCATTGTGAGTGAATTTGAGAATCAGGTGTGAGGTTGAGGTGAAACATTTGTTCCCATGAGTGTCGACCTCTCCACCTCTGTTGGCTGAAAGGCTCTCCCTCCTCCACTGAACTGCTTTCGCACCTTTGTACAGCTCAGTGGGGCGTATTTGAGTGGGTCTAACCATTGAGCCCTCTGTTCTTTTCCATTGCTCTGTCTGGTCCCCTCCCCCCCCCCCCCCCAGCACCACAGGGACTGAATTCCTGTAGCTATGTGGTAAGTCTTCTTCTCAGGCAGAATGGGGAATGGCTTTTTGAAGAGGCAGTTTTGGTGCTGGAGGGAGATGCCACCTTGCCAGCGTGCGGTGTGCACAAGACTGCGGTTTAAGCTCTGGACCAGTGGCCGGGGTGTGCTGCTGTGCCCCCCCAGCCGGCGTACATGGACCTGGGAACTAAGGAGGAGGTGGCTTCTGTCACTAACACACCCAACAGCCCACACACGGGGTGTTTAACTCCCATCCCTGCAACCTTTGGTGGATTTAGAGGTTTTGGTTTCCAAGGGAGAAATGCTGGAGGTTGAGGCTATAGCATGACCATCGAGAGCCTCTCCTTCCTCCAGAGTGAAGGGCAGGGCCTCCTGTGCTGGCTAAGGTCACCAGGCGTGCTTCTGTTAGAGGAACGTGGCGGGGCAGGGACAGGACACCTGAAGTGCAGGCCCTCCGGGGCCCCTCTTACGACTTCCAGAAGCAAACCCCAAACAGGCCAGATGGCTGAGGGCGCAGTCGCTTGGGATTGAGGCTTTAGTAAAAGCACACTAGCTGGGGGGATGGCTGAGAACAGCAGTAACAGAGACTGGCAGGTGGCAAGGAAGGAATGTATAAACACCAAGGAGGCCTTGTGACCAGTTGCAGAAGTGAGGACTCGAGTACCTACAGATATTTTCCCGTTTGCTTTACTCCGTACATTTTATCTCCTTCACCACCGTCTCGGTCCCCGGTCCCCCTATCCCCTGCTGCTTCATGGAAGGCATATTGATGATGGCGAACCTAATAATTCAGACTCTAGGCCACAGTCTATGTAAGGGTGACTTTTACTGAACAATGTGACTAACGTGTCTCTTTTCTGGATGGGGGAGAACATTTCTCATTTCGTACGAAGAAATATGGTGATGGTTCTGTGATTTGCCGCTTGGAAATTAAACACAGTGGAACGTGGGTGTGGACGCCGAGTAGCCACGAGTGGACTGTGCCGGCTGTGGTCTGTGGTCGTTCACGCCACCCATTCCCTGCAACAACGGGGCCACATTATCTCGGGGCCAGACCCTGGGAATTACCTTTTCCGGAATCCCTTTCCAGCAGGAGCCTGGTTTGGATTCTGCCTCTGAGGGGCGCTCATGGGAAATGCAGAAGGCAGGAGGTAAGCCACTGCCTGTACTTCTGCAGCACCAGCAGCAGCAAAGGCAGGGCCTTCCTGAATGTTCCAGCCCTACCCCCCTCCGGCCTGCCCACTGTCGGCCTCCCGCACAGGCTGCGGCAGTGGCTTCCTCAGCAGATTCCAGCAGCTTCCTCCGTTGCCTGGTTTCGGGGCAGCTGTCCCACCCTGCAGCTTCCAGACGTCTCCACTCCAGCAGCTGTTCCTTCCTGCTTGAAGTGTCTTGACCGCTGCGTGCCGAATACACAGGCCTGAGTGGAGTGGGAGGGACAGTTTCCAGAAAGTTCTTCTCCTCTTGGAATACCTGCTCCCAGGCGGACGCCTGCAGGAGGCGAGGCTGGCATCTGCCTCAGGACACAACCCACGGCTTCTGTGTGCTCTGCACAGACCCGGGCCGTGGATATTCCGGATGGGCCCAGGGCCAGGTGCTGGTCGGCACACGTTCTCTAAAGGTGCAACGAAGCAGACCGTGCCGGAATGCTCTCAGAAGCTGCGACAGACGGTTTTCAGAAGCAGCCTCTCCCTCTGTCACACCTCTCCTGGCGGCCCTCCACATGGCACAGGAACAGAATCTGTTGATGTTGTGAAGCCAACAAACCTAGCCTCACCTGTGCCAGGATGCCCCCTGTTCATCTCCTGCCCACCGTTTTCTCTTCTTCTTTTTGTTAAAGGTGACACAAAGAAGCAGAAAATATTTAAGCTGCTGCTACACCATTTGTGATTTTAATTTGACAAGAAAACTTGTGCAGTTGCATGGAACATTTGTCTTATTTCTGCAGAATTTCGCTTTCTACTATGAATAACAAGCAGGTGCTGACGGCAGAATTACCGCCACCCCCAGTCCCCAGAATCGAGCCCTGCCTCCTCTCTGCAAGACCCTCACTGCATCTGCGTCCACGGTTGCCCCGCGCACCACCAGGGACCCCTCCGCCAGCACACGGCAGGCACTGTGCACGCTCCGAACCGGCAGTCAGTGCACAGCCAGAGCCCTGTGCCCAGAACACAGATGAATGGAAAGACATACTCAAAATGCAGGGAGAACGGGGCCACGTGACTCAGGAAACAGCGTGCACACACATTTAGACAAGTGAGCCTCCCTCTTCAAGAGAGAAATGCATGTGAGCATGTGCACAGACCCGCTAATGCCTCCCCTGCCCTGCTGTTGCCCACGCCATGCTTGGGACTGAAGTGACTTTAGTCCCCACCCCTCTTGTCTAAGGAATGCCACCCATCCTCGAGTTCTTCTGCAAATCACAACTTCTCTAGGCCGTAATTCTCCAAATACTTTTGTCCATCCGCACTCATCGGTCACCCTCGTGCGCAGCACACGACAGCAACAATGACAGCAGGGTGATTCAGGACCCGCTTCGGGCTGGGCGCAGTGCAGGCTGTCCCTTGCATTATCTCATTCAGTCCTTACAGCGACACTGTGAATGCAACACTGTTGTAATCCCCATCTGACAGATGAAGAAACTGAAGCATCCCGCGGTCAGTGATGTGACGGGCTTTTAGGGAACTGAACTAGCATTTGAACCCATGACTTCAGAGTTCAGCCTTCTTGCACTGAGCTAGAAAGTGCGTAGTAAGAGACATAATGAACAACATAAATAAGCACCAAGTCTATGCACTGAACTATAGAATATTTAAAATAAATGAAATGTATTGTTTAAGTCAGCAAGTGGGGTAAAGCATTCACGTTATTCCAGGTTCAACCTGCATCCTGATGGAATGGGCAATAAAAGAAAAGCATCCAATTAGATTTATAGCAGGTTGAGCAGTGCCCAGAATCAGTTTCTCCCTTCCCCACACTCTGTCTTTGGAATTTCCAGTGCAGGCCTTTCTACACCATAAATATTAAATGTGGGTTCTTAAGTTCCATCTGAAAGAGTTCTCAAATTCTCATCATTATTCTTCCAAATAACAACCAATGAGCAAGAACATTAACTGGAGGGAATTTTATTTAGGCTCATTGAGAATGTGACCCATGTTATACAGCCATGCAAAATCTTAAGGAGAAGTGTTTTACTGCCCATTTTTCCTTATTGATGCTTATCTAAGAAAGAATAAGAAGATAAAACCCTTCCAATGGTAAAACAACCATACTATGAATTATTACTTCAACATAATTTACCTTCTACTCGTTGTGGTTAAACAATACTGAAAACTGAAAGAGGCAGTCACTCACTGCTGAAAACTCAGACAATAGATTTATCTAGAGGTGGCAAGACAGAGAAGGAAGCTATTGGGAATATGTTACAACAACTCAATTTTTATCTAGGTAAAGCTTTACAATAAACTTGGAACTCTTTAAATTGTACCAACCCCACTGACAGTTAGAAGTCTAAGAAATAAGCCCTATATGACCCGCAGCCAACCACGTGTTACCTCACACGGTGACAGCGTGCCTGCAGAGAGGCTGATCTTAGAAGTCAAAAACCCAGCTTAGCAGGGGATGCCGTGACGCCAAGCTTGAAGAATGTCTAGAACGTGAGAGTCCATCTCAGAGAGCATGAAGGTGTCCCAGCCGAGTTGAGAGTTGAGTCGATCCCGTTGTGTCTGAATTTAGCATGTGGCATTGGCTCAATAAATATTTGCTAAGCAAACAGCACAAAGGAGAGCTAGGATGAACGCCAGGCGCCTACCGTTATTGACTGTGGGATGGCGTCACCACTCAAGCCTCGGTTTCCATGTGTGTAAAATGATGGCGCCAGAGTAACCTCCTGGGGTGACTGAGCTGAAAAACGGGTGGTGTGCAACATGGTCTACCGTCTCCGTGCTCCCTAGCAGGGAAGTGCTCCGAGCCCCCAGCTCATCAGGAAACAAAGCAGTGTGTGTTGCATGCCAGGCAGGTTTTACTGGGAAACCATATAGTTTTCCACTCTTGTTGTCCTTTGTTGATTTAAATAACTTCCTGCCGGAGGTGCCCAGACATGATAACACATTACCCTTAAGGGGTCCAATAACTCCAATTCGTTTATACTCAGCCAGTATTTTGAGTGTCTCGCATGTATCCGGCCGGATGCCGTGCAGAGCAAGGCAGTGACACGAGAGGAAGTGCCATAGCTGTGGAGCTGACCCCCGACCGAGTTCAGTCCCACTGCATCTTGGAGCTGTGTCTCTCTGTCTTCTCAGCCACCGGAGGGTGATGCGCCTCCTTTAGAGGGAGGACACAGTGAATGAGATGATGTCTAGGAAGCACCGTGACAAGACCTATGAGAAGATGCCCGGACAGAGAGAGAACTTTGTTACCAGAAGCAGTGGTGCCGTGGATGGTGATGACTGTCCCATTCTGGAGAAGACTGCTCTGGAGGAAAAGTAGGCACTCAGCCAGTGGCATTCCAGGCCGGGCAAGTGGCCTAAGAGAAGTGAAGATCAGTGTTGAGTGCTCTGGTGAAGGAGAGATGACATCAGGGTGGAGAGCCAGGACAAAACCCACAGGGGTCGGCAGGTACTAGAGTGAGACTGGAAGGCAGGGCAAGAGCTTGAGGGGAGAGGGCAAGACCTGTCCAGCAGGGAAGGCCAGCAGCTGGGGTCCACCCGTTAGTCTCTTGCTGCGTCATAACCCCATGAAAACTCGGGACTCCTGGGCTGATTAGGGGGCTTGGCCAGAGCTGGGTTTAGCCAGGACGCCGTGGCTTCTCTTCACATGGCATTTCATTCTAGACATTTCACATCCCAGGAAGAGGTGTGAAGCATCGGGGCCTCTCGAGGCTTCAGTTCGGAGTCACTCTCACTGCACTCTCACATACATGGGCCACAACAAGCCAGGAGGGCAGTCTGCATTCAAGGGAGTAGATGAACGGAGAGGGCTGTGGCGTCACAGCACAGAGGCATGAGCCTCCACAGGAGGAGTGTGTGAGCGTATTCTGTAGTGTATCACGTAAGAAGTATCTGGAAGGTTTATTCTGTGCCACCAGTGGGGGACGCTTTGGGAGTTGCTGAGTGGAGCTGAGCTGGGCTTCCTACAGATGTGCTCTGCGGCGTGGGGAATGCAGGCTGGGGTAGATCAAGGCAAACCTGGTTTCAGGCTCCTGCTAGAGTCTGAGCAAAGACTAGAGGGAACTCAGAATCCCACCCTTGGGTAGATACCCAGTGGAAACGCATTATGTGCATCCACCAGAAGCGATTTGTAAGGATATTCGTACGTAGAAGTAGTGTTCAAAATAGCCAAAGTCTGGGACCAGTCCAATTGCCCGTCAGGAGTAAGATGGATATATTGGTTTGGTATTTGCATGTGGAGGAATACTATACAGAGATTACAAGGGGGAAATGCCACTACAAGCAATGGAAGGGTGGATCTCACAAACAGAAGCCATACACAAAAAGCAAGCTTACTGTATGGTTTCCTTTATACACAGTTCAGAGAAGGCAAGACTAATGTGGCACATTCAGCATTGAATGGAGGTTATCTTTGGGGATGAGGGCACTAGTACCTGGGAGGGGGCACAAGGGGGCTGGCAGCGTGTTATCTCCAGACTTGGGTGTAATCCCATGGGTATGTTTGCTTTGTGAAAACTTACCAAGTTGTACATTTATGATTTATTTTTCTGTGTGTATGTTATACTTCAATTAAAAACCAAAATAAGTCCACTGAAGAGTCAAGACTCTGTGACTTAGCATCTGTCAGTCGAGGCTGGGAGCGGGAGGAAATCATATAGGACACTAAGGCTCCCAGGAGTTGTGGAAGAGGTGGCCAGACCAGACATACACGTAGGAAAGTCTCAAAGTCACCAGGTCTTGTGAAGGTGGAAGAAAGTGAGTTAAGAGAAGTGAGTGATGCCAGGAGCATGCTGCCCTTAAGTTCCAGTAAGATTTGCAGGGGTGGACATGGGCGAGCAGAAGAGACATTCTCAGCCTTCAACGCGTGCGTGCCTGCCTACACCTAGGCGTGTACACGCACACACGCTCACACAGACACACCTGCCACCCACACAGCAAAGCACGCTTGCACACCCGACCATGTGTGCACATGTTCATACATTTACACGTACACACTCATGCATACATACAGACACATACATGCCGTTCAAATACCCAGTCACGTGTACGTGAAGGCACATGTATGCACATATGCACACACTTAAACGTATACATTTGAGCACACATGCTCACACACGCAAGTGTGAACACACGGACAGGCACAGGATCAGGTGCACACATACACACTTGATCATGCACACACAGACGGACAGACACACACACACTCAGCTCATGCAAACATGCATATGCATACCCTTACACACACACACACACACACACACACACACACACACTCTCACACACAGACACAAGGAGAGCTTGGCCAGTTGCCGTCTGAGACCCTGTTGTGACGGATGTATGTGCTCTGTGTGTTAGAGAGTAAAATTTTGAAAGTAGGAAATGACTCCATCCCAGAAATCAAATACAAGGAGACAGCGCATTGCCCAGGTCAGCTCAGAGCCCGCTCCCCCTGCGGGCCTCCTCATGTCCTGCCTTCCTGGAATCTCCCTCCTGGCCGCACTGGATGCCCTCATGGAAGCTCAGGGAACTTGCCTCACTCTGCGGCCCCCCAGGCCCCTCAGCAGCCTGCCCCCACCCGCGTGCCTGGGAAGCTGAGGCCTGAGCTGCCTCCGTGGGCACCTCCCTGCGACAAGAATCAAAGGAAGCCCTCAGCAGCCCGCCCACTATTGAGGATGGCAGCATCCATCCGGTGGGGCTCCATAACGACTCCCTGGGCTAATGAATAAACCCTCAAAGCTACCAGCAGAGCATTTAAGGGAGAAACGAGGGGCCCCGGAACCTACTCAGCTGTCCCCAGGCTGCTGCTTTGGGCCGGTTTATCGGGCATCTCCGTGCGTTCCCAAGAACCCGTTGGAGCTGGTCATCAGCCAGTTACTTCTGTGTGTCAGACCCTCTTGGAGAAGGAAAACCACCTCGCCCTGTAAGCCGAGCTCCTTTCTCCAGCAGCAGCCAGAGTAGAGTCTCTGCCGGCATGCAGAATGTAACCATGAATTATCCATGGGCTTCAGAGCCGTTTGACAGGGAACGCGAGAACCGCCAAAGACAGGTTGCAGGCAGTGGGGACTTGGGGTGCTAATTACTTCTCACTGTCACTTAGCGATACCCGCGCATCTGCTGGGGGAGAGAGGGGCCTTTGCCTGTCGTGCTCGCAGAAGAAAAGAATGTATTCAAACAAACAAACCAGGATTCCACAAAGCATACAGAGTAGCAGAGCTGAGCTAGCGGAGCTGTTGAATCGTAGGGAGGAAGCGGTTTGGGCCAAAAGGTTCTTCTAACAAAATGGCTAGAAGGACATTTGGCCGAAGTGGAGAGGCAGGGGAGTGGGTGCAGGGCAGGTGGATTTTGTGTGAGCCCAACTGGCATTGCACAGCTGGCCATCAGCGCCCTTTAGCGGCTGATTTCCCCTCTCTAGCCTCAGTGTGCTCATCTGTGACGGGGGGAGAAGGATGGGGCCTCACACACGTGGCTGAGAACCTGTGAGCCCTCAGAGAGCGCACCCAGCCTTCTGCACTGTGGCTTTTAGTTTGCATTGCCTGCTGCACAGGACACTGGGTGCTCCACCCGGACCCCCAGCCCCACCCCCGTCCCTTTCACCATTTCTGAGCCAGGCCCCCACTCCCTCTGGCTTCTGTGCGCTTTTACTTCTAGCCTCTTGTTACTGCGCCTGTTTCCAGGGAGGGCCCAGAGGCTCCCGGATCCCCTTGTCTGCACTGGCTGGGAGATGCCTGACGGCTGTCCCTAAGACAGTGACTAACCACCGTGGATACGTGTGAGCCTCAGTCTGAGAAACCCCTCCTGGTGGCCCTGGAGGGCCCTGCTGACGCCACCTCCGTGGAACCCTGGCCTGGCTTCTCTCTACCTTTCGCATCCTGTGGCCCTCCTCCCTCCCCAGTTTTCCTAGTAACTCAGCCTGTGCACAAAGCCTGTTCCCAGGACTGGTTCACATTGGCATTCGGTAAACATTTGTTGCAAGCCCGAAGCGTTCCCTGTCGCCCCTCCCACTTCCGAGGACGGTGAGGACCAGCCTCACTGGATAGCCCCACGCATAACAGTTCTGGCTTGTTTTCCAGATCTTCCAAAGCACATCTTCAAAATGCACAATTTTTCCAATTACAAAGGCTGAGATTAGTTGTGAGCCTTCTTTGGGGGGATGACTTGACCTTTATTACTATTCTGAATCTTTGCTCACCTTTCTCTGCTGTTCTGTAATCCAGCAGGGAAAAGATAGACCTATTCCAGCCTTTTCTTTCAAATATATGGCGGAAATTTCCTTCTTCTTATGAGCTAGGGAGAGGAAGGGGGTTTGCTGTTTCTTTCCAAATAGTGTCCCAAGATTTCAAGGGAAGGGTTTCGGAAATGACATTTGAGTTAAAAGAAACTGTTTTAGGGTTTTTATGAAAGCAAAGAGACGCATTCAAATTTTTCTGCTTTTCTTTTCATATGAGGAATTTATAAAATACCTCTCCCAACAACTTTGAAAGAGGGGAATGCGTTTGCAGTAGCACTGACCGCTGACGTGTCTGGGGACTGAAACGGGCAGGGTGTGTCTTCCTCCCTAAAACACCCGCTTGAGAATAGCCCTCAGACAAGCTTTCTGTGTCTGAAGCCATCAGATCATCTCCAACTGGGTCTGTGTGGACCCAGGAACACCGAGTCTTAGGGGGAATCAGCCATCTATGTATTAACTTGGGACTGGGGCCGTTTACGAGTTCTTTGGTCAGAGGTGTTAGGCTGTTACTTCTGAACACTCAGTAAGCTTGGGAGTGGACCTTGGTCTGCTCTCTCAGAGGTGTAAAACTCTAAAGAGAAAAGAACACAGGCAAACACACACCCCTGGAAACAGCACCCGGGTAAACACCTTGGAAAAGCCGCTGTGCTCCCACAGCGCAAGCTCTCCCTAGAGAATTTATTTACAACCAAAAAAGAAAAAAAAAATGCTCCTTTATCCCTGAAACTGCATCCTTCAAGTCTGGGAGAACTGAAGATAAAGCTATTTTCCTAAGAGCATTGGAGCAAAACGGAAGACAAGTGTAACATAACTAGTGACATTTTCCCAGGAGGTGTCTGCTTTGAGTGTGTTTCCATTTTAATGTCATTTGAAAGATCTTTATCAAAATTAGTGGCACAAACACTCTTTTTAAATACATGTGCATTATTTTACGTTTCTTTAAGAAGGAGGAAGCTCCTTTCTGGGCTTGGCTGCCTCTGGCTTTGCTCATTTGCCGTTTGGTCATATCTTACCCTCCTAGTCACCTCCCCACCGCCCCTTCCAAGACGATCATCCACGCAGAAGGCTTTCCGACAGGCCCTTCAAGCCACTTACTTTCATTCACTCCTTGTCTCCTTTAAAAGCATAATGTTGCTTTACAATTCACCTCCTGCCTATCAAAGGTGATGTTTACCTGAAGGCCTCTGAATGCATTTTGCTGGGATCAAAAGTAATTACTTTGCAAAGTTCATTTCCGACTTCCGTGTCTTCTTTGCCACTGAATAAATATTTCATAAGTCTGAAATTCAGAGGCTGTTTGTTTCTCTTAGTTTTGCAGGTTTTTTTTTCTTAATTAGCCAATATGCCTGTATTTTTTTTCCCCTAGATTTCTTCATATAATGTTACAGAATAAGATACTTTTGAAATAGATCTACAGAGTTTTCCCACAGAATACTAAAGATGTCAGCACACAGGGGAACAAACGGGGAGCCGGGCATTTGCGTGAGCTAACACACGCTGATAATTTATTCAGCGTTCATTCAAACCCGCACGTAGAGGGCCTGCCTGCGAAGGGCGTTGGGAATGAACGTTGGCCCACGGTATTTCTGGGGACTCTGGTTCTTAAGTAACTTGGAAACTTTTGAGATCTAAGACCAAGTTTTGGAGTGCATCATTAGAAAGGTTCTAAAACTCCCTAAGACAGTAGTGTATGCCACTTGCTGCCTGCCTGCCTGGTGACAGGAATATTTGTGGTGGCAGCCAATGCTTCTGCAAAATCCTGACTTCAGATAAACAAGCTGGGGCAGCTGACTCGGAACTGACAGTCCCTCCTCATCCAGCTGGCAGAGGTTGGCGACTCCAGTGAAAAGCCCGTAAGAGGAGGGCAGCATTGAGCCACAGGGTGGGCAGGAACCACAGGCCATGTGGGGCTTGTGGCATTTAGCATTTTGGCTGCCGGCACCTGGATTTACTTGGGGACATCACTGCCCACGCCATGCTGAGGCTTAGGGCCTCTCAACTAGTGCACTTTACCCTCCCGTAAGGAACGGGCTGGTCACCCAAAGCTGGAGGGACTTGGGTCAGGAAAACACCAAGGCCATCAACTTGCCTCCAGCGGTAATGCCCACCAAAGCTCAGCTCTGCACTTGGAAGGCGGCTTCCCTGGTTTCCTTCCTGCTCCTGGGCCTAATTCTTCTGCATCTGTCTCCACTCTGTCTACATACCAGCCATCCGACAGCCATCTGGTAAGTTCCTTCGTGGCTCTGAAGAGCCTGAGATTGTTTCTGTTGCTTGCTACCCAAGAAGTCTAAATGATTCAGGGCCTAACAAGGTCAACAGGAACCCAAGGTGGGCGACCAAGACCTCCATTCACTTGCCGTCCATCCCCCCACCTCCTCTGTGCATTTACTCAGGGCTGCTCTCCAGACCCTTCCCTGCAGCAGCCCCAGTGAGCTCTGGAGACTCAGCAGGGTTAAGGTCGCAGACTAGTGAATGGGCATTTAGATCTGACCAAATCTGTTTGACAACAAGGTCCACTCTCCAAGCTTCCTCTGCCTCCAAGAGTAAACAAGTTGATTTTCTCTTTTTAAATAGTTCACTCCAACTTCTCACGAACAGACCCTCCTTCTTTGAATTAATAAGAGTCGTTTTGTGTTTTTCTCTACCAAAATCTATTTGGAATCTCAAGTTACCAAAGCAGACAGGAGAGGGGAGGCGAGGGCCGGCACCCACGTGATGCCTCCACCCTGAGGAAGAGGTCACCACCATAGCCCCTCCAGACCTAGCAGCCAGACATGTGGCACAGAAACTAGCACTCTGAGCAATTTGGCTTTTTCGTTAATTCAAATAGGACCATGCTTTCTGACCTCAATCTGTTTCTAATCACAGGGTCTCATGAAGCTTAGAGATGCCAGAAACTTCATGGAGCCACTCTCTGTATTTCTCTCCTGTGTCAGCTCAAATATTCAATTTCAAGCTCCTATCTGACCCGTGTTCCTTAACTGAGAGCCGTTCATCTTCTTCATGTTTAGGAAACTGCAAACTCAGTATAAATGTGCCACCCTCTAGTGTCTCTTAAATTCTGTCTGGAAGAATGCCACGGGGAAAAGGGTTTAGCATATCTCCTTAGGCGTTTGGGGGCTCAGGATTCGGATGGAGATTAATGCCTATGCTGTAAATCATCGCGAGGAGAACTATAAATAGAGGGGCCTGTTTCCACACGGCTGAGGATTTTCGGGTCTAACCACAGTACTTTATAACCCAGATCCCCACACAAGGGCAAGCGTGGAAATGACCGTGCTCTGGGAGTGGATATTTTATGCATGAACTGGTTTCATTTCTGGAATCTGTAAGCTTTTAAGATGTAAGAGTCATGGAATATTCCACACTCCATCCACGTCAGACCTAGAGGTTCATCCAGAGCACCTATTAGCATAGTTCGGGCTCATAAATCCTGAGGGCCTTTGGAACGCTACTCCAAAGGCACTGGGTGATTTTTCCTCAAAAGATGTGTCTCCTATTTGAAAATGAAGTCACTGCTTCGAAGGTGCCTCTCTTTCAACAGAAAACTGAAGCAGATCGTGGGGGCTTTTTTCCTCCTTCCCCCACCTGGCTGCCTGTTTTGTTCTCCTACTTCCCCTCTCCGAAAATCACCACGTGCTTTCCCAGGAGCCGGTGGCCCCGTGACCTTGCCCGGTGATTTCTCGTACAGCAGGCTTATCATTTTCAAGGACTGAGCAAAAACATGACTTGGGTGGAAAGACAAAGGACCCTTAGGCAGGACCTTGAAAAGTCAGGGCTTTGTCACTGCGGAAGTTCAGTGGCATCAGCACTTCTCAGCCGTGGTGACTGTCACCATTCGGGGCTGGATCCTTCCCTGTGGTGGGGCTGTCCTGCGCATCACAGGATGGGTGGCCGCGTCTCTGGCTCCCACCCAGGAGGTGCCTGCTACCCTCCTTCAAGATGTGACAACCAGAACCTGTCTCCAGACAGCCGTCCCCGGGCAAGGGGATCGCTCCCAGCAGAGAACCCCTGAGCGAGGTGTCTATGTGGTGCCTGTGTGACTGTTACGAAAGCAACCTTTCCTGAGCTGAGTTCGGAGACCTTCTGAGAACCGGAAACAATGCTGCCAGCGTGTCTGACTCCCTCTGAGATTTCTTCAGCTCTCACAGCTGTTGCCCAGACCCAAAGCTCATGTCCAGTGACATCTCAACCCCTTTCCACCCGGGAATCCCACTTCTGGGTGTTCATCCAAAAGAACTGAAATCAGGATCTGAAGAGACAGGTGCCCCTCCATGTTCACTGAAGCCTTGTTCTCGGTCGTCAAGACGTGAAACAGCCCACGTGTCTGTCAGTGGACAAACGGGTACAGAAAGTGCGGTTTGTGCATGCGGTGGAATGTTATTGAGCCACCTGCAACTGCACGGGGGGACGTGGAAGATCCTATGCTAAGTGAAATGAGCCGGACAAACACTGCAGGATTCCACTCGTAGGAGGACTTTAACATGGCCATGCTCATAGAATTAGAGGATGGAATGAATGGTGGTTGTCCTGGACTAGAGCAGGAGGGAGATGAGTCTCTGCTCAGTGGGTATGAAGTTTCAGTCATGCCTGACGAATGCATTCCAGAGGTCCGCTTTGTCTCCAAAGTTGTGCCCATAGTTAACGGCAGGGTGTTGCGCACGGGAAGATGCGTTCAGAGGGTAGAGCTCATGTTACGTCTCTTACCACAGTGCAAAATAAATGCGTGCATAGATCATTAGATGGGAAAAGAAGGAGGGAGGGTAGGGCTCCTGTTCCTGAGTTCTGAGTTCTAGATGGAGAACTTGGCAGTAAAAACGAAGCCTCGGGGATCACCAACAGTCACGACCTCTGGTCCCCTCCACCTCCCTGCCCTACCATTTCTAAACGCACAGTCAGCTGTCCGGCCCGAAATAAAAGGTTTATGTCAAGTTGTCACATGGATTCTTATGGCAATAACATTTGGAGCCTTTTACTGGGACATAAACTGTAAGCTAAAATGTCACCAGATTTTATTAGACAATCTAAACTTAATTGCAAATAAGTTGATGTACTCATAAAAGATGATGTAAGACCGCCATCTCAGCAGGCACACAGGGACCAGCCAGGAGCACGAGGCAGTGACTCAGTGCTGACTTGTCCTCCACTCCGAAAGGCACCGCTTGCTTCCTGAAGTACAAAGAGGGAAGAGTGATGTCGGCAGGAAGCGACATTATTACTTAATAATCACAACACAGAGAGCCAGAAGTTAAAAGAGGTCGGTGTGAACCATGTTCCAAGACCATTTTCTCTGGAATAAAATTTTCGTAAAGAGCTCTACGTCTTTTTTATGGCCAGCGAGAACGTCATTGGGAAATTAATGATGGATCTGAATGATAAATCTGCCTTCATATAGAAGGGTCGGCTTTATGAAAATATGCTTTGATGCCTCGAAGGCTGTAAATGAGAGTAAGACAAGAATACATCCAGAAGGATCATTATTCCAAGTCAGGCCACCTGTCCTACTGCCCGATCCCGTCAACTTTATTGGAAATAAAAATACACATTGGCAAAAACCTACTTGTCATGCAGAGGTCCGTAGTTTTCTTTTTCTTTTAAGATAAAATATGCTTAATATTGTGAAGACCCCATGGCTTGGGTCAGAATCTTGTGTTTTCACCATATGGCTTCCGGAGGATTCACCCAGAGTAACACTTTGCGAGAAAGAAATCTTAGGGATGTCAAAATGCTCACCAGTGTGCTGCAGAAGGCCATTTTTCTTAATCGTTAATTCACCTATCGATCGGTTTTCAGTAAGTGGTTGTACACGTGTGTTGCAGCTGCTGTAACAAAGCACCACAAACCCGGTGGCTGAAAACAACAGACATTGGATCTCTCACAGACCTGGAGGCCGCCGGTCTGAATTCAAGGTGTCGGCAGTCCCGCCGTGCTTCCTCCAAGCCGCTGGGGGCAGGTCCTTCCCGCTGCTAGGGGCAGCTGGCCATCTTGAGCATGGTGTGGCTGGCAGGCACGTCACTGCACCTTCTGCCTTTTGTTGTCACGTGACCTTTTTCCCTTGCCTGTCTACGCATCCAGATCTCCCTCTGACGAGGACACCCGTCATTGGGCTAAGATTCACCCTACTCCAGCAGCAACTTCGTCTTAACTCATCACATGATGCAAAGACCCTATTTCCAAATAAGGTCGCACCCTGAGGTTCCCAGTAGACGTGACTTGGGGGGAGAGGAGAGAGGACACTATTGGACCCGATAGAATGCTAACTAGACTATCCATGGTCGCTGTCACAAACTCTCTTTCTCTGGATCCCAGGTTCAGGGCACTGCCAGATCGTCTTTGTAGCATGCTGTGGCTGTGGCCATGGTGTCCCACCCTGCACCACCTCCCCCCCACCCCCAGCCTGGCCCTCTCTCTAGGCCGTCTGTTAGTTAACATTACCTAATTAATTAGCTTTCTGGTTTTTTTTTTTTCAACGTTTATTTATTTTTGGGACAGAGAGAGACAGAGCATGAATGGGCGAGGGGCAGAGAGAGAGGGAGACACAGAATCGGAAACAGGCTCCAGGCTCTGAGCTGTCAGCACAGAGCCCGACGCGGGGCTCGAACTCACGGACCTCGAGATCGTGACCTGGCTGTAGTCGGATGCTTAACCGACTGCGCCACCCAGGCGCCCCATCTTTCTGTTTTTTTTTTTTTAATGGACTCACTTTTTTTTTTTAACTTAACGCATTCTTAGGAGAAACTTGACATCGCCACCTCAAAGAAACATGAACCTCCTTTGCCTGCGATACCAGATGAGCTGGGGGATCGGTTCACAGAACCCAGTGATGTGATGCGTCCAGCCGGTGCTCTGTCTGCAAGGCTGCTATCTTTGTGCGGAAGGAAGATTGGCAAGTGGAAGAGAGGCGCCCGAGACAACATCACACCTACAGGTGTCCTTTTGCTTTCTGTGCTCAGGACCGATGGTTGGAAAGGCCAGTACTCACCTGTCTTATGGGAGTGTCACTTGGTGCCATGTCCCTGGGCCACCACAAAGCATCTTCCAAACACATCCACATATTTGGGAAATCACTGTCAGAATGACCACAGCCACTCTGTGAAGGCAGGCAGACCTGGGTCGACTTGAGCAAACTTGACCTTCAGATTCCCCTTGGTAAATAGGATTTACTGCTACAGATCCAGCAGTCCAGAAAGAGTGTCCCCTCAGTCTCCATTCTCCCCTAAATGCTGTCTTCTCTTTGCTGCAGTTTGACTCAGACCCACCAGTCACCACGACAGCCTCTGGTTCAGGCTGATAGCCATGCTTCTGACCCTTCTTGGCCACAGAGCGACGGTGACTCGGTTGACAGAGCCCTTGGCTGGCTCTGCCTTTGCAGCTGGGCCCCAGCCCTCCTGGACTCTGTCCTGCTTCTGGGAGCTGCTGCTCCCCTCCTGGAGGGCACGTCTTCCTCAGCCCCTTGTGCATGTTGCCTCTCTGTCCGTGGCCTCTCGCTGTTCACCACACACATTCTCAGGGCAGTCCCGCCTTCCAAGGCCGCTGTCCCTACCTGCACACCTGTGCCTCCAGTTCCAGGCCTCTGGCCCTGGCTCGCCAGGCTCCAGCATCACTAGCCAGTCACTCGGCAACCGGTTCACCTGGCTGGTCCCCGCTGGACTCGACTTCCCGCCCAGCCCCCGCCCCCCACCGTCAGCTCGCTTCCTGGGACTGCTTGCGGACCCTGCACTTCCCACGGGAGGAACCCATCAGCTCTTATGATCTCCCATTTCCCCTGTGCCAGGTCCCCGCGGGGTGCTAGCTGTTTCCAGGCAGGTGGAGTGTGCGTCCTCACACAGCGGGAGCTCTACGTGGCTGCTGGTCGTTATTCATTCATCCATTTATTGAGAAAACCAGTGTGATGAGTACGACCATGTGCCGGACACTGAATCAGATGCTAGGGATCCACAGTGAACAAAACGAGTGGTCACCCTCTCCCCTGGCTCCAGTGGCATTTGCAGTCGTGGGAAGGGAGACTGTAAATGAATACATATCAAGTATGTCACCAACAGGTGACAAGTGTCAGGACACGAGACCATGCCAGGCAGGGTGAGGGGTGACGGGCCTGGGCGTCCTCTTCAGGGGTGGTGAGGAGAGAAGATGAGCTGGCAGACGGGTCTCCGTGGAGGGAGGGAGCAGCCGTGCAGCCATGTGGTTACTGGGGGGCCGGGGGCACTCGGGTGCTGGAAAGGAAGGCTCAAGGCGCCGACAGAGCTGGAGCAGTCAGCAAAAGCGAGAGCAGCAGGTGAGGGTAACAGGGAAGGAGGGCCGTCTCGTAGCGCCCTCTGTGGCCACAGTCACGGGTCATTACCTTGCAGTCACCTCAGCTGGGCTCCTGAACGAGGGGCTTGAGCTCCATCCACCCGCTGCCAGTGAAGGTGTGACGGGTCAGATAAGCAAGGTTCTAAGGCTGGCGGGGTGCCTTCCAGGCCCCAGCTCCACACTGCGCACACCGGCAGCCCTCCCCGGCCTCCCAGACCCCGGTGCCAGGTCAGCCAAGAGCCCACCCAACTCTGAGCAGAGGAGCGCTCCTGAGAAGGAGCCACTGCCAGACTCCATGCCAAGTGGTGCAGCGAATCAAAGCCCGGCTGCGTCCGTGGCCCACGGTGTGTGCTTTGCATTTGCAAGAAGGCAAGTTCAAGAAATAGAGGGGGGCGAGTTCAGAAGCTGATGATGGCTTGCTGGTGTGGAGAAGTTCCTCACTTCCTAGCCTCCAGGTAAAATAAATTGCTTCTTTTAAAAGGTCTTTTTTCAGGCAGGTGAGGATTTTTGTCCGGTGGTCGTCCTCAGCATAAATTACTGGTTTCTTTCCACATGGTTTATTTACTTAGCAAGTAAATTGGGTTAGATCATCACTAAATTTCGCCATTTGGCACATATGATATTTATGCACTTAATAGCTTCATTAAGGAGGTTTCCGGGAGTATATTACTGAGCAAGCCTATAGATCATCGGGCAATAAATCTGGAGGACTCTCCTTAGCATGTATCTAATTTGGCCATGGCTTTAATTAAGTGTTTCAGCTAATGATTCCCATTTATGTTTAATAAAATTTATTGTGTAAAAATAAGTTATCAAACCCCAATTTATTCAAGTTCATCCAACTGATGTGTGGCCGAGAGCAGCATGTGCTAATGGGTGGCAATTCACACTTAGAGTCTCGCCAGCTCTGCCAGAGGCATCAGCAATGGTGTCCAGCCGGCTCATCGCCTTAAAAGCCATTTGCCTTGAGGGAGAAAAAGCTGTGCTTAAGTCACCCGTGTCTGGGCGGCAGAACTAACAGAGTCTAAGCGGTTGTGAAAAAGGGCCGTGCTTGGAGATGGCTACAGAAATGCAGGTGTGGCCCTTGCTGAAGATGGCCAAGGCTTTGGCCTGGGGTTCTCTTGACAACGTCTCCTCCCTTTGAAATCAAGCGATGCATGCTCTTCTCGCTGGACCACCTCCAAGCCCGTGACCCCTAGAGGCCATCTCACATGCTGCCTCTAGGACGTGTGGCCCCCGAGGGTCCTTGGGGCTCTGCGTCATGACCCCACCTCTCTCTCCATCCCTAGGCTGCCCCGGGTGTGGCTGGTGGCCCCAGCCGAGTGCCCACCCCGGTGCCTCTGCCTCCTCAACCCCCCTGGGATTGCTGAAGACCAGCGCTTGGGGCAGCCCACATTCAGCGACCGATTGATCTGAGTGCAAACACCCAGCCCCATGGCCCCAGCTCAGAACAGCTCTGAAGAGCTGTTTCTGCTCCAGGGCTTACCCCCAAGCATGGGAGTGACTGGGGCCTTGGTACAACTTCATCACATCCAGGGTCCCCCCATCCAGTCCACTCCCACTGCCTCTGCACCCCAGAGGTATGGATCGCTCCCCACTCAACCGTCTCAGAGCCCCCTTCGCAGGGACCCCCAAAGTGCCATATCCTATGGCCTCCTAACAGTTTTGGGGGATCCATGCTGACCAGATACATTGTCATCAAAGTTGTGTGCAGCGATGTCCACAATGCTGATTGTGTGAAATACTGAAAACCGTAAATCAACTGAAAGGCCCAGGGAGGCTGTATAAGATGTGGAACACTTCTGTGGCACCAACGCTTGCTGTTAAAAGGGCTTGGTGGGTCTGCATATGATTACACAGAAAACCCACCAAGCTATGTTGAGTTTGAAAAAGTGACAAGAGGGGCGCCTGGGAGGCTCAGTCGGTTAAACGTCCAGCTCTTGGTTTCGGCTCAGGGCATGATCTCACGGTTTGTAAGTTCAAGCCCTGCATAGGGCTCTGCACTGATGGGGGGGGGGGGGAGCCTGCTTGAGATTCTCTCTCTTTCCCTCCTTCTCTGCTTCTCCCCTGACTCATGTGCACTCGCTCGCTCTCTTTCTCTCGAAATAAGTAAATAAACATTAAAAAACTGAAAACAAGCAAATATGATGATGCCCTTTAGCTCAAAACAATGTTTTCGATATTTTCTGTGGGTATCCACGTGCAGATAGATGATAGCTATCTAAATGCATAGAACATTCTAGAAGGAGATGCAGAAGTGCTGACAGTGGTTTTATCTGAGAAGGGGGCAAGGCTGAGAATGAGTGGTCAGAGAGTGGGTCAGGAAGGACTCTAAGCTTACCTGGAATCCTTCCACTTTCTTCTCTTTTTTACTTTTTATCAGAGTATTTATGTATTGATAGCTAAATTAAATATCAATTGCTTTTTTGGAAGCTGGACCATATAGTTTTTGCTGAAATCTGTATGGATGGGACCATGTATCAGGATGGAAAGGAAGCACGTTAGAAATACTTAGATGCCAGTTAAGTGTCTGCTTTTCTCCTCAATTAGAGAACAATAATTAGGTTACTTTTATTTCTTTAAGACTGTATTTTTTAAGTAATCTCTACACCCAACATGGAGCTCGAACTCACAGCCCCAAGAACAAGAGTATCATGCTCTCCTAGCTGAGCCAGCCGGGCACCCCTGTTACTGGGTTACTTTTAAAAAGAAAGCAGAGGGGCACCTGGGTGGCTCAGTCGGTTGAGCGTCCGACTTCGGCTCAGGTCACGATCTCGCCGTCCGTGAGTTCCAGCCCCGCGTCGGGCTCTGGGCTGATGGCTCAGAGCCTGGAGCCTGCTTCCGATTCTGTGTCTCCCTCTCTCTCTGCCCCTCCTCCGTTCATGCTCTGTCTCTCTCTGTCTCAAAAATAAAAAATAAACATGGGGCGCCTGGGTGGCTCAGTCGGTTAAGCGTCCAACTTCAGCTCGGGTCACGATCTCACAGTCCGTGGGTTCGAGCCCCGCGTCGGGCTCTGGGCTGATGGCCCAGAGCCTGGAGCCTGCTTCCGATTCTGTGTCTCCCTCTGTCTCTGCTCCTCCCCTGTTCATGCTCTGTCTCTCTCTGTCTCAAAAATAAATAAACTTTTTAAAAAAATAAATAAAAATTAAAAAATAAAAAATAAACGTTTAAAAAAAAAAGAAAAGAAAGCAGACTAAGAAAATATGTCTAATCCACTACACCAAGCTGTTACCCATTTACAAGAATCTTCTTTTTTAATGTTTATTTATTTTGAGAGAGTTAGAGAATGAGCACGTGCGTGAGTCGGGGAGGGACAGAGAGAGAGGGAGAGAGAGAATCCCAAGGAGGCTCTGTCAGCACACACCCTGACACGGGGCTGGAACTCTTGAACCGTGACATGATGACCCAGGCTGAAATCGAGTCGGACGCCTAACCAGTGAGCCACCCAGGCACCCCTCAAGAATCTTTAAAAAGCACTGCCCTAAACCTTAGGATTTTCCTGTTGGAAATTCCCCATAACTAGGTGGTCACAATTCAGTTTTCCATTCTGGTAACGGAAGTTTTTCTTTTTCTTTAAATTCAGTCACTTTTTAATACCGGTACAGTTGAGGCAACTTATATTTGCAAATACCATCATGTCCATAAACTTGGTACGAGGTACAGATGAATTTTCACAGCCTCACAGAGGCAGACCTCATTAGGAGGAGAACATCAGAGCAGTAACACCATTGAAGACCACGTCACCCAGTCGCATCATTTTACATACAGGGCACGGGATTAGAGACGGCAGGTGACAAAACTGTTCAAGGGGAAAGTCAGCCTGAATCATATCAGTTAGCACAGGCCACTGCAGTGAACCCTTGTGTGCTGTTGACTTGGCTGTATTCCCCCTTTTCCTAGAAACACTCCAGTTCCCATCTCTGACTGGCTACATGGTTTGCAGAGCCCAAAGCCAAATGGAAGCACATGGGGCTCCTTATTCAACAATTGTTAGGAATGTCCAGATGGTGACAGCAGAGCATTAAACTGCACACGGGACCCTTCTGACCGTGAGCGCAGACCCCAGCCGCACACCTGTGAAGCCACACTCGGCTGAGTGTGAGCAGAGGCCACGGGCGGCCACGGGGCCAGAACGTGTGGCCCCAGTGCCAAGCCACCACTGTGTCACACTGCCCCAACCACACCGAGTGGTTCGGGGGGAGCCTATCGATTGGTTCGGGGGCAGCATGTGAACCAAATCAGAGCGGGTGGCCTGGGCTTAAGCGATTCCCAGGCTTGTGCCCAGAAGTTCTTCTCCCCTGCTGTGGACCGGGGAGAGACCAGCCTGAAAATAGGGCACGTGCACGGCAGACAGCAGGGCTGAGCCAGGACCCGGACACAACCAGACTCCAAGAACACCTGTGACGTCCCTCCAGCAGACTTTCCCTTCACACAAGCCCTTTCGTTTTTATCCGTTTCCGCCATTTCAAGTGGGGTGTTCTGTCACTTCCACCCAAAAGCATCCTCTCTGCTCTAAGTTCTCACTGATTGTTAAGAGTATACGTTTTTCACAGCCTTTCTGTGGATGGCAATTTGGCAATGTCAATTAATATTTAAAATGTTCGCACCACTTGCCCCTTGGATTCTATTTCCAGGAAGGAATTTATCCTACAGAAACCATCACCCAATTATGCAAGAACTTTTTTTTTTAATGGTCTCTGCAGCATGGTTTGTAATAGTGAAAAATTGGAAACGACAAGATCTCCATCAACACGGGACTGATTAATCAAACTATGGCCGTTTCGTCGTTTGCCACGAAGAGAGAAGTTAGTGAGGCTGAGATGTACTTCCCTAGAAAGCCAGCCACGACTGGTTAGGTACAAAAAGCAAGTGTACAAAGATGGTTTTGTTTGCTCTCATTGTTGTAAAGTAAGTTAATAAGATGCTAGCATGTATCCACAGAGAAAGTAAGTTGCTGCAGAATTTGGGGGATGAAACGGAGGGGCTTTCGCTTTGACAAAACACATAGAAATGCAGACGGTGTGAGATCTCGAAGATTCCAAAGAAAAGCCACGTAACTCCCAACAGTGTGACCTGCCTTGAGGTGTTTGGCCCCAAGTGGCCCTATGATGCTGATGTTGAAGAGACACTGTACGACCCTGTCTACCACTGCTAACCCCAGCTTCTCATGCACATTCTGTCCTGGGTGAGGACCACTCCAGAAAGCTCAAGAGTGCGTGTGAGGGCCATTCGGGGCGCGCAGGATTCACATTCAGTGCCAGCGTTAACGCTCATTTCCTGTCTCACCCACCCCCCCTGAGTTGGGGGCCTGTCTTCACATGATCATCATAATCTGTTTCGAATGTGCCATTGATACGGGAGTTGCATGTTTCTAAGACACGGTGGGTGCCCTATCTTTCTAGCTCTCAAGCCTTTATTTCTCCATGAAGAAGTGACTATTTATTGAGCAGCTATTATGTGCCCCACACGGAGGTGGAGGTGCTGAATATGTCGGTCATGGTTGTGTCCCCTGGAGACCCGTGGGGACGACAGACATTGGGAGTGCTGGAGAGAGACGCGGAGCATCTTGGCCACGTGTGCCAGGCCGGTGTAGCTCCTGGGGCCACAGAGGCTTCCAGAAGGGGTAAGAGTCCACCAGGGTGCGTATCCACCTGCCAGGGACACTCGCATATGTGAAGGCCTTTGAGGGAAAAGGGAAAGGAAGCAGAGAAGCTGCAAGGCACCCAGTGTGTCTGAACGTGGCGAGTTAGCAGGAGAGGCAGACACTTGGAGGGGAAGCGCAGGGGGCCAGGCCTTGCAGACGGTGGTAAACATTCGGTCACTTCTCTCAAGAAAAGATGAAGCACTAGAAGTAAAGCAAGGAAGTCGCAATGGTGTTGGCACCAAGGAGACCCTCCAGCCACAGCGTCGGTGGTGGGTGGTAGAGGGACTGATTTGTTGGGGGGGGGGGTGCGGCATAGAAGCTGTTGAGCAAAGACAGTGGAGGCTGCAGGGCGCTTGGGGGGCTCAGTCAGGTGAGCGTCCGACTTCGGCTCAGGTCATGATCTCGCAGTCCGTGGGTTCAAGCCCCGCATCGGGCTCTGTGCTGACGGCTCAGAGCCTGGAGCCTGCTTCACATTCTGTGTCTCCCTCTCTCTCTCTGCCCCTCCCCTGCTGGCTCTCTGTCTCTCTCTGTTTTTCAAAAGTGAATAAACATTAAGAAAAAAATTAAAAAAAAACACACACAATGGAGGCTGGGAGGGAGGTTCTGCGGGGGGAGCAGACAAAGTAGTCAGACTCACCCGGGGTCAGGAGGACAGACCGGCTTGGGTTGGTGGGGGAGATGGCCTGGCTCCCCTGGCCTGGCACCCCTGTTGCACTGCCGTCCCCAAGGATGGGCAACCTCTGTAATGCCCCCCTACTTCCATACAGCCAGCTCCATGCTAAAGACTACACCAGGCTTTGCAGGTCCCCCACACACACACCCTCCAACACTCCATTTGATGCGTGATGAGACACAGGGCCCAGTGACCCCACCAGCCAGCATGCAGGATCAGCCACAGAACTTTCCAGATGTTACTAGTGCAACATGAAAGCATGGGCCCTTACTCCAAGGGGATCTTGGAGGATCTCAAGCGGGACAGCAGTGTTTCCACGGGAGCACAGGGCCCCTGTGAGCATCCTCTGCGCGGCACCCCCAGTGACGCAATGTGCAAGACTCCTGGGTTGTGGTGAGGGGTGGCCCGTGGGCGGACTCCACCACGCTAGAAAGGAGGGACCGTGGGGCACCGTGCACACACGTGGTTTCTCCAAGCACATTAATGGCTTGAAGCAGTCAGGGGCAAGCTTTCTCCCACTTGAAAAGCAAGCCTTATCAATTAAAAAAAAAAAACACTTAAAATCTATACAAATGCCTTCCTTTAATGCAAGCAGTGGCTGCTTAGTGGCTTCAAGAGCCACTTGGCGCTCTGCTGGCCGGGCCACCTGGAGAATTTGCACGTGCACAAGAAGCCACAGCCACATCTCCCTGCCTCAGAACAACAGACTAATATATTCAGGCACACCCTGCGTTCGCTTTTAATTTTCATTTTTAAGACCATCTCCGTTCAGAGTGAATACCCTCCAAGACCTCCATCTCACAGAAGGAGGTGCCCGCTGGGAGTTTTAAGCCTTGAGGGATTCTCTGACCATGATCCTAGATCGAATGGGGCTCGTGTTTTCATTGCCATTGCTATCTTTCTGTGAGTGCTTCGGTTCCAAAATTCCATAGGTTTGGAGAAATCCGTCCTGACCCTTTCTTACCCATAGCCCTGTTTTGCTTTTAATTGCTGTTTTGTTTTGTTTGTCTCTTAATGCATGATTTCACACAACAGGAGGGTTTCCGGGACTGTTTGTGGAACATCATAATAGAAAGTCCTGTGTTTGAACTTCGGGGAACCCCTCAAAGGGGTCAGATGACATCCGCAGGCAGTATCGTCACCCTGTCTGCACAGGTAAGAGCTGGGCTTTCGTCTGTGTTCTCGCTGCTGCCGGTCACGCTCTGCCTGGGTGGCTGTCCCTGTATCAGGGGACTCGGCCAGGAGATGAGAAGACAGGCACAGGCTGAGACAGGCAGGAGAGCGGCCCACTGCAGAGTGTCCACATTGTTCTTTCAGGACCAGCAACTGGAAATAAAATCCACAGAAGATGGGTGGGTGGTGGAGAGAAGGAAAAAGCAACTCCAAGGATAGGGAAGAGTTTGAGTCTTCAGACATCAAGCTTCTGATCCATATAGTAACAGACCCCTGTCACCAAAAAGAACAGATGGATCACCAAAAGCAAATGTCATTTATGTGTGTGTGTGGCTACTGAGTGCCTCACCCCTGCGTCTCTACACCTCCACGCAGCCCTGAAGGCGAGCAGTGAGCTGGCCTCCCCTCTGACTTCCCAGAAGAGGAGGAAGTCTCCTCCTCTGCTCAGAGCTGGCCCCCAGGGCCTCCCCCAGCACCTGGGACACACCAAAGGACAGGAAGCCCTCGGCAAATGTCTGCTGTCTTCGGACACTGATACCGAATACCAGTAAGAGCTCGAGAGCTGTTGTCACCCAGAGCTTATTCTGGGCTAGACACCAAACCGACCGGTCGACTGCAACACCACCCACCTCACCCAGGAGGGCAGTGTGTCTCTGATCCACACCCTAGACATGAGTGGACTAAGACGCAGAGGGACGACGTGGCTTGTCCATGGAGGTGGCAGTGCTGGGGCGGAGACTCGGTCAGATGAACTCACCAGCCCCTGTTCTGACTTCGTCCGTGGACGTGCAGGTGGACACGCCGATTCCCACCTTGCAAGGTCAAGATCATAGATCCCGGCTTCACCAGCTGCAATCCTGGAAGGAATGCAGGGCCTGAGGTTCCCAGGGAAAAAGGCTTTTACACCTGTTGGCCCCGAGCAGTGTTTCTGCTCAAGACCCACTCCAGTCTCTGTGGACACATATGGCTTTACTCCTGCACCTTCCTCTCTGATGCTCCGCATCAAAATCCTTCTGCCCCCTCCCCCACCATCAAGAGCCAACAGAAGCCACCACCGATTCCAGGGACTCGCTTTCAGGAGAGTCTCAAGTGCATTAACAAGGAGGTAACAGGAGCCCTTTGATCTCAACAAGGCACGTACTGTTTCATCCCATGGTTTATGAAACAATTTTAGACTAATTATTTCTGACAACTTGCAAATGTTTATAAACTTCTTCAAGGAGGAAAAGGCACAATTAGGTGTTTCTCTGACAAACAGAAGGGTTTCCTTTGTGCCGTGTGGCTGATGTCTTTTCCCCCAGGAGAGTTCTGAAACCTTGATCTTCTAAGATGCTTCGATTTCCACTGAGATACGGAATTAATCAAACCGTCCTCCCAGCCTTTTGAGTTAAATTTAACTGAGCAGGTGAGGAGCGGCTGTGGTCAGGCCCCTTTCCCAGTGGGTTACGTCTTCTGTCAGGTGGTTGTGGCGGTCCTGGCACTGGCCTCGCCGCTCTGACGGCCCTTTGTGCGGTGTCAATGTGTCTCAGCCGATAACTGTGTGGCTGGCCATGAACAAGCCTAGCAATTAAATGGAACCTGGATTCTTAATCAACTTCACCATTAAAGAAAATTACCCCACATCATGGCTATTTGCAGTGTGCCTGGAAGTGTTGCTTTCAGAAGCCCCCAGACCCCTGGGTGTTATAAATTCAAAACCACAGAATTCCAGTGAGGGCCAGTGGACCTTGGTACAACAGAAAGATGAGTACTGGGCTGTTCCTCTGTGGCCCAACTCACATTTTAATACCCTTTTGATTATTTACCATTGTTAATTCAAGAATATGCACAGCAGGCAGGTAGGAATATTGCAAAGTCAACCGGCCCTTAATCCCTAGCTAATCCTGGTCAACTAACTATATCCTTCCTTTATTAAAAAAAAAAAAAAGAAAGAAAAAAAAAAGAAAGAAAGAAAGAAAAAAGAAAAGGCATTCTGAATCTTTTGTTGAAAACAACTTGCCAACGAGAAGAAAGACCTTGCTCTTCTCTTGAGACCCAAGCGTGAACTTGTACAATCTGGCCAATAAAAGAGATGTCTGTCCCCCCTTTTTTCACATACTGTGTCAGGGCACCAACAAAGCTCCCATTATTTCCAACATAAATCTGTTTTGTCATTTTTGAATGAAAAATTCCTTTTCACCCCTCTGACTCTAAGAAGAAATTCTTAATACTCACCATTAGGAGCTGGGCACAAAAGCAGCCATAAAAAACAGGAGCTTCGCCGGTTTCTTTTCAAAATGGGATCAAAGGCAAACTCCGAGTTCCAAGTTTTGAAACGTGAACATGAGCGGATGCAACGGTATTTCTAACGTTACCTATCGGGTCGCTTCCACCTGGGCAGGCATGACACGTGCCTCAAGGTGGTTTCACGTAGAAGGAAAGAAGGCCACTCCAAGTTGCCCAGAAAGGAACTTATTACGAGGAATCTGTCGGAGTCCAAGAAAAACACAGCAGCCAGTCTGGGACAGGACAGGCAGGAAACAGGAGTCCCCTAGGAACTTGGCCACCTCTACCTGGGCACCTGGGTCCCTTCCCACCAGGCCAGAGCCCCCCTGACACAGCAGCCAAAGCTCCCCACCCCCATTGCCCCCCAGCTGATTCTGTTCATCCTTCCCAGACACAGTAACGAACATACCGGCACCACAAGCTTTACCCCCATCTGTACATCACCTGTACTACTCAGCTCCAAATCTTCTCCATAAACCTGTAACGAATAAAACAATTAAAAAAAAAAAAACCCATAGCCCTTTGGGAGGCAATGCCCATCAAAATTACAAGTGAACACTCTCTTTGACCCAGCAATACCTAGCAGTGCTGACTCCCAGGTAGCTCACACGTATATGGGTTGATGGAAGTCCAAGTTCTTCCCAATTGCACGGTGCCTAATACCAGAAAATCAGAAGCAACTTCGCCGTCCGTCCGCTGGGAGTGAATGAGTGAACTGAGGCACCCCCACAAAAATGGAATTTCGTGCAGCAGCACAGAGAATAGGGAAATTCACAGATAAGGAGAGATCCACCAGGGTACGGTATGCAAAGAAAGGATACAGGGCGGTATGTGGAATGTCGGAGGAGAATGCATGCTGATCCCAGGTGGTGTTTCATTAACTCTTTGGAAGACTTTGCAGAAGTAGGAGTGATGACATAATGTGGGCGGGAGCTGGGCGGTAAGAGGCAGGGCTGGGAGGTGAGGCAGGATTTTTAATACGCACCCTAGGGTCTCACCCGGCCAAAAATAAGCAAGTAGATGATATATTGAAAGGAAGTAAGGAGACGCCTGGGAGGCTCAGTCGGTCAAGTGTCCAACTTCGGCTCAGGTCATGATCTCACAGTTCATGGATTCAAGCCCCGCGTCGGGCTCTATACTAACAGCTTGGAGCCTGCTTCGGATTCTGTGTCTCCCTCTCTCTCTGTCTCTCTCTCTCTCTCAAAAATGAACATTAAAAAAAAAACTTTTTAAGGAAGTAAGTTGTACATTCCAAAGAACATTCACTCCTCTAAATGGAAAACTAATACCACTTTCCTTAACTGGTTGTAACCTTAAAAAGGAATGAAACCCACCAGTGTTGCTAACTCTTCAGCCCAGTTACCTGCAGGAGCATCACCCCGAGGCCCCCTCTGTCTGCATCAGAAACAAGGAGGGAAGTGTGGTGGAACTCAAGACATCCGGCATCAGCAGAGACCTCTTATGTGAAGCCATCAGGTCAAGAAAGAGCTGAACCGTGGACAGTGGCAATGTATGATGTGATGCCATCTCACGCCCTGTCTGTGACCCTCCACCCCCAAGACGACCCTGCATGCCGCACTTCAGGGAACTGACCCAGTCCATGGCCACAGGTTTCTTCCCCTTCCCCTCTCTCCAGAGGTCAAGGTGCCATACGAACCACAGCAGCAACGTGGTGGCAACAGCTGTGGCCATGCATCTGTTGTGAACGCTGTAGTGGTCGGACACGGCTCTAGAACTGCGTGTGTCATGAGTGGCGTGGTAAGTGCACAGCCATTATTAAGCGTGCCACGGCCCTTGCTCTGCCCTGTACACTCTCCAGGGTGAACACAAGAGATGTCAACAACTGGTTTGCGATGGTGTCTCAGAGCAGTGACAGGTCAATATTTTATTTTTTTAGCGGAAGCTAACAGTCAGTCCATCTAAGCAGGTGCCTCGATCTGCTTTCCACGGACAGCTGCCCCTTGGCCTGTCCATGAGTTCTAAGTGGAGGATAGACAGGAGCCCACACTTGAGGGATCCTGCACCAGGCCCACCTAGAACCAGAGGCTAGACTTTCAGAGTTCTCCGAGCAGTGCACGGGGAACCCCGTGTGGGAAGCCGAGTGAGGACACTGACTGCCAAGCAGCTCTGTGCCCAGTGACAGCATAGGGCCCCTGATTAGTGGCTCCCTCTGCTTCCTTTGTTATACCCATCAAGGTACTCTTGACAAGCAGCCCAGCGAGCGTGGATTTGGGCTTGTGCATCCCACAAATGGAATATTAAACACGTTTTACAGCAGGCTGCCAGGCCAGGGACACTTGAGTGAGAAAAACAGCTGAAGGATGAATTCTTTCCAGCAGTTTGGTCGGCTTGTGTGTCGGGGGGCACGGGCAGGGTTTGGTCACGGTGTGACCAGCTCCTTGGCTTCCTGGTGACTGCTCTAACCTTTGCCCGGCACCCATGTAACCCACAGGCTGGCCTGCCTGGGGACACAAAGGCTATGGGATCTGGCCCCACGTGAGCACAGAGCACCATCTGGAGGGAGACAGAGCTTTGTCTCCCCAGTGGCCTAGCACAGCCCCAGCTGTCACTCAGGACGCACAGGCGACAGCTTTCCACCTTTGAACAGTCACTGCAGCCTGAGGCTTGTCAGAGCTCCCCCGGGGGTTGGTGGGGCAGAATTCCAAGCCCACGTCCCCTTGTACACACATCACACACACCCGTCATCGTAGAGAAGTACCACTGCACTGGCCATGCGCTTACCATCTTCAGAATCCCACAGCCTGCTGTCCTCACAGCCTGACCAGGAAGTGGGCATCAGGACAGAAAGAGAGAGAGAGAGAGAGAGAGAGAGGAGTGTGCGAGAATGCTGTTATTCCGGCCTGAGGATTGAGAGGGGCACTCACTCCTAAAGCCCCGAAAGAGTGCAGAAGTCCACTCCTTTTTTTTTTTAAGTTTTCCTTATTCTCTCAGCCCCCAAGCAATCAGCAGTGGTACACAGGGTACCATAAAAGCCAAAATTCGGAGAGGAAAGATTCTCCCAGTCAGTGAACTGTGGTCCCCAGAGGTCTGAGAGGGGGTGAATCCTTGTTGCTTTACTTACCTCTCTTTGTCCTCCCCCAACCTGGACCCGGGGTGGGCACAGTCACAGAAGTGCATGGCGGAATGGGGAAACTGAAACCCCAGCGTTCCGGATGGAGGGTGGAAAAGAAGATCCCCAAGGAGTCCGACAGGACCAGGGAGGTGGCAGAGAGGGAGGAAACAGGAAAGCAACCCCACAGAGATGCTTATGAATCCAAGTTGCACTCGGGAGGGCCAGGTCCTAATCCACGTACCAACTAATTTGACGACATATCTACTAGTCACTGGTCTCTGGGTATCACACACATAGGACATCTCTGAGAAGCATGTAAAGACTTTGAAAAGTGAGCCAATGATTGGAACTACAGCCCCCAGTTGGATTGGAACTTAGGGCCTGAGCCCAACCTGTTCAGTTGCTGGCCAAACCAAGAATGTCCACATTCTCTATGAGTCTCCATAAACAAGACTGAGTGCCTCACAACACAATGGTCAAAGTGTCCAGGATAAAATCCAGAATGACCCAGCATATGGAGAATCAGGAAAACCTTAACTCACGTGAGAAAAGATAACCAACGGATGCCAAAATCAAGATGGCACATGTGTTGGAATTTTTGACCAAGACGTTAAAGCAATTATCACAGAAATATCCACCCCCTGCAAAAGCAATCACAAACATGTTTACGGTGACTAGAAAAAGAAAAGAAATAAAAACAAATAGAACATGTAAAGAAGAACCAAATGGAAATTTTAGAACTGAAAAAAATACAATAACCAGAATAAAACCTCAATGGATGTGCTCAAAATGAGAATAGAGATTACAGAAGGAAAAATCAGTGAACTTGAAGACAAACAAATCCTCCACTCCAAACAACACAGACAAATGCCTTTAAAAGATTAAAAGAGCTTCAGAGTCCTACGGGACAACAGCAAAAGCTCTTGCATATAGGTGCTCAGGTTCCCAGAAGGAGAGAGAAAGACTGCAGGGCTGAAAATTATTTGACAGAATAATGGCTGAAAATTTCCCAAATTTGGCAAATTTTTATACACTTACAGATTTCAGAAGCTGAGCAAACTCCAAATGGGATAAACCCAGGGAAATCCACACTCAGACACATTGAAATCCAACTACTAGAAACTAGAAACAAACAAAAAATCTTGAAATAGCATCTGTTCTCTGTGAAGGAACGATGGTCTGCATGACCTCAGATTCTTCCATAGTGGAAGAAAGTGGCGTGCCATTTATAAGGGACTGAAAGGAAAGAACTCTTAACCCAGAATTGTATATTCAGAGGAAACACCCTTCAGGAACGAGGGCAAAATAAAGATATTCCCAGAGGAAGGAAAACTAAGAGAACTCACTGCCAGCACACCTTCACTTATACGAAATGTTGAAGGAAGTTCTTTAAGCAGAAGGAAACTCACAGCATCACGAATGAAAGAAAAGCGACAGAAGTGGAAACGTTCTGAGTAAACGAGCAATTCTTCTCTTTGGAGTTTTCTAAAAATGTGTTCAAGGATGGAAAACAACAATTACAACTTTGGGTGGGCTTTCAGTGTGCGTAAATGTCATCTCTAAGACAGCTGTGACATGGCAGGCTCAGTAAAGGAACCCCTACAATTTCTGAATTCTGAGTTTGTCAGTTCACTGGTGGCTCACAAAACTCACACGGTAAATACATTCTCCTGCAAACACACTGTGCGTCATCCTGAGCCCCGTGCTGGGCAACAGGAAGAGTTTGACGAACAAAGCAGGTCAGTCTATGAAGGCTCTGAGCTCTAGCTGGGACTTGATGCCCAGATCCCACCAGAGGGAATGAAACCAGGGGCCTCCTGGTTCACAGTCTGAAGGAAACCCGAGGAAGCTTTTGCCTCTCAGCTTCTGCTGGCACCTTATCGTAAGAGCTCGGAAGGTCACAGACAAGGTAGAAGGCTTGGGGACCTTAGCATATTTTCTGTCACCTTGTTTATTTTGCCAGCTGTGTCTTATTTCTACAGACCATCAGTCAGAGAGCTCCCCACCTCACATACACTGATGCACAGACCGTGTACAGATACGGCACCCAAGCGCAGGCACACGCGCGCACGCACACTCACAGAATGCGGGCCCTCCTTTACTGCTCTCATAAGCTGGTGTTGCTGGTATGCCCGGTCTGGTCCTCAGGAGCCCTGGGACCACAGGGCTACACTCCCAGCCCGAGCCCCTACCCCTTTCCCTGCGGGAATTTTCTCCTCGCTGAGCTAGCAGCAGCAATAAATGATCTGATTTGCGATCTGTCCCTTTGCTCTTGGGACCGTAAATGCAGCCATGGTATATGATGCAAAGGGCTGGGCTGCTCCCAGCCTCCCAAGCAAGCAGCTACCCAAGGCCGTAATTTCACTTTATCTCTCTCCCATTAAAAGGCAATTGAAAGTGAACCGAGGAGAATGAGGGCTGCCTGCAACTTCGGGAACCCTTGAATGGCACTTGCTGAAGGGCATCTGGTGGACCAAAGGCAGCAGATGTAAAGGAACAGGAGAAAAGAGCATTTGCAGAGGAGCAAACCGTTGGTAGTGACAGTAGTAACAACGACAATAACCACAGCTATCCGTGGACTCAAGTCACCTCGGGCTCTGTGCCGAGGGCTGCGGGTATGTGACCCCACCGGTCCTGCGAGACCAACTTGCAGTGGAATCTGAGTGAGGGAGATCCAGTGAGGTCTCAGCCTATAAGTCAGGGAGGCAAGGCATGAATTGGGCTCTGCCTGACTTTGAAGCTCAAAACTCGTGTGCGTCCCTACCTCCAGAACTGGGAGAGTCAGCAGAGCCCCTCTTTGGATCCCCTTCCTAAAACTGTGCCAGAAGGCCCAGTTGATGCTTCTCATCAGCCAGCATTTGGGATTCAGCCAGTGACAAGACCCAGGATTCAGACCCAAGCCCAAATCCCATGTTCTTCCCACTACCTCGTGCTGTCCAGGACTCCATGGATCTCTTGCTCAGGTTCTGCCAATGCAGAATCCACCAAGGAATCCACCACCCCAAATGACCCCCAAACAGGTAATGACCACACAGTGGGAAGGCAGGATCCTGGAGACTAGAGAACAGGTGCAGGCGTAGACATGGGGAAGGGCACTGGCAGGGAACGTTGACATCTGCAGATAAGACTCAGGAAGTGCTAGCGGAATTATCAATATATACAGGTTCAGATAAATCTCATGTTGCAACCACAGGCAGAGGAGAACTTTTTCAAGTCAGTGAAAATCCCCACGGATAGTACAGTGGTTGAGAACACGGGCTCCAGTGTTGGGGCTTATACGCTGGCTCCCCCAGCCTACCGCTCTGTGGTCTTGAGGAAGTTCCCTAGCTGAGACTTTGTGTTCTCATCTATTGAACCGAGGACAAGGATAGTACCCCAGGCACCTTGTTGGATGTTGTGAGGAGTCAAAACATGTATATAAAGTGCTCAAGACAGTAAATGGGAAATAATAATTGGACAATAAATATTAGAGGTAAGTAAGTGCATTCTTGTTAAAAATAACGGTCCCCTGCCTTTTAGCAGGCTATGGCCACTTCCTCTTCCCTTCTCTTTGGAGCCTGCCTTTTGTCAGATTTTGATGCCAGTCAAGTCTAATGGCTTTTTTGGCAGCCTTTTGCACATTTCCCCGTCGTTCCAACCCCGGGCTTGTGATACATGCTAGTTGTGCTGTCCCTAAGGAAAGCAACCCTAAGTGGATTTGGTTTGTTGTAAGGTATGCGTCCCTAGATGTAGCTGGTTCCTGAGTGGCTTCCTTGTAAAGAGGGAGGCTGAGGGAAGAGCCACGTGGTGGAGCGTGGGGCATCATGACATCTGGAGCTTTCTTATATTCCTTTCTTAAATGCTAATCTATTAATTTTGAGGTGGGGGGCAAAGGGAGAGGGGGAGAGAGGATCCCAAGCAGGCTCCATGCCGTCAGCGCAGAGCCCGATGCAGGGCTTGAACCCACAAACCTTGAGATCATGACCTGAGCCAAAATCAAGAGTGGGATGCTCAACCAACTGAGCCACTCCTGTATTCCTCACGCTGCAGGGCACTTGACTCTCAAAGACAAGAGGTGGAAAGACAGTTCACCTCTCTGCTTACTGGGGAGAGAGCTGAGGCCCCCAGGAGGGAGAGGCTTGTTCAGTGTCAGTTAACAGATTCATGGCGATGTGGGCACAGGACCAGTTTTGACTGATGCCATCTCGTGTCCTCCTCACCTCATCCTGTTGCCTGTGTGGCTCCCGCTTTGTGTAGGGAGAGACTCCTGTTGTAAGCGATAAAGGCCAATTCACACTGGCTTACGTTTGAGAGAGGAAGTTACTGCTTTAAGCAGACTTTAGGAGCTCTGTCTCCATCTGGCCTGGCTCAGATGACGCCATTGGGATGCTGTTCTGCAGCAGCTCCTGGCCCCCATTGTCATAGCACCAGGTGAGGAAGAATGTGGCGGCTTGCCCTTAATTGAAGCAAGACTCAGCATTAAGTCTCACTGCTTCGGATTGGCTTCATTACATCACGTGCCCTTCTCTGAATGGGTCATCATTGCTAATGGGCTGGGCCCAAGTGCTTACCAGGTGGATGGTTAGTTAGGGTCCGTTTAGGGAAACAGAAACCAGCCTAGATCTGCTTGCATCCTGGCTTCTGGGTAGGGTCAGCTGGAGGTGGGAGCCGCTCCCTGCCCTTCCTAGTCTCTGGCTTGTTTCCCCATCCCTCTGGCCCCTGTGATTTTCCATCACAGGCACAATAATCCTAGGACTAAAGAAGAAGTGGCAGGGGTGGCCTTATCAGGACACCAATGCCAAGGGCTGAGGCGGAATCATGGCAGGGGTACGCTGGCTGGAGCTGGGAACAAGGTGGGGTGACTGCCCCTTGGGAACCAGAGCCGGTGCGGAGGCACCTCCCAAGGCCTGTGAGCTGTGAGACAGCCCAGAAGCCAGCTGGCTTCTCTCTCCCCTCCCTCCTTCCTCTCTTCGTCTGTGCCTCCCAGTGGCTGAGGCCAGTTGGCGGGAAAGGTGGTTCTTTGTGACACAGGGGGGAGCAGAAGGTGGAGAGAAGCAGATCTAAGAGCGAGCAGGGTTGGGGGCCACCCCGACAGAGCAGCATGTGGCTGGTGAGTCCCCAGAGCAAACTGGGGGGAAACTCTGGGCTCAGCCCCTCCTCAACACACAGACCCCAAGCACGTGTCAGAAGGTGCCGGGGCAATTTCAAAGCTCATGCTCAAAAGGCAGTTACTGAGATCGACACTACCTTATCCCAGTCAACAGCTGGTATCAGTGAAACTGGCAATGTTGGTCTAGGACAAAGAGGTTTCTGGGGAAACTCATTTCCAAGTGCCACTCGGGAGGGAAGCAGCTTCAACCCCACCCCCAGAGCACATGGTCAGCCCCGGCATCCCTCGCCATGACTTTGTGCTTGTCCCCATTAGGCATCTGAGCCTCCCCCTCTTGTCTCGTTGCCTGAGATAATTGAAAGAATGATAGCAAAGAGGTTTTCAAATTCAGTGATACATCTTGTTGATGAAACAGCACAGTGCTTCATAAATAACACTTTGCTGCTGGCGTGGAGATGCCTGCCATGGGAAGGACTTCAGAGATTTATCCTGTCCCCCTCTAGCCACAGCCAGGGCCCCTCAGAGCCCCATGGCAAGCAGAGCAGGGATGGCAAGCAGGTGAGACTTGCTGGCCACAATTGTTTTCATCACTAGCAGGTAGAGCAGTGGAAACTCCATGGTCCCATGGCCATGTCAACAGAGGGCTCAGGAAACCTGAGCAGTCCCAGTGCATCTGCCCCATCGGTTCCTCACTGCAGGGACCACAGGCACGGAGACAGCACAGTTTTTCCAGGAAATCCTGTTCTGGTCAAGACCCCAAAGAAACAGTTGATTTTCTAAACAACTGACACCCTATTAACACAACTCAGGCTCCGCCCCCCCCCCTCCCAGACAGACTGTATTTCCCCGACACTAAGCTCTGAAGCCAGCTAACTCTGGGGACAGCCAGCCAGAGGACCTGGAGAGTGAGCTGGGATCCTGAGCCTTGGGGGAGCCTTCCTTAAGTGGCCAGCTGGAAGGTTTTGGAAATAAAATCTTGAAAGAATCTCAAAAGGGCTGGGAATAAACATGGCAGCAGTGGAGCTGAATGGAGGCCCCTTCGTGGATCCAGACACACCATGAAGAAGTAATGAAGCCAGAAGAGTGGAGACTGGCATGTTAGGAAAATAACCGAGAAATAAGACAAACAGAATTTATACCAAGGAACACATTTGCCACTCCAGTTGGGCAAGTGGTCTTGGCCGGTGCGGCCCAGACTCCCCTAGTCGGGTGGCCAGGCCCGGAGAGAGAACCAGGGTGAGTGATGTGTTACACGCACGCACGTGCGCATGCACGTGCACACACACAGAGCCGGCCTCATCTCTGCTTTGGTGGGGCCTCCCGTGGGCGCTGGGTGACACAGGAGAAATGGCCACAGCCTGGATTCCAGAACCTCCATATGCAGGAGGCCGGATGGCTGCCATCTCTGTGATTAGACCCTGTTGGACTTCCTGCTGTTTGTGTTCACCCAGCCAGCAGGGGTCCAGGGTCCCCACCCTGGTTGTCGGGGAGGCTGAGGGGCTCCTGAGTGGGCACCCGCACCAGATACTGACCCATGTCTGCAGCCAGTTGCCCCCAGGAGGCTGACCACCCGAGCTGCTGCTGGGCCCTGTGGAGTATGGGGGCTCCTGCGTGACCCCAACACACCACCCTGTTGGTCGGCTTCTGGCCCATCCTCTGGTAGGAACCGTGTGTCAGTCACCTGCCAGAGTGACCTTCTCCAGTAGGTGGCCCAGCACTGTGAGCCTGGTCTCCTTTCCCTCCTCTTGGCCACCTCCTTCCATGCTCAGTCCTGGAATCACAAACACACCCCCAGGGCCTCACCCCTGCTGTCCCTTCAGTTCTCTGCTCCTCCTGGTCCCCAGGAGCCTCAGAGAAGCCTTCACCTGCCAGATGCCATCTCTCCCTCCCTCGTCTCTGCCACAACATGACACTGCTTATTTGCGGCATCTCCTAAGACTGGGGTTCTTTCTTCTGCTTTTCTATGAAATCCCAAGCAGGGGAGCTGAGGAGAGACGGGTGAACCCAGGGGCACGGTGAGGTCAGCGTGTCGTGAGGGGAGCCCCGCTGCCCTGCCGGATGCCCACCCGTGCCCTGTGCCCAACTAGGTTGCACAGAGGCCCCTGGCGAGTGACCGGCAGGTGGAGGGCAGATGCCATCAGCCTGCCGTCACCGGACACGTTCCAGTGGCCAAACCAGACGTCCGTGCTGGGCCTCTGTGGGGACGAGCTCCCATCTGGGCAGGCGCCACAGGAGGGCAGGTGAGAGACTAAACCAGAGCAAGCTGGGGACTGAGCCTTTGGGACCTGGAGATGTGGAAGGAGGCAGCCTCCCCAGCAGAGGCCTCGCCCAGCCGCTGCTCCTCCTCAGCCTTTCTCCTGAGGAAACCTCCCCCTAACAGCTGAACAGACAGCAAGAGCATCGTGGGATGTGAAACACAACCGTACACAGTGGTGTGAGCACCGGCAGCACCTAGAGATGGTGGAAATGGCAAGTCGTGTGTCACGGGCATCTGGCCACAGTGAAAACAACAAAATGCGAAAGGCCAAAAACATGAACATGTGGCGCCTGGGTGGCTCGGTCAGTTGAGCATCCAACGTCAGCTCAGGTCATGATCTCACGGTTCATGGGTTTGAGCCCCACGTCGGGCTCTGTGCTGACAGCTCAGAGCCCAGAGCCTGGAGCCTGCTTCCGATTCTGTGTCTCCCTCTCTCTGCCCCTCCCCCCTCTCAAAAATAAATAAACATTAAAAAAAGTTTTAAATATATACATGTACCCAACCTTAAGTGAGACAGAAGAAAACATTAAAAAAAGTATGACAAGCGATTTTATACAATAGTTTTATACAATAATGTAGTTTCTATTAAAAAAGTACTATTTTAACAGCAGGAGAAAGGTTATAAACACACACTGGTTTTGTACAGTTTCAGAATTCTTGGGGCGCCTGGGTGGCTTGGTCGGTTGAGCGTCCGACTTCAGCTCAGGTCATGATCTCACAGTCCGTGAGTTTGAGCCCCACGTCGGGCTCTGTGCTGACAGCTCGGAGCCTGGAGCCTGTTTCCGATTCTGTGTCTCCCTCTCTCTCTGCCCCTCCCTGTTCATGCTCTGGCTCTCTCTGTCTCAAAAATAAATAAATGTTAAAAAAATAAATAAATAAATAAAGAATTCTTCACGACATCATTAATAGCAACATTCTATGCAGCAACTATAAATCTTTAGTTGATAATGAAAACCTCTAGAAAAAGAACTTTAAGAATCACTGATACGATTCAGGACCGTTTTCATTCATGCCACATGGGTTCCCTGAGCTCCTGGGACGAGCTAGTTCTAGAAACAAGGAGACCAGTGACCAAGGGGAGGTGCCAGTCCGCCCTGGGGCCTCCTTCCCACAGACCAGCAAAGCAATGGCAGGAAGTGTTATGCAGAACAAGAATGCAGGTCGAAGGAGTCAGGACAGGCCAGGGATGGGCTGGGGGTGTTATTTTAGATACAGTGCCAGGGACAGGCTCTTCCAAGGGGTGGCATTTGAACTGGGGCCCAAGGGAAATGAACCAGCCGTGAGGCTACCTGAGGGTGAGATCCCAGACAGAGGGAACAACACGTGCCAAGATCCTGAGGCAGGAGCCAGATCGCCACTCCAGTTGGGCGAGTGGCCTTGGCCAGTGTGGTCCAAGCCAGATCGCACAGGGTCTTAGAGGCCAAGGCATGGATGTCAGGTTTCATTCTGTGAGGTGGAGGCTGTCAGAACATTTGGGCAAAAGGGTCTCACGACCTCACACATTTTAGAAAGCATAACTCCGGCTGTTGTAAGGCAAGCAGGACAGTGGGCAAGACCGGGCATCACCTTGTTCACCTCACTCTCACCCTCTCAGGGGTCAACCTTGTGCAGCTGGCCCCTGAGCTGCCCGGTCCCAGCCCCACAGCCAGTGGGCACTGAGCTGGGATCTGAGATGAGCCTCGACCGTCCCACCCCAGTGCTTACTTAGCAATTCACAGTGGGGGCTCTGGAGACCCAGGTCCAAGTCTCAACTCTGTCACTTCTTATCGAGTGAACTTGGTCAAGTTAGTAGACGGCTCTGGACCTCGGCCTCCTCGGCTGTAAAATGGGTCCAAGAGTAGCTGCCACACTGTTTTGAGGCTTCGACTGAGCCGCCATCATACACGAAGAGGCGTGTTCTGGGACCAGACACACAATCACCTGGTGAAGTCCTGAAAGCCACGCGTGGCCTGATTTATTCAATCTCCTCATCAAAGCCCACGTCAGCAGTTATCATGAGCACCTGCTCAGTGCATGTCCCATGCTGGGTGACAGAAGTGACCCTCAGGATGACAGAAATCACTGTCCATACCATCTGCAGCTGGTCACGGCTGATCCCACTTCATGACTCAAAACAAACCTTTTTTCTTTTCTTTTACTTTCTTTTTTTTTTTTTTTTTTTTTTTGGTTAGAAGTGTTGTGAAAATGCATTATCACCCCTAGGCATCCAATTACATGTATAAGTTGCATGTTCTAATTAAATTTTCCTAATGTCACATCTGCCTTGCCCACTGCTATTAATTATTGAATAAAACTCCTGTGAAGCCAGGTTCCCTTGAGCCGGCTCAACCCCCCCCCCCCCACCACCCTTCCTGCCAAGCTCTTGCCTGGCACCCTGGGCCCTCTCAGCGTCCTGAGGCTGGATCCCCTGGGAGAGAAGGCACTCACTGTGGAGGCATCCTCTTGGACCGAGGGGTGCCTCCACAGGAGAGAAAGCAAGCAGAGCTGAATAAACACGCTCACCGTGGTCACTGGTACAGTCACTGGAGGACAGCACTCCACAGTGCCAGGGCACTCCCCTGCGGGACCTCCTCTAGGAGCTTCTGGGAGCAAGAAGGCACGGTCCTTCCCACGTGATGCTGTGGTGGGGGGACTAGCACCCAATGAGCACTATGGCGTGGTGGAAGTGAGTTCCGCAGTGCGTGGGGTGCAGGTGTATCGTTAGCCATGGTCTTGGCTGAGAGGCTCTGTGGTCTGGCAATCAGACCACAGGCTGAAGAGGGCAAGCCTCTTGCATTTGAATCCTGACGATCCTTAGTCTGTGACCTTGGACGAGTCCATTTACCTCTTGGCACCTCAGTTTCCCCATCTGCAAACTGCAGATACCATTTTAGCTATGTCATAGGGTCATTGCGAGGCTTAAGGAAGCTAGCGTGTGCAAAGTGCTTCGGTGACTACCTGGCACATAGCAAGGCCTTTATAAGCATCTGCTTTGCCTATTCTTCTGGGAAATCTTCACTGAAGACCCACTTTCAAGCTGAGACCAGGCAGAGAAGCAGGAATTGGCCAGACGAGGGAACAGGGAAGGATGGCAGAGGGGCAGAGGGCACAGCGTGGGTGAAGGCTGTGTGAAGAAGGCGTGCGCATTGGAAGAACTGGAGGAAACATGGAGCCTGGGTTAGGCAGGTGCAGAGCGGGGTGGGGGATGGATGTGAAGAAGTTGGCGAGGACCAGACCTCGAAGGGGCCTTAGGCCATGTGAGGACCTTGAACTTTGACTAAAAGGCCATGGAGGGTTTTAAGTAGGCATTGGCACGATGCCATCCTGGCTGCCACAGGGAGAACAGTTGACAGGGAACCAATTAGGAGACACTTAGAGCTGCCAATGTGGGACAGGATGGCCGCAAGTCCCCCGGAGTCGCTGGTGGATATGGAGAGAAGACTGCAGATCTAAGAGTTTGGGAGGACACAGAAGAGGTATGCTTGCTGAATAAGCAGGTAGGTGGAGCAAAGGGAAATGGAAGTCAGAAATGATGCCAGGGTGTCATACCCGCACTGGGAGATTGGGAAATGGTGGTGTCATTCCTTGGTCTTCACATGAAGCATCCTTGAGGGGACGTTTTCTGGTCATGTGGCACCCAAAGGTAGAAACTGAGTAGGCAGTTTGGATGGCACAGTTTCTTGAAGGGGCCAACAACACAATGGGTGAGCTGCTGAAACTCTACTCGAATGTTTCTTTATTAAGTTAGGAAATGACCATCACTGTGGCAGCACCTGCTAGGTTCCAGGTCCTATGAAGGGCGCCAGGATTTCAGAGGTGAGTAAAACCGGTGTTGCAGTCTTTCCCAGTCTGCCTTTATGGTGCAGAACATCGGAGGTTCTCGAGGAACTTGTTCACCAGAAGCCCCATGGCTCAAGCCCCGAGCCAGCCCGCACAGTGCTAAGAGACTTTCTCCACTTCCTTATCGTGACGGACAGATTCCATTAAAGTACCCACAGCCCCGAAGCTCTGCGGCTCCCCCACTGCCTCCCCCCAAGAGGCAAAGGAGGATGATTATTAAAAATTACAAGTGGGATCCTCCACACTCCATCTCCCAAACTTCATTTCACAATGGCTGCTGACATCAATAATGTCAGACAGGATAATCAAGTTTGCATAATGTAGTAGCCCTCCGGGGCCCCTCTGCACAAACACCCCTCCCAGCATGAACGCCGGGTAACAGACAAGCCTTTGATTCAAGAGAAAAGGCCCTGAGACTCTAGGACGTAAGAGTCCTTCACCACATTCTCCATGTGTGATTTTACAGGCATAAGCCCCATGCAGAAAAGCTGGCTTCTCATTCTAGTTTGACCCTTTATTAGTAGGGTAACCACAGACAAATCATTTGGTCATTCTCTGCCTTCACTATTCCTGCTTTAAAAATGGAGATAGCTCGGGGGCGCCTGGGCGGCTCAGTCGGTTGAGCGTCCGACTTCGGCTCAGGTCATGATCTCACAGCTCATGAGTTCGAGCCCCACGTCGGGCTCTGTGCTGACAACTCAGAGCCTGGAGCCTGCTTTGGATTCTGTGTCTCCCTCTCTCTGCCCCTAACCTACTCGCATTCTGTCTCTGTCTCTTTCAAAAATAAGTAAACATTAAAAAAAAAAAAATGGAGATAGCTCTGGAGAGTTCTAGAAGAATCTAGATGTAGGATGTCATATCATATTGTTGAACAAAATGAGGGGATAGTTAAATAAATTATGTCACTGATTTCTCCGTTCACATGCCATCAGCTACCATTTATTTGTGCAATAACTAATCTTTAGAAAACCAGAGCAACGCAGAATTTCTGGGCTCTGGTATAGCCTCACGCGGACTCTGGATAAAAACATTCAAAATTCAGAAATCAATGACACACAGGGGAAAGTTAGGTTTAAAGTATTGCCTTTTGGTGAACTGTTCTTATAAAATGTCATTATTTGCAATTTATTGCAGATCCATACGTTGGGCTCTGTGCCGTTGGCATCTGGCTTAAGACACGGAACATAGAATAGTAGGACCGCTAAATGGGTGGCTCTCTGTGACTTCTGTGCTTCCCCAGCCAGGCTCTGTTTGGCAACTGGATGTTTTCCACCGTGTTCACCTCCTTCCCCCCGCCTCCTAGCTGTCCTCGCAATGAATTCTTGCTCCACCAGAGGCTCTGACCACGTTTGCCTGCCTAACACAGTGCCTGGGGCAGGGTGAATGTTTTTGTGATTCCTTAAACCAGTGAATACATGAAATGATTGATTCGCTGGTAAAACTTGACATTTAGTGAATGGCCAAAGCTTAACATTTATGACAGGGGACCCAGAATCCTACTCTCACGCCAGTCGGGTAAAGCACAGCCGTAAGGACGCACACATATAAAATCCGCACCGTGCCTTTTTCATAGTGCTTGGGAGAGACTCAGAGGAGAAAATGCTTGCAAAAGCACTCTGTGAACTATAAAACACTGCCTACCTCATGGTGAAATAGCCATCCTCCCAAGGATGTTCCAGAACACCTTTGCAAGATGACCTACTACACACCAGTGGCCCAGGTGGCCCAGTCTCTGCTGGAATCACATTCAAAGAAGCGCATCCCAACAGCCAAAAATGATTAGGAACAAATTGCAGGCTTTTCTTGCTTCTCTCCGAAAGCATCCCTTCTCCAAATGCCTTTTCTTCCCCAATTAGTTCGTACCCTGTAGACTTCTCACCTGTCGAGCCCCCAAGTATACCTCCTAACACCCCACGGTGATCCTCTCTCGCTCTCCTCCTCCTCTGCCTCACCCTCCTCATGTCCCCTCTCCAGCCACTGTGGCACTGGCTTCCCGTGTGTGTCACCTACAGCCCACATTCTACGGAACACAGGACGGCCTGGAGGCTGGCCGTCCTCGGCGTCCTGATCCTTCGACCCTGGCCCCCGAGTTGTGTGGAGCGGAGTCACGGGCTGGTGAAGGCTAAGTCATCTCTGGTTGGTGCGGGGCGCAGTGAGTAGGACATGTGAGAACCTCCCGTGCTGTTGCAACCCTGCAGCCGTTTGCGGTGGGGAACCTCCGTCCATCATCCTTGTGTCTCCACACCAAACCCAGGAGGTGGTCTTCCCTCTGCCCCCATCGTCTTAATTTTTACCTTTATTGTTTTCCAGGTGAGGAAGCTAAGGCTCAGGGGTACAGGAAAAACCGGACGAGAGTCACAGCAAGGAGGGAACAGAGCAGGAGTGGACAGCCCAGCCCCCGGTCCTGGGCCCCGTCCTTACCTGTTTCCAGCAGTCTGGCTGGCGCACCGGTAAGCTGCTGCTGCTCATTGTCCACACTTTACAGACGGGTAAACTGAGGCTAGAAAGGTGACATGACTGCGTGAGGTCTCACGGCCAAGGATTGACAGATCCCATGCTATCGGGCCAATGTTCTCGACCTCTTTGCCCCCTGTTCCTCTGTTCTTTCCCCGTGACGCGTGTGACCAAACATTGGTGTTAGTTCCTTCACTCCCCTGCTCTCTGCTTCGAGCATAGAGCTCACTGTGGAAATACTAATGAAGTAAAAAATATATGTATGTGCTCTTTGCGATCCTTCTCAGAGCTTCCTTCCATTCATGCACCCCCGGGACAGCGGCCTCCCCTTCCCTCGGCTCACCTGCCGGCCCCGCTCTGGAGGCCACCGTCACCCAGAGCTTCTCGGTCCGAGCGTGCCACGGTCAGGCTGCCGGGGTCAGACCAGCTGCGGGCAGGTGGAAGCCGTGGGCGCCTCCACCGCCAAAATCACCAGGAGGACTTCAAGACCAGGAGAATTCCCAAAGGGCTTAATTTTATTTGTACAGCCTCAAATGTGTTCTCTAGGTCTTTGGGGACTTTGGTTCGATTAGGGAAGAAGAACAGGCAAGATTGATTCTTTCCCTGACCTTAGCAGCGGGATGGCTTAATGAGGTTAACCTTGGATTGGGGCAGACGCGAGCTCACACCTCTGCTCCGTCCCTCGCGCCCCTCACGACCTCGGGCAGCTGCAGACGCCCCCGCGCTGTGCGTGCCTGTGCAGGGGCATGGAGAAGGAGCAGGGAAGCACGTGAGGGGCCGAGGTGAGCTCCCCATGCGGTAGGAGAGCCGGCACCCCTGTCCTCACGGGGCGGGGGGCTGAGTAAAACAACAGACTCTTTTCTGTGTGCAGCAAACCACTATACGTCGGCGGCCTGACTCCAGAGACTCCGCACCTGCTCCGCACCTCGGGTCCCCCCCTTCCTTCCACCCCTTCCTCCTTTCCCGACTCCATTGTGCTACCAACGCTCTGAAGTGTCAAGAAAGTCTTTTTTTCCCCAATCAAAAGGGGAGAATTCTAACATCTCAAGTCGGATGCTGCCTGGCGAGGTCACCTGGCACACGCCCTTGGCTTCAGATATGGATGGCCACTTTCAACTGCTCCAGACAACCGGAGCTTTTTCCACACATTTGCTTAAAAAGGACATGCCTTTCTCTTTTTGTGGCTTAGGAAGAAGCTAATTTTAACACATCAGAGGAGATATTTAAAGGACCGAGCAATCTGCAGTCAAATGGGCCGATTACGCCTTGATGCCCTTTGCAGGTAAGTGCATAATGAGTGGGCCATGTGCACAGGTGACCGTCCGCCGAGTCCTCACACGGCCCGCGAGGGTCAGCCTTTCTTGTTCTGGATTTTGTAAAACAGACGCACCTACTCTACATGCGCACATAGAGGCCTGAGGGCATGATGAATAAAGTGTGACAGATTACATTGATCTATAGATGATAATTCTGGAAAGAAACCTGGCCATTGTCTTCCTGATCAGAAGCCCCTCGCCTGGCCAGCCTCCCGAATCGTGAGTGCCACTTACTGTGGAAGACGGCCTAAACCTTCACACGTTTTTATCTCGTTAGTGGGATATCTCATAAGAAACAAAAGCATGAAGAGAAGAAAATAATACTGGAGTCTCCAGCCGTGGAGGAGAGAAACTTTCCCCGAGGCCCGGCTCCTGCCTTTCAGGGAGCCCCTCTGACCCCTGAGCCAGGGGCCTCCGGGTGCCCAGAAGAGCGCCGAGCCGTTGAGGCAAGAGAGCACAGGGAAGAAAGATGGTCTGGGTCCACATCCAAGAAGCCGGCTCAGGAAGGAGCCTGCAGGAGACAGCAGCTCAGAGGCCGAGGTGAGTCCTGTGCTGAGCAGCCGAGGGCAGGGCCTGGGCAGAGTGGATGCCTCTGACTGGGGGTGACCAAGGCCCTAAAAAGGCTGCCTCCTTCACCGGCGTTCTGGAGGCCTCTCTCTGGCCAACCACTGAGTCTTTGATCCGCTCCGGCGGTCCGGCCCTGCTCTGCACCTCACTGCCTCTGAACGGGTCTCCACCCAGGGCATTTTTGATTTCCAGGGACATTTGGCTTTGTCTGCAGGCGTTTCTTGTTGTCATGTCTAATGGGGTGGGGAGCCACTAGCATCCAGTGGGTGGGGTCCAGGGATGCTGCTGAACACCGTGGGGTGCCCGGGGGCAGCCCCACAAAAGAGAACGATCCAGTCGCAAATGTCAATAGGGTCGGGAAAGCCTGAGCCGGAGTCTTTCTTGAGATGCTTAAAATGATCACGCTGGCCCTTCAAAGTGCTGAGGAGCCACCACTTTTGGAGAATGAACCTGGGAAGTGGCCCCTTCCCGGGGCCCCTGCCACCATCCCACGTGTCAGAGGGCAGTGGCAGGGAGGGAGGCTGGGCGGGTGGCGCCCGCTGGGAATGGGCAGAGCGGTGGGGAGACAGAGGGAGATGCCGGAGTCCACACGGCGCAGCAAGGCCAAGGCCACGTGGAGCCAGTGCAGCTGTCGAGCTGGGACAAGATGCTCTCTGAGACGCAGGCCGCGGGGACCGCATTCTGTCTCCCTGTGTTGTTCCTACGAAACGAGATGAAGTTGGCCGATGTGACTGGGGGAGCGTGCGCAGCAGGGCAGGGACGAGGCGTGTATCATCCAGGCAGGCGGCGAGCTCTCTCTCCCAGACACACAAGTGTTTGGTGAAACCGAGTCACCACCGGCAGGAGCTGACGGAACCGATTGGCCTGTTCCGGCACAAAAGGCCAGGAAGGTGAGGGCCGGACCGTTCAGGCCTCGAGCAATCGAACACGCCTCCTCCGGGGCTCAGCTGCTGGTGTCTGCCGTGTCACCAGGGCCTACACCTGTCTGAAACACAGCCTCGGGGCACGGGGTTGCAAAAGCGTTTGTGTAAGGAAGAGAGAGGTGCGGGAAGAACATCAATCCACCCGCCTCTGCCAGGCCCGCAGCCCCGGCCTGCTGGCAGCTTTGCGCCAGGCGCCCCGGGAGGACAGCGAGGGAACCAGCCCTGCAGGGATCGGGGTCTCTGCCCGAGGAGTGTGCTGAAGTCTGGACGTCTCGTCTTAAAATCTACGAGCATTTTCATTCTGCCGTGTGATCGAACTGCATCCGACAATAGTGCTCAGAAGCTGAAATTGCTCACCATGTGGGAAATTGGTTCTCCAGGCCGTCACACCAGGCTTCCCGGGTGGCTTTACCCAGCCTCTGACTCTCAGCCTTGCGCCCGCCGAGGCGCGTACCCCCAGCTGGAGCAGGAGGACGCACTCACAACCGACTTGCCTTGTTCCGGCGAGAGAAAGCACGGGTGCACCCCTCTGCCATGAATGATACTATTGTGATAATTATTATTTTCTTTATTTTTTAATTAAATATAATTTATTGTCAAATTGGTTTCCATACAACACCCATTGCTCATCCCAACAGGTGCCCTCCTCAGTGCCCATCACCCACTTTCCCCTCCTCTCACCCCCATCAGCCCTCAGTTTGTTCTCAGTATTTAAGAGTCTCTTATGGTTTATTAATGTTTACTAGTCGCTTAAAAAATGCAGTGAACATTTTATATGCATGCTTTTATCACTTCTGATACTCCTAAGATTAGTATCATTAGTATTTGTTGTGTATTAGCATTGTTATGCCCCCTTTGCAGATGAGGAAACGGAGGCCAAGGGAAGTTAAATGGCTTAATCAGGGTCACATTGCCAGGCCCCCATGTGCACACAGGCGGTGTCGAGTTCGGAGCTCACTGAAGTCTAAGCTCTCAGAGCATCATGGGTTCCTTGGAGGAGGAAGACCGAGCATGAATCTCCTTCACTCATTCATTCAGCACCACCCCTGAGTGCTGTCCACATGGATGTCTGTGCTAGATATGGGAAAATGGAGACACTGAGGCACCGTCCTTGGCCATAAGACAAGCTCTGCAAATGGGGCTCAAGGGAAGGTTATAGTAAATGCAATAGAAGAGGAAAGGAGGCAAGACCTGTGGGTTGGAGCCTGCACGAGGCTCCAGGCAAAAGTGAGCCTTGAGGGGAATCGGGGAGTTGAGAAGCAGGAGGAACATGTCAGCCCAGCGGTTCTCAAAGTGGGGTGCCAGGACCGGCGTCACCAGGATCTTGTCTGAAATACAGGCTCTGAACCGGACACCCAAGTGCCCCAGGTGACTCTGATGCACACTCAGGTTTCAGAATCTCCGTTTTAGGAAAATAAATGAAAAGCATGGAGGAAGTGTGACATTTGGTAGGAAAACAGGGAGGAGAAGGTTCTGGTGTGTCAGAGCCTGCCGCTTATCGTCTTGGTTTTAAATTTTTTTTTTTTCAACGTTTATTTATTTATTTTTTTTTTGGGACAGAGAGAGACAGAGCATGAATGGGGGAGGGGCAGAGAGAGAGGGAGACACAGAATCGGAAACAGGCTCCAGGCTCTGAGCCATCAGCCCAGAGCCTGACGCGGGGCTCGAACTCACAGACCGCGAGATCGTGACCTGGCTGAAGTCGGACGCTTAACCGACTGCGCCACCCAGGCGCCCCTCGTCTTGGTTTTAGAACTCGTGTGTGTGAGTGCCAGGATGCGCAGGAAGGTGGATGGATCCTGCCTGGTCTAAGCTAGCACCTCCCATTGGTGGTTAAGGAAAACAAAAAAAAAGGAAATCAGCTGGGGGCCTCCCAGGAAAATTGTGCAGTTCTGAAGGGTTTGCATAGTAGCCTCTTGAAAGACAGGTCCACAGCCTAATCTCTGGAACCTGTGAGCAGGACCTTATTTGGAAAAACAGGTCTGGTCCTTGCAGATGTAATTAAGCTAAGGATCCTGAGATGAGATCATCCTGGGTTTTCCAGGCCCCAGATTCGATGACAAGCGTCCTTACAAGAGGTGGAAGGGAAGGAGACTCAGCCTCAGAGGAGAGGCCATGTGAAGACAGGCAGTGGCTGCAATGGCACAGCCACAAGCCAGGGACACCGGAGCCACCAGAGTCCAGAAGAGGTGAGGCAGGACCCGCTAGGGCCCGCAGAAAGAGCACAGCCCTGCCATCACCTGAATTACAGACCTCAGGCCTCCGGACTGTGAGAGAGCAGGTTTCTGGTGTTTTAAGTCACCAAGTTTGCCGTGATTTGTTACAGCCCAACAAAACGGAGAGACCCTCTCCCTAGATACCACCCAATGCTCTCACCTCTTTCCTGCCCCACACTGTCGTCCTCAAACATGCCCTCGTTTATTCATTCGTGTGCCGCTGACTGCCCGTGTTCCTGCCGGACCGTGCATGCCCCCGCACGGTCACGCTCTGTATCCACTGCACGGTGGGGGCTCTGTAAATGTTTGTTGAGTGAATGCACACCAGAGGTGACCTAGCAAAGTTTCGATCCCATCTCCTGACTTCAAGTCAGTATCTTGTACTGCACACAGTAACAGTTACAGGACAGATGAAAGGCCAGTCAGCAGTAGGACAACACCACGCGCCTAGAGCGAGTGTTAAGTGATGTCAGATGGACTTGAAGGGGGAGCGCGTGTCCTTTCTCCAAGGCCAAGCCAGTTGGGTAAAATGGCTGCACAAAATGGCTCCTTGACTGGGCCTAAAGTGAGGTGCTCAGCTCTGATACCAATTACACCTGAGCGGGATAATTCTTGATTGGGGTGGGACTGTCCTCTCTGCACATTGTAGGGTGCTTAGCAGCCTTCTGGTCTCCCCACTAGATGCCGGTAGCACAGCTCTCACCCTGCCAAGCCGGGGTGTGACAACCAGAAATGCCTCCAGACACTGACACATGTCCCCAGAATGCAAAATCACTCCCGGTGGAGAAACGTTGACCTAAGGAATCCACAAATGGACAAGTAAACTTGGCCTCCTCTGAAATTAGGAGATAAATCTCCCAGATACGATCAGAAAGAGATCTCAGTGAGAGGACGCCAGGGAACGTGTGTCACTTCAACTCATAAGAAAAATGTGAGGTCCGGGGAGGGGACCACAGGCAGCCAGGGTGAAAGAGAAGCCACCATAGGCTGGCTCATTCCCACGGGCGGGCCCAGCTGAGGGAGCGGGGATGGGGGAGAAGGCACACCCCTGATTGTCTCTAACCAGGTGGGGCAGGCCCTGTAGAGTAACCTGGGATCGGCACTGCAAGTGGATGGAGAGGGCAGGTGACGTATACAGGGTCCGGCAAGCTCAGGTGTCCATGCCTCTTGGGGTGCCACTCTCATGGAAATGGTCACACCCCAAGGTCACAAACCACTGTCAAAGCTTCATACCAAGGCAGGAAGCGCAGAGAATTGAGGGGGATGAGTATAGCGCCAAAGTGGCAATGAGGAGAAAGACGAAGATGATGTCGTCTCACATTTATTAAACACCTACTGTGTGCCGAACCTTGTGTTATCCAGTTCAAAATACCCAAAGAGTAACAGCCATCACTATCCAGCGTCAATCTCCAGTTCTAAAAAGAGGATAAATAGGAAAAATGACTAGAAACACAATAGGACACTGGAAAATCTTTTCAGTCCTTCGTTGAGAAACCACGTAAAAAATGAATAAAGGCAACAGAGGCTGTAAGACTGTACATAACGTGTGGCTAATATACCAAGTACTCATGTCCCACCGCTCAGCTTCATAAATGTCATGGCTTTTCTGTGTTTACAGCAGACCTTTGGGACTTAGTGAACAAAATGAAGCCAAGACATTTGAGTGACCATTCCTGTTCCTCTTCCTCCCCGCCCTGCCAGTGCAAACCCAGATTCTTGAAGGTGATGAATATTCTTCCCTTTTGATAATGTATGTGCATCCAAAAATCATATATAGCATTGCTTCCAGTGTTATTTTTACACAGATTGTATCAAAATGGACTTTTTTTTTTTTCATTTTCTTCTCCCTCCTCCAGTATTTTGTTTTTTAGAATTTTCCAGCCCGATATGGGGAGATCTAATTCAGTCGCTTCAACTGCCACAGATTAGTCTTTGCATACATTACCTTATCCCGTCCCCCAACGAAAAGCATTTAGGTCATTTCCAATTTGTTAACCAAAACAACGCTGCAGTGGAAATCCTGGTACATATTTCTATGCATATAAGAGTGTTTCTCTAGGGTACAGATACGATGCGCAGTTGTGGGGCTATAGGGTAGAAATGTTTTAGACTTAACTGGATATTAACAAATTACTGTCCAAAGTGGTTGAAGGAATTTACACTGTCAATAGTGGGTTAAGAGTTAGTGCTTGCCAGAGTCTTAGTTTCTCGAACCTTCAAGGAACCGATTATTCTTACACTATTTAAACAACTCCAGCACATAGAGAAAGACAAAACTCACTTGACTGTGTTTACGAAGCCAGCATCACCTGAGTGCCAGGGCCTATTGTAGAACACCACAGAAAAGCTACTTAGAGAAAGTTCTGCGACAAGCTTGAATAAAGCGTGAGCAAAAAGGAGTAAATAATACATCATGACAATGAGTGATGCACACAGTCCAGGAACTATTCAGCTTAGGAAACTTTTAAAAATGGGGGCACCTGGGTGGCTCAGTCGGTTGAGCATCTGACTTCAGCTCAGGTCTCACAGCTTGTGAGTTCGAGCTCCGCGTCAGACTCTGTGCTGATAACTTGGGGCCTGGAGCCTGCTTAGGATTCTGTGTCTCCCTCTCTCTCTCCCCCTAACCCACTCACATTCTGTCTCTGTCTCTCTCAAAAATAAATAAACATTAAAAAAAAGAATCTTTTAAAAATGTCCTTACCATATTAATAGGACAAAGGGAAAAAAAAAACATACAACCATTTCTTAAAAACCATTAAAGATATTTCATAAAATCCACTTCTCCAACTTGGAATGGAAATGGTGGATACGTCCTCCTAAAGATTTTTTAAAACATACATTTCAATCCAAAAAATTACCATAATTGAAAAATACTAGAGGCATTCCATTTGTGTTGAAAAAAAGTTCTGAGTGCCCTTTATCACTACGGTTGAGTAACATTGTTCTGGAAGTACTGAACAAAGCAATCAGACAAGAATATAAAAGCAGTTATGATCATGAGAAGAGGCAAAAACAACCATAATTTGTAACTAATGAGGGTATGCTTCTGGGAAAACCTGAAATAATAGAAAAATTATTAAAATAATAAAAACAGAGTAGTATGATCAGTTATAGAACAATCAGTATAATTTTCAATCTCATATGTAAATTATAACAAGTTAGGAAATCTATAATTTAGAAAATCATTTGCAATAGAACCTAAGCCCTAAAACACATTTAACAATAAATGTGCAAGACATATACGAAGCAAAAACTAAGTTGCTAATGAAGATCATTTAAAATATTTCAGTAAATGGAGATTCATATCTTGTTTTATTGACTAAGAAGACATTACAATAAAGACATACTTTTTTTTCCTAAATTAGCCTTTTAAATTCAACATGATTCCAATGTGGGATATATTTTAACTTGGAAAAAAAATAATTCTAAAATTTCTCAGGAAGTATTATAAGATGTTTTGTAAGATAAATTGTAAGATGTTTATCTTATAATAACCAAGAGAAGTCTTTAAAATGTGGCATTGAGGGACTTGTCTTGCCAGATGTTAAAAATGTATCGTATGGTGACGATAAGGAAAGCAGCGTGGTTTGGCCAAGGAATTGTGAGACAGCTCAAAAGAACAGAAATCAAGATCACAGTTATAGTCTCCAGTATGTAGGGGTTTTAAAGAGGGGACCGTGGTCATTTCTAACAAAGGGGAAGACAGTTGAATAACCACTTGGGAAACATAAAACTGGACCCCAAATTCATTCCTTACTGCAAAGTGAATTCCTAAAAGACAAAGAGTTTAAAGGCAAAGAAAAACGGAAACCAAAACTGCTAGAAGAAAATATGAGAGAATATTTGTATAATCATAAGGTAGGATTGGCCATTCTAAACACACTGTAAGATCAGAAACACAAAATAAGACATTTTAAGTTAACAACATAAAAATTTACAACATCTAAGTGGCTTAAAATACCAGAAACAAAACCAAAAGACAACAAAAATTTCATAATTTTTATCACAAATTTATCACAAATATACCCCACGTACAAAAGAGCTCTTAAAAATGAGAAAACAAATCAATATGTCAATGGAAAATTTGGCAAAGGACTTGAACAGCATGTCATTAAAGAAGAAATACAAAAGACTAATGGGCATGTTCAAGGTCATTATCCATCAAATAAATAAAAATAAAATTCCTGGGGCACCTGGGTGTCTCAGTTGATTAAGCATCTGACTTCGGCTCAGGTCATGATCTCACATCTCGTGGGTTCGAGCCCCACGTCGGGCTCTGTGCTGACAGCTCAGAGCCTGGAGCCTGCTTTGGATTCTGTGTCTCCCTCTCTCTCTGCCCCTCCCCTGTTCTCTCTCTCTCTCTCTCTCTCTCTCTCTCTCTGTCAAATAAATAAACATTAAAAATAATTTAAAAAAATAAAAATCCCATTTTTCACCTATCAGATTGGCAAACTACGGTATAGATGAGAACCAGTCATGGCAGAGACTTGGGAGAACGGTCTTGAAGGGAGTGAAAAGTAGGATCTGGCTTCCAAGGAAGCCTGACAGTATTGTATAAAAATATACAATGCTCACACCTCTGGACCCAACAATCCTATTTCCAGGAACTTATCCTAAGGAGGCTATTTCAGAAGTGAGAAAGGTGCACCCACAGGAAAACTTCCCAAGTGCTGTAAACTGATTACTTGTGTCCCCCGCAAATTCATGTGTTGAAACACCATCGCCAGGCGTGATGGTGTTAGGTGCGGGGCCTGTGGGGGAGATGAGGTCACAAGGGTGGAGCCCCCATGAGTGGGATCGGTGATCCTTACAGAAGGGACCCCACAGAGTCCCCCTTCCCCTTCTGCCTTGAGAGGACCCAGCAAGAAGACAGATGTCGTGAACCAGGAAGAGAGCTCTCACCAGACTCTCAATGTGCCAGCACCTGCTCTTGGTCTCCTCCGTCTCCAGAGCTGTGGGAAATACAGGCCACCAGTCTATGGAATTTCGAGCCTGAACACGCTAGAACATGGAGTTTCCACCCGCAGGTGACTGGGTAAGTAGACACTCTGTTGTTAAACATGACAACAGGAAGTACATTCACGGACTAGAAACATTATCTTTGACATTGTAATTGAGTAGGAAAGGCAAGTGTCAAAATCCAATATGATATCAAATATGTGACTTATATACACACATCTTCATCGTTACTTATAGAGGCCAAAGGGTTTCACTCCAGATCTCCCCCCAGACCGTCATGCTTCCCTCAGCTCATGCCGCCTATCCTTGAGAAGGCTTTCGGCGGATATGGGCACCGTGCGGACCTCTGATTTTCCTGGTGGCCACGGTCAGCACCTGAAAGTACCCATGCGTTTCTTCCTTTTCTTGTTCCCTTGTGTGCTGCCTCTGCCACGAGGAGGTGGGCACCGTGGGAGAGGAGTCTGCCTCCTTCACCCCTGAGCCTCCAGAGCCCCGCATGGAAACAGCCCAGACTTGTCAATTCCTGTAGGCTGAGTGCAGTCTTGTGAGGCCAGCATTTCCCAGGGTCCTATCTCTGGAGAGAAGGCAAACCCACATCGTGGGGAAAGGCTCTCCGTGGACAAGTTGGTTTGGGAGACATGACATTGGATCAAGCCAAAGGGTTTATTTACTGCAGAAATCCTCATGCCCTCCAAGATTTCCCAACATGCTGACTCCAGAGCCCCTTTCTCCTGGAGCCTCTTTGAAGTGTCCTGCACCTTAAGACTGTCTGGGATGGAACATATCAAGGAGAATATTCAGCAAAGCATCCAACTGAGGGATGGGATTCTGATGGTCCCTAATGTTGTTCGAAATGTTCATAGCAAGTGAACATTTATCATTTTATAAACATGTCGTCACTTGCAAGATAAAATAAGAATAAACGTTTTTAAATGCGCTTATTTGTTGAATCTCAAAACCGACTTTATTTTACAAAACCATGAGTTCAGCCAAAGTTTTGAAAGATCAGAGGCCAGCTCGAACCAAATAGGAACAAGGAAAATAATAGTCAAACCAGATTTTCTATACCCCCAATTCCACCTCCACCATCAACTTGTTCGGAGACTTGGGGAAATGACTTCACTTCTGAATCTCAGTCAGTTACAGAAGGAGCTTCCTCATAGAGTTGTGAGGGGTCCAGTGCGAGAGCATGCACTGAGCCCCCAGAAGACGTCAGCTACTTACACTGTTACTAATATTGACGGACCAAAAATAAATGGTAGCATCTAAATATGTTCGAGTTAGGGGTGCCTGGTTGGCTCAGTCACTTAAGCTTTTGACTCTTGATTTCGGCTCAGGTCACGGTTCCACAGTTTGTGACTTTGAGCCCCGCATCTGGCTCTGCACTGACAGTGTGGAGCCTACTTGGGATTCTCTCTCTCTCTCTCTCTCTCTCTCTCTCTCTCTCTATCTCTCTCTCTCTCTCTCTCCCCCTCCCCTGCTCACACTATCTCTTAAAAATAGATAAATAAAACATTTAAATAAATGAGTTTGAGTCAAACTTATTTCCACCTGCTCAGGGCATCGTCTCTGCACCCAGTCCCCCACCGAGACCCAAGGCTGCCCCTCATTTGCTGAGAAGTCCACAAAGGTTTCAGGTGGGTCCTGGGTTTTAGTCCCTACCATTCAGCAAGCTGTGTGCCGGGCTCCCTTCCGGTTTAGTGGGCGTGTCTGCATTAGGGGCTGCCCAGAGGGACGCTGCGCAGCGATCAGGACCTCAGCCCAGGAAGAGCCTTTTGGGGGCACACGAATGCTGAGGAGTCAGTTCCTACAGCTGGGTCTTGTGTTTGTTTATGGAGCGGTTATTACAGTAACATCTGGATTCCTTCGACGATACCCGGCAAGAGCAAAGATTATGTTTAGCTGCCTGGTGTATTTTAAGGGATGTCGCTTTTATTCTGCATGATTAAGAAGTAATTAGCAGCTTACACTTGATGCCTTCACTCAGAGTCGATTCCACGGCTCTCCCACCGCGGGACGAGGAAAATGGTGGAATTTCTTTTATTAATAGCTTCCCATTGTCTATCCCAAATCCTTAGTTTCAGCACAGCAGAGCCGTCCGTCCTTCTGTTAAATAATTTACCATTTGAGCTGGCTTCTTCATGGGACCCCGGGATTCTTGGGAAGGTAAAGTCGAAGTAATAAAATACCGGGAAAGTTGCCCAGAGGCCTGGTTCTATAGCCAAAGAGCGTCTCAGCTTCCCTCCACCCAGCAAGAAAGGGAGATACTTGGAGTAAAAAAAGGAAGCGGGAAGAAAGCCTGAAGGTCAGGAATAGAGAGGGACTGATGGCCTCTCACTCGAGACTGGGCTGATGTGTGCTTGGATGCCATTTCAGAGCCACGCTGCCCTCATCTGCCGAGTCGGGGGAGTCCCGGCGCTGACCGCATCGCGCTGTCTGCAGAGGCCCACGCGAGAGTCCCCGGGAAGTGTCTCACACCGAGCCGGACACGCTGTCCCCTTGGCTTGTCTCTGCCTTTTCGATGGTGATGGCACACGGCGCTTCCTGCCAGCAGGTAAGAAAAGACTCAGCAAGTGACAGGCTCTAGTGAGGGGTGCGACTGGAGGGGGACACCCAGCGGCTGCCCAGGTGAAGGCTGTTAGTGCTTTACCTGAGCGCAGCTCACATCCATTTGCCTCCTGCGTACTCATTACCCTGGGGATCCGCGTGCACCTCTCTCTACAGGCACAGCTGTCCAACATTGTTAAAGCTTTAAACGTGTTCAGGGGCACCTGGCTGGCTCAGTTGGTTAAGCGTCTGACTCCTGATTTCCACTCAGATCGTGATCTCACGGTTCGTGAGATCGAGCCCCGTGGCGGGCTCTGTGCCGACAGCATGCCAACTCACCCAGGTCAGTTTCTTTCCACACGCGTGCGTGCACACACCTGGGCACATGCACGTGCGCACGCACAAGTGCTCAGCACACAATAAGAGGTTAAAACGGCAGCACTGAGTTGGCCGCAGACACCATGAGGCAACATCCGAATGGCGCGTTTGCAGTGCCGTCTGCCGTGCGCACCCAGCACGGGCACATTCCCATCCTTGTAACCAGCCTCCTCTGTGATGGGGTCAAAGTCGGGGGGGGTGGCGACCGGCAGGACTCCCGCGAAGACCGGGTGGTGGCGAGCCCACACCCACAGCACGTGGACTAGGGCCTCGCCGGTAACACATGCTCAATGAAGGTCGTTACTTGTTGCTGGTGTTGTCATTACCAACATTAACCTGGTTTTTGCTTACAGACCAAAGTGTGTCAGACTCTCCCCGTGTCACCCTGTGGAATGTGCATGTCTGCTTTTAGCCAAGAATCAATCTTGCCAAGAAATGCTCTTGCTCCACATTTATAGAAACCCAGCCATGACCTATTCTTGGTTTTGCAGCGTGAGCAAAGCCGGTTCTGCCCAAAAGCCGCCGCGCGGCCCTCCCCGCGAGAAAGCCGCCGGGCGCTCCCCAGGCCACCGCCGGGAAACACAGAGTTTCCTGAGCAACTCCAGATTGTACCCGTGGACTCTCCCGATCTTCTCCAGATAAGAAGGTTTTTAATTTTTTAAACTGAAGCTTATTCGTTTAAAACCCTCGGGTGTGATTCGGCATGTTTCCCTGGCATTCTTTTTGAGATCAAGAAAAATATAATTTTCCTTCTCAGGGAAAGTCAACTTACATGTGCACTGACTTTCTCGAGGTAACACGACCTCAGTGCTATAATTAATATCGGTGCCATCCACAGCCTCATAATTAAACATGAGATGCACAGGACTGGGTGGGAGTCATGAGAAGGCAGGAGGTAACTCACTAGGCTGGTTTCTGCCACCCACTTCCTGGGAGCCCACAAGGAGGGAGGGGGAGGCCTCCGGGGAAAGGGAGCACCGGTGGAGGCAGCTGGAGGTCGCCTGTGCCCACCGGATCATTTATTTCCCACGGTGGCCTATTTCCAAGGCGCTTCATGGAGCATTAGGCAGGCGGGACCTGGTAATAGCCGCTGAGTCTCTGTCCACCTCTTAACATATATGCTGCCAGCAGCCAACACAGCTACTCCATCACCCGGGCCGACGCTAATACCGAGGAAATGGGGGATTTGTCCTGAGTCCTTGCCCGCTGTTCAGTGTGGCCATTAGTTTCTAGAAGTTCACACACAGGGAACATCCAGCAGAAGCCACAGACCTTGTTTCTGTGGGGTTCTGGAGGGTTCAGCCCCTCCAGTCCCTCCGGCCCCTCCCACTCTGGGCTCCTGGCCGTATAGGTCTGCCCTACCGACCCCACCGTCCCCCACCAGTGTTCACACAGCACCCCATGTGCCTCTGTCTCCCAGGCCCCCTGCAGTACGGTGGAGCCACATGACTGTTTGGGGCAAATGGACCATGAACAGAGGCAACACGGGTGGGTTCCAGGCTGTTAAAAGCCACAAGCCTCACTTCTCTCATGACTCCTCCTCTTTGGCAAACCCTACGGGCTACGCTGTTTGGATGGGGAGGCTACAAAGGGGCAAGGCCCTTCTTTAGCTGGAGTGTAGAGATCAGCAATCCCCACCCCATCCACACGGGGTGAGTCAGATAATCAAAAAAATAAGCCTTTCTGAGATAAGCCACTGAGGTTTGTAGGGTCAGCTCAGGTGCAGCTAGCAGTAATCCCTCCAGCTAAAATGAGCCCCTACTCTGGGCCAGGCATGGCCTGGAACATTCAGCAGCCGAGTAGAAGAGACAGGAAAACTCAGCAAGTAAATGTATGTTAAGCGTGAGCAGTTCTGTGAAGGGCTTGAATAGAGTGATGTCCTGCATAATAATAGGGGCAACCTACCTATGTATTTTGCTGAAAGAAGGCCTTTTGGAAGGCTAACAATTAAGGCGAGATCATGAATTTCAAAGAACAAGCCATGGCAAGTGTGGGGCCGCGGGCAGAGCATTGAGGGTAGTGGGACCAGCTTATGCCAAGGCCCTGAGGTAGAAGAGAGTTGGGAACTCTTTGAGGAACAGCAAGCAAGCCAATGTGGCTGCCGATTGGTACAAGGGTGGACCAAGGGAGGCCGAGGGACAGGTGGGGACAGATCAGAGGGACTCCTATTTTTCACAGTGCGGTGGGACCCCATGGGAGGATCGGAAGCAAGGGAAAGACATGACGTGATTAACTTTTTAAAGGATCACCCTGGCTGCTGGGAGGAGGGAGGGCTGCACAGAAGCAAGCGAATGAGAGCAGAATCCGTCACTGTCACCCTGGCGGGAGACGACGGGACTCAGGGCAGTGGCCGGGGAGAGGAGAGAAAGGGCAGATCTGAGAAAGCTGTCAGAGTGAATTATTCACGTGCTATCAGTTCTCCAGACGTTTCCGCCCCACTCCTCCCTGCCTCCACACGTTTGCGGCTCCACGAGATCCTACTCCCAGGGCCGAGGTTCCGGCCCTGTGGCGGCAGCGAACGGCTCCCGGCTCCGGGGCCCCGGGGACCCGGCACGTGTGCATCCCAGCGGAGGACACCGGCGTCTCGGCCCTGCAGAAAGACTCAAGGCCCTGCGAGCCGGGGGAGAGCATATTAGAGGCAAGAAGTCTCTCAAGTGGCCGCCATATCACAGCACGTTTCAGGAGACATGTGGCTTTCAAGCTTCGCCTTTCCGGAGACAGGTCTTAACGTCCCTTTGTTCCCTTTTGTTTGAATGTCGGCAAATGGCCTCCTGCATCTTCCCCGCTTTCAAGCAGATGTTCTCTGCTTGGAACGTGTGCTTGGCTTCGTGAGGAAATGATGCTCAAATACGGCCCTGCCTCAGAACCACCTGTCACAGCGGTTTTAAACACGCCCATTTCAGGTTCCTGTGACGGGCTCGCCAAATCAGGCATGCTCCAGACAGGGCCCAGGCAGCTCTCGTTTCCAGAAGCCCTCAGACGACTCAGGGGGCAGCCAGGTTAGGAAGCCACTGAATGGAAGTGTAGACATGGGAAGACACCCCCCTTCCCTCTTCCCCTGACTGCTCTGAGTGAGGCACGGGGGTGAGTGCCAACAGATGCAGCCCAGTTAGCTCGGACACGGGTTAGGGAGGGTCCTCGGAGGACCCCTCACCTCAGCCGCCAGCCCAGTGGCCACCTGCACTTCTGACCATCTGTCTACGCGTTTTGGGGGGGGGGGGTCCCACAGCCCCACAGGTGCAGTCATTTGCCAGAGGACTCCCGTAACTCAGGGACGTGCTGTGTTGAGGAACAGTGTTATTACAGGGGGTACAAGTGAGGACCAGCCACAGGGCCAGGCCTGGAAGGTCCCAGACCCTTCTGGCACATCGCTGAGCGTCACCAGCCGGGAAGCTGTGCCTTGGCGTCCAGGGCTCGCAACACAAACAGATTGACTGAATTCATCCTCCATCCCGACCCCCGGGGGTCTCATGCCATGTCATGTGGGCCTTCTGTTCACACCCTTGGTCTTTCCAGCAGGACAGCCCCCATCCTGAGTCACCTCCTCAGCATAATCCCAGGTAAGGTCCCAGGGGCCCAGCAAGGATAACATCGCTACTCCTGCAACCCAGGAAATTCCAAGGATTTAGAGGCTTTCTCCCAGAAGCCAGGGACAAAGGCCAGAAATCCCTTATTACACAACAGGGACATTTGTGCTGGGCTAATGCTGGTCACTGAAAGACAGCCACGTATGGATTCCGAAGTCTGGCAGAATCAGGAGGGAATGGCTTCCGGGCATCTGAGACCCCCACCTCCTTATCAGTGGCTCAAGATGCCAGGAGTGAAACAAAGACAGTAATGGGTCTGGCCACTTGTCATGGGGTGTTGGTTGCCATGGAGACAGAAGGAGCTGAACTGGGAGAGGATTTGGAGAACCTTCTGGAAGGAGCCTGTAGGAGGTGTATGTGAGTTTCAGGGAAAGCCAGCGTGCCCGGGCGCCCTCCTGGGTTCCTGCAGGGCAGGCCAGGCTCCATGGTCTCCATGCTGCCGCAGGGCTCAGAAGTGAAGGAGTCGAGCCCGGCCGCGTCCGGCAAGGGGACCAGTGTCTGCACTCAAGCCGCAGGCCCAGGCGGTGTTTCCATAGCAACTCCAGGCCCTTGCCCCATCCCAGCCCCACCGCCTTGGGCTTTAAACAGGCAAATGAAGAAGAAAGGATAAAATTTGGTTTTCCATGGACTTAGGGCCATGATCCGGAATTAAGCTGCTGGTGTCGGAGGCAGTGCTCCTCCAGCCCTGTGGGGAGAGGTAATTTCACAAATGGGTCCGAGAGCCCAGAACGAGTTTGCTCCCCGGAAGCAAGTGCCCGGCTCCCTCCTCGGCGAAGGCCTGGGCTTGCATACCCAAGATGCCTGCCGCTGCCCCGGATTCAGAGCACGCCCCTCCCTCTGGGTCTTTTCAGACCGCTCCAACTCTTCTCAAAGGAGCCAGTTCAGTGTGGCCTGAGATGCGGCCAGGTCCAAAGAGCCGTCGGCACTCAGAGCAGCTGCTTGGGCCCGAAAACACGGAGAAGGGGGAATTCTCTGTGTGACTCACGGGTTCCAGATAGGGCCACTCCCCACTCACTGCCGCCACGTTGAAGCGACCTTCCAGTGGACCATAGCCACACTCTAGAGAGCTGGACGCAGAGATGGCCGGACAGGCTGAGCTCACAGACTCCTGAGTCAGCAAGTGCCAAAGCAGTTAGTCAGCACTTCTGGAGTCTTCCAAGATCTGGCCCTCTGCTCCCATCCCCCTGCCCCAGGACTGAATCTGGGGCCATAGGTGAGGGGGACCGCCCCCAGCCGTTGCCAGTGGTAGGCCTCTGTCCCTCCAGGCACCTGGCTGAGTAAATTAAGTCAATCTATTTGAGTTCACTTGAGGTGCACAGGTTTTCCTGGTCGGCCTGACCCCCGTGAGCACCTCCGAAATAAGATTTCTATTAGGGAAAGCGACTTCGGAGTTTTTAACTTCCTTCCTGCCCCCGAGTGCCATGGTTTTAATTAACAGTATCACCAAGTGGCCCTCCCTGGCAGACGGTGGGGATGCATGCCAGAGGAGGACCGAGGAGGAGGGAGCTGAGAAGCCTCTGTTTGCACGGATCCTGCCAGCCCGGAAGCCGCATCTCAGGGTAGAGCGACTACAGGATGAGCTTTCGGGCCACGTCGGCTGCCAGGCCCAGCAGGCAGGCCCGGCCCGGCCCGCACCGTGATGGACAGGCGGGGCCCAGGCGATCCCCGGTTTACTGCAAGAAAGTCTGCAGAGAAATTCCAGCTGCAGCCGGCTCCCCAGCAGCACGTTGGCACAGTAGACCATCGGGCCTCCGGGTGCCTGGCAAGGCGGGCTGAGCTTGAGGAGATCAATCAGCCGTGGTGCTGATTGATTACAAGCTCTGCTCAGCCCATGAAGGACCGGCCCCATGAGGGGCGGAGCCTGCATTCTGCCTAGGTGGGGGCCTCAGTCATGACCAGCCTCCTGCCGCAGAAGGGCTGCAAAGTGCCCTCCCACTCCCACAGAGGGGCTCCTACCTGACAGCTACAGAGGGAGCCCTACGAGAGGATTTCCGCCAACCACTCAACCAGCAGGTTCTTTGGGACATTTTTTTCCTGTTAATGACAGAAGAAGGCAGGGATCTCTCAAGTCTGGTGCTGGGTGGCACCTGTTTGCTCCCTACGTGACCTGCCCCATCACGTGAAAATGATGTCCACAGCAGCTGAGAGCAAGCAAAAGGCAGGAACTGTTATGCCCAGAATTCGTGATCCCCAAAGACCACTAGGGAGCAGAGTCCGATGCAAAAGCAAAGAGCCTTTATTCGAGCTAGCTCGAGCTCAATCCCCTACCTGCACCGACGCAGCGGTGAGATACCAGGGAAAGAGAGCGAGTTTCAAAAGGACAAAGGTTTTATTGGGGCCTGGGGGCAGTTGGTGAGGTAATGGCTATGGCCTCAGCCGATTGGCTGGGGAGGGGTCCTGGGGAAGGGTCCGGCAGGTGAGGGAGGGTTTACTCAAGGGGAGGAGGTGTGGTCAAGGTGAAGGACACAGAACAAGATGGAGTCCGCTGGCGTAGGCCCACCCTTTCAGAACCTCCCAGTATCCATACACTATCAGTTCCTGGAAAGGCTTAGAGGAGAATAAATTTTCAGACATTGGAAGCTCAGATCCCATTCTGTCAAATGAGAAGAAAAGATAACACATTCCCCGCCTATCCCAAACCCTCCAACCGATGTTCCAAATAACACTACACCATTCTTTTTATTATTATTTTTGAGAGAGTGCAAAGCATTGGAGGTGCAGAGAGGGGGTGGGCAGACAAAGGATCCAAAGCAGGCTCCGGGCTCTGAGCTGTCACAGAGCCCGACGCGGGGCTCGAACTCACAAACCTCAAGATCGTGCCCTGAGTTGAAGTCGGACGCTCAAGTGAGCCACCCAGGTGCCCCAACACTAACCCTTCTTGAACAGCAAGTGGCAATACACTAAGATGGTTCGTGTAACGCAAGCATGTGAAATCCCTACTCTCTGATTCGCCCTCACTGCATGGGCTCGCGAAGGGGGGTGTTTCTATGCAGATTTTAACAGAGTCAGATTTGAATTCTGTCTCCCACTCCGCAAGGAACATGGCTCCCATGAAGCAGAGGTTAAAGCAGGACCTGAGTTGAATCCGGGAGAGAGCCCTCAGCGCCCGGCAGAGGCAGGCAGCAAACTGACCCTGTGCAGCAGCCTTCACCTTTAGGGGCCACCAGGAAGCTTCCTGTTCAAGAGTTCGAGGAGGCTGAGGGCCCCTGAGCCCCCCTGCACAGGACCTGATTTCCTGGGCACCTGCTGTCAATGGTGAACACGGTTCACAAACATCTAGGTTAAAACTCAGGAACTTGTCCCATCGCATTTCCTCACTCACTCTCTGCCGATTCCATTTCCAGGTCCCCACCCTGCCCTCCCCGGGGCCTCGTTCTGCCTCTCCCTGCCCTCAGCTCCTGCTGCGTGGGTTTCTGTTTCACCAGGGGCCCCAGGGAGCCTCTGGCGGCTTCCCAGGTGGCCTCCGATGACACAGGAGGAGCAGATAGTGAAGAGCAGGCTGGCTGAGGAACGAAGCTGCACCAAACAGACGCTGGCGGTGGAACCAGGGGCCGCTGGAAGGACGTGAAATCCCTTCTCACTTAACAGCTTAATAAGGATTTGAACCTGAGTCTGCAAGGAATTGTCACTTTAACTGTTTTCTCAGATGTGAACAACATGTCTCGGCTTTCACGTGCGCCCCGCGGGGACCGTGACAGGCTGGACACGCAGGGACAAAGGCTTGTGTACAGGCTCCACCTGCCCTGAGTGTCCCTGGAAGGCCCCAGGAAACAGCAAGGGGCCTGGGGGACCGGGAGGCCTGGGGGCTGGGGGGCCTGGCTAGGCCTGGGGGTCTGGGGGCCCTGGGGGGCCTGGTTAGGCCTGGGGGGCTTGGCTAGGCCTGGGGGGCTGGGGGTTCAGGGGGCCTGGCTAGGCCTGAAGGGGCTGGGGGCCTGGGGCCTGGCTAGGCCTGGTGGGTGGGGATGCCAAGGGGCTGGGCAGGGAGCCAGATACAAGGGGAGAGATGGCCAGCCGACCATGGGAGCTCGGTGCTCACGGGAGAAATGATGTCAGCGAGACGCAGTTGCCTTGAAGACATTTCCAGCTGCCCTGGGGAGCGGATCCACCTGGAAGGAGGGGCTGCAGAATTAGGGGGTCTATGCAGCCCAGGAACCCAACCCCAGTGACGTCGCTCGGCAGTCAGGCTGAACCATGGAAATCTCTGCATCCGGCCATCTGGGCAATCTCACATTTTCTACCGAGCAGCATCCCAACCTCGACCCTGCCGGCAGGTGACCACACCCCTGCCCCCTCCCCTCCCCCTCACACATTCAGCTCAGCCACACAGGCCTCCTTTCTAGGTCTGAAACAGTGGAAGCCCAGCCCCCACCCGGGGTTTGCCCTGGTCTCCCCCTGCCTGGACTGCCCTTCCCAGGCCCAGCTTTCCCTGACCCCCCCCCCCCGTAAAGTCCCTCGGAACCCCCTGGCCGCCTCTTCCCCTATCTGGTTTTCCTTCTGCACCTGGCTCAGTCCCACAGCATCCTAACTGCTCACCCGCTGGAACGTGAGCTCCCTGTCAGGCGTGGACCTAATGTGTGCTTCTTCACCCTGTGTCCCCAAACCCCGGAAGGGGGCAGGCATACAGTCCACGTTCCATAAATACCTGCGAAATGACATCCCCAGAACTGGCCTTGTGGACGTGAGTTACCATCAACGACCCCCAGTTTCATGACAGGGACACGCTGTCACCACGCCCGTCCCCAGGCCTTGGCGCACCGGCCAGGAAGGTCTCTGCGGTCAGGGAGCAGAGACGAGTGGCCAGTCCTCTCTGCATGAGGCTGGCGGTGGGAGCCCCTGGGCCCTCGGTCTGTGCCAGCCACAAAGCCAGTGCCGAGTCTGTGTGGAATCCAGCCTCAAATAAAGGAGAGCGCTCACACTGTAGATCTCTTAATACGACCACCAAACTCCACGGGATTTTCAGGGCTGCTGCTACAGCCCCACAGTTGGGGCACCGGCCCCGTCCCTAGCTCGCTCCTGCCATCTGCTGGCCACTCATTAAAGTGCACCAGAGAAGAGGGGTTTATTTTCCAGTCTCACGGGTGCTTTTGTTCCTTCTGGGAAGAAGTAATTCATCGCCAACTTTATTTCTCTCTGGGCAAAAGCCAGGAGCCTGGCTGACCCATCCCTTGAGTAGGGCAGACTCTGGGCCCCAGGTGGGTGGGGAAAGTCGCCTGGCCCTAGTCCCATGACTTTTCTGCATTTTACATATATTATTAACTCTATTAACAGTATCAAACCTATGATTAAGGAGCACTACTTACTGCTGAGGCTGTTAAGGCTCAGAGAGGTTAAGTAACTTGCCCAAAGCTGCATAGCCAGGTGAGAAAGCCAAGATTTGAACCGAAGCAGTGAGGCACTTGCGGGCAAATTCTACCACTGCACAAGCAAATGGCCCTGTTGTACAGTTGGGGGAGGGGCTTGGGGAGTGGAGGACGGAGGAGAGGAATCCCGCCCTCATGCATTCAGAGGCCCAGAGAAGATGATGTGGAAGACAGCGCTGGACTTCACGGTTTCAGGGTTGCACGCAAGGGTCTCTGGACAGGACAGAGAGGCAGTGTAAGGACTAGAGCACAGGTTCTGTGGTCAGATCCACAGTGCAGACCGACGCTTCTGCTCACAAGCCCTGGGAATGGAAAAGCAGTTGTTTGTGACCTCTACACCCCAGCAGCTCCTCTACACCTGCTGATAAAGACAAGTGAGGGCAGGTGCAAAGCTTCCAGCCCTGGGATGGCTCCGGGTGAGTGCTTAATAAATGTTACCCATCATTGCAACTCTACTAAAGGCTCTGGGAAGTCCTGCAGGAAGAAATCTAGTCAACTTGGCTCCCCTGTACCAAAGCTGGCCACCTGCAGAGCCACCGGTGGCGGGGCGGGGGGGGTGGCCTGGAAGGTCACCACACAGACCCCTTTTGCCCTTATCAGTTCAAACTGCCTCCTTAGGGAGATGAGAGCGGAACCAGGCAGGAACCAGGGCCCCCGGCTCCCAGCTCTCTGCTCTCGTCCCCACAGCACCTCTCCACCCAGACAGCACTCTCACACCCAATAAACAAAAGAACCAGGAGCCATTCTCCTAGGCTTCCAAGACTGCTGCACATTTGGATTCTACGGTGCTTATTTTTCAGCTTTACAGACCAGAGGCAATTAGGAACGCGAGGCCAGGAAGGCTGTTCTTAATAATTCTGTCATTATTCGCAATTTTCAGCACCGCCACACGTGAAAAACCCATTTCTAATTTCTTTAAAGGTGCTAAATGGCTTTTGCACTGCGTTGTGAGCATTTACCATTAGCCAAACAGCTGCGAAGCAGGTTTCTAGCCCCTGGGGCCATGATGACAACTGGGTTTAGCTTGACCCACTGGGGCGATGCTCTTTCTCTCAGTGTTTCATTCCCAGGGCAGGTGACTTGGACACTGTGGACTTATGCGCATGGTCTGCGTTGCTGGGTGTGGCCATGCACTGGGGTTTCACAAGGTCCAGCAGGGGCCTGGGGCTCAGCAGGAAGTGAACAGGAAACCAAGCTTTCCTGCTCAATTAACACCCCGGAAAATGATGGAGAAACCCAGTGACCAGCCTCGCTGAGGCAAAAAGAGGGAAGTGAGTCAGCATCTGAGGCACTGTCTGCAGAGACAGCCTGCTAAGGACAGCAAGAGTACGGGGACCCATCGTGGGGAGAGGGGTACGGCTCCTTGTCAGCTTACTGAAGCTCTTAGAGTCAGAAGCCAGAGTTTTTATGACGGGTGCCCATCCTGGATGCAGAAGGCAAGAGACCCCGCTCTTATGACCCTAGTAACAGCATCAGCAGGTGACAGGTAGCACTTACTCTACACCAGCTGCTGTTCTAACCACTTTGCATATGGTGACTCTTGCCTTCTAGTGAGACCCTGCGAAGTACCCCCATTAACTCGCCCCCATTTTACAAGTGAGGGAACAGATGCAGAGAGACTGGTAACTTGCTAGCCTCAGGACATGGTCCTGGGAGGCTGTAGTGAGCAGGATGAACAGGGTCCCTGCCCTTGTGTTGATTATACTCTGCTGGCAGATGCAAAAATTAAATAAGTCGCAGATGCTCCTTGTGAGACATGGGGTAATACAGAAGTGTCCCGCGTTGAGGAGAGAATGCATTACCTCGCCTGGTTGGTGGGGGACTAAGGGTCCCACTTATACAGAGAGGGGCCTGGAAGCACCTGTGTTTTATACCTAACAGTAGGGTCCACAGACCTTCCCCGGGCAGGTGGAAGACCACAAGGGTGAGTGGAAATCGCCCCTACACACACACACAGACATTCTTCATGGAGAGCAGCCCAGCTGGTGTGTGTGTGTGTGTGTGTGTGTGTGTGTGTGTGTGTGTGTCTTATGCAAAATGTTTCACTTACTTAAAGGATCTCCAAGCTCCCTTCCAGCACAGACGCTTCATACTCTGGTACAATGAGTGTGGTGATTGGCAAACAATGACCTTTCCATAAACATTCCTCAACAGGTACCAATGAGAAGTAGGTAAGACACCTTGGCTGCAGACGACGGCTTCAGGAGACACAGCCAACCCCCTAACACCCCAAATTCAGATACAAAAAAATCAGAGAAACAAAGATTATTGGTATGAAATGATCAAGGACACTTACCAAGTAGTAGTGGACTCCCTGAGGACACATGTGCTGCTGGGATATGGCGGGGGTGGGGCGGATACTGAAGAAATGGTCCAGCAAATGATGCATGCCTGAAGCAAATTTAATTATTTTTCCTAAGTTTTTGGCTTAGCTAGAAGTAATATATCCTCAGGGCGTATTTTACTTTGTTTCTAATCATCTATCTATGCTCATATAGATACTTTGTTGTTTTCACAAAACTAGGGTAATGTTTGAAAAGTATATTCTGATTTTCCTTCAAAATATCATTGTTAGTATTCTATTGTAACAAGAAGTTTTGCCATTTTTAAAAATTTTGTTAATGTTTACTTATTTATTCTGTGTGAGAGAGTGCACATGAGCACACACAAGCAGGGGAGGGGAAGAGAGAGAGGGAGAGAGAATCCCACGCAGGCTCTGCATCGTTGGTGCAAAGCCCGATGCGGGGCTTGAACCCACGAACTGTGAGATCATACCTGAGCTGAAACCGAGAGTCAGATGCTCAACCAACTGAGCCACTCGGGTGCCCCAACATTTTTAATGATAGTATATTCCACTTACATGGATGTATTACAATGAATATTTTATTGTTGGGTTTAAGTTGATTCCAATTTTAACGTATACAATTTGGAGGAGTGGAGTTCTCCTTCCAGCAGGCTAAGATCTTTGAACCAATCCTCTTACTTACAATACAGTCAAACCTTGCTTTGCAATCGTAATTTGTTCCAGAAGCATGCTTGTAATCTAAAGCGCTTATATAGCAAAGCAGATTTCCCCATATGAAATAATGTAAACTCGTGATTTATTCAACAACCCCAAAGTATTCATATAAAAATGATTACAATACAATATAGAATAAAAAATAATAAATAAAATGCAAAATAAAAGAAAAATAAAGTTAACCTGCACTTACCTTTGAAAACCTTCATGGCTTGTGTGAGAGACAAGAGAGAGGAGGGTTATTGTATAGGACAACTTCCAGTATCACTAATGGAGTCACTGCCATCTATTGGCTCAATAGAATCTTTTTCTGCATGGGGCCATTGTATACACTCACATGGATGTTGACTACAGTATGGTGTTCATAAACTCTTGTCATATACTGTATTCAATGTAACTGGCAATAAGGCAGCAGAGGAAAGGGTCTAGAGCCACAGGCAGCCTGACCTAGGATGAAGCAAAGCATTCCTAAGCTTAAATTTTATATGGAAAGACAATTGACTGTCCACAGGTACTTTGAAGTGACAAAAAATACACTAGTGCCAGTTGTGGGCACCTTCCGATATCCTGAAAAATCACTGATTTCTGACAAACATATTCCTGCCTGAGACCAAGCATCCAAGCAGGGGAGCTGATCACCCACAGTCCTTCAGAGAGAGAGAGAGAGAGAGAATCATTGGCTCAGTTGTGATCCTGTGACATTCAGTAGCATATCTTACTCTTATTGCTAGACATTGCTCATTTATCAAGTTAAAATTTATTAGAAACATTTACTCATCATGTGGAACATTTGCAGAACAAGTTACTCAAAATCCAAGGTTTACTGTGTAAGAAAATCTGGACAAAAAATTTCAAAATATTTGTCTGAAGGCATCAATGAGTTAAGAAAGCAGTGAGACTATGTGAGGCAGAATCTGGGAGAGAAAGAAACCATGAGATGGGAACTGAGCATCAGGTATCTCATTTCCCCTAGAGGCAATTGCCAGTTCCAAAATCAACAACTAAAAGGCTAAGAAGTTGAATAGAGTTTACAACATTCTCATAAGGCCAGGGGACAAACATTAAAATTCAAGGACTGCTGAGAAGAAATTTTGAGAAATACTCCTGAATTTGGGACTGGGACCTGGACAGGCTTTACCTTAAGGGTAAGGGTTGACTGGACAACAGTCATGCTCAAGAGAGATGAAAGTCAGCTTCAAATTATATCAAACCATAATCATGTGAGGTACATTCCTCTGGGATAGCGGCTTGCCAAAAATATAATTGATTCCTTTCTGAAGGAAGATAACATCATTCAAAAAAACTGCACAGGAACTCAAGAAATTTTCATTTAACAATGCCTAACACTCAATCAAAAATAACCGGGCATTTTAAAGGCCAAACTGTGACCAAAAAAAAGGGGGAGGTTGGGGGAAGCAGACAATAAATCAGATCCTCAGGAAATCCAAATAATGGAGATATTTTAAAATAATATGATCAATATCTGGAAAGAATTAAAAGACAAGATCAATCATAGAACTAGAACCTGTAAAAAAGGAAGTAAATGGAAATTACAGAACTGAAAAGTGTAATAAATTAGTTTAAAAGTGCAAGAAATGAGCTTAACAACCAAAGAGGGAATTTGTGAACTGGAATATGTGTCAGAAGAGCTATCCAGACTAAAGAATCAAGGTAAAAAGAAGGAGAAAATAGAAATTGTAAGTGATATATGGGCCATGGCAGAAAAGTAATATAAATGTAATCAAAGTTTCGGTATAAGAGGAAAAAGGCAGAAGATATATTTGAAGAGATAAAACCTGAGGTGTTTATAATTGATGAAATGCATCAAACCGTAAATTCAAGAATCAGTTTGAATCCCATATATATAAGATAAATACAACAAAAACAAAACCAAGGCATGATAGTAATAGTAATACTGTTGAAAGCCACAGACCAAGAGTAAATCTTAAAAACAGCCAGAAGAAAAGTCCTATTACCTTCAAAGAGGCAACAGTAAAAGTACAGATGAACTCAAGGAAAGCAAGGGAAGCCAGAAGACAATAGAATAATACCTCCTGGAAGGAAACAAACGCCAACCTAGAATTCCATACCTAGCCAAAATATCCTTCGAAGGTGAAAGTCAAACCCATACCTTGCTGACAGGATTAAACATCCACTTCATGGCATGGGGATCTCAAAGTAGCCTGATAGCCAGGACCCTCCCCAGGATTGTAGATGGAGACCCAACTGCATATCCATGGCCCAATACCAAAAGTGGAGGGAATGGATGCAAGAAAGACAAAAAGAATGCATGTGCATTGGGAGTCTTAAGGAGTGTTTGAGCAGAGAAATGAGATGCTGTGGCCAAGACATTTACCACACACCACATATCCATTTGCACCCCCACCTCCCCAGCCCCCATTTTGGTTAGCACCGTACGCCTTATTCTGCCTAATAGGCTGCAAGCAAAATTGATGAAGCAAAGCATGGAAGAGTCAAGATGGGAAATGATGCTCCAGGTCTCTCTTCCTTTGTCACGGCAACCAGAGAGACCCCCGTGCCCCAGCTGGTGCAGCTACATGATGGTGACTCCTTCATCAGACCGTGTCTCCAGCTGACTATAGAGTCTCCCTGCGTGTATGAATACACGTGTTGTGCTCATTCCATGAGTTAGAAGTAGACTGTGTGCTAAGCCATTATGATTTACAGTTAATGTGCTACCACAGCATGGCCTAGCATCAGCCTGAGTGAAACAGAAGGGTAAAGGGACAAACAGACACAAGAGCCAACACACTTGAGGTTAAAGGGAGACTGGCACAAGAGCATATCCTGAATTCTGGATCACGAGCCACAGTGCAGACATTGCCAAGGTTTCTGGTCTGATGCCTCTAATGCACAAAGAGTTTGGCCATCAGCTGCTCACTTGTTGGACCTATTCTGAGCTCAGTCATGAAGAGGGGCATGTGGAGAAGGGATGAGATAGAGTCCTGTCCTCAAGATCTCCACATCCCAGATGGAGAGCAGACAAAGGTACCAGAAAGAGAACAAGGCCAAGAGCATCTCCAAATGGTCTGACAATGGTGCAAGGGAAATTAAGGCACGGAGAAGCTGAGCTGGGGCTGGAGAAGTTTGGGGTGCTGTGGGGCAGCTACCTTTAGACAGGCCTGGGGAGCTGGATCGAACGGAGGTTTCCCAGGGACATATTATGCCCAAATAATTGGTTTTCAGCCATGGAAAGATGATTCTTTCAATTTTATAGTTACTGTGCCTTCTCTGACTCCATGCTGTTACAGACTTTTGTGCACACCCCTTAGCCCTTTGCCGGGCTGACATCTTTCCCTTGTTCTTCATTTCTCTATCTGTACACATCTCCCAGAGGAAGCCTTCCTGGAATCAGGGCCTTCTCTGTGCCCCCTCCCAGAGTCCTCAGTAAATTGGCACATCTCAGCACCGACACACTGCATGGTTCCTGGTCCACCCTGCCTCCTCTTCACGTAAGTTCCATAAGGCAAGTTCCCTGACTTCCACACGGCTCTCACTAAACCAGTGAATGAATGAACAGAAAAACAGTCTAACGAGGCAGGAGCCAGTGGACTGAACCTGAGGGGCCTTTGGGCCGAACCCTGCTCTGCCTTCTGGAGCATTTGCTGCTCTCACCTGGAGACCCTCCCTCATTCTGTTCTTCTAGAAGCAGTGTGCAGGAAGCAAGTGCTTGTCTGTGCTGGCTCGGTGTGTTTACATTTAGGATGACGGAGGTTACTGTATTAGGAAATAGAGTGCAAAGGAGACCCTCTATTTGCCAGATGAAAAAAAACAAAGCGAGGAGAGTGGGGGAGGTTAGGACAGCTTATCCCTGCTCTTAGTCTTAAAGAAATAACCAGCTTCGCTAAGACATGTTTCCCGCTTCAGTCTTGCCCTTCTGCCTACACATGACAGTCTGACCTCAGTCAGCGAGCTTCTGGCCAGGTCTCTGCTGCTCCAGGAATGGCCCACGTGCACCTCCATGTTTGGAGCTAAGCTTGTTGAATGTTATGTGAATTTATTTGACCTTCACAACAAGCCAGATGGTAGGAATCGGTATTGTCTGCATTACTCAGATGGGGAAGCCGATGCCCAGGGAGGAGATGTCTCTTGGTCAAAGTCACACAGCCACAAGGGGCAGAGCCTGGGTTTAAACCCCCCCCCCCCCGCAGCCTAACTCGATAGCCTGTGCCCTTGATCACCAGCCACTCTTCAAAAGCCAACAGGCTGATTTCTAAAGAAATTCCAGCACATTTCTGCCACATTTAACCTACCAGCCATTCCCAGGAATGTATGTGCTGTGGGTTTAATTTAATGAAAACTATTATTGGAAAAGATACGATACAATAATGCATTATTTTTTTAAGTTTGTTTATTTGTTTTGAGAGAGAGGGAGAGAACAGGGGGGAGGGAGGGGCAGAGAGGGGCAGAGAGGGAGGGGCAGAGAGAGAGGGAGAGAGAGTTAGAATCCCAGGCAGGCTCCATGCTGTCAGCACGGAACCTGATGTGGGACTCAAACCCATGAACAGTGACATCACGACCTGAGCCAAAATCAAGAGTCCGATGCTTAACAGACTGAGCCCCCCACACACCCTGCTAATGCATTCTTTAAACAGTGGGGATGAGGTTCCCCTTGTGTCTTGTTGTTTTGAGCTAGGCTTGCCCTGGGAGAGGGGGCACCAGAGAGGGGAGGCCACCCGAAGAGAATTTGCTGAGGGGCACGCCAGTGTGGAGGCTGCACTGGGCCTCGGGGGCGTAGAAGGTGTGCAGGTGTCAAACCTGGAGGGGCTCTGAGACCACAGAGAGCCCCGGGAGCTGGGCTAGACCTTTCTGAGCCCCCCACCCCTGCTCGGAGATGATATGCCCAATCCAGGATGTCTCTCCTGGAGCCAGTACAGAGAGAGCCAGGGCGAGCCCTTTAGGCTAGGGCTTCTTACTGTGGTGGGATGGAAGGCAGGCCCCTGGCCATGGGCTGGCACCCCCAGTGGGTGCTGTGGGAACCTGCTGCAGTTTGGGCCTCCGAGTCTTTGATGACAGCACCCTGATTTCCTTGCAAGGAGTCACCCCTCCTGCACTGCGGGAGGTCCTGCTGCCTGCCATCCAAACAGGGAGCCCACCTTCCCAGGGCACGGGTGCGTGACCTGAGCAGGCCCATCAGACCTGCTTGTCCCCACCCTCGAGCAGACAGACCCCAGGACAGGAGAAAAGGCCGTTGGCCATATTCTGACTCCTCCTGCCACCAGGGGCTCCTCCTCCTGCTTTTCTAGGCCCATTTCTCCAGCGGCTGCACCAAAGCTTGTGCACCCCGCAGGCCCCAAACCCCTTTCTGCTGCACTGGTCAGAGACACGTCCGCTGCTGGGCTCTCGAGGACCCAGCCACGCAGAGACCACACGACTGATCGCTGACACAACAGTGAACTATGCTCCGGAGTGGTTCGTGAGTGTGCTCCCCGCACCAGGAGCCCTGCTCCTGCTCCCTGCCAGGGGAGCCCCGGCAAGGGCCCGACACTCAGTGGGCCTCAGTGTCCCCCCTCGGTGTGATGTCAGCCCACAGCACTCCAGGACAGGACCTCCACTCTGAACGTCCTTCATCTCTGAAATGGACACTGTGTCCAAGTCGAGGGGTAGACGCGAAGCAAGACAGACAAAGCAGCACGTGGGGCATGCAGCTCTGAGCACTGCAGGGGACCTTCTGAGGGGCCACAACAGCGACGTGGTAACAAGTGACTCTCTCTTTTTGCGAAGCCCCCTTCTGTGCCTCTGGCAACAGAAAACAAGAAAATCTCCGGGCACCTGGGTGGCTCAGTTGGTTGGGCGTCCGACTTCGGCTCAGGTCACGATCTCGCAGTTGGTGAGTTCGAGCCTTGCGTCGGGCTCTGTGCTTACAGCTCGGAGCCTGGACCCTGCTTCAGATTCTGTGTCTCCCTCTCTCTCTGCCCCTCCCCCCTCCTCAAAAATAAACATTAAAAAAAAGTAAGTCTCACTTTGGTATCTGCATGTCTTTACCGCACCCCCACCACTCGCCAAGTCCCCTTGTAACAGATGCAGGGCTCAGCTCGGAGTCCCGGGCAGGCAACGCTATCAACCATCATTCAGTTATATATTATATGTATATTTTTTTAAGTAGACTTCATTTTTTAGAGCAGTTTTATATTCACAGCAAAACCAAGTGGAAGGTGGAATTGAGTAGATTTGCCACATACCTGTTGTCCCCCCACCCCACGGCCTCCCTGTTATCACCACCCCCACCAGCCAGGGTCACTTGTTGTGACTGACGATCCTAGATTGACGCGTCAAAGTCCAGAGTTTACGTTAGGGCCACGTTGCTGTTGTACCTTCACTGGTCTTGGACAGATATATAATCACGTGTACCTACAACGACTGTACCTACAGGGTAGTTTCTGCCCTAAAAATCCTCTGTACTCTGCCTATTCGTCCCTCCCTCCCCCTAATTTCTGGCAACCACTGATCTTTTCCTGGCTCCATAGTTTTGCCTTTTCCAGAAAGTCACATCGTTGTCATACATACTGACACACAATATGTAGCAAGACTGGCTCCTTTCACGTCTTGCACTTAGTGGTAAGCATTTAAGATTCCTGCATGTCTTTTCATGGCTCGATGGCTCATTTCTTTTCAGCCCTGAACACTATTCCATTGTTTGGATGGACTGCGCTTTATCCATCACCCGCCGAAGGACATCCTGGTCGCTTCCAAGTCTGGGCGATTATGAAAAAAGCTGCTATGAACATCACGTGCAGGTGTTTGCGTGAACATAAGTGTTCAACTCCTTTGGGTAAATACCACGGAGAGTGGTTGCTGGATCAAATGGCAGGAGTATGTTTAGTTTGGGAAGAAACTGCCAAACTGTCTTCCAAAGAGGCTGCGCCATTTTGCACTCACACCAGCAACGGATGAAGAGCTCCCAAGGCCCCACACCCGCGCCGGCATCTGGTGTCGTCAGGGTTCTGGATTTGGGCCGTTTCGATAGATGTGTGATGTGTCTCGTAGACAACATGTAGTTGGGTCAGGTTTCTTGATCCACTCTGATCATCTCTGTCTTCGAACTGGTCCAGTTAGACCATCGATATTTAAAGTGACTACGGATGGAGTTGGCGTAACAGCTACCATATTTTAACGGCTTCCTGTTTGTTACTCTTGTTCATGGTGCCTGCTTTTGTCTTGTACTCTTTCTGCCTTCGGTGGTTTTAATTAAACATTTTCTATCCTTCCACATCTCTCTTTTCTTAACATATCAGATATACCCCTTTGTTTTACTATTTTTAGTAGCTTCTCTAGAATTTCCGATACGCATTTACAACTAATGCAAGTTCACTTTCTCCGGGCAGAGCAATACCGCAGAGGCATCTAACCCCTGCCCCCTGTCCCATGTCGTTGCTGCTGTCCTTGTCACTGACACGCAAGTGCGCACAGACACACGATTGAACACAGGGTTGCTGTTACTGGTTTTGAAGAAACTGTTGTCAGTTAGATCAATTAAGAATAAGAAAGAGGAAGGTTTTTATTCTATCTTTGCTTGTCCCTCCTTTCATGCTCTTCCTTCCTTTCCGCAGATCCGAGTCTCTGACCTGTATTACTTTCCCCCTTTCTAAAGAACTTCTTTTCACATCTCTGGAAGGCAGGGCTATGGCAACAGGCTTCCTCAGTTTTTGCGTGACTGAGGGAGCCTTTATTTCTCCTTCCCTTTTGAAGGATAATTTCACGAGGCACAGAGTCTGAGGTTGGCGTTTTGATTTTTCTTCTCTCAACACTTCAAGTCCTTCCCTCTCCTGTTTGCGTTGCTTTGAGAACAAGCGGGATGTAATTCTACCTTTGCGTCTATGTAGGCATCGTGGTTTTCTCCTGGGCTTCGTTCAGGATTTTTCCTTTACCTTTGATTTTCTGTAATTGGAAACGGTGTGCCCAGATATTGTCTTCTTAAAGCACTTTATTCGGCTCTGTGTTCTTTGAGCTTTCTGGATCTGGGGTTCTCTGTCTGACACTCATTTGGGGGAAATTCTGAGTCATTATGGTTTCAAATATTTCTTCTGCTCCTTTCTCTCTTCTCCTTCTGGAATTCCTGTTTCGTGCATTTGCAGTTGTGCCTTAGTCTTTGGGTATCCTGTGGGGGGTTCTTTAATCTTTTTTTTTCTTTGCTTTTAAGTTTGGCTGTTTCTGTTGACATGCACTCAGCTTGGAGGTTCTCTCCTTCGCTGTGTCCACTCTACTCATAAGTCTGTCAAGGGCATTCTTCGTTTCGGTTACAGTGGGTTTTGTCTCTAGAATTTCTTCTGGGTTCTTTCGTAGAATTTCCATCTCTGCTCACGTTGCCCATCTGTTCTTGCACACCATCTACCTGGTCCATTAACCAGTGTTGTTTTAAGTTCCTGGTTTTGTAATTCCAACATCCCTGCCACATCTGAGTCTTGTTCTGATACTTTCTCTGTCTCCTCTAATTGTGTTTTTTTGCCTTCAAGTATGTCTTGCAGTTTTTTCTTGATGGCCAGACATGATGTTGAAGACAGTGCAGTGAACAGGCTGTTAGTAATGCTGCTGTCAGGTGTGGGGAAGGAAAGCAACCTATAGCCTGTGATTAGGTCTCCGTCTTTGATGAGCTTCAGCTCCAGACTGTGAACTTCACAAGGGTTTCTCTGGCTTTTTTCTCTCCCTCTAGGTGGGACAGGATGGCTACTGTGGGCTGGAGTTGGGTGTTTCCCTTCCCGTAGGTCAGCTAGGCTCTGGTAAACCCCAGCTCGTTAGGCTCTGGTTAACTGGTTCCTGCCGAGGGCAGACCTCGTGTAAAAGAACGCGGTGTATTTCAAAATGGTTCTTCTTCCTCTTCCCCCGCCAGAAACAAGGGATATTTCTGATATTCACTGTGACAACCTGGTCACGCTCCTGTAGGTAAGATTCACAAAAGCATCAGGGCCCTGACGACCGGGTTGTCCTGGAGTTTTTCTCTCTCAGGCTCGTCCACACTGAGCCTCCGGCAATTTTGCAATTCAAGTTCAGGGTTCCCAGCCCTGGATCTGGCCGCTGTGCAGTTGTTGACCGTGGGTTTCTGCTTGGCGGAGGCTGTGTCTCTCTGTTTGGGCCTGTCGGCGTCTCCAGTTTGTGGGGCAGGCACTTTCCTGAAACTTCACTCCTCGGATGGGCCTAAAAAGAGCTATTGATTTTTCAGTCTGCTCTGTTTTTGACTTGTGAGGACACAGCGCCGTCTTTCAGCTGCTTACGTGCCAGACCGGAAACCACTCATCTCTCCATTTTTTACCTCTGACTTTTTATGGTTTTCTCCCATTCACAGCAAGGGCTGCTAGTTTTCCCTTTACAGGAGATTTGAGACGTTTACTTTTCAGGTACATTTAACGTAAGGGAAAAAATTAGTCGGGTTTAAAAAAAAAGAAAAAGTGATGGGGCGCCTGGGTGGCGCAGTCGGTTAAGCGTCCGACTTCAGCCAGGTCACGATCTCGCGGTCCGTGAGTTCGAGCCCCGCGTCAGGCTCTGGGCTGATGGCTCGGAGCCTGGAGCCTGTTTCCGATTCTGTGTCTCCCTCTCTCTCTGCCCCTCCCCCGTTCATGCTCTGTCTCTCTCTGTCCCAAAAATAAATAAACGTTGAAAAAAAAATTTTAAATAAAAAAAAAAAGTGTTACCCAACATAGCAAGGTGGTATTTGAACGACTGAATCTGGGGAGGCCGGAGATCACGGATGTAACATGGCAGGACCACGGTGAGCGCACCGTAAACCGGAGATGTGGCCGCTATTATCACGAGGCCTGTTAGCCATCTGTGGCGAGCGGAGGCCGGCTATGCCGACTCACTTCCAGCAGCCGCCTTTGGAAGAGATCGGCTGTGAGCGCGGTGGGGACAACTGCACCGGGGACCCAGGCCACTGTGCCTGGAGACAATTACCTGCTCTCCCCGGAGCTTGCAAACAACCCTGTCGAGGGTCGGAACCAAACCCCTCAATTTGTGTCTTCCCTCCAGCCATGAATTGTGCCCCTCGAGGCCGTGCTTCCCATGTTTGAGATCCTGGAAATCACTGGGCTTATTCATCCCTGCTCCTCAGGTGAACAATACGTCAGCCCTGTCAATATTCACAAACTCCTCACTGGCTGAGACCGCCTGCTGCTCAGGAGACCCCGGGGGGCACAGAACATCCTCTGCCTGTGGTTGTTCACTGGAGCCCTGGGCTGCCAGACCCAGAGACCCAACAGCAGGCTGTGCTAGTTCTCTGCCCCGTCTCCACGGTGGCAGGGTCCACCCCAGCCGGTGAGGTCCTGCAGCCCTCGGCCACGTCAGCCACGAGCAGGAGCTGGAGACCACAGTCAAAACACAGCCGGACGGGGGGTGCGCACAGGTTGGTCCTCGTGGTACCTGAAAACAAGACTGAGGCAGAAGCCAGCGAAGTGTGGCTTGGACTGGGGCTGAAGGATATCAGCCTCCTGACCCCGGATGTCGACGGCACTGCCCAGCGCTGTCCTAAGAAAGCTGTGTGCCTGGGAGTCTTGAAAGGGGCTTTGGATTATAACTTTTAAATGTCCAGGAATGGAGCACCTGGGTGGTTCAGTTGGTTGATCTGACTCTTGGTCTCAGCTCAGGTCACGGTCTCAAGGTTTGTGAGTTCGAGCCCTGCATCAGGCTCTGTGCCCACAGAGCCTGCTTGGGATTCTGTCTCTCCTTCTCTCTGCCTCTCCCCCACTGTGCTCTCTCTCTCTCTCTCTCTCAGAATAAAAAAATAAACTTTAGAAAAACAAAAAATGTCCAGGAGTATCTCCATTACATGAGGGTGCCATCGAAACAGTCAATGGACAGGAAGATGAGGAAAATTTGGGGTGCAGGCGAGCAAGTGAGGAAAGTGGGGACTCCACAGGGGGAGAAGGAAGCATGGAAGGAGGGGAAGGAAGGCAGCCAACCAGAGGAGGAGGGGAGGAGTAAAGAGAGAGATAATGTTTCAGTCAGGACCCTTTTGACTGGAAGTGGCAAAAACCAAACTGAACTGCATTAACAAGAATTACAGCACTCATGACCTTGGAATGGAAAAACAAAAGGTGTGTGGGCTTCAGGCAAAGCTGGATGCAGAAGTCTAAGCAACGTGATCGGCACGCGACCTCTCTCCATCTCCGGAATCGGCTGCCGTCTGCATCTCCGGTGGGCCCCCATGGAGCAAGGCTGGCCACCACCCGCTCCCGGGTCCATCAGCCCAAAGCCCAGGGACCCGGGGAAGGACAGACACCCAGCATCCCTATCAGCCCTCTCCAGAGACCCTCCCTGGCTCACTTGGGTCACTTGCTAATCCCCAGACCAAGCGCAGGGTAGGGGAGCTGACCAGGTTCGGGCCAATCCGATAACAACCCCACCTGAAACACGGAGAGAGGAGGAGGAAAGTTCTGAAAGTGAACGATAAGTGCTTTGAAATATTTTTTTCCACCAAATTAATCCTCATCTTAATCCTGCCAGGTAGGCATTTTCATCCCGGGGTGCTGATGAGACAATGACAGCAGGTGTGGAACCTCTCCACCTTCAGAGGTGCAGACGCATCAGGCGCTGACATAGGACGGTCGTGGGCGGGCCCCAGGGTAGTGCTGTTCCTGAGCCCCCTGGGGCGCTGGCTGGTCAGATCCCCGGGTCTGCCAGGGCCGTTCGGTCAGGCGGAACCGGGGCTCGGACGCAGCCCTGCGAGTCTGCATGGATTTGTTCCTAAGCCACTCTGCCCACTTCGTCCCTCACCCGCAAAAATCCCCTCTGAGCCCCACCGCACAAGAGGCCCTGTGCCCGGGGCTGGAGACGTGTGGGTCAGCACAGACGGCCCCGGTCCTCGGGGAAAGACAGGCAACGCGGAAAATTGGAAACAGACATTTGTAAAATTATTCTGAAGAGGCAAATCTGGGGAGGCCTCAGCTGGGAGGAACACGCCATAAATTTAGCTAATCCAAGAAGTCAGCCCTTCTGGAGCGCTAAGGTCTTACCTCTTTAGGAATAAAATCAGGCGGGGAGGACGGGGTGCTCTTTGTTAGAGCTTCACCCTTCCAGAGTGGGAATATCTCTTCCGGCAGCACGCACGCTTCGTGGTGGCCTGAGCGGTATGTGCTGCTCACAACTGAAACATCCTCGGTGGCTCAGCATCGTCATGATCAACGTGGGGGACATAGGGAACTGAACGGCCTTACAGTTGACCTGGCAGCTCAGGAGCAATTAGTGGGAAGTGTCAAAGGTCCTCCTGTCGGGGGGAGGGGGGGGATCTTATAGGCAGACTGAAAAGATGGGGGGGGATTCTGCAGGGATCTCAAAAGGGGGTGATTTCAGCCCCCGGGGACATTTGACAGTTTTGAGAGACATCCTTGGTTGTCATAACCAGGAGTTGGGGGGACGCTACCGGCACCTAGTGGGTAGAGGCCAAGGACACCGCTTAAATACCCTAAAATGCACAGGACGGCCCCCACAACAAGGCGTTCTTCTGTACACCTGAAATTTACACAATGTCAGATAGCACCCATAATATGTCAATAAAGCCAGGGGGGAAAAAAGGAAGATAAATATGCAAGATGGTAAAGTGTTCATGGAAATCTTGAGTGCAGAACTTGGTAACAAGTAATAATCGGTGAGATAAACCAGCTTCGTGGATTTGTACCTGCATATAGGCATACGCAGTAAGAGTTGTTCCAGGACAATTAAGTACGACTGTGTTTGGACAGAACAATGAATCATATGTTGAACCAAGCAGACCATTTTTCCTTAAGGAAAGAAACGAATTAAACTCTGCCTCAAATGTCAATGGTGCCCACGTTGAAAAACCCATGGAAATTGGTTTGTGGAGAGTCCAGAGATGATCTGTGGAGACCAGCTAACAGGTGCAGGGAATGTAAGGAGCCAGCCGTTAAATGTGTTCAAGGTAATGTGGTGCTACCATCACCATCATTATCATTACCACCACTACCACCAACATCTCACCGTCACCACCACCACCATCATCATAGTTGTTTTCGTTTTCGTTTTTGTTTTTGCTTTTAAGGACATTTTTAACCTTCAAGTCTTCATCATAACTACCACCATCACCACTGCCTCCATCATCATAGTTTTTGTTCTGTTTTGTTTTTGTTGTTTTTTTTTTCTTTTTTTGCTTTTTGCTTTTAAGGATACTTTCAACCTTCAAATTCTATGATTTCCTATATCCTATCTCTGTGCTGTCTTGGCCCTTCCAACCCGCTGGTTGAGCTGGGTTGAACCTACATCACTGTTCCATCTCTGACTCCTAAGGTCCTCTTCAGAAGCCCAAGATTCCCACCTCTAAAATGGGCACCCAAACATCCATCCTTCTCATGATGTCCTTTTGTGATGGAGGCAGGGCTGTGTATACAAGATTTTTGCTGTGAATTGCCTTTAACTTCAAAGTGAAAACCCAGGATATACATTCAAGTAATTGAATTCCCATATTCCTCTGTGGTCATTAGTTTCACTGCTGGGCAAACCACAGCCATGACCCTGACTAACCTTTGGCTGCTGCAACTCCTCCCCTGCAGCCCTCCAGCCCCTGGAGCCACTCTGTCCCTCACTGCCCGGGACAAAATAACCCACACCTGTACATCACACACTTCCCTCATGCATTGAGTCCTCTCCAGAATATTACTGAGGGTTCTAAGAGATGGGGGGCAGGGGGTGGGTGGAACAGGGCTTATATTTTCCAACAGTGCCCTTCCTCTCCTCCTGCTTTTCTCCCTGACCCCTAGTATCTCATCTCTGTTGTGGCTGGGGTCCACACACTACTCCATTTTGCCCCAAACATGGACGTGACCTCTTTCCTTCTTTCCCCACCACCCTACTCAGGTTCAGTGACATTGGTGGGTAGAAAATAGCTTGATGGTTTTGGAGCAGGAGGGATACACTGAAAGCACATTACAGCCCCGAGCTGAAATAAATAAATAAATAAATAAATAAATAAATAAATAAATAAAAACAGGCATCAGACGATATCCACACAGTGCATCACCCATGACCCAGCCCAGAGACCCCTAACAGCTCTCTCCCCAACATCCCCCTGCTCTACCAATAGCACCCACATAGCATCTCATTCTCCTAGAGCCCCCACCCTGCTTCCTCGGTGCCCCATGCCCAGCTTCAAACCATTTATCTGTGGGGCCCCTCCAAAAGAACTGAATTCAGGAGCCACTGCTCAGAGGTGCAGGAAGTGGAAATTACAGTGGGGACTGCGTTCATCCCAGAGAGTGAGAACCATTTTGCCTTGGGACATGGAAGGCTCACATTTATCTCATTATGCAGACTAATGTGACTCTCTGCCAAGACGTCCCCATTCCAGATAATGCCCCATCCGTTGCCTCTCACGACAAATCGGCCCAACAAAGTGTTCTCTTAGGCAAAACGACCATTTTATCAGGCAGTGAATTTTCCTTCTGCTTCCTAATGCAACCTAATACATAGATTACGTGCAGTTTTGAGCAGGATTTCTCCCGGTCCTGTTACTACTCTCTCTTTCTGAGCGAAGGGCTGTGGCTGTCCCCTTCCATGTTGGGAGCGATCCAGATGACCTCGGGCCGGCCTCTCTTCTGGGAGGCTGCCCAAGAAGCTGCTAATCCCCTCGATCTTGGTCACAAATCCGTCATCCACCAGATTGTCCTCGTTGGCAGATGCTCAAAATGAGCTAAATGTTAAAACCACTTTCCTTTTGGTGTCAATACCTCGTGGGTTTGATAGGGCCTCTTCAGAAATCAGTAGGGGTGGTTTGTTTCCTTTCCCTTCTGCTCTTCAAATACAACTTTGAAGTCTGTGCCTAAAGTGGAGATTAAACTCGTTTGTGTATTATGCCTCTGACCTGGGATGATGTGTCTGGGTGGCTGTCCAAACGTATGTCATAGCCTCAAAATTAACAGATTGCTCCTGCAGGAAGAGAAAGCTCAAAAGACAAGAATTCTCGGGGTTAAACAACAGCATGCCAGGCCCTGCCCCTGAAGGGGGAGGAGCATGGGTTTCCCTAAGTGGCGGTCACGTTCCCATCTCCCTGCAAAGTCAATGTACGGAAGTACCGTTCCTGATCTCAGAGGAAAGTGCTCAGTTTTTCACCATTGAGTGTGATGTTGGGTGCCATAGGTGTGCGATGGGCCCACGACTCTGCATTTCTTTTTTTTTTTACATTTATTTATTCATTTTTGAGAGACAGAGCACAAGTGGGGGAGGGACAGGGAGAGAGGGAGACACAGAATCCAAAGCAGTTTCCAGGCTCCGAGCTGTCAGCACAGAGACCGACGCAGGGCTCAAACTCACAAACCATGAGATCATGACCTGAGCTGAAGTCGGGCACTTAACCGACTGAGCCACCCGGGCGCCCCCACGACTCTGCATTTCTAACAAGCTCCTGGGTGATGCCCAGGTGCACAGGACCAGGGACCACACTTTGAGGAGCCAGGTGTCAAAGGGCTCACGAGCTCCACGTGAGACCTCCACGGTCTCTCTTCGTTCTAACGGGCAGCAGTTGCACCCATCGTGAAAGGCACCCATGTCTGAGGGGGTCTCAGTTCCACGAAAACCCCTCATGAACTTCCATGCCAACCCACGCACAAAGCCACGGTGAGAAAGGCCGCAGCTGGCACCGTGGGGGTTGGGGACTGCTACCAGACTGTTCGCCTCTGGCAAGGCCTTGCCCGTGGTCCCAGGTGGCCCAGCGGCTGCAGACTTGATGCTGTCCTGGGCGGGAAGCAAGTTCAGACAGAGGCCTTGGCGATGTGAACACTCCCCACCACCCACGTACGGTGGGTCAAGGGCTTCAGCCTCTTCCCCTTCCCATCAGATTCAGAACCCACCAGACTGCCATCTGGTCTTGTGATCTGGTCATCCCTGCTCGCCTCTTTGCCCCAGCACCCGACACTGCCCCATACACATAGTAGGTACTCAACAAATACATGCTGAATGGCTGAATGCATTTGCAGTTTGCACACTTTCTTTTAAAAAAAATTTTAAGTTAATTTATTTTGAGAGAGATGGAGACAGCATGAGTGGGGGAGGGGCAGAAAGAGAGAGAGAGAGAAAATCCCAACCAGGCTCTGCACTCTCAGTGCAAAGCCTGACGCAGGGCTCGAACTCATAAAACCGTGAGATCATGACCTGAGCCACCCAGATGTCCCATCACAATACTTAGGTTGATCTCCCTTGGCCATCCAGACCCTCTAGGGCTCCCCATTACCCCGCCCACTAATTATTTGTCCAAAGACCACGGACCCATAGCACCAAAATACTCAACACAATCTAGACAGAAAAGCGCCTGTCCCTCAAAGCCCATAGGCATGTCTATCCAAGGCAAAGAAGAAAGGGGAGAGGCGGAGGTTAGCAAATCTGTTAAATGCAGATTCCCAGGGTTCGAGCTCAGACCTGCTGAATGAGCTCCTGGAGGTGAGACCCCGGCATCTGCATTTCAACCCGCTCCCCCGGAGATTCTGGCACAGGGGAGCTCAGGTCCCGTCTGTCATTACTGTCTAGCCCTCAGCCTTCCCTCGTTAGTATGAATCAGCAAGGGGCTGATTCACTCATCAGTGGCTTCGAGGACACACACTGATGAAGCACCGACCCCATACCAGGTGCTGCGTTATGTGTGGAGGCCCCCCAAGAGGCCTTGTCCCCAGGGGGCTTGTGAGAGGGGAGAGCAGACAAGCCAGAAAGGGGATTATGTCCCCAGTGCCACGCGAGGGGCTGGTGTGAGAAGTGGAGCAGGGTGCTGTTCCAGGCCGTGCAGGATGAGAAGGGCACAGCCAAGGAAAAGCCCAGCGTGGCCGGGATACGGGATACGGGATTCCAGGCAGGGCGGGGCAGAGACGGGCTGAGCATCACTCTGGGGACTTGCTTTTCCAGCCAGGAGCGCAGCACCTGAACTTTGCGCTTCAAGGTTGAACCCTGACACAGCAGGTGTGAATTGCCCACATTCCACGAATGAATACAGGGTCAGGTGCCCTGGGAGGCTTTGGAATATCACCTGCACTTTAGAACCTAAGTGAATATCGCCCATCTGAAGATGGTTTGAAAAAAAAAAAAATAGTCTTTACGGTAATTGAGCGTTTGCCCCAATCCTGCCAGCCCCCATGCTTGATTTAAAATCCTCCCACCTGGAATTACTAGTTAAGGGCACTTGATCAAAGTGAAGATGGATGACGGTGTAATTAGATTTTGCCGCTGGCATTCGGGAAAATGTGTTATCCCCTCTCCGTTCAGCAAAAGTTCTTTAATCACGGTTGATTGAAGGTTACCAGCCTTGAATTATTCGTTAATGGCATCGCCGCGAAGGCGTGATTCATTGGGCGAGTAAACTTTGCAAACGAACGCAGATCCTGAGTCGCTGGGTATTTCATCCAAAGCTGAAATGTGCATTATTTCGACTGTCTTCACCGTGCAAACAAAATCTGAAGCAGAGGCTAACACGTAGCTGTGATCTCAGCTCTCTCGTGCACTCGAGCTGCTGAGAAGACAGAACCCCAGGCACAGTAGAGTCCCCAAATGTCCTCCTGCGCCCCGGGGGGCTCCCTCGCAGCCGCCTAGCCCCGCGGAATCGCCTTCCCCGCGTGGGTCACCTTCTGGGCGGAAGCGTGCTTTCGGTGGCTGCAGCTCAGTCACCCTTCGCTCAGGACCTGTCCCGAAACACCAGCCCAGCCTGGGCGACACCGCTCACCACCCCTGGGGATCCCAGCTCCCACTTCTCCGGTTGTTTGCTCGAGAGCAAATTACGTTGGTTCCAAAGGAAAAGACTGCCCGTTGTGTCACAGGCTACATCGGGGGACATGCCCGCCTTTGTTCTGGTTCAGCCTCAGATCCTCTGAAAGGCAAGGTCGGGGGAGGCAGGATCGCTGTGGACGTCCTCAGCCTGTGCCCCAGCCTCACGGAGCCTCCTGCCGGGCCACTCAGCCTGTGGTGCTGCCTCCTGGTCACTGCTCCCTCAGCAGCACCGGCCCCCAGATGAGGCCAAACCCCCTGTGACACTCTCCAGTCATCACAAACTCCCTTCTGTAGCAAGGACCATAGCTGTGGTTGTGTGTGTGTGTGTGTGTGTGTGTGTGTGGTGGGGGAGGGGTTGGAGAGAGAGAGATTGCTTGATTAATTCTCATCTTTCTCTCAAGTGTCTCTGTTCCAGTAGAACAGAGATCATTGTTTCTGCCCCCTGCCCCCCGATGTCCTGGATACCCTGTGTTGGGGTTTTAGCGGGTTACTAAGAATCGCCAGGGTTTAGAATTAACTGAGGGAGAAAGAGGCCTGGGGGAGGCAGGCAGGTGGGGAACACTGTGTCAGCTTTATGTCCACGAGGTGGGGGGCTGCCGTGGGGTGCCGCCCAGCAGGTTCACCAGGCCGCCCTGTGCACAATACAATCTGCCAACTAGACCCTGGGCGGCGCACCCTAGGCAAAACCAGGCTCTGTTTGTCCCGGCTTGCTGCCTCCTGGGTGGAGAGGAGAGAACAGAGAATGTCTGGGACCCCAGGCATTCAGGGAATAGGAAATACAGGTTGACTGCAGCCACAGACAGTCCATGGAGAGGTGCAGGCAAGGTGTGGGCAAGAGGCTAGTAGTTCCAAATTAGTAGTGGTCCCCCTTATGGGAAAGTGAGGAGCTGGGGAAAAGTGCCCTGCAAGATCCAGCACAGGACCTGGCACAGAGCAAGAGGTCAATGGATAGAGGGATGGATGAATGGAGGGATGGCTAGAAGGATGGATGGATGTGTGGATGGATGGATGGATGGATGGATAGATGGATAGGTGGGTAGATGGCTGGGCAGATGGATGGACAGATGGGTGGGTGGGTGTGTAGGTGAGTGGGTGGATGGGTGAGTGGGTGGGTGCCTGGGTGAATGGACAGTTGGATGGGTGCATGGGTGGTGGGTGAATGGACAAACGGACAGATGGGTGGGTAAATGGATGGGTGGATGGATGGGCAGGTGCATAGGTGAGTGTGTGGGTGGGTGGATGAATGGGCAGCCAGATGGGGGGGTGGATGGATGGGTGGATGGACGGACAGGTGGACAAGTGAGTGAGTGAATAACCCAGGAGAGAACCGGAGAGAAAGATGTGGTACTCAGCAGACACAGCACAAAGTCATGGAGGGAGGACAGCCTTTCCTATGCTGGGAATTACGAGCAGCTGCGCAATGACCTTCAAACAAGTCCTGAGGAAGCAGCTAGGGAGGGATCATTCAGGGCCCTATAGGTCACGTCTGAAACTCTGGGCCTATAAAACCTAAATCGTACTGTCGCTTCTCTACCTAAAACCTTCAAGTGGTTTTTCATACCCTAAGAATAAGCCCCCAATTCCTGCCCTGAGAAATCAGCCCCCACCAACCTCTCCACCCACTCTCCTCTGGCCCGTGCCGTCCAGCCTTCCCTCCCCTCCTGGTCCCTTGAACCAGTGTAGCCCTTTCAGACCCAAGCTCCACTGCTGCTTCCCTGCCTAGGGGGCTCCTGGCCCCTCCTGGCTCCCATGAATCCCTCAGTCCCTGCTCAGCGTCAACCCTCCACCTGCACACGGCACTCCCACACACAAGCTTGCACATCTGCGTGTATTTGCTGTCTTTGGCCTTTAGACCTTGGCCCCCTGAGTGCAAGAATGTCCTGCTCTGGCCAGAGAGCCAGATGGAGCCCCACATCAAGGATGGTCATCATTGCCGGGTCAACGAATAGGAACCCCAGGACAACAGAGCACCATTGCCCATCAGGAAGATACAGCAAAGTGCCTGCCATGAGGAGAGGGCCCGGAGGATCAGAGCCCACAGGCAGCCTGGGGAGGAAGAGGAGACCATGGACAAGGGCGATAGCGATGGCCGCGGAGGCCAGAGAGTTCCACTGATAGGAAGGGTGACAAGGATCCAGGAGGAGGGAACAGCATGAACAAAGGCCTGGGGGCAGCCGGGGAGGTGTCTGGGGTAACAACATAACTGGGAGTTGCTGGAATTTCTGGCTGGAGGTAGAGATCAGGATCAGGATTTGAAGACCACTGCATGGAAACCCATAGGCACTGGGGAGCCACTGAAGGTTTCTGATACAGAGAGAGAGTGTGGTGGGGATGTTAGTACCCGCTGAGTCAGAGGTCCTGGAAGCAGGGAGACATTTCAGGAGGCGGGAAGGAACATGGCAGTGGGGACACGCTCTGGGGAGGTGATGCTCACATCCTTCACAATGTGAAGAAGGAAACAGAAGGTGACGGTGACCGAGGATAAGAGACGGGCCGTCTCAGTCTCTCCGGCTGCTCTAACAAAATACCGCAGACGGGGTGGCTTATAAACAACAGAGATTTATTTCCACAGTTTTTTTTTTTAATGTTTATATATTTTTGAGTGAGAGAGACAGAGAGAGAGAGACAGAGCGTGAGCAGGGGAGGGGCAGAGAGAGAGGGAGACACAGAATCCGAAGCAGCTCCAGACTCCGAGCTGTCAGCACAGAGCCCGAGGCGGGGCTCGAACTCATGGACTGCAAGATCATGACCTGAACCAAAGTTGGTAGCTTAACCGACAGAGCCATCCAGGCGCCCCTATTTCTATGGTTCTGGAGGCCGGGAAGTCCAGCATCAAAGCACCAGCAAAGTCAGTGTCTGGTAAAAAAAAAAGTCCCTTCCTGGTTCGGAGTTGGCCACCCTCTCACTCGTCCTCGAATGGTGGAAGGAGCCAGGGGTTCTCTGGGACCTCTTTTATAAGGGAAGTAATCCCATCCATGAGCCACCACTCTTGTGACCTAATTGCCTCTCAGAGGCCCCAACGTGCAGCTACTATCACACCGGGAAATAGGATTCAACATGTGAATTTGGGAGCAACACAGACATTCAGTCTATAGCGTGGAACATCAATCACATACAGGTGAAGCATGCGGCCAGTCGGGGTGATGTGTTCTGAGACCAAGTTCCGTTTGCTCAAGGGCAGGCAGCTGGAGAGGTTTCTCCTCATCCCCTTTTGTCCCCACTCGGAAATCAATGTCCTCCTAAAGCCATAAAGGAAAAGACTGATTGATATATTTGGCCACATGAGGTTTTAAATTTCCATGTGGAAAAAGATACCAGCGAATGACACCTTGGGAAAATATTTGTCACACTTGTGACTGACAGAGATGGGAACCTCACATATAAAGAGCTCTTACAAATAAACAAAAAGGACCACCAACTCGTTAGAACGAGGGGTAAGGAGAAAAAAGCAGGCAGTTCATAGGAAAATCAGTGGCTCATAAGCACTTTCATATGCTCAACTCACTGCATTTGTAACGAAAGACATGGAAATGAAAAGTGCAATTACAAACATTTAAAAAAAATTTACTTAGACTCGTAAAGATTAAAAATTGATGAGAAACAGTATTGGTGGAGTGTTGGAGGACAATTTGCCAATAGGTATTAAAATTTAAACTGTATATTCCCCTTGGTGTAGGCATCTCACTTTGAGGATTTTACCTGAACGGTACATCTGTACATGTGCGTAAGGGAACGTGAATCGGAACGCTCTCGGCGGTATTGTTTGTTGTAGCGGGAGGCTGGAAATCACCTGAATATTCTCAGCAGGAAGGCACTTATGTAAATTCCAATATAATCGCACAAAGGAGTGGTGTGAAACTTCTAAAAAGTTGGATAAAGATGCCCATGTTGATAAGACACAATCCTTGAGGTGGGCGGTTAGGTGAACAAATTGAGGTGTGGTGCGGTTGGCACATAATGAAAATATAAAAAAATCTATCTACACACCTATTCACAAAGACAATGAGTCATAATCACTTCTGGGAAGGAGGACCAAGGGACTGGGATGTTGGACGGGAAGGAAGTCACCTTTTCACAGATTCTTCTTTCAAACTGTTCAAGTTTGGCCACGTCCTGATTACACCTCCTCTTAGTTGCTGGCGTTCCCCTCTGTCTTGAGTCTTTACCGTGACGCTCAGGACCCCCATCAGCCTTTCATACAACTTCCAAACCCACCAGACTTTACTCTCAGCACCCGTGACTTAGAAATACTGCTGAAAAATCTATTTCACACTAAAGTGTTAATGACTCCTGCAAAGATGCTCCACTGTGGCACGAATAACGGCAGCATTTCAGGCACTGGGACCGTGTCAGAGAGAACTGTCGGGGGTAGAAGGAATCGGTCTGCAGTTCCCAAACCTTGCTACCTGCCTAGTTCCTCTACGAGGTAGGACAGGTAGGCAGGTGTTGAGAGCTCTGGGAGACCCATCTATCGGCACTGTTGGGGGCACTCCAGGGAATGGAGGGTGCCCTGGTCGTCTAGGACGGAGCGACTAGAGGTCAGAAGCAGCTGAGCATCTTCCTCGAGAGTCACTTCCTGGCGTATGGCTTGGTCGCACACACAGGGACCTCACCCGGGGCCCCAGCCCCACCCTTCCCGTGAGGAATGACTCAGCCCTCGCTGACCCCCGCTTCGACCCTGACTGTGGGAACAGCCATTCTCAGGGGCAGTGGGAAAGGACACGAGGGGGACCTGTCATCTCCCTGGGCCGTGGTTCTCAGCTTCCCGAGCATCCAGACCCTCAGGGGAGCTTCCTAAGACAGAGTGCTGGTCTCCACCCCCAGCCTCTGATTCTGCAGATCTGGGGCTGCGCCCGAGAACGTGCCCTCCCACAAGCTTCCGGGGATGCTGAGGCTGCCGGTCCAGTGCACCCCACTTTGAGAACTGCTGCTCCAGTTGGTGAGAGCGGTTTCTGCTCCAGGACAAAGGGCACCAGGAGCCCTGGATGGCACCCCACGGGGATCCAAGTGCAGCTGCTATTTCAGCCACAGGATCCTGGCCAAATCCTACCTCAAAAATAACCCATCCCAGGATCATGACCCGGCCTTTTTAATCATGGCCCAGAGAGCCGTGAACACTCAGTCTACTGAACGAGGGCTACCTCTGTGCACAGCCCCGGGGGGTGAGCCCAGGCAGGTGAGTGGAGTGGCCGAGGAATCCGGGATCAAATCCCTGCTCTCCCCTGACCCGCTGGGTTAGCCTAAGCACCCCACCTAGCCCTGCACCCCTGTGTCCTCGTGAGCAGAACAGGGGCAGTGGCAGCCCTGACGGGTGCACTTGCCGTAAAGATTACACGAGACGGTGCACGGTGCACGGTGCCCGGCGCATGCTAAGTGCTCAGTGACAGCAGCGGCCGTGAATAGCACTGTTCAAGAGATGCTTGACCCAGTCCTGGCCCCCACAACTGACAGGCCCTTGAGGACACAGGACCCTGCGGGTGGACGGGGGACAGGACAGGCGCAACTGTCTGTGTGGTTTATCAGAGTCAGGTGCCCTCCTTGCTCATCGCTTTGGCATGGATCAGCCCACCCCCCAGTGCCAGGCTGCCGAGGAGGAAGTTGGGCACGACCTCCGCCCACAGTCCCCTTCCCCAAAGAAGTGATCCGCGTCCCGCCCACACCCGTCCCTCCTCGGAACCCACGCAGGAGAGCCTGATGGCACCGGCTTCTGCGGTGATTTGAAGCCGGGCGGGCCCAGCGGCGCTGCGGGAACATTTCTCAAGTGCTGGCGGGTTCAAGCCCTGCCTCCGTTCCCGCACACCCAGCCCACGCTTGCGGTTAAGGCGGTAAAGGCAGGGAGGTCTCCGGCTCTGAAGACCTCGTAAGCGAAGGAGCCAAAAGTGGGATTTCACTGGAGCCCGAGCCCGAAGAAGCACCTGGCTGAGGCTCAGATCCGCAGGCCTCCGAAGGGCTGGCTGACCTTTGCGGCCGGGCGGCCTGCCTGGGGCCCGTGTTACCCTCGGCTCTTCCCCGAGGCTGCCTCTGGAAAGCAATTTTCTAAAAGTAATTTTCTAGGCCCGTAACCAAGGTATTTTTAGCCACTCTCTGTGGCGGCCACAGCTCTGAGGCTGTGAGCAGGGACTCCGAGGGCAGGGCCAGAGAACATTCCTGAACCGCGGGCCCCTGCTCTGGGCTGGACCGGTTCCCAAGGCTAATTTAGAACTTGCATGACCCTTCCCCCAGAGAGCACAGCTCTTCCCGACCGGCCCGAGGACAGAATCTGGCCCTGTGGTTGCTGGTATCTGTAGTGCATTATCTTTCCCGGCTCAAAGCGGCAGAGGGCCACGGTTGCCCCGCTGGGAACAGCACCGCTTTCCGGACACGCGCAGACAGACTTGAAGAGTGGGGCTCCTAGGCTGGGACAGACGGACACGCTCTGGCCCAGGGTTCCCCAATCTCCAGCTCCCCTGGGCTTGCGGTCTTCGCCGTGTTTGCAATTCCTCTCGTGCTCTGTGATGTCGTTTACACGGATTCATTTTCTCGACCCGCATCCTAAGAAATACCGTGAGTGCGACCTCGTGGGTTTGACATACCACTTACTGTCTCTCTAACATGCCTTAAAGGAAGTTCTATTAAAATTTGTAGAAGACGGAGAAAAACTCTTCTGTGGGACTTTGATAAGCAGTGACGAAACCGGCCGAGAGAACGTCACACTTCAGGAGTGTCAGGACACGGCAGGCCCCGGCTTGCAGAGGAGACGCTGTTTACTGCCAGGCCTCTGCACGTGTCCTGTCTTCTGCCATGCTCTGTCCCTCCCTCTCTCCTTCTCCCTCCTCCCTCTCTCTCTGTGTCTCAGACACACACACACACCCCTTGTCCTCCTAGATAACTGACTTGACCTCCAGGGAGACCTTTCCCAGCCCCTCACCACCCAGCCTCCAAGAATGGACACACGCCCGTCCACCCGCTTCCCAGCTGTGGCCTGGGGCAGGTCACTCGTGTGCTATCCCCAAGCTCCGTGGTCCTCAGGTACAGGATGGGGTGGTGACAGAACGGGAGAATCAGATACAGCGGCCAAAATACCCAACGTGGTACAGCACGCGGTTAAGTGCTCAATAAATACTTGATGCGTGCATGCACGAATGCAGTCTGTATACAAGGCTGAGCTTAACCAATAATGCGTAGCTTATTTAAGAGTCACTGAAAATCTTATTAAAAATATAGGTTTTCAGACCGCAGCCCAATGTCCCAAGCCAAGCCCAGAAACCGTACTGGGACAAGCTCTCCATGTGGTTGTTTGGAAGCCCCGTAGCCGACCTCTTTCCCAGGGACAGTGCTCTGCCGCAGAATGGCCATAGAGAACCTACAGATGGCTCCACAGAGTCCCCAGGCCCGGGCACAGTATCCCGCTCCCCCCACTCCTCAAGCACCACTGCTTAAACGTGGAGTCAGCCTCTCTGGGGAGCCCGGGCCGTGCAGGTGGCGCCTAGCAGAGACCATTCCACGGACTGTGATGCACAGATGACGGTTAATCGGTTTAGGACACGACAGAGCCAGGTTTGTTGACATTGCTGCTGCTGACCCTGGTGGCCTTGGTGACAATGGCGACGGTGAGGGGGACCGCAGTGCTGACGACTTCTCGGAAACCCTGTAAGAGATGCATCGATGTTTTCCTCCTTTCACAGACAAAGCCGCGGAGGCTCCAAGTGTGGACTAGACTTAATGAAGGGCACCCAGGGGGGAAATGATGGAGCGGACGCCCACGTGCATCTTCATAGCTGTGTTTTGATAATCTGTGGAACCCCGGGGCTGAGGCACGGTTCTTGGGTAAGGGCCACATTCAGTTCTCCACAATTCTACCCTCGAAATCAGAATCTCTGGTTGCACTTCTAACAGGCTCAACGGCAGACATCCATCTAGGGCTTTATTACCCACGTGCCCCTCTCCACCTGCCAGCCTCCCGTGAAAGCAGATTGTGGCCGTGGGGCCAGTTCTGATCAGCAGAACTTAAGAGTCACCGTGCCCTCTTCATCTATTCCTGGCCACAGCGAACTCGGGGTCCGCTTCGTGCAGTTACTGGACTATCTCTGCACGAGGAACAAACCCTTATTAGTTAAGAGAATTAGTGGCTTTCTTGGTGAAAGCTTCTCACGTTAACTTCCTTGACTAATATTAATTCAGGGCTAACTTCTCCAACTTCCATCATCCATTGCAAAGCCCAGGCCTTCATGGTGGCATTTGAATAATTATAGGTATTGAATCATAATACGGTTACATTATTATTATTATTATTATTATGATTCTTAGCCTGCTTGGCCCCTGGAGGAACAACTCAGTTTTGTTCCATATTAAAAACTGACTTTCGGAAGGAGGCAGGTCTTACACTCAGGGTCACCAAGGCTCTTAAAGCTAAGAAAGCAGACAGCTCCTATTGGGGTCTTCATTTGCAAATCACACGATACATTAAGTCAAGAGGCTTCCAAAATAGGAGGATAAAAGCTTCAAACATCAAATCAGAAAGTGAAGATACAAAGACAGTGGTCACCACGTGGTTCCTGAGAAACAGAGGGCAAAGCCCAAAGCGAGGGCAGCCCTCTCCCGGCATCCTTTGCCCACTCTTTTCCGCCTTTCCTACAAAGAACCTTCCATGCCCCATAAAGCTGCTCAAAAAAAATGCAGCTGAATCGTATCAACTACTGGAAATTACAAACAGAATTTCATGAATATTACACTCCTTTCATGCAAAGAACCTGGAGAAGTTTTTACAAATAATTTAATTCAATTAATCCTTGAGTATTGAATTTCAGATGCTTGAATCTATAATTGAATCTTTTTAAGGAGGAGAAATCTATTACATGCACAAATACACTGACTCAAACCTTTACGGTCATAAAGAACCTTCTGGAAAGGGGGTGCTTGGCTGGAAGCTAGGTCACTCTTGACTTCACCGTCTCCTCATCAGTATCCTGCCGCAGCCCCTGCCCTTCGCTCATCTCAGCAACCCTCCACGCTGCCCACAACTGGTGCCCCCACAGTCCCTGCAAAGCGGCTTCCACAGTCCCTGCGTTTAAGACACAGCCGGCTTCCAACTCCTGGGCCTGACCCTCATTGGCTCAGACCCAGTGATGTACTCATCTCTGAGCCAATCATGGTGGGCAAGGGGAGGGGCTAGCTGAGGGGCTTAGACCATTCCGGATCCACGCCTGGAGTGCGCATGGGCTTTCCCAGAAGTCGCCGCAGTCACAGACGGACAGACAGCTAGAGCCCTGCCGTAGCAACCCGCCAACGTTCCTCTGCCGCAGTCGATTCTGGATCATCCTGATGTCCCTGGAAACTGAGGCTCTTGAATCTATGACACTTTACAAATAGAGTCTGAGGCCCTGACCTGGGACGTCCCCAGCAAGGGAGAGCCCCGCAGGTTCCTGAGCTGAGCCCCCGCTTTGGGCCACGGGTCTGCTTGTGGCCTTGGGCCTGGCACTGGGCTCTGCTAACACGGAAGTTTCCAGGCCCACCTCCTGCTAAACAGAGCGCTGAGTGCTAGGAGTTGATTGAGCTGGGCTGAAAGCATTCCACCTGTGAGGTCGTCTGCTCCGGGTTTGTCTGGATCAGGGGCGAGCCGCTCCCGTCTAATTATCTTTGTTCTACTCCCAGCCCCCTGGGAGCTCAAGAGTGCTTCCATAAGGGGACACTGTCAACCGAGAGGAACTGGTTGACAGGCCAGGCCAGGGGGGAGAGCGGCGGCCTGGCCCAGGGTGAGTGCCCTGGGCGCAGGGTTCAGTCCGCTGCTGGCTGTTTCCTCCCCCCACCCCCGCCCATCCAGAGCCCTTTGTTGTTTGGATTAAACTGAGGTCATTAGCTTCTTGGCATCGGAACAGTATTTCAGAGGGGGTCCGTGGGGGTCTATGAACCGGGTGGTTCTCTGTGGTGGGTGTCCTGTGCCCTGCAGAGGTTCGGCAGCACCCCAGCATCCACCTTGCCTGTGCCTGCACACCCACCCCCTGGGTTGTAACGACCAGAAGTGTCTGTAGACATTGCCTGGTGTCCCTGGAGGCACAGCCGCTCCCGTTGGAACCACTGACCTGTGAACAGGCTGGTAAAAACAGCCCTGGACAGGCACCTGGGTGGCTCAGTCGGTTAAGCCTCTCTGACTTCAGCTCAGGTCATGATCTCAGTTTGTGAGTTTGAGGCCCAAGTCGGGCTCTGTGCTGATGGCTGGGAGCCTGGAGCCTGCTTTGGATTCTGTGTCTCCCTCACTCTTTGCCCCTCCCCTGCTCACGTGCGCACTCTCTCTCCCTCTCTCTCTCTCTCTCAAAAATAAACATTAAAAAGCAAAAAAAAAAATTTTTTTTGATTTAAAAATTAAAGAACAAAAACAAAAACAAAAAAAAACCCTGGAGCTCTCAGTAGATCCCAACTGAAAACTTCGCCAAACTGGGTTTTTTCCCCCAGAGACTGGCGCGTGTGGACCGTTGGAGGTGGCTCATTAATGTAACGTGAATAACCCTAACAACAAAATCATTCTCCTTTCTTTCCCCTCAGTCAGGTCACCGGTTAGTTAACACGGACACTGCAGTGTCTGGAAAGGGAACAGTGGCCCCAACGATATGGTTCTGAGAACCTAGGACCTGCTCACCGCCCGGTGCCCAGTGGGGGCCTCCTTCGTGGGTTCAGATTCATGTGTGGATTTTGATGTCTCCAACCGCATGACATAGCAGCCTTGAGAAATTTCCTCTTGGTTAAAGCAAGAGACCCTGGTAACACCACCCCACCAGGTAAGCGTGCCCATTTGGGATCCAGGGGGCCCGACCGAACGTCTCAAGGCACAAACTGTAGAATGAAGCTCCTGGTCTTAAAATAGGGCACATCGGGACCTCAGAGGGCCAGCTGGGCACGGTGAGCCCACCCGGCGCGGCTGCCCAGGGAGCCCACGGCTCAAACATCTGACGGGTCCCCTTGAGAACTTCCCCGGACCCAGCTCCTTCCCGGTCTGGCCACCTTCACCCCTACTCCCAGCTCTAAACAGAATCACTGACCCCCATCACTCACCTGCTCACCCAGCAAGGTCCCGAATGACTTTTGGCAGTTTCCAAAAATCTAATCCAGTGCCAGAAAGATACTATGTAACCTGTGCACTATGTGTCCTTATATTTTAAAGGATCTGCCACGGGATAGTGACAGACATTTTTGTGTGTGTTTATTTACTTATTTTTGAGAGAGAGAGGGAGAGACAGAATCCCAAGCAGGCTCCACAGTGCCAGTGCAGAGCCCGACACGGGGCTCGAACCCACCAACCGTGAGATCGTGACCCGAGCCGAAATCCAGAGTCGGACGCTTAACCGACCCAGGCGCCCCTGTAACAGACATTTTTAAAAAGAATTGTAGAAACATATTAAGGAAAAATGCAGCATGTTATAACTGCAAAACATTAATCGTACAAAAATGCGTTTGAACGTAAGGAAAAAATATCTCTTCGGTGGATAAGGCGAACTAACAAAGGTAACTTCTCTAAAGCATAACGCACATTAGTACGCACACAAGGGTTTTTTTCTATTTATAGCTTCGTTTCTCAGGTCATATAATTTAGGTGGCTTACTATTCTGCTTGGCTGTAAGTGACAGACAGCCCCCCCCCAAGTAAACAGTGGGCTGCGTTTATTTTCCTCTCCGGTAAAAGTGCGCTGATCTGGCCCCTCGTGGCTGCCGGTGTAAGGGTCTAGGCTCCTCCCAACACGTGCTGCACGGTGGGTAAAGCTCTACACGTACATTGCAGAACTCGGTTACCTGGTCGCATCCAGGTCAGGCAAGTCCGGGAGATGTTTGCATTTGAGGAAGCCATGCTCTGGCTAAAACTCAGGGACCTTATTTCTTAGGAGAAGGAAGAAGGCACGGGGTTGTGGGCTGGGTAGCAGTCTCGGCCACCGCCCACCCTGCAGCCACCCAGATATCGGCGCTCGCCCTTCTGCTGCACCCACGACCCACCCCCGCCGCACCCCCGGACACAGCGGCAAAGCCCCAGCCGGTCCCCGCATCTGCCTCAAAACGCAGGGTCCCAAGGATAACGCGGAAAACCTCCCCACCAGAAACGGTTCGACAAGCTACGAACCAGGCAGTCCCCGGCTCCCAGTCCACCCAGCATAAGGCGGGTGAGTGGGAAGGAGACGCCGGCACGAAAAACCCCCCTCTGGAGCAAAGACTGAGAAGCACAACCTCCCCTGGTCCATCCACGTGCGCCAATCCGAGCGGGAGGAACAGCCAGGACGCCACGGCCCCCCGCCGGGGTCCTCGCCAGGTGTGTCTCTGCCCCCCTGCCCCATGTGGGCATCAGAGGGCGTGTCGTCCTGGCGTCTCTGTGGTGGTGGCTCCAGGGATTGCTGTGGGGCTGGACAGTCCCGGGCTCTTGCAGACCAGGCTGTGGTTTCTTTGGCAGAGTGTTTGTTCCAGAACGTGTGGACCTCTGATCTATCAGTTGCCCATCAGCTCTAGCCGTCAAGGCTGAAGTGTCCAGCCGTCTTCACTCACTGGCCTGCACGCGGCCCCCCCTGTCTCCTGGCGCGATGTCCTGGCCACCCCGAGCCTCTGGGGGCCACGGGCTTTGCTGCGAACTTCACACGTCAGTGGGACGGGGCTCGGTTTTCTTTTCTGCTAAGTGTGCTGCTTTGTGGAAAACCATCCCAGTTCCAGATGCCGTGGGAGAGCCTCGCAGTTGCTTTTTCAACCCTGCAAGGCTCCAAATTACCAAGCTCTCGGTCACTTTCAGTGGCAGGCTGCAGGCAGGGAGCATCTCCATCATCACAGGGCGTCCCCTCTTCCCACGCCTACCCCGGCCGCTCTCTCATAAAGCTTTGCTAACGGCAGCAAGCAGCAGCTACCACGCTTCTGCGGTATGGCTCTCTCCTGTCATTCCCTCCCTCGATCCGAGCTCAGAACACGGGCCGCTTTTCAAAAAACAGTAGGGGACAGCTGTTAGCAACTGCATCATTTCTCCACGCTGTCGCCAGGCCTCTGGCCCACAGTGTTTGAGTCCCCGACACCTGCCAACATCCACGGAGTCAGTGCCACATGTCTCTGTTCTGCTACTCACAGCTCACCTCTCTTGGTCCTTTTTTTTCTATCAGTTAAGATTAGATTTGCCCGGAAAATCCAAAGGAGCAGTGGCTTCAACGGGACTTTTTAATCTCCCGCATTCTGAGTCCACAGTAAGGTGGTCCATGGATGGTCCAGTGGGACTCCATGGCGGCAGGAACCTACCCGTCTTCTATCTTGCTGGCGTGCCATATATCAGCGCTAATGGTGATGCCCAGGATGGCTGCCTCAGCGCCAGCCATCAAATCCTCATTCCAACCCAGTCGAAGAAGAAGAGTGGGAACAGACAGACACATCTGCCCTCATCAGGGACACTTCCAGGAAGTTGCCTTCCGTTGGCCAGAACTTAGTCGCGTGGTCATACCTGGCTCAAGGGAGGATGGAAGGGTCACTTCCATTGTGGATGGCAGAAAAGTCAAGTTTCTGTTGAGGAATGAGAGGTGATGGATTTGGGGGCAATTAGGCTCTGCTTATGTGGAAAAGTTCAGTATCAGTGTCTCTCCTATTCTAGCTCTAGAATTCTCTAGCCTCCTCCTCCTTCAGGACAGATTTATGCCTCTGACATGCACCTTGCAGAAGAGACAATGACCAGACAAGGTGTGCAGTCTTCTGCCCACGCATCATTCTTGAGGATGCTTTTGCTACACCTACTTCACGGGGACATAAAGTGAGAGTCTCCGGGCTACTGTTTCTGTTGGGGAGATTTTAACAGCTAGGAGGGCTTCGGTGCTCAGTGAATCACAGAAGTGACCGAAACAAACACCTCCGATGAGAAGCACCCATAAAACCAACGAGACTATTAATGCAAATAGAAAACCAACATTGACAAAATGCAAAATATTTACCTTCCCAGACTGCAGCTAGTCTTGGACTACTAAGTCATTTAGAGGCTAATGTTCTTAATAAAATCACATTTTCCCTGAAAATATTTACTATTTCTGTTTCTATTGCCTTCTTCATTGCTATTAATAAGATTTTGATTTAGTTCACGGATATATGTAAATTCAGCATTTTCACCAAAACCTCCTGATGCCAGTGTTTCTAACAGAAACTTCTTATTTTTTAAAATTTTTTTAAATGTTTATTCATTTTTGAGAGAGAGACAGAGTTGGAGCCAGGGAGGGGCAGAGAGAGAGAGAGAGAGTATCCGAAGCAGGCTCCAGGCTCTGAGCTGTCAGCGCAGAGCCCAACGTGGGGCTCGAACCCACGAACCGTGACATCGTGACCTGAGCCGAAGTCAGACGCTTACCTGACTAAGCCAGCCAGGTGCCGCAGAAACTTTTTAAGTCATGTACACAGACTTGAGAAAAACCTTGTGGTGAGAACATCCATGAATCATGTCAGTCGGGGAAAGTGATCATACATAATACAGACCGGCATCCGAAAGGGAGAGGCTGTATGCCTCGTATGTGTCGCACAAACATCATCTCTGCTGGACACCACGCCCCCCACGCTCGAGACCTATGAAAATGGTCAAGATCTGAAAAAATATTGCCTTCAAAACACACTGAGGGAGCAGCAAAATTAAAATTAAATGTCTAATTAAGCATCTACAAAATATAATACTTTGTTCTCATTAATTGTTAAGTTCAGCATTCATGAATTTTTCATCGGTATTTTATTACTTTTGAAAACAATTAGTCGCAGAGTCTCTCATAATGCAAGAATTCACAAGTATACGCAGCTGCCAAGATTTCATAACCAGTAGTAAAGGAAGCAAGCTGCCTGTAGCCAAAAACAAACTTACTTAAAACCTTTCAGAATTTGTATGGCAGTGTGTCTGTTTTTAACACAGGCTGTGGACACATCTTCAAATGTGTGATACGGGTGCGTATCCGCCTTACGCGCCTGGGTGGCTCAGCCGGTTAAGCATCTGACTCTTGATTTTGGCTCAGGTCATGATCTCAGGGTCCGCGAGATCGAGCCCCTGCGTTGGGCTCTGTGCAGACAGTGCAGAGCCCACTTGGGATTCTCTCTCTCTGCCCCCTCCCTGCTTGCACATCCTCTCTCTTTCTCTCAAAATAAGAAAATAAACTGAAAAAAAATTTAAAACACAAAATGCAAATGTTTGATACGATACGGAGTTTCCACTAAAAAATGCCTTCACCAAGGGTTGGCACACGTTAAATATGTTTGGCTTCGTGGGCGTACAGCTCTACCGTGACAGCACAAAAGCAGTCATAGATGATACACAGACACTGCAAGAACAGAACTGTGTGCTAATAAAACTTTATTTACAAAGGCAGATGGTGCACCATGTCTGCCCCACTGCCCTGGTTTTCTGGCCGTTGCCTCAGATCCAGGAAGGTCTAATGACCACCTACTGATCCTGGCAACAATTCAGTCTCAAAAGGCGTAGTTTTCTAAAAAGTTACTTTTATCCCTAATTACCCAGAAAATGTCCTGGACTCTCTCCTGAATCAGTGAAGCATTCGCACAGCTATCGTACACACTCAGGTGCCACGTCGATGTCCCAGTGTTTCCGAGATGGTTTTTCTTCCTCTTCAGTTACCCGGAGCCCTAGGTGATGAGGGAAGTAACCACGTACAGACCCTTGAGATTTCTTTGAAGGAAATAGTTCTTCAGAAAGAAGGGGAAGTTGTAACCCTGAGTCAGCTGAAACTGCTTAATGTAATACTTCACTGATTCCACAGCCAACGTGTTTCTCCTGATTCTTCCCGGGGCGCGAGAGGGCACGGCAAAAGATGGTGCCCATCAATTATATACTTTTTTTTTTAATTTTGGCCCTGGGCTTTTAGATAGCCAATGTATTTATTAAGGTGTCCTGATAGCACTAGCCTTTTGCTGAGCAAAATTACTCACACAAGAAAACTATCTTGTTTTTATTCTGTTACTATCAACATCATCATACTACTGTTACTCTACTGCTTGGCGGTTCGCTTCTCTTGGTCCTTTCTTTTGTTGTTGTTGTTGTTTTTTGTCTTGTTTTGCTTTTTTTTTTTTTAATCTTTACTTATTTTTGAGAGAGAGAGACAGACAGAGCGTGAGCAGGGTAGGGGCAGAGAGAGAGGGAGACACAGAATCCGAAGCCGGCTCCAGGCTCCGAGCTGTCGGCACAGAGCCCGATGCGGGGCTCGAACTCACAAACCGCGAGATCATGACCTGAGCCGAAGTCGGGCACTCAACCAACTGAGCCACCCAGGTGCCCTGCTTCGTCCTTTCTTTTGTATCAGTTAACATTAGATTTGCCCAGGAGTGGCAGAAAATCCGAAAGAGCTGCAGCTTAAACAAGACATATTTAAATCTCCCTCATTTTGAGTCCAGAATAAGGTGGTCCAACGATCGGTCCAGCGGGGGCTTCCTCGTGTGAGGAACATGCATTCACTTCTGTGCCACACATACATCTGTTACCCAGACAAGAGAACTCTTTATAGGGCAAATGTCCTACTATTTACATTTTTTAAAAGAATTTTAAAAGAAACTGCCCTCCCCCACACACACACTCACACACACACACTTAAACTAGCAGTAAGTAGACAAGTGAAAACTCAGTTTGGGGTTTTTTGTAATATTTCTTTTTTTTTTTTAAGTTTATTTTATTTATTTTAAGAGAGGGAGCAATAGGGCACGAGGGGTAGGGGCAGGGAGAGGGAGAGAGAAGCTTAAGCAGGCTCCATACTTAGCACAAAGCCCAACTCGGAGCTCGATCCCACGACTCTGGGATCATGACCTGAGCCAAAATCAGAGTCAGGCACTCAACCGAATGAGGCACCCACGTGTCCCAAGTTTGAGTTTTGCTTAAAGATAAAATCTAATTGGAATGTATTCGTTCCATGGCTACTAAATTCTGTTACATATGTATGTAAATTCTTTCATATGTAATAAATACAAGTTAAATTATACCTATTCATGCTTTAAAGTATGTACAGCTTATAAAGTGATAACCATAATCCTTTGTCTTACGATAACATATTTCTTTACTCAAGAAGTGCAAAGGAACCAGTATTTGTTTTTTGACCATCACTAAAAATACTGCTCACAAATATTCCAAAAACATTTCCCTATTTATCTACTTTTTTTACTTAAACTGAAGCAGAATCATACTTATAGAAATAAATAATCACTAAAAACTATCTAGTTTACATTTTCCCCCAGTATTAACCTGTTGTCACAAAATTGCTGGCTAATCTATAAATTATCGTTTCATTTCCCCTCAGAGCTGGGCTGTTAACAGAAGGAGGGAGCCTCTCTTAAAAAAAAAAAAAATCTGACAAGTCACATTTATAAAAAAGCATAACCTGTTGTTTTGCTTTGGCTCAAGACGCCTGGTCTGAAAATATCAGAATCCAGCCTCACAGTTTACCCTTAGTTGAGGACTAGGAGGAGGGTTGGGGAGAAGAAAAGTCCCTTGACTAGCATAGCAGGTGAACTCCCTTGCACACCCTCCACGAACTATCCCAGTTGTCCACAATGGGCTATTTTAGGCAGGACCACCAGACTCAGCATACATTTCTTCAAGCGGAGCAGCCTTTGAAGCCCGAGTCCGGTTCCGAGCAGGCAAGAGAACTGAGGCTTTCCGCTCCTTCGCACTCTCCCTCCTCCGCGTAGATGTGAGGCCGGTGACCAGTGTCACCTGCTAGGGCGTCAACGCCACAGAGCTTCTGGAGAAAAGCCAGGGGAACAGAAGGTAAGTGCCAGGTTCTTTCACACGCCGTCCGTTTTCTCCAGGGTCCACGGGGGGCCGGGGGGGTTGGGGAGGGGAAGGGGGGGGGGACTGCCCCAGTGCAGTGTTAATGGCGCGCTGTTCTTTGTCCCCGGCTGTCTCAGAAGTTTCTACAGACGCAGAAACGGCAGCCGAGGGGAAGGAGACCACCCTCCCGCTCCCCAGCTGCTCTCCTGGAGGGAACCGTGGTGAGCCCGCGGTCTGCGCGTCCTGGCTCCCCCCCCCACGCCTTGACCCCTTGGGTGAGCCTCGCCACCCGCACCCCGATGCCCCCCCTCCTGGCTCCTGCTGCCCCACCCCCACCTGCCAGCCTCCACTGAGCAAACTCCCACTCATCCTTCAGGGCCCAAGGCCTCTCTCTGCGAAGACTTCTCTGGCTTGTCCTGGCCCGAGAGACTCACTGAATGTTTGCCGGACAGACTCCCACCTGCTTCCTTTCCAGCACCTCGGGGAGGGTGCCGTCTGGACCTGAGCCACGTCAGCCCAGGTGGGAGCGGGTTTAGCGGCAGATCCTGAGAGGGCGAGCTCACAGAGGGCACGGGGACGCTCAGAACCAGAGGGCCCAGAGCCCGAGGAGGAGGCGGGAGGCGGGAGAAGGCCGGAAAGAGGAATGGAGGGGTCCTGGACACCATCCCTGTCCCCAAGCTCCCCGCTTCCTGGGGCCCACGGGAGCCCCTCCCAGGCTCTGTGTTCAGCGGGAGACGCAGCGTCTCAGCCCCGTGTCCACGGGCGCCCACAGGTAGGCCCCTGCCCGCGTCCGCTCGCTCGGGGACTGTGGTCACCGTCTGGCCATCACCCCGGGGGGCGGGGGGGCGGGGGAGGAAAGGAAGCGCCTCCAGCCGGCGACGTGCACAGGCTCTGCCGAGGCCTCACCAGTCCCCTCACGTCCCCCCAGGGGCGCTGGAGGGATCATGAATGACAACCCGCAGCGGGGTCCGCGCCGTGCGCCGTGCAGGCTCAAAACCCCCGAGGCCGACGACGCGGCAGCGGCCCCTGGGCCCTGATGCAGCGATTTCAGAGGCCCCGCAAGATCAACAGCTCATCATCAAGCCCCAGCTAAGGTAGGAGGCTCATCGGGGAAGGAACCAGGCCTTTAATCTGCTGTCTTCCTCCACCGATTCCACCGAGCACAGCGCTCCGGGCTCGTACCCCACACAGGCCGCCTTCCTGCCTGGAGGATGGAGGACGACCCGGGCTGGACCCAGCGGGCGGGCACCTTTGGCCCGTCCCCACGGCCCCCTGGGTACAGCTGTGTGCCACTGGGGGCTGCCAGATGCCACGTGACCATCCCCAGGTGCCGGTGACTCTATCCGCCGGGTGTGCAGTGAGCCGCTCGCTCGGGTCTCCCTGCAGGCGGGCGGATGGGGGGCCCCCTGGACGTTGCTCAAAGCTGGGGGTGGTCAAAGGAGAGGGGCCCTCGGCGGCCCCCAGTCCAGCCTTGGGTCTGAGCACCTGTCACCCGCTCTGTCCTCCATCCTTGGCCACCACGTGTCAGGCGTGACGCGGCCCTGTCCCCACAGGGAGATGGGCAGACGCTGCGGTCTGGGTGGCCCATTCCCTGTCCTCCCCGCCCGCAGCGGGGCCGATGATGCCTCGGGACGCAGCCAGGACCGTGCGGGACACTCGGCCCCCTCCCAAAGGCGCCGGGACCGTGTGCCTTCACTTCCAGACTTGGAGACATAAAGTATTTGTGGTTTTGTCCGTCCGCTGGGCTAGGGAGGGACCACGCTCCCTGTGGCCTCGGGGCCTCACCGAGGTGCGGAGCTCCCACCCCAGGGACTGGCCGGGCCCCAGAGGGACCTGACACAGGGCAGGCCCCAGGCGGTGACTGTGGAGCGCCAAGGTCTGGTTCCTCAAGCCACAGTGGCGCCGCCCTGCCTGCCACCCATCCTCATGGCCAGGGGAGCATCCCTCGGCTTCACCAAACAGGGTCCGGGGACCTGGAGTCAGAGGCAGAAGCGGAGGCCACACTGACAAAAGGAAGCCTTTCCCACCTGGCTCAGGGTCTCCGCCATCGTCCCCGCGCTCGCTTCCGGGCATCGTCTGGGCACCACGGCATCCCGGTACACCTGTGAAGCCAACCAGCAGAACCCCAACACCAGTGAGGGGGGCCCTTCACCTTCCTGGCCTCCGCTGCCCGGCAGGGACAGGGCCACCTCCCAGCCGGAGGGCCACCCCAGGGACTGGCAGGCCAAGGACTGTGGGCACACACGTCCCCTATTTGAGCGTTGGGAGAGAGGGGAGGCCCGGCAGGTGCCGATGCTGGACCTTTCAATGCAGCGGCTCTGGGGGGCTGGGGAAGGGAGCCCCGGCAGGACCAGCCAGCAGGCTTTAGGTAGGTTCGCAAACTCCGTTCAGTGAGCAGATGATTCTGGAAGAGCTGGTCCTGGCTCTCAGTGGTGGGCGGGCACCCTTCACTCACTTGGCAAGTGTCTGCGGGTCTGGGGCTTTGGGCCTGGCAACGGCTGGGGCGCCGCGGTGGGGAAGCGCGCTAAGCCCACAGCTTGCACAACCGAATCGTGGGAGTCGGGGCCGCTCGGGGCCAGGCAGGCAAGGCGCCTGGGGCACGAGAGCAAGGCGGCCTCGCTCCCGTGCTCACACAGGTGCAGGGGAGCACCTGAGGGTGAAGAGGAACAAGAGTGAGGCGCTGGGGAGCAGCGGTGAGGGGGACCCCGCCCAGCCGGGGCCAGGGAGGCCTCTCGGGAGGAGGGGGAGCGGGAGGAAGGAACACCAGGGCCACCGAGGAGGAGGGCCTTCCGGGTGGAAGGCCCCGCAGAGGCCCGCAGTCCAGGGAGAGCACGGAGAGACTGGAGCCCGAGCGGCAGGTGGAGGCCAGGGGTGAGCGGAACATCCCAGAGGACCCTGGGCCACAAGGCTGCGGGCTGTTTCCCAAGTGCGGCGGGAGGCCGTCGGGAAGTTTTAAACTGGACGCAATTCCATACGATTTGTGTTTTAAGACACTGACGTGACTCCCGGCCATCCCTGAGTGCAGGGGTACTTGTGACGGTCCAGAGAAGCGTGTGAAAAATGGGAAAGTCTGGGACAATCTCATGTACATATAAAACCTCACATGTCCACATAGGATATAAGTTGTACAAGTTCATGTGTAACACACACACATGTATACACACACACACACCCATCTACACACATATCTGCCTACCTGCCACATCACACCGACTGACCTGAACTAAACTCACTTAGTCAGAGAGCAAGTGTGGACGGCTACAAACAGTGCTGAGGACCCGCGGCCCCGACGAGGGCGCTGGCTGGGGATGCTGTGCCAGGTTTGGCTCCTGGAGATAGAGACCTCTCCTGCCACCCGGGCCCTTCACCAGGCGCTCACTGGTCGGACACTGGTCCTTCTCCGTCTCCAGCGAGACTCGGGGCCATTCTGCCCTAGCGCAGACAGCATGCGCCCCCGCCCTCACCAACAGGACAGCTTCCCGGCCTCGCACTGAGTCACTGGCTTCAGCCTGTGTCCCCGGGGCCACGACTCCCCCAGGACACTCCAGCGAGAGTGCTTGAATTTCATTTTAACTATGTGCACATTATTTGAACATATTATTGAATGCTATTTTTATAATATAATGGAAAATCGTTTACGTCTTTTTAATTGAGTCCTCCCCCAACATGTTCATAAAAGCAAAAGTGTCACAATTTGCTTTCATGAACTTGGATGAAATTTTCATCTCCTGTTTGCTTAATCAAAGGAGATATTGATATTATACGTCGATCTACCTAAAAACTTAATATTTGAAACTGCCTGTTGGCGTCAATTCAGATTTTCTTGATATTTTAACAACCAATTTACAACATTGTGGGGCAATGAATCAGGTGCTGGGATAACATGATTTTGCATTCTTCACCCACAACGTCGCGCTTGTATTTTTGGTTTTTCAGCAGAACCACTGCTTCCACTGACTGCTCTGGCAATGGGGCTACGTTGTGAGTGTCCGTATACTCGAAGTGGGTATTAATAAGAAGCCTCCCTTATCTGTTTTACTTATAATGGCATTCTTCCCAGGATCTTAGGTGAACAGAAGAATTTTGCTGCTAGTAAGGTCTAGGAACAAAACGAACCAGAGGGCCTCTGGGGCCCTCTTCGCTCAAAACTTCTGTAAGCCTGTGAAGAGGATTGGAAAAGAATATTCGGGCCTTGGCCAAGTTCTTAGCAACTCGGCAGCAAAAGGAATTTGCCAGGGACTGAAAAACTCTATGCTTCCAAGTCTAGATGTGTGGTTTTTTTACTTATTTCGAATTCATTCTCCACACTCACGCCTCCTTTTCGTTCATTTGGGTGTTGGGCAGGATTTCTCAAATTTCCAATTTTCAGGGCTTTCCACAGCTGTTAGCAAGGTAAGGGAACCCTCTCCCTGGTGACACATCCATCTGTACTTACGGGAGTAGAATATTTGTTCCTCGTGCCTCTTGGCTCAAAAGGCATGTCACAACCCTTAATTTTAAAAAGGATGAAAAATACATAAATCAGTAAAGGAAAAGTAACACGGATGGAACGTCTATTGGCTTCATATTAATTTTCCAAGGATGCAAACGTGTAACGAGACATTCTTGCAATCACATTGCTTCTAACTTTTGTACTACAGGTATAACAATTCAAGTGATGGCAATGTTGTTGTCCATAGCAAAAATCCACAAGCCAGCTACATGGTGCTTTGTGGAGATGGAGGATGAAAACGTGAGATTTTCAAGGCCCATCTTTGGTCTAGGAAGGCCCAAGGAAGGCTCGCTTTGCGCCATGGGCGTAGGCTCAACATCTGCGTATGAGGCACATTCATCCCTGGGACCCAGAACCGGCTACACTTTTTGCAGGGCCCGCTGCAAAATGAAAACGTGGGCCCCTTGTCCAAACAGTAAGACTTTCAAGGTGGTGACAACAGGGCTTTAAACCAGGCACGGGGCCCTTGTGAGCACAGGGCCCCGTGTGACCGACCAGGTCCAGGCCCACGAAGCCAGCCCTTCCAGGGTTAGAGGGGCACGTTCACAAATACACAAGCCCACTCAAGGATGGGTCCACGGCATCATCTTTGTGCAAAAAAGAACAGCACGTTTTTATCTTAGCTCAAACACAGCCTGAGAAAAGAGAATGAAATGATAGAGATCATGAATTCTTTTACAGAAGTTTTCCATCATAGAAATTGTGGCTTTTTGGACCTTGAATACCTCTTTTAGTTGTCGTCAAAACTGTACATTTTTGGTTAAAGTCGTACCTAGTTATGCTGGTGAAGTCCAAATAAGGTCTCTATTTGAGACCCGTATTAGTAGTGTTGTACCGGGGCACGTGGGTGGCTCAGTTGGTTAAGCATCTGACTCTTGATTTCAGCTCAGGTCATGATCTCATGGTTCCTGAGTTCAAGCCCCACATCGGACTCTGCGCAGACAGTGTGGAGCCTGCTTGGGATTCTCTCTCTCCCTCGCTCTCTGCCCCTCCCCCAGTTGTGCCTGCTCGCTCTCTCTCTCTCTCAAAAATAAACATTAAATACAAATTTAAAAACAATAGTGCTGTACCAAAGTCAGTTTTCTGGTTTTGATAAAATGTTATGGTTGTGTTATCTTTGGGGGAAGCTGAGTGAGAGTGTACACAGAATCTCTCTGGCCTATTTTTACAATTTCTTCCAAGCCACTTGATTTCAGAAAAACCACTTTTTAAGGCCCCTCGCCCAACATGGGGATTGAACTCACAACCCTAAGATCAAGAGTCACGTGCTCCACTGACTGAGCCAGCCGGGCTCCCCCCCCCCCAAGAAAAATCATTCCAAAAATTAAAGCAATAGTTCTAGAATTTGTACATAGAAGGCATGAAGACACGATGCAGGAGGATGTCAGGGCTCAGTCAGCAGGAGGGCTGAAATGTGATTGGGGCCAAAGCCACATGTTTGTAATCTTATGGGTTATCTCAGGTACCCTTGGATGGACACAAGAAAATGTATTTCTTTGTGGGTGTTCTAAAAAGAAGCCTCATATTTGATCAAAACTATCAAACCACAACTCTTAACAGCCAACAATAACCATAGCTCGTTAGGTAAATGAGAAGGTTTTCATTGTGTTTGTTCTACCGGCAACACAGAATCTTCTACAAGGGCTGCCTCTCGAGGGAGCCAACTGTCAAACATTAGGAGTTCTTACCGCAACAGGCGGTGAGCTTCTGTGATGCACTGAAGTCCCCAAGACAAAGTATTCCTGCTCTGCTGTTCTTGACGCAGGTGCGAGCACGTCGTGTGCATCCTGGGGGGCGGGGGAGGCGGATGTTGATTTACTCGGAAGACAACGCATTTCCCTCCAGCTGCAAGCAGAGCGCGCGTGTGCGTCCTTCCGCACCTTTCCCTCGCACTATGCTCATGTGCAGATAGAAGCTAGTGTGAGGAGAAGGGGGGTGGAAGGGGAGAGAAAGGTGGAAAAATGCAAGAGCAGAGCTGGGGACAGAGCAGGTGGCCCACCATGACTGTAGGCGGGGACTGGAACATTCCATCCGTAGTGCTGCAGATGCCCAAAAACCAAGGGTGTGCGTGCACAAGACCTAGCCAGTGACACAGACCAATGAAACTGGATTCAAGGGTGGGGCTGTCGGCAATTTCCGCTTTGGGTGTCTGTTATTCTGTTAGGCCCTTCGATGGTGAAACAAAATTTCCAAGAGAATAAAGCAGGGAGTGGATCTTAATGGTGGCTTTAACAAAGCTCATGCTTTGCGGCAGATTTTAACCTATCAGGTTACCCAATAAATCATACGTGACACCTTGACTGAGGGAAGGTGTGTGAATGGCACTGTATTTAACCCGTCACCACAGGGGAAGTTACTATTTGCAGGACTTTCACTTTCTGGGTGGAAGGAACCCAGAGGCACATGGAGAAGCAGAAGCGGCAGGCCTCGATCACCCTCCCCCGGGGGTTCTGGGAAAGAGTCAGCGGGTGGGGCCTGCAGGGTGCATGCCTAGGACACGCTCAATGCTTCTGGCCTCTGGAAGCTGACAGGCCCCCCGACGCAGCTCGCACGGTATCGGTGTGCAAGGTGTGCAAGAGAGAAGGGGCAGTCGTCCTCCCCCAGGGGCATGGATTGGTGGGCGGGACGCCCGTGGACCGGCCCCTGCTCACCCCCAGCCAAGCACCTGCTCAATAATTTATGGCAGCCCGGATTAACTCGCTGTCTTTGAAGTGGGATCATCTATCACGTAGAGAAGGGAAGATTTGGCCGGTTTGGGAACACGGGTTTAAATGACGTTGAGTTGCAGGGTGAGACGATGTTTCCCCCTCCGACTCCTCATCCACACTCCTGATGGCATCGGGGGCGGGGGGGGGGGTCTCCACCCGGTGACAGCGTGGCTCTCCCGTCTCTGCCTTCTTCAGAGACCTGAGCCTTTGGCAGGTGGCGTTTTCTACCCAGAGTTACGGGGTTCTAGTTCAATTCTATCTACTTTCCACTTCTCGGCTCTTGGTACAGGTAAAACTAGTTTTTTGTTTACCATTGAAATATAGGATTTCCTGTTTAAAGAAACGTGCTTTATCCGGACAGAAATCCACTGAGAGAAAGAAATATTGTAAAAAGGACACCGGCACGGGTGGCATGTGCGTGTGGCAGAAGGTCGTGAAGGTGGCACCGCTGAGGCTGAAATCTGGGCGTGGGGTCACCGGATGCTGCTGACCTGTTAGGCTGAGTGGAGTCACAGGGCTTTGCGGGTGAGGCAGGGGGCAGGCAGGCACGGAGCGGGCTCGCAGAGGGGCGTGAGGGATGTGGGCTGGGGGCTCCCTGCCACGGGAACCCTCCACAGAGCCACCCTCCATCTAAACCCAAGCAGCCGATGGGCCGTGCTTACCTGAGCACCGAGCTCGGCCTCCGCCCCCGCTGTGTTTAGCAACCGGACTGACATCTGATCCCTGACATCTGGCCTTCCCTGTGGGCACACGGAAAGAAATATGACGGGGTTGAAATTACAGACGGCAGAAATAAAGGCAGAGAGCAAGGAGTAACATCCCAAACACGGATCAACACCCTCACAGGAAACGTCCCGACTCTAGAAAATACACCTATCCCGTAAATCCAGACAATGGCTTCGGAACTGCTGGTCAGGAGGCAGAGTTTCTTGTTCTGTGTCTCACAGGAAATGATGGTGAAAAAGACTGTTTTGATGGGGCCTCAGAGTCCAAAGCTCATTCTCTTCCAAGGCTCACGGCGACGTTCTCGGGGTCCCCGGGGTTGGGCCCTGCTGTGTGTACTGGAGAGTTTGTACCATACCTCCTGCCTTCTCGAACCCACCCCGGGAGGGCTCAGAGCAGTCCTTTGTGGGCGCACAGGCAGGTGCACCCACATCATGGCCCAAGGCGGTCGCTTCCCTTTCCCTCACGCCAGGAAGGAAGAGCAAATGTGAGAAGAAGCCGAGGGGTCAGGGTCACCTCCAGCTAATCCAACCACCCATCACTTCTGAGAACATCTCCCTGTTTACTCAAGCACGTGGCCAAAGTGAATGGGACTGTCTTTTCCCAAAAACGTCTCACTTGGCGCGACAAGTCTCTTGTCCCAGGAGAAAGTTGTGGGTGGAGATCCGAGACGAGAGCAAGATGGGGCGTCCCGTGGCCCCCGCGCAGGAAGGGTGGTGTTCCCTCCGCGCGTTTCTTGGCTTTCGGTTTTTAGATCAACCACCACTTCCAGGTGAAGTGAGGCAGGAGAGCTCGCAGCGCCTTCCTTGCGCTGCCCGGCCGACCCCAGCCCAGGGCTGCTGTGACGACACCCAGCAAGGTCAGCGGCGGCGGCGGCAGCTTTGCAAACCCAACAGTCACCTGCCGATCGCCTTGTGCCTTGGGGAGGGTGAGAAGCTTCCACGGGCAGGTCTTGCTTGATCCACAGCCGGTCTCTAAGGTGGACTTTGCCATCCCTGGTGCGCAGGTGAGGACGTGAGGGTGAATGGCGCGCTCGCTGTGACGAAGCGAATGAGAAGTCCCTGCCAGGCTGGTGAGCTCGGTGCCCAGCCTCGGCCGGGAGAGGGCAGAGGGCCGGGTTGTGCCTCACCCCTGCCCCAGGCGGTTCACGGGTGAGCCTCACACACTCTCCATCTAGAGAAGCTCCACGCGGCAGACACCGTCTGCCTCTAAGCAAGGCTTCTGCACCTCAGCGCGGCTGGCACCTCGGCCAGCCCCCTCCCTGCCCTGTGCACTGGAGGACATTCGGGAGCCGCCCTGGCCTCCCTCCACCCCCTGGAAGCCAAAAACACGTCTCCCCAGCCCAACCCGTTACGACCATCAGAATCGTCTCCGGACATCGCCACGCGTCCCCCGGGGGGGCTGAATTGCCCCTAGTTGACAATGACCGACCTAACGCAAGAAATCGGTGTAGTTGAGCTGGACAATTTTCACGGGATTTTTTTTTTTTTTTTTTTTTTTTTGCCCATTTTCCACTCAAACATGCGTGAGTTTGAAGAGATGAGAGAAGGCACGATGAATGGGAAGGTGTGCCTGTGAATTGCGGACATCACCAGCATGAAACACGACGCGTGAGGCCCCGTTACCTGGGTCGAGATGGCTTTGCTCTCATCGTTATACATGATCAGCGTCTGCTGGCCTTGGTCACGTGGGACAGGCCGTCCGTGCCCCGTGGCTTCGGAGCCACGATAGCACCGCAGCAGGAACAGCAGAGCCACTACAATGAGACCAGGCAGGACAATGAGTCGGACGGGGGTTCTGACGGGCTCTGGTTCTGATAACTTGCGACTCGGCCATGAGTGGACACGGCCAAAGTGGGCCGCGATCGTCTCTGTAGCTGTAGGACTAGTGCAGCGTGGGGCCCGAGCAGGTGCCAGATCACTATTGGTTGAATCGATTCATACCATGCGATCGATAATATCGTCCTCGTCAGCCTCCTCCCAGCCCAGGAGCCTAGATATCTGTACACTGTGGCCCCCGGCGTTACTGCAAAGCACAGCGTTCGTCTACGGGCTCCGTTGCTATCAACAGCCGCCGGCTGAATAGAAGCTGCTCTCGCCAGACAGGCAGCCTGTCCGACCAGGTCGGGAAAGTCTGATCTGAGTCCGTGACTCCGATGAGCCTAGGGGTCATTCTCAAGGCATCCCACTGATCTCTGCCATCTTCCGCTCCCCGCCCCGGAGGGAGGACTCCACACTGCCGGCTGACAGGCCGGGGAGAGGAGCCGCATCCCGAGGACAGTTCCGCAGACCACTGACCTGCTAGAGCCACGAACGCTGCAAAGGGAGGGACCAGGGCCCCCACGAGGAGCCCAGCTCCTGTGACCGACGGCTCCGCACATGTGACTCCATCAGGGCAGGAACAGACCCTCACGTGGACAGTCTGCTTCCGGGAAAGTCCCTGTTTGTCTCTGATGAAAAGTGGCACTGAGTAATTCCCAGGCGGGAGGCTTCTCAACATCCAAAGTTCAACTGACCGACCTGCAAAAGGAAACGGACCTTGCGTGCAACTCACTCGTTCGTTTGCTTATCTGCTCAGCAGGTATTTACTAACTGCCTACCATGCGCCAAGGCTCTGTACAAAAGTTAGCCAACTTGGAAGTGAGAGGGAACAGTCACCAAGACCACCCCCACTTGTGACACCTGCTACAAGTTCGCAGCTTCTCAACCAGGCTCAGGTTTGAACATTTTCTCCAAGGACCCATAGAACTCACTGAAGGCTGTGTGCTCATAGTTATGGTTTATCACAGCAAGCGGATAGCGATTAAAATCAGTCAGGGCAGGAAGCACATAGGGCAGAGTCCAGAGAAGTATCCGTGGAGTCAGGACGGTGTCACTTTCTGTATCTGTCAGGACAGTGTGACTTCCCGCGTAGGTAAGTGACAACATTCTTGGAGCAAGGCCAACCAGGAAAGTTCACTGAGCCTTGTGTCCAGAATCTTTCTCAAGACTCAGTCATGTAAACCTGGCCGGCCACCCGTACGGCTGACCTCCGGCCCCAGCATTTTTGGAGATGGCCGGATGCCCACAGGACCCATAGCGTCCACCCTAAATCCCAGTGTTCCTATCCGATTGGCACAAGACCCCAGGTAAGCAGAAACACTCCTTTCAGGCAGGACGTCCCAAGGGCCTAGAGAGCAACTCCCGGAAGCCAAGGGCAAAGGCCAGAGCTCTTGTGGGAAAAAGTTCAGTGTTTCCCTACACACTCTGGGTCTGGGAACCATAAACATGAGCTCACAGTGGCAACTAAAAGACATGCGCCATTCTGCAGATACGCTGCTAGAAGCTCAAAAGAGAATGTTGACAATGGATGCCAGTGGTTCCTCCCGGTAACAGCACCCCCGTTTTCCTTTGGGAGAGCCGCACCTCCGGAACCCTCAGCCCAGGTGGGTCAGGAGGTGTAAAGCCCAGATCCCAGCATGGTTCTGCGTGGACTCGGAACCAGCCAGTCCACATACCTGCCCTTCCCAACTCCCAGCAGGCGACCCAGGTCACACAGTGACATACGTCTTCTTGCCAGGTGCTAGGATGGGTCCTAGGGACTCCCGGAAGCCACCCTGCCACCCCAGAGGAGAGCCTGCATGCAAAAGAAGAAACCCGGAGAAAGGCAGAGCCATAGTAAGGACAGACATTGTCCAGGGATGTCCCTTGAGCACCTAGACCCAGTTCTGCTGGAACACAGGCTTACCTGGCATCTTTCTCAGTTACATAAGCCAATAAATTCCTTTTTTGCCTGTGTCTGTAAGAGTCAGGTTGCCTTCAATCCTTTGTCCTTGGCCAGAACAGATACTCACCCCGACTTTCCCCCAATTTCCATGTGTCTTCTGCATTTCCCCACAACTTGTCCAATTCAAACGTGAACGGGTCTGCGAAGGGCTCCAGATCTCCATCCTCCGCTTCCAGGAGGAGCGTCTCGTTCGCCGCAGACTCACAGACCTCCATGTATCGAGAATGCGGATGGAGAGCGGGGGCGTTGTCATTGATGTCGGACAGGAAAAGCATCAGGGTCCCCGTCCCGGTCTGCGGTGGGAGGCCTTGGAACACAGGGATTCCAGACAGGGTTGCTCATTAATGAAAGAACCTTTTCCACTCACACAAATCCGTGGAAAATGAGCCCTGCCGCCCTCCGGGGAAGAGAGCCGATCCACAGAAAGACTGACTCCATTTCCCTTTCAAAGTCGTAAGCTTTACAGTAGGTGTTTGACCTGTCTTCCTGCTTTTTGGAAAATTTGGAATCTCTGGGAAGGGTACGTGAACAAAACGCTTGCCACCCAAAATCATTTGTAGAACCAGGTGGGATAGAATCATTCGTTTTTCTGGGTGTCGATCATGCCAGGCATCAAGAAGGGGGTGGGACAGGAGTGAAACGGTGTGAGGTGGTGACGGAAATGGTCTGTATCTTGGCCGAGTCCACATCAGAATCCTGGTTGTCACTACAGTTTTATAGTGTCAGCCACCAGGGGACACCAGATAATGGGTACTCTGGACCCACTACATCATTTCTTCAGATCCCTGGAAGATGGACCCCCTTTCTTTCTCCTCACTTAAGACTGATTGGGGGATGCCCGGGGGCGGGGGAGGGGCTCAGTCAGTTAAGCATCTGTCTCCCGATCTCAGTCCATGATCTCACGGTTCGTGGGATCGAGCCCCACATGAGGCTCTGCACTGACAGTGGGGAGCCTGCTTGGGATTCTCTTTCCACACCCCCTCCCACTCAAAATGAATTAAAAAAAAAAAAAAACGATTGGGCACACAGATTTAATATCTTCCTAACCTAACCAACATTCTACTCATTAATTGTGCAAATGGGATATACACCTACATTTCCCTTAAAACCTGGGTTTGAATTCACAGATTTCCTTCAAGGCAATTAACTAAAGTTATTTGAAAGTTGTGATTTATTCAACTTTGGTTTCTGCAGGTTTTTTAAAATTTTTTTTAATGCTTTTATTTATTTTTGAGACAGAGAGAGAGCATGATCAGGGGGGGGGGGCAGAGAGGGAGGGAGGGAGACACGGAATCCTGAGCAGGCTCCAGGCTCTGAGCTATCAGCACAGAGCCTGACACGGGGCTCGAACTCACAGAGTGTGAGATCATGACTGAGCTGAAGTCGGACGCTCAACCGACTGAGCCACCCAGGCACCCTGGTTTCAGCAGGCTTAAAAGTTCAGCCATGGGAGATCAGAGACAGTAGTGTTGTAACACGCTCACAGAACTGCCCGGCCAGGTTTATGACAAATTTGTCCCATACGGTCACACTTGTCAGAGCTTATAAGCCATTCCCAGTACAGAGACACTGTGCTAAGTATTTATCACCCACCACCGGCTTTGAGAAAGAGCTAAAGAGCTGCTTTATGTCTAGATGGAACAGACACTGGGTCCGATGGTGGCTTCCTCATCGACTCAATCATCTTCTGAAGGAATACTGCCCCTCTTCCCATGGCATTTGCCTCTAGTCTGCCATTTCAAACATTATCATCAAAAATAGTTGCCAGTATTAAAAAAAAAAAAAAAAAAAAGGAGGGTGCGCCTGGGTGGCTCAGTTGGTTAAGCGTCCGACTTCAGCTCAGGTGATGATCTCACGGTTCATGAGTTGGAGCCCCACATCAGGCTCTGTGCTGACAGCTCGGAGCCCGGAGCCTGCTTCCAATTCTGTGCCTCCCTCTCTCTCTTCCCCTCCCCTGCTTACACTCTGTCTCTCTCTCAAAAATAAATAAACATTAAAAAAAAAAATAGGTGCCAGTACCTGCGTAATGATAAAAAGATTTACAGTTTTCCAGGTTGGGCTGAAAGACTGTCACTAGAATTATTTTCCCTCAGGAAGCCAGGAAACACACCTTCCCGCCTAATTTTGGGTCAACACTTACCATCGTCAATAGCGTGAGCAATGATTATGTAAAAGCTATCATTTACGTAAGGAGATTCTCGGTCAATTTGCTTCCTGGTGGTGACTGTTCCTGAGAGTTCATCTACTGTGACCCAACTTGCCGGGTCACGAACCAGTTTATACCTTGTAGAAGGAAACACACACGATTTTAAAGAGTAAAAAGTTACATCAAAAGGCAAATCAAAATATATCACGGCAGACACAGATTCTATCGCAAGTAATGTGGGAAATTGTAAGTGAGCTCAAATAGAATTTGTCCTTTTGTGTCTGGCATATTTCACAGAGCGTAAGGTCGACAAATTCATTCATCCATGTTGTGGCATATTACAGAATTTTCTTCCTTTTTAAGGCTGAATAACATCCCATTATATATATATACCCCGTTTTGCTTCTCCACTGACCCGTCAGTGAGCACTTGGGCTTCCTTGGCATTTTAGCTATAGTGAATAATGGAGCTTTGAGTGTGGGTGTACAAATATCTTTTCGAGGTCCTGCTTTGAATTCTGGGAGCATATAGCCAGAAGTGGAATTATGGGTCACATGGTGTTCTACTTTGAATTTTTTGAAAAACCACCGTCCTGTTTTGTGCAGTGGCTGCACCGACTTCTATTGTCACCAACTGTGCACAAAGGCTCCAATTTCTCCACATCTTCGCCAACACTTGTTTTCTGGCTTTTTGATAGAAGTCATCCTAATGGGCGTGGGCTGGGGTCTCGTTGTGGTTCTGAATCGCACTGCTCACATGATTGGCGATGTTGCGTATCTTTTCACGTGCCGACTGGCCATTTGTAGATCTTTTCTGGAGAAATGTCTGTTCAAGTCCTGTCCGCTTTGGGACTTGCTTGTTCTTGTTTTTCTGTTGCTGAGTTATAGGAGTTCTCTGTATATTCTGGATGTTAATCCCTTATCAGATACAGGACTTGCAAGGACTTCCTCCCATCCTGTGGCCAGTTTTTTACTCCATGAATAGTGTCTTTTAGTGCACAGGATGTTCTGATTTTCCTGAAGTCCAATCTGACTCTTTTTTTCCTTTGTTATCTGTGTTTTTGGTGTCACATCCAAAAAATCATTCCCAAATCAAGGTCATGAAGCTTTTCTCCTATGCTTCCTCTAAGAGTGTTTATTGATCTTGGTCTTACATTTAGGTCCTGATCCATTTTGAGTTAATTTTTGTGTATGGTATCAGGTGACCTGTTCGTGTATTTGGATCTTCATGTGAGTTTCTTATAGATGGCATCTAGTGGGACCACATGTTTTTTTTTTTTAAGTGATTTATTTATTTTGAGAGAGAGAGAGAGAGAGTGCATGAGCATGATAGCATGTGCAAGTGGGGGAGGGGCAGAGAGAGAGTGAGAGAGAGAATCCCAAGCAGTCTCCATGCTGGCAGCAGAGAGCCCAACTTGGGGCTTGATCCCACAACCCTGGGATCATGACCTGAGCCGAAATCAAGAGTCCGACTCTTGATTCAACCGACTGAGCCACCCAGGCGCCCCTGGACCATATGTTTTTATACATGCTGTCGATCTCTGTCTTCTGATTAAAGAGTAGAATCTGTAAATGTGTAAAGTAATTCTTACAGTAAGTCCCTCATCACCTTTCTCGTTTCCTGTTATGTTTTCTGTGTCCTTGTTGACATTTCCGTCTTGTTTACACATCGTCTTTGGACTTCCTCCACAGCTTCCTTATCTCTGGAGCGTTTTTAAGATAGCGGTTTTGAAGTCTTTGTCCCACCCATCTGCCATCAGGTATTTTTCGGGAACAGTTTCTGTTGATCTATTTTCTTCCCTTTGAATGGGCCTTAGTTTCCTGTTTGTTTATGTGCCTTGTGATTTTTTTTTTCCTCGAGCACCGGACATTTGCATCTAATAATGTGACGATTCTGGAAATCAAATTCTGCCCTTCCCAGGGTTTTCTGACTTTCCTTACTGTTTTTATTTTACTTTATTTTCATTTGTTTGTCTGACTATCATAGGCTGTCTCTGTGCTGAGGCCCAGCCTCTCAACCTCAGGCCCTCTCACGCCTTTTCCCTGAGACTTTCCTTGGGTGTGCGTGGTCCCTTTCTAACTTTCCTCCTATCTGTGCTTCATGTGGACTCTCCTGGCCTTTAATGTCTGGCTCCTGAAACAGGAAAAGGCAAAAAATGAAGAGGGGGAAATAAAGGCATCGGACCTTCAAATCCCCTGAAGGGGGGAAGGGATTTGTAGCAATGAGGGTGGGGGACCAGAAACAATGGCCACCTGCCTCTTCGTCTGTACCTCTGGGACTGAAAGCAGCAATCAGTGAGCAAAGCACGCATCCCTGACATTTGGAGGCCAGAGGTTTTTGTGCCCACTCTGGCTCTTGCAAGTTGTACACTTGGCTGTTCCAGGAACACGTGCTAAGAGCTATAATTGACCAAAATTAACCTCGGTTTACCACCCAAGCCTTTCCCTGGGCGTTGCAGCCCTTCAACAGAATCCAGAGTTCCAAAACAGGTACATGAGACAGATTCTTCTAGCGCCCTTGTCGGTGGGGAGGCAGATTCCTGCTACTTCTGACGCCGCCATCTTCCTAGGGATTCTGGCAACTTTCTTTGTAAAAGCAAAACACTGAGCAACTCAAGTGCACACCCACAGATGAACGGATGAGCACAGTGTAGTCTATGCAGACAAGGGAATATTACTCGGCCTTGAAAAGGAAGGAAGGTCCGGAACACGCTACCGGGTGGACGCACCTGGAGGACAGTATGGTCAGCGACATGAGCTGCCAGGAGACAAACACTGTATGATTCCACTTCTGTGAGGTTCCTAGAACAGTCAAACCCGTAGAGATGGAAAGTAGCGTGCTGGTCGCCAGTGTCTGGGAGGGGGGCAGAGAGGGGGGGAGGGAGGTTCTTGTTTCATGGGGACAGAGTCTCAGTTTTATAAGATCAACATGTTCTGGGAACGGACAGCGGGGACAGTTGCACAACAGTGTGAATGTATTTAATGTCAGTGAACTTAAAAATGGTTAAAATGGGGGACACCTAGGTGGCTCAGTCGGTTAAGCATCTAACTCCCCTGATTTTGGCTCAGGTCATGAGCTCACAGTTCATGAGTTTGAGCCCCAAGTCATACTTACGCTGACAGTGTGGAGCCTGCTTAGGAATCCCTCTCTCTCTCTCTCTCTCTCAAAAATAAATACGTAAACTTTAAAAAGAAAAAAAGAGGCCTCCTGGGTGGCTCAGTTGGTTAAGGTTCTGACTCTTGGTTTCAGCTCAGGTCACGATCTCACACTTTATGGGATTGAGCCCTGCATGGGGCTCCGCGCTGCTTGGAATTCTCTCTCCCTCTCTCTCTGCCCCTCCCCACCTCTCTCTCTCTCTCTCTCTCTCTCTCTCTCTCTCAATAAATAAATAATAACCAAACAAAAAAATGGTTGAAATGGTAAACTTTGTGTTAGATATATTTTACCACAATTTAAAAAAACAACCCCTTCTGTTGCCAGTTTACAACCTTTAGTAAAAAGGGAGATCGAAATGCACAACAAATTATTTTAATACAAGAAAACCCGTATGAAAGCGATGTATGCTAAGTGCAAAGGAAAATGAGCAGGTGAACCCCACCTGGGGAGGGGGGCACAGAGAAAGCTATGGAAGGAAGGTGGCATTGAACCCGGGCCAGCGGGCCTCCGGGCGTCTTGAGTCGACCTCACCAGCTGCCCAACGGCAGCGCCCTCGGTGTGACTAATTCTGTTTAAACGACCACTCTTCCCGGCCCTCTCTTCTCACCTTATCCGGCCGGCGGCTCTGTCCGGATCTGTAGCGTTAAATATTCCCAATTGAATTCCAGGCCCGGCGCCATCGACTTCACTGACGACAAAGCTCCTGGGGTGAAAGGCCGGGGGGTCGTTGACGTCGGTCACCTGCACGCTCACAGTGGCGCTCGCCGCTGCCTTCCTGGGCTCCCGGAGCCGGCCCCCCTCACAGGAGAAGAGGGTCTCCTCGTTCTCCACCGTGATGACAAGGCGCCACACGGGGTGAGTTTCATAATCCAAGGGCTGCAAGTCCCAGAGAGAGGATCCCATTAGCACCTGCTGCTGCTTCTCTGGCCGGAGAAAGTTCCGTGCCCACTATCACGCACACCCCGAGCGTGTGGCTTTTGCGCTTCATTTATTATTTACTCTGCCTCTGGTAGTGATCAAAAGACAGTTGCCAGCTCATTTCCAAGTCATTTATGGAGTTCTTTTTTTTTTTTTTCCTCCCCCTCTCCTGGTTGAAAAGAGCCACCATCCATCAGAGGGGAATGAAAAATGCAACAAAAACCATAACCTAATGAAACATTAATGTGGCAACTCTGCTATAAAAAGGGGGGGGGAGCTTAAGGAAATACAGATACTAATGATCGCTGTTACTCAGGGCACTCACTGCCTTAAAAGGATTGAAAAGCCATGAGTATTTGAAATATTCAATCCCAGGCGTCTGAGATAGAGTCCCCCAGAGCCCCGCTATTCACAAGGTGGGAGGGTCCCAGGGGCATCACCCGGGAGCTTGTGCCTCCGATAGACAGAAGCTCAGGCCCCCCCGCCCAGACCTACCGACTCAGGGCTGTCTGTGAACCTGACCCCCAGGCTGACTCACCTGCCCGGACCCAGAGGCACTGGTCACTCCAGGCTCTAGGTGAGAGTAAGACTAAAAGCAATAAAGTCAGACTGCCTCAGTCGGAACCCCTACTCCAGCTGTGAGACTTTGTGAAACAACCCGACCTCTCTGGGCTTTGGTTTCCTCATCAGTCAAATGAGAAGATAATATACTTTCCTGCAGGGCCAGCTCCTCATTAGGCACAGCAGCAAAGTGCCAGGGGCCCACGATACTTTCAGGGGTCCGTGCAAATGTTCTAATGTCTTTTCAACTCAGAAGAAAAAAAAAAAAAAACAGACTCCCAGGATTAGAGAAAATGTTTTAAATATTTTTAGCATATCAGAAAAAAAAAAAAACGTTTTAGGGCCCATATAGATCTATTAAATTTTGTCTCAAACAATAAGAAAATTAAATGTTGAAGTGCTTAACACCGTCTCAAAAAACTAACTTGTAGTATTGATAATATTTTGGCGAGAGGAGCCACGAAGTCCAAAGGGCCGAGGGCCCACGGCAGCAGGGGGTCATGACACAGCCTGCCGTCCTCACTGGGCGCCACGGGGACACACGACATGCCACACCTCATGTGCTCGGCACATGGCATCTCGCTATCGGGACTCCCGCGGCCACTGGTAGGTGCACATCCCCTGATGGCTTTACCTTGATAACATTTAAAATGCCTTCATTGGTCTCGGGGTCAGTCAGAATGTCAAAACGTCCTTCTTCGTCGCCTTGCGATATGTTAAACTTTACCCTCCAAGCTGAGGTAAATGGTAAGTCAGCATCTTGGACCAGGAGACGCAACACGCCCCAGCTGGCGCGGCCTTCAGAAATCTGAATCTTATACTGGGAGCGGCCATCGTCATTTCCGTGTCACGGAGGCAAAAGCAAGAAAGAGAAAGCAAGGAAAGAAATGCACAACAACGACATGGATATTAAAGATTCTTAGGAAAATAGTGCATTGAGTTTGATTTAACATGGGTATTTATTTCTCTTGCTATTGAACTTAATCTCAAGTGATTTGAAACTCTGCCTGACCCAGCACACCCAGGTCCTTCCTCTGTCCCTTTCCCCGGTGACTTGTGTCTACAGCTGAATGGCTTTTTTTTTTTTTTTTTTTTTTTTATTTATTTTTGAGAGAGAGAGAGAGAGAGAGAGAGACGGAGACAGAGTGCTGGTGGGGAGGGGCACAGAGAGAGGGAGACACAGAATCCAAAGCGGGCTCCAGGCTCCAAGTCGGCACAGAGCCTGAAGCAGGGCTTGAACCCACCAACGGTGAGATCATGATCTGAGCCAAAGTCGGACGCTCAACCGACTGAACCACCCAGACGCCCTGACAGCTGAATGACTTTGAAAGTACTCTTAAATCCAACTCAATGCACTATTTTTCTAAGAATATTTAAAATAGTAATACACATCCTAGTTTGTGCTGCAAAAAAAAAAAAAAAAAAAAAAAATCCTAGCTCTTCTCCTAAGATGGAACTCTTACGGTTACTTAGATTAAGGCAATCATTTTTCTAACACACGTAGATCTCGAACTTGTTAGTCAATACTCAGGTGACAAGATAATTTCTCTTTGACAAGTATATCGAAACTGGGTGCATTTTCCCCACCCTTACTTCAGAGCAGAGCTTCTTACTAAACCAGAGAAAGATTTTGAAATAAGGTTGAAACATAGTAAGCATTTTTTTTCAGTTATTCTATACTGTTTGCTGAGGTGTTTTCATCTGAAAACATTTCAGCTTTGGCCTATTCTATTTCCTTTCAAAGATTTTATTTTTAAGTAATCTCTACACCCAACATGGGGCTTGAACGTACAACCCCAAGATCAAGAGTCTTACGTTCTACTGACTGAGCAGGCCGGGCTCCTCTTGTCTAGACAATTAAAAAAAATTTTTTTTAATAATACTTTCTCAAATAATTGTTTGTAGCATTTATTTATTCAACAAAGGTTATGATGTGCCAGGTTCTATCTTAGGTGATGTGAACGGGATTGGCAAAACTCCATCCCCAGGGAGCTGATGATTAAGAGTGTGTGTGTGTGTGTGTGTGTGTGTGTGTGTGTGGGTGTGGGTGGGTGTGTTGGGTTGGGGGGTGGGAGGGAGGGGTGCTGGGTTGGGGATCTCGCTAGGTCTTCCAGAAAGTTCTCACTGAGAGGGGTCAGGAGAAAGAAGTAAAGTGGATATTTTTCTCAGAAAAATTCATATAGAAGAGCACAAAATACAAAATAAGGGACAGCTCCTGAGTGTTTTTAGCAATCTTGCAGATCTCAAATGGCGTGGCATTTCCAAATGGTCTGGAACAGTGGGTTCCAGTGCTTTCTTCAAGCATGGGGATGTGTAGCATGTGAAATCCCATGTCAGTCTATAAATCAGATGAGCTGAGAAAGGCAAAGCCAGAACCCACCTGCTCATCTTCCCTATTCTAGAGCTCTGGATGTTGGTTAAACGCTCAGGTCTAGATTCTCACGAACTTGCCCCCCCTGCCCGGGGAATATTGGGCAATGTCTGCAGACATGTTTGGGTGTCACAATTGGGAGATCCATTGGCATCTAGTGGGTAGAGGTCGGAGATGCTACTAAGCATTGGGCAGTGCACTGGGCGGCCTCCCCTGACCCTACAACAACGAATTTGCCATCCCACGTCAACAGTGTGGAATTGAGAAATCTCGTGGACAGTGAGCACGGATTCTCTATCTTCTCTGTCTCAGTGTCCTCATCTGTCAAATGGGAATCGCGTGCTAGTCCCCGCAATTGAAAATGAAAGCATGTATGTAAAAGTTCTGAGCACAGGATCTAGCCCAAAATAGTAAAAAAAATAAAAAATAAAAAATAAAAGAAAGCTCCCCAGTCTATTATTGAGGGATTCTGTATCAGCATGGCTGGAGTCTTCTTTCTAGTTTAAGTTATTTTGGAGAATGACATGTATCTTTGGGGATATGGCCAATCCCCTCAGCAACACTGAGCCTAGCACTTGAGGCTGTTTCTGTACGGACTGGGCATTCGGGGCAAGCCTGGGTGCCTTACGTTCTCCTGGGTAAACGTGGGCATGTGGTTGTTGCCTTCTTCCACGTTGATGTGAACCGTGGCCGTGGATGACAGTGGTGGTTCTCCAAAATCCCTCGCACTGACTAGCAGTGTAAACCGAGGAGCCGTCTGTGTGGGGAGGAAATGAACAGTCAAGCCCTTCAAATGCAGCAAAGGGAAAGATTAAAAAAACAATCCACTATAGGGGCGTTTGGGTGGCTCAGTCGGTGAAGCATCCGACTTCGGCTCAGGTCATGATCTCATGGTTCGTGAGTTCAAGCTCCACGTCGAGCTCTGTGCTGACCGCTTGGAGCCTGGAGCCTGCTTCCAATTCCGTGTCTCCCTCTCTCTTTGCCCTTCCCCTGCTCACACTCTGTCTCTCTCTGTCTCTCAAAAATAAATAAATGTAAAAAAAAAAATTAGAAAAAAAAATAATCCATTCTAACGATCTCAATAGCAAGCCTAGCCACAGAGGGTTTTCTGCTGCAAACATAAATCCTAAGTCTGGGGCTCAGAGATAGAGAACACATTTCATTTTTTTAAAATAATAAAATCCACATAACCTCATAATCTAAGCATCCTGAGAGTTGTATTTCTCCACTGATACGGTCGATATGGAAGCCACTTTCTTTCAGTATTGGCGTTTGAGAAATAAGGAAATAAAGGACTTCAGAATTTGGAGTATTTTCTTGATCCAAATCAACTGTTAACATCCGGAAAATAGGTTGACCTGGAAAGAATTGTTTTAACGGTTACTATTGACCAAAGGCAGCCTATCGACCCAGTAGAATGACGATCCTTTTGCTAAATGGCATTGAGGCATACACCAGAATGGATTAAATATTTATAAAATCAAACTACAGACATACTATAAAAAATAAAGAGGAATATTTAAATAGTCATAAGAACTTTCTCATCACGATTGCAAGCACAGGAGACAGGAAGGTCTGAATTGATAGATCAGACAGATTTTTAAATGTGTGGCAAAAACAAAAAAAAACTGCAGACAAAACTTAAAAAGAAATGCTAAGCCAGGAAAACATATATAGGGCAGACATAAACATTCTTCATATAGAATAAGAAGGTTAAAATCAAGGAGAAAAACGACAGGCACGCCAACAGGAAGTAGACAAAAGGGAGGAACACGTGGACAGGAAACCTATCGACACAAGCAAGCACTCAGTAATCAAAGACGGACAGCAGCCAGGCCCCCTGGGATGTGCTGGGAGGTGACTGGAGCAGAATACTTAAATGTTGTGTGCCGTGGTTCTCTGCATTTATGCCAAGTAAACGACGCTTGAATGGGATGCAGATTTAGCTCAAAAACATTCGCGGAAGCATATTTTGTGAAAATAACATGAAGTGGGGACAAAACATACATGTCTAACAATACGAGGTTAGTTACTGTAAAAACACATCCACGAAATAAAGTATTACACAATAGGATGCTGTAGGAGAACACAGTTTACAAACAGCAGAATTGCACTTTTAATTTTTTTTTTCAACGTTTTTTATTTATTTTTGGGACAGAGAGAGACAGAGCATGAACGGGGGAGGGGCAGAGAGAGAGGGAGACACAGAATCGGAAGCAGGCTCCAGGCTCCGAGCCGTCAGCCCAGAGCCCGACGCGGGGCTCGAACTCACGGACCGTGAGATCGTGACCTGGCTGAAGTCGGACGCTTAACCGACTGCGCCACCCAGGCGCCCCAGAATTGCACTTTTAGAAGAGAAAATTCATAAATCTACCCACGTAAAAAAAAATACACCCGTACATTTGTAAATATTTAATATACACCCATTTACATTTTGCACTATGATAAAGATGAAAAATGTATGTATATATACATATATGCATTTGTGCTTATATATAAAAATCCGGGAATATATACACATAGGTAAACATAACATACAGTGTGTTTACATGCACACATATATAAAATGCAAAGAGGGGCGCCTGGGTGGCGCAGTCGGTTAAGCGTCCGACTTCAGCCAGGTCACGATCTCGCGGTCCGCGAGTTCGAGCCCCGCGTCGGGCTCTGGGCTGATGGCTCAGAGCCTGGAGCCTGTTTCCGATTCTGTGTCTCCCTCTCTCTCTGCCCCTCCCCCGTTCATGGTCTGTCTCTCTCTGTCCCAAAAATAAACAAACGTTGAAAAAAAAAATAAAAAAAAATAAAATGCAAAGAAAAATACTGAAAAGAATATAAACGAAAACATTAATGATACTTATCTCTAATTAGAAGTATTAAATATGCTTTCTATTTCAGTCTTAATTTCTTGGAATTTTCTGAGTTCTCTAAAGACGATTTTGTGCCGTAAATCATGCTCTTCTGTTATTAAAATAGATGCACGCTCTAGTATGAGTGGTTTGGAGTTAAAGACTCACGGAATCTGTAGCTCAGAAACTTTGGATGGCATCTCATTGCCAGTTTACAGGCGAGAAAATACGGAGACGATCCGGGAGCCCGCCGTTCAGCTCGGCATTCTCCCCCGTTGCATTTGGCTTATTTTGTTTTATTTTTAATTTTTTTAAAGTTTACTTATTTTTGAGACAGAGAGAGAGCGCATGAGCAGGGGAGGGCCAGAGAGAGAGGGAGACACAGAATCCGAAGCAGGTTCCAGGCTCCGAGCCGTCAGCACAGAGCCCGACGCGAGGCTCGAACTCACGGGCCGCGAGATCGTGACCTGAGCCGAAGTCGGCCGCTCAACCGACTGAGCCACCCAGGCGCCCCTGGCTTATTTTAGACTGGTCTTTACCTATCGGCTTTTCCGACAGACACGATTTCCATATCATTTTATTGCCCATACGAAATGAGGCTTACAAACCTCCAAGCATTTCGCTGGAATCCAGGGCCTGCAACCTTCAGGATGTGAACAGTAACCCGTCTCCCTGAGGATCAAGCACCCCCTCAGAATCAAAGCAGGAAAAACCTTTATGGAGCAGAGCAGAGAGGACGCCCCACCGCACACACCTGCAGCGTGGTTCTCCTTCACGCTGATGTTAAATTCCTTCTGAGGGAACTGGGGTGCGTGATCGTTCACATCACCGATCCTAATGTTGAAAATCAGGGAACTGTCCATGACTCTTCCTGATAGGCGATCCAGAACATCAAAGTAAACCTAGAAAGCAGAGAACTGTATTAACCTGGCAGGATCATTTTCTGGATGCTGCTGCTCAAATCACTGTTCGCGTGCTCGTATGTTTTGCCTCCGCTCCTGAACTTGCCGGGAAGTTTCTGAGGGTAGGGATCATGTCGCTGTCCTTCGCCATGTGACCCCAGGGACCGAGCACAGGGCTGGCACAAAGATTGTGGGACAAACCCGGGCACTGACTGGAAAAGTACACCATGAGTTACAATTAGGTTCTAATCTCAGTCTCTCTACCCGGGTAGACGTGGCCAGATTGCATAGAAGCCTCGGCCGTTGTCAGCACGGTCATGAAAAGTACATACGCTCACCAGTATTGCTGAAATGTCGCGGAGAGCAGACACTTAAAAGTTTTGGGGAAAAGGAGCGTTGAAAGTAATTGGCACCGCTGTTGACCTGCGGTGGGTTCTCAAAAGGCTACGGCTGTTACTTTCGTGCTTGAATAAGGAGGGTGCATCACCCCAAACAGGCAGCAGGAAGTCTTTGCTTTCAAAAGATCTCGGATTGATACTTTGGGCTTCTCTCCCTTTGGTTTCTTAAGAACCTTGGAAATTAAACTCAAACAGAAAGAAGGAAATGATAAAGATATATCGATAAAGTTCAAAATAGCAAAACAGAGCCAAGAGAACCAAAAGTGGTTTGCCTCCCCATGTAAATCTTGGCACAGCTTGTTGATATGTATGAAGAGTTCTGCTAGTCTTCTGATCAGTCTTGTGCAGAGGTTACAGATACATCTGGAAAGAATTACCCCCTTAATACTCCATCTTTCAATCCATAAACTCAGTCTATCTCTTCATTCAGTTAGACCTCCCTTGATTTCCTTCATCAGTGTTTTATAGTTTTGAGGAAACATATACTGCACAGATTTTAGATGAATACCTAAGCACTTCGTCTGTTTTGGTGATATTATAAATGATATGGTTTTTAAAATATTGATTTCCAACTATTCATCGCCGGGATACAGAAATATAATTGATTTTTATATATTAACTTTATTTCCTGCGACCTTGCTAAAATCGAATTTCAAAGGTTAAAAACAGGCAACGTTTTGAACAGACCCGTTTTCTCCAGAGAAGACGTACAGGTGGCAAAGAATTTTTCATTCCTTTGGTGGTTTCTTACAAAACTAAACATCCTCTTACTGTGCAAACCAGCAATCATGTTCCTTGGCATTTATGCAAAAGAGTTGAAAATTTATGACCACCCCAAAACCTGCACACAGATGTCTATAGCAGCTTAATCATAGACCTCAAACATCGAAGCAACCAAGATGGCCTTCACTAGGTGATTGGATAAACAGACTGTGGTCCATGCAGACAACGGAATATTACTCAGCACTAAAAAAGCATGGAGTATGGAGGAATCTTCGGTGGCCATTGCTAAGTGAGAGGAGCCAATCTGAACAGGCTCTCCACTGTGTAATCCCAGCTATGCGACGTTCTGGAAAAGGCAGAGTATGGAGATCGCAAAAGGATCAGAGGTTGCCGAGGGCCCAGGAAGGAGGGATGGATGGATATGGGGAGCACTGGGGAATTTTAGGGCAGTGAAAATACTCCGTACGATACTGTAACGGTGGATACGTGTCACTACACATTTGTCCAAACCCACAGAAGGTGCAACACCGAAAGTGAGGCCTAACGTGAACTAGAGGCTTCGTTGATAACAACGTATCATATTGGCTCATCCCCTGTCGTAAACTCAGCACCCATGCAAGATGTTAATAAGAGAGGAAGCTGGGTGGGGTGGGGAGGGCATGAAGGGCAGACAGGCGCTCTGTACTTCCCACTCTACTTTGCTGTAAACCTGAAACCGCTCACTCTAAAAAAAAAAAGGTCTACTGATTTTAAAAAGCCCCTACGTATAAAATAAAAAGTGGGCAACCATATATATTATGTATTTATATGTTTCTAAATATGGAACACTTCACAAATATGCGTGCCATCCTCCATCCTCACACAGGGGCCACGCTAACCTTCTCTGCGTCGTTCCAATTTTAGACTGTGTGCTGCGAAAGCGAGCACCATATATAGATAGATATAGATATAGGTATAGATACAGATACAGATAGATATAAAAATATATATAACATACACCTGTCATATATGTATATATTTTAAACTAAGTCTAATGAGACTTGCTGCTGCATCTCTGTTGCTCTAGGATAAACAGTGATTTGATCTGTTGAAAGCTGATCGATTGTGGGGGAGGAATCAGCGGTGAGAGAGAAGTTCAGAGTCCCAGGAAAAGGAGTGGGAAGGGGGACATTGCCCGGAGGACCTCTCAAAGCGGACGACCGTCTGCTATGGGAACATTGGTTTCTCAAGGGTTGGCCGGTTGTAGGTGCGGAGCCCGGCTCGGGGACGCCGAGCAAGCACGGGGTTTATTCTTGAAGAAGCAGCTTCAGGGAGGCCTGGGGCTGAGCTCTTACACAGATCACCTCCTTTCTACCTCAGAGAAGCCCTAGAGGGAGGCATCCCCAGCGCTCCACTCTGCGACGCCGAGAGGTTCTGCGGCTGTCCACTGTCAGCTCGGCCCAGGTTCATTCCGAGAAGGTGTAGACTAGACTACACCACCAGCCAGGTCTTCACCACTCCCCTCCGTGGCTCCCCCAGGGCCCAGAGCAGGCAGCTTCACCAGACAGGGGTCTCAGCACTTTGACAGCATCGGGCAATGATCTCTCCACCCCTTTCCCGGAGCCCACGAGGTCTCCGAGGCACGTACCTCCCTGGGCGTCTTTTCTGCAGACACGTTGCTTCCTCATCGGCATCCACCATGGTGGCCCCGCCAGGTGTCCTGCAAAGCGGCCTGGGCGTGGGCTCTCCTGCTTAGCTGTCTCCTCTCCCCTACAAGACTACTGAACCAGTCCGCCCCGGGGAATCCAACATACATTTTTAAATTTTTGAGCAAGCAAATTGGCTTTCTCACACACCATTTCCACATGCTCTTCCAGAATTTATGACTGTGCTGGCTGCCGAATCATGCGGACTTCTGGCTCCGAGACGGCGCCACCTGTAACCCTTCCACTTAAAACTAAGAACCGCGTGTTTGTTTTATGTTTATTATTTTATGTTCCGTGTATCATCCTAAAAGCGACTTCTGAGACAGTGAGTTCTGTAAGATGCCCGAGAGGCAAAATAACTGTTTATTCTTTGACAAGATGCTAAGAGTTTCTGGCGCCTCAGAGCTGCAATGGAGAGAGGAAGCGTCATGGATATTTTCTGCACTTGGGAAGGGTTTTCAGCCTTTTGTTATGGCCTTAAGATTTAGATCTTGGATGACACACCATAGAGCAGTGACGTGACGGAGGGGCACATGGCTGTTTAAATGGCACGTGCAAGATGCGTACTCTAGTCACTGGTGAGCACGCGGAAATACCTTAAACGCCGAACACACAAAACAAAATCACTTACGTGCAGGGGCTCTAAATAGGCAAAGATGGGTGCGTGGAGATCGAGACCCACAAATGACTATTTCAAGGAAATAAAAGAATGATTTTCTTGAGTGTACCTGCAGCCTATGGGATTATGCATATTTTGATATAAACGGATGAGATTCCTATATAGAAAATATCTGGTTTTTCCCCCCTTTCCAGCTGTGTCTTAAATCTTCCAGCAATTCTCAGCCGCAGTTACCGCCCTCTTGTATGTTTACGGAATTAACAAGAAGAGAGCCCCTCAACCTCCCCTCAGCTCCCAGTCACAGGTTTCTAAATGCTCTGGCTGGTTCCAGTGACCCCTCGCTGCCCCCCAAGAACACAGCAGCACTGCCGGGAATGGGGCTTTGCCACCCCCTCGGGCTGACTGCGTGCCTAACACGCCCCAGCTTTGGGGACAGCCAAGACCCAGAAGTAGGTGGTGGACCTGGAAGGCCCGGCTTGTGTGGTGTTTCGGTGACACTTGCTTGTCCCACTCTTTGCGGCTGGGAACACTTCTCATTGGCCTGTCTTGTGGCTCCCTAACGAGTAGGTTAACCCCTGCGTGCCAGTCTCCTACATCCGCTGCAACAACTTACCCCAAACCAGGCGCCTTACAACAAAGTGTGTTCTCTCGCCCTTCTGGAGACCAGAACCACACCCGGGGGCAGCAGGCATGGCTCCCTCCATGGGAGGCTCTTAGGGAAATTCTGTCCCGGGTCTCTCCCCCAGCTTCGGGTGGCTGCCGCCAAGCCCGGTGTCCTTGGCCTGCAGGTGCATCACCCCAGGCTCTGTCTCCTGCTTCTCCCCTGTGTCCTTCTTGGTGTCCAAATTCCCCTCCCCTTATAAGGAGGCCAGTCACTGGATCAGGATACGCCCTGATCCAGTATGACCTCGTCTTAACTTGATGACATCTGCAAAGACCCTATATCCAAATAAGGTCATATTCACAGGTACCACGGGGAGGACACGAACCCCTCTCTTTGGAAGACACAGCTCAACCCACAACACCCTCGAAGCAGAGACTACATGCCTCTGTGCTCATTCATTCATCCAACATAGTTAAATGAAAACCTACCAAGTGCAGAGCCCGACTCCTGACCCGGGGGGTAGTGGCACTGGAAAGGACACTCCCTCCTCTTAGAATATGCCTCCAGTGGGGAGAATGGCCACCCACAGAGAACCACACACGTGTCAGGTATGCGCTTCAGGCGATGAAAAGTATCAAGGAGACCGTGAACCAAGGGCGTGAGACAGGGAGCCACGGGGTGGGGGCACGCCTCCAAATCCCCACCCTGAGTCTTCCCTCATGCAAGTTCACAGTCAAATGAGGGGCCAGCTAACAGGCGATCACAGAACTCAGTGTGAAAGGACGGCCGTGATAGTGCATTGGGGGATCAGGCGGAGCGCGGGCTGGGTCTCCATCTGGCCGGGCAGGTCCAAGCACAGGGCCCAGAAATCCTGATAGAGCAGGACCCAGGGGGACACCGCTCAGGTCCCCACGTCTTCCCCGTTTGCTCGAATTGTTCCCTGGGACCTCCCTGTGACGTGCCAAACTATTCCATCTGGGCCTCACGTGTCAGGAAACACTCTTACGGATTTGGCTTCTGCATCATCTGCTGCCGGCTCGAAGTCCCACGTTAAACCTTGTGAAACCCAACCCTCGATAGGTCAGTAAAGACGTTAAAGGCAAACAACAGCAACCAAATCACAACAGCAAGACCAAGAACACGCACTAAATGTTTTGTTTCCTCCCTGCACGGAGTCGCGCCCACTATTTGTGGGAGCCGCCCCACCCCCCGCCCCCACCGGGCTCAGCGGGTAGAAGCCGTGGACCAAGCTTCCCTCTCCTGGGAGCTTCTTGGAGACACAGAGTCTATGCTCCACGCTGACTTGCGGAAACAAAATCTGCATTTTCCCAAGATCCCTCGGTGACCTGTTTGCTCATTCCAGATTTAACGGTGCTGCCCCACGGTCCCCCTGTGACCACTCTATGTTGCTTCTTTTTAACAGACACTGCACGTTCCCTAGATGGGGCAAGGATTTCTATGAATAGTGAAGACCCGGAAAGTCTTCTGTGCAGGACTTTTGGAGTTTGGGGAGAATTTCTGCCTGTTTAAAAATTAGAGACTCAGAACCTATCAATGAGTTAAGGGCAAATATTCCATTATGTATATAAATGGTTTGAGGTCATTGGAGACAAGGTATTTAAATTACGTCTTTCGATGTTCTTTCCCACCCTGAAGGAGTTAATGTGCAGATAAGCTCAGTGTCCAGCAGAAGTCACAACATAACAAAGGCGAAAATGTCCTACTATCCCCGCGAGGTGAGGCCGGTAAAGTAACACACACCATGTGGTTTGGGCATTTTACTTTACAATTTCCTTTCCTGGCTTAGAGCCTGGATTTCAGATTCATAGTAGACCATGGTGTTGGGGTTATGAGATCATAAGAAACACGCGGGCTCACGATGAGAAACTGTCCCCAGGTCTACAACTGTTCATCCATCAGTCGTTAGATAACTGTGGACTCTGCCTGTAGCTCCTGCCCACATATTTCAACGGCGACTCACCAAAAATCAGATTAGCCCACTTTGTAAACATCCTATAGCCCTATCTCCAAGTGCTTTCGGATATCCTGATCGTGCTGGGAATCCAGTCATTGGAAGGAAGATCCGTAGCAGCTCCCATGAATCCTCTGAGTCCAGAACTTTAAAAGAACATTACAAAGTCAACCTCTCTGCCCAGGCATACTTTTAAAGCTCACCGTGGTGTATAATATACGGTCTCCCAGGACGTGACGTGTGGACAGCTTCGCTAATGCCTAGCTGATACAATATTCCCACAGCAGCTTCACAATAAACCCAAGCTTAAAATATATCAAGTTTTAGGTACCGTGAAAGATGGCGTTGTCTCTCGATCCACGGGGCGGTGAACGTACACTTGTCCGTTCTTGTGATCTTCTATAGAGAACAGCCCAATCTCTGGATACTCATCCACACCGGGACCACGGATCAAATACATTAATGACATGTTCTGAGACATATCATTGAACAGCTGAAAAGGCCAAAAAAAAAGGGGGGGAAGAAAAGAAAATGAGAATAAATCACAAGGCGCACTGAATATCAAGGCTAAGATGCCAGGCGCGTTGGGGCCCAGAAGCCTCGGGTCCAGCCCGTCCCACGCTAGGGGCCCAAGCAGGTGCATCGCAGCCTGGGTTCTGAGACAAGCACCTGACTGAACAACACACATGTCCCTCCCCAGGGAAAGAACCCTAGAACGGTACCCCCTTCACAGGGCACGGGCCCCCCAATCTTTCAGGATTTACACGCCCTGCCCCAGGGAGGGGGCTGTGCCTTACTGTTGAACCAGAAAGGCGACTTGCAGAACAATATACGTATGGCAATCCCATTTGTCAATACAGACTCACATTAGTGAGGCTATGGAGAAGAATCTGGAAGAATACGTAACGATGTGTTAACATTGGTGATCCCTTCAGGGAGAGAGGAGAAATACTCATAAACCTAACATTTCGAAAGGCCATAGAGTGAGCCAGGTCACTATACGCCTCACTTGCCCTGGCCTATTTAATCTTTAAAACAACCCCATAATGGAGGTGCCATCATGGCCTGTACTGGGCAGACAGGGAGCAGCGAGTGTATCTAACTAGGGATACGGTACCTCGGGAATAGGAGCCCACTGTGTTCCCCTGACTCTTATGACGATACAGTTTTAACCACTGAGCCCTGAAAACTTTCTGTATGTTTTTTTTATATATATAGCATCTACTATCTTTATGAACACTGCAAAAAATACAAATTGTTTTCATTTGTTTCTCGAGAAACCATAGGATGTCAGAGCTGTAGGGACTTAGTGACTCAGTGCATAATGCACAGGTGCATCAGGTCAGGACTGTCACGGGAGGGAATGACATGGGCCAGGCGGAAACGTTCCGGCATTGCGACACCGTCAGGTGACCGCTTTGGCACGTGGGCTGGCGCTAGGCCTCAGAGTGCGGGAGGCGGCAGGGAGCGGTGGGGACTGGGGGTAACACGAGCCCCACCTCGTTGTTGCTCCGTGTGGTCAGATTTTCCAATTTTCAAAACACCTCTAAAATTACACAATTTCTAATACAATCTTCCTATTTTTTCCCATTGTTTTTATTATGGTAAAATACACATAACATACAATTCACAGTCTTAATCACCTCAGAGTGTGCATGCCGGCGGTACTAAGCGCTCCCGGTTGGGAGGCCGCCACCACCATCTGTGTCCACAGTGCTTTTCATGTGACCAGACTGACACCCTGTCCCCATTAGACAGCGAGTCTGTATGACCTCCTCCCGCCAGCCCTGGCAGCCACCTTTTTACTTTCTATTTATTTATTTTCTAATCTCCCTTTTGTCCCCACTTCCCACCTCCCGTAACCACAATCCCCTTATTTTTAAAGAATACTTTTTTTTTTTTTTTTTTTTTTTTTTTTTTTTTTTTTTTTTAACCAAAGACTTTGCCTGGGCCGAATACAGCAGGCCTGTGGGCTGGAATTAACCAGCCTGCTGCCAGATGTGACTGACGTTCTCAGCACCCACTCATGTGAAGGGACTCGCCTGAAGTCGCCCCATTAGGTAGAGGCACAGTGGGTTCTAGAACCCAGTCCGGTGTTCCTCCCATCACTGACCTGGCCCCCCTAGCACACAGCCTTTCAAGACTTAACCCGCCTGCCAATCAGAGGATGGTGGGGGCCTTCCTTACCTCACCAACAAGTTTGGGAAAGGGGCCTGGATCTTCCTCCTCCAGTTCCAGGGTGGTAATAACCCATCTCCTCTTGGATCGCCGTAGGGGCCGGTGGCTCTCTCCCTGAAATTACAATGACGGCAATAAGGAGGTGATGGCGAGGTGGCAGGCACTACATTTGCATTATCTCCCTTGTCCTCACAACAGCCTCCGTCCGATGCTTAGGAGTTAAAAGTGCCTGTTCTGCTCACAGCTGCAGAGTCGTTCCTAGACGGCGGGGCATGGGCCACCCAATGATTTTACGTGGATCGTGAGATCGTCTTAAGGGCTATGCAGACATAACATTGAAGACCGTTGCCTACTATGTGCCAACCCCTGTCCCACGGCAGACACGCAAACAGTCGCTGAATGAACGAGAAGGTTATTTCCCCCATTTGTCTTTCCGTCTTTTGGAAATAGTTGATGAACAAACTGAGGGTTGATGGGGGGCGCAGTGGGGGGAAGTGGGTGATGGGCATTGAGGAGGGCACTTGTTGGGATGAGCTGGGTGTTGTATATAAGCGATGAATCGTGGGAATCTACCCCCAAAACCAAGAGCACACTGAACACACTGTATGTTAGCCACCTTGACAATAAATTATATATAACAAAAGGAAAGAGTTGATGAGAACATCTCCATTCGGTGCTGATAGTGTGGATAGAGCTCTGGGCTGGCACTTCGTCTCTTACCCTCCCTTTTAACAAAGACAGGAAGAGAGAGAGACTCAGACTCAGGTATCAGGCTCAGAGACTTGTCAGGCAAAACACCACAGATGGAATTTAACCATCTATTTATTATAAGCGAAGCTGCTTTCTAGCCGTATTAATTTTTTTGTCCACAAACATGTAAGCTTTTTAAAAAATTACAGTTGATCTTTGAACAATGTGGGGATTAGGGTGCTGCCCCCTGGGGCAGCCAAAAATCCACATGTAACTATTGACACCCCCCCCCGCAAAACTTCACTAACAACCCTACCATTGACCAGAGAAGCCTTACTGATTACATGAACAGTCGATGAACACATATTTTGTATGTTTTGTGTATTATATGCTGTACATAGTGAAGACAATGTCATTAAGAAAATTATAAGAAAGAGAAAATACATTTACAGTACTGTCCTGTAAAAAAAATCTGCATGTAAATAGACCCATGCACTTTAAACCCATGTTGTTCAAAGGTCAACTGTATTCAATTAGAAAATGAGTTGATCACAAGACAGGAAGAAGATATTCATAAGGTGGCACAAGGTGATTGGGGGGTGTGGCTGCATCCCTGGACTGTCCAAAGCTCACATACCGGAGAATGTTAAGTTCAATATATTCTAATTGCATAAAGAAGAAAATGGTGTGGGTAAAGCTCTGGGCTGGCACTGGATGGCTGATTTCTGATGTTCACAGATTGTTCCTATTCTAGCAGACATAAAAGCACCTTCTGCAATTCTCTGGCAATCCCTGAAGATTCCAAAAGGCCACATGTAGTTACTAATTTATTTTCTGCAAACTGAATATCGACCGGGAACTAAAAACCTTAACATTGCAACGGAGTCCCTGAGTGAAGTGTGGTCTCACGTGGCTTAGGAAGAAAGTGACCTCCGAACCCCACCTTTGTTTGCTGAGGGAGATCATCATTTTCTTGTCGGAAGCTGTCGACGCTGTTGACCTTAAAAATAAAAATGGCATGAATTAGTAGGGGATACACTTATCAGGACATGCCTGAAGTCACACTAGTCTTCTGGAATGAGAAGAGGAAGAAAAGGGACTTTATTTCATTTTGATAAGTATAATTTCTTTCTCTTGTCATCTCAGTTCAGAATGACCACGTTTCCTCTGCAACCGTAGGGGAACCATGCAAAAGGATTTACACAGAGTATCACTGATACTGGGACGTCTAAAATTGTAACTTGGGAGATCACCCTGTCTATTTCGGATGAGCACAGATGTCTTGGTATGTCACACGTAAATACCAAACGTTAATCGGAGAGATCCAACTGGGCCTTTTCTCCTGTTTTTTTTTTTTTCTCCCCCGCCCCTTAATTTTAGACTCTATCTTATAATAATAAGATAATAGAACTTGGTACTTTTTGTTTATATAATGATTTACAACTGAGAATTATTTATTTATAACTTACATCTCAACAAACTCTCCCCCCCCACACACACACACAAAATAAAAATAAAACCCACACACGTGCAGTGAGGTTGTTGAAATAAGACAGACCCTGTAGAGGATGTCGGGACCAACACTGAACAAGCATGTGTGTGTTGACATGTATGGCCCTAATTCACTCACTGTCACTACCATATACCGTGTCATTGCCTGAACAGAGACAATTTATTTACTCATTCTTCTGGGGATGGTCATTTAGACTTTTTCGGTTGTTTGTTATTACCAAAAACAACAAGAAAAAACCAAAAATGCCGTGGTAGTAAACAGCCATGTGCATAGAGAAGTTTCCTCCAGAGTGGCAGTTTTGAAAGTGCGGTACACCAGGGTCCCTGACCCTGTTACAGGAGGTGGGGGAGATGCTGGGCCTTGTCTCACGGAGTCAAAGAATGAATCTCGCGGACAAGAGAGAGTGAGCGAAGCGTCAGAGCTAATTGAGGGAAGGTACAAAGCTCTCAAGAGTGAGAGGGGTTCTGACTGGGGAGCCTCCGAGGACTTTTGTCACTGACCTTCTATTGGGACCTGATCTGAATGGTTGTGAGGCTCCATGCATGGCACCTGGCCCAGGCAGGTCTGGCATATGTTTATCCTTTTTTTAACTCCAAACCTCGCTGTTTCTTCTGCCTCCCACTTGCAGCTCCGGTCAGCCTCCCCGAGAGCCCCTGGTCTCTCCCTGCCTAGCGTCAACCCTTCCCCTCCTCATCGCCATCAGAGCCCACAGGGCCACACACTTCCCTAATGACTCTAGGCTATCATTTGCCTGTTTTACTGTATGACGTTTGCACCGATGGGACAAATCACTGGGGCCTCGGCACCGAGGAAGCCAAGGGCACCAGCATCACCCACAGTATCTTCATCGGTACGCGTGTGCAGGAAGAAAAAGGAAGAAGGTAGAAGCCTGTTGCATTTAAGAATGAATTGGTGAGGGGCGCCTGGGCGGCGCAGTCGGTTAAGCATCCGACTTCAGCCAGGTCACGATCTCGCGGTCCGTGAGTTCGAGCCCCGCGTCAGGCTCTGGGCTGATGGCTCAGAGCCTGGAGCCTTTTTCCGATTCTGTGTCTCCCTCTCTCCCTGCCCCTCCCTCATTCATGCTCTGTCTCTCTCTGTCCCAAAAATAAATAAAACGTGGAAAAAAAAAAAGAATGAATTGGTGAGGGGCGTCTGGGTGGCTCAGTCGGTTAAGTGTCCGACTACAGCTCAGGTCATGATCTTGTGGTCCGTGGATTTGAGCCCCATATCAGACTCTGTGATGACAGCTTGGAGCCTGGAGCCTGCTTCCGATTCTGTGTCTCCCTCTCTCTCTCTCTGCCCTCCCCCCCCCCCCCGCTGCGTTCTCTCTCTCTCTCTTTCTCTCTCTCTCAAAAACAAATAAACATTAAAAAGAAAAATTAGGGGGCGCCTGGGTGGCTCAGTCGGTTAAGCGTCTGACTTCAGCTCAGGTCACGATCTCGCGGTGAGTTCGAGCCCTGCTTCGGGCTCTGTGCTGACTGCTCAGAGCCTGGAGCCTGTTTCAGATTCTGTGTCTCCCTCTCTCTCTCTGACCCTCCCCCGTTCATGCTCTGTCTCTCTCTGTCTCAAAAATAAATAAATGTTAAAAAAAAAAGTTTAAAAAAAATAAAAAGAAAAATTAAGAAAGTGTGTGTGTGATCGTCGGAGGTACCAGGTGAACGGGCCACTTTTTTATAGAAGAGCATTTTACTTGAAAGAATGACTGACAGACCGTGTTGTCCAGGATCGGGCCCTCGATGGACAGCTCTTTGATAGTAAACAAGCCAACCGATCACTTCAAGGAAAACAGTGGATGGTGTCATGTTGCCAATGATAAAACAAACATAAGCTTTCAAGCAAAAATTAGAATTTTGGAAAACTTCTGTCTGCTACAATGGGCTTGACAGCTTCCTGATACTTAGAAGAATTTTCTGATGAGGTCAGTAGAGCTATTAATGAATGTGATTTTCTGATTTTGTAGAATGAAATATGTCAACATTTGGAAGATCTGCATAACTCAATGAGCCCAAAGGATTTCCTAATGATTAATGCATGACCTCCAAAATCATGCTCTTGCCAAAAGGCAAGAGAGACATGGTTTTAACGTAACGGAGGAGGGCAAGTTTATTAACATGTGTTCAGATTCCACATGAGAAGCAGTTGTTAAAAAATACCACTTTGTCAAGTTTTGGTGTAATATCAAAGAAGGATATCCACAATGATCCACTGAAGGCTATTCAAATATTCCTCCCTTTCCATGTGCGTACCTGTGCGAGGCCAGAATTTCTTCATTCTTTTAACTAAACAACATTTACAATAGACTGCAGACTCAGAGAGGAGAATCTGGCCGTCTTCTTTTAGGACAAGAGATTTGCAAAAATATAAAACGGTGGGCGCCTGGGTGGCTCAGTCAGTTCAGCGTCTGACTTCAGCTCAGGTTATGACCTCCCCGTTTGTGAGTTTGAGCCCCGCGTCGGGCTCTGTGCTGACAGTGTGGGGCCTGCTTGGGATTCTCTTCCTCCCTCTCTGCCCCTCCTCTACTCACACTGTCTCTGTCTCTCTCAAAATAAATAAATAAACTTTTTTTAAAAAGCATTGAAAAGAGATTTACATAATGCTTGTAGAATGCGGGGGGAGAAAACTTCTTAGAGGCTGCTGTCTCTGGCTGCAGTGGCCACCTAATGCTGTGTGGCAGGCAGGCATTTGGCTGCAAGGGCCACGCACAAATCATATGACAGGCAGTGCTGGGCCTGGGGACGTGGAACCAGGACTGTTCAGGCTGGCCTGCATGAGTACCTGTGGCATCACTGGTGGGAAATGATCTGGGTATACAGAGGCTTTGTGTCTGCACGAGGCTACTAAAAAACTAAGAAGCCTGCATGGAAATAATTCCTTCCCGAAAATATTTATTTTGTTAATGTTTATTTCTTTATTTTGAGAGAGAGAGAGAGAGAGAGAGAGAGAGAGAGAGAGAGAATATGAGCAGGGCAGGGGCAGAGAGAAAGGGAGAGAGACTCTTCATTGTCAGCACAGAGCCGGACATGGGCTCGATCCCACAAACCGTGAGATCAGGACCCGAGCCAAAATTGAGAGTCGGACATTTAACTGACTGACCCCCGAGGCGCCCTGAATATATTCCATTTTTCGTTGCGAATTTGCATTCAAGGAGAATTTTTTTTTAATTTTTTTTTCAACGTTTTTTTATTTATTTTTGGGACAGAAAGAGACAGAGCATGAACGGGGGAGGGGCAGAGAGAGAGGGAGACACAGAATCAGAAACAGGCTCCAGGCTCTGAGCCATCAGCCCAGAGCCCGACGCGGGGCTCGAACTCACGGAGCGTGAGATCGTGACCTGGCTGAAGTCGGACGCTTAACCGACTGCGCCACCCAGGTGCCCCAAGAGAATTTTTTTTAATAGAGGTATAATTGGCAAACACCACCGTATTAGCTGCAGGTGTACAACAGAATGATTTGATATTTGTACGGACTGCAAAATGATCACCACAATGAGTCTCGTTAACATCCGTCACCACACGTAGTTACGGAATTGTTTTCCTTGTTCTGAGAACTTGGAAGATTCACTCCCTTAACGACTTTCAGGTATGCGCTACAGTGTGGGGACTACCCGTGGTGCCATGCTGGACCCTTCTGTGGCTTGAAGCCTTCCCGTTTGGGGCACTTTGCCACGGCAGGCCTAGGAGATTGACACGCTTCCCAAGCGCATCATCTACACAGAAGCGCAGGTGATCTTTAAAAGTGCAGACTTCACCACGTCACTGGCTTCCCAGCGCTCTGTCCAGCCTGCTCTGTCCCTTTGAGCGCCCAGCTTCAGCCCTGCCACCCTGTCCCTCACCTTCTACAACCCACTGACTGTTCATCTTGAATGAAGGGCTTAGCAAATTAATCGGGCAGACCAGTGATGCTGACAATTTTTGAAAGAAAACTCGGTGTAGAATTTCCCAGATTAAAAACCAGCAACCACGACATGACAGACTTTGCTCACGTCCAATTTCATTCTCTCAGTCCCTCCGTCCTCTGTGATCTGGGGAGCTGGCCACAGTCCAGGCCTGAACACTCCCGAGTCCTTGGGACCAGAAATTACCTAAGAGAAGGGGGCAGGACTCCCCTCCGAGGCTTGTCGCTGAGTCTGGAGCAAAGGTGAAAACCTGCCGGAGGCTCACAACGTCGTCCTCTGCTTTATGCCCCCCAGACAGCGAGGATGTGGGGGTTCACGAGAAAACCGTTGGAGACAGCGGTGCTCCAGCAGTGCGCGTACTGACTTTGCATTTGGAGATCAGAGAGGGGCAGTGGGTACCTGTTTTGGAGGTCAGGGATGGTTGTAAGCCAACCCGGGGGGCGGGGGGACAAGGGGGGGAACGGGAAGGAATTGGGTTACTAATGGCCGATGGCCGATGACTGAGCACCCGATGGGCAGAAAGCTCTTTGCCCCGTTAAGGGTCCAGAATGGAGATTGCTAACCCCCCCTGGTTCCTACTGCAGCACATTCTTTTTGTCTGTCTCGATCCCCTGGAATCAGCAGAAAGCTGCTTCCAACAAACACTGGATTACTACCCACAGTCCAATCGCCGCTGCCCACCCCGACTCAACACGCCCCTGGACGCGAACTAACTTGCTTGGGCTCGGTCAGGAGACGAAAACGCACCTCTGTTTTCTGATGAGACCGGTCAGGGGCAAGGGCAGGGGCAAGGGAAAGACGGAGACAGGGTTTGATGATTAAAACCGGCTCTGAACGGGATTCAACAAAGTCTCCTGGAGGTAAAAGGAGTGCTGTTTGATTAAGAACATTCACAACTGGATGTGGCAACGAGGAACCAAGAAAATCCTCCAACTTCCGCGCCCCTGGTGCCAAACATAGTGCTCGCGTCAGGAGCCAGCTGCACTGGAGTGGGCACCACACACGGGGTTTCCGTCCACCCCCCCCACCCCCCACCTTGTTCACTCGGCCCAGAGCAGGTATCCAGTACATAGCAGCAGAGCGGGCGCTGGATGCGTGTTAGCAACCGTTTCCCCGTCGCCAGAAAACCGGAGGGACACAGACATGCGGGCACGCCAGCCAAGCCCATCTCCTCATTCACTCTTGTGACCGCCAGGACAGGGGAGAGCAACTATTAGCCCCGTTTGCAGGTAAAGAAGACGAGGCTTAAGAAGATCAAGTTAAAGCCATAAGGGCCTGGCCACCCCCCAGATCAGCTCAGTCCGAACCTCTAGGAGAGGTTCCCAGGCCTCGGGAGTTCTGCAGCAACCTAAAAGAGTCCACCTCGAGCCAAGGTGAGGACCGAGGTCCTCAGGCAGCCCGATCCAGACGTACAGCTGGCCCGCGGCCGGCTCCTAGGGGAAAACTCCGTGGCAGAGTCTCGCGGCTGTCCCTCTCTGTGGCAGAAAGCCACGGAGCAGGGGGTAACGACAAGCATACCCAACGGTGAGTCTCCCAGGGTAAGTGCAAATCCAACAAGCCCCTGTGCTTTCTAACCTTGAGTCCACTGTTTGTATTTCCACTGGTGCTAGGGGGCAAGCGGTGGGGGGCAGGGGGGATTACGCCCTCCCACCCTCCTCGTCTGCTCAGATTGTCCGCAACACACACAGCTGAGATTTTCTCAGCCTTATACGAGGCGTGAGTAGAAGTGCCCTTAGGAAGCTTGGGTCAACACAAATCTAAATAAAACTGCTGTGTACTATTGAAACCAGTTTTAAGATGAAGTCACACCTTAGCCCATCTCCACCACTGCCCCGAACAGGTTGTGACCCTAAGCCAACCCCTCCCTTGTACACATTCGGGAGCCCTGCTGCCGACGCCCCCCTACGGGTGCGCAGACCCCGGGCTCCCCCGACACCTGCCCTCCTCGCAGGGCTTGGCCAGAGAGCTCTCCTCGGCCCCTCTCCCAGCCTGTCACCGCAGCAGGGGCACGGCCAACTTGAGCCGTGCCTTCAGTCCCACTGCGCGTGGATCCCGGCCCGGGTTCCCAGCACCTGCCCAGCTCACCTGCAGCAGCAGAACCAGCAGCAGCACTGGAAGAAGTGGCAGCGAGGGGCGGGTCCCGGAGCCCATGTCCGAGTGGGGGTGCACGCAGGCGACCGCAGGTCCCCCCCCGAGCCTCTGATCCCCGATCACTTCCTCCTCAGCCTGGTCCTCCGACCGCTCTGGGGGCACTTTGTCCCAGAAACCCTCATCTCCTCTCGCTCCTCCTCTATTTATCACGGCGAGCGGCTGGGCTGAGCCTTAAGCTTTAACCTCATGATGACAGTCCAGTTCCCGGGAAGGGAGTGGAGGGGAATAAAACTGCCCTGCCTCACACACATAGTTGCCTGCTGGGTCACGGGCACAGAAGGCCGGCTGGGGCCCGACCCCCGGGGATTAGATCAGCTCGAGGAACATGACACCGGCACCTGTGGTTGGTTTGTTTGACTTTAGTCCCAAATGGAATGTCCCGTGACCTCTTTCTGAAGCAGGATATTTCAACGACCGTTTCCTACAGCGCCTGTGCTTTGAAACAGAAGCAGTGCCAAGGGACTCCAAGAAAGAATAACCTTGTGAGGTGGGGAGAAAAACGCAGACACCGTCCACTTTCCGAAGCACCAACCATCTTCATTTATCCCAATCGTGTCTCCGGGCTCCGCGGCGTGCGGACCTTTTCTACCGAAGTCTCTGCTAGGCTTAGCTGACTCTGTGACTTTAGGATTGGAGGAGGAAGAGATAAAGAGAGGCGCCCTGCGGGCAGGGGCTCTGTGCCAACCTGGGGGGTTTTGCACTAAACTACCAGAAAAAAAGCGCAGGCAAGGGTTCTACCCAATCCGCACTTCAGGTTGCAATGATTGAGTTTTAGATGAACTCGGAGCTCCGTTCACCCGATCACTAGTACTGTGGGTACTAGTAGCTTGGTACCCCAACACCTTTAAAATAGCGAACCGTTCTTTAGCGAGTGGAGAAGGTAGCCTTTCTTCCCGCCCATTCATGGTTCTGTGAGATGCTGCTGAGCATTATACAGTGAGTAGTTTGTTACCTTAATCCAAATTAGTAGCTTATTATTAAACACAGTAACAAATGCAATTTGAAGGTCTGTAAATACCTCCCGTGCATAAACAGAAACAGAATAATAATTATCGAATTTACGACTTCATGCTTATTTTCAAAGTGGGTATTTTTATTCCGTTTGTTCTACTGAAATTTTGCTTACGTTAGAATCCCTAATTCAGAATTTCTAGACCGGGTAAGCTAAACCATGTGGAACATTTGGGGGAGAAACAGAAGTTGCAAGCTGGGCACCCCTTTGCTGGAATAATGCTGAGGGAGATAATATAGAGCCGGAAAGACAGTGTGCTGACCTCCAGGTATCTGGGGAGGGGCTGGGGAATGCTTATGATGGATTCTACTTTCACATTTGTTTTCAGTTGAAAGAAATGGGTATTTTACTGTATTAGAAACAGCCACATTTTCAGCATCCTCAAACATTTAAAAATAACTGAGCAAGATGCCAGTTTCCCATAAGGCATCCCTTCTCTCATTTGGGTTGAGAGACGCTGGGCTTCGCCTGCCACACGTCCCCCGTGAGTCAGAACTAGAAGGTGTCTGTTCCCTTTCCTTGTGAGCATCTGATTGCAGAGAAGACTGTCCAGGGTTCCCGTGCCCTCACAAGTGCACTAATGCTTCGAAGCCACAAGGTGGCAGCTCCCGGATCCACCACGTACACAGTTGAATGAAATGTGGTCGAAAGATAAATAAATGGTGCGGGAGGGCGAAAAGGAAGGAGTGAGCCACAGCGAATTACCTGGACTTCACGGTCTCACCTTGGGGTGTTCAAGGAGTGCCCAACCCAGCACAAGTTCTCAGCATTTTAAAAAAATATTTTAAATATTCATTTGGGGGAGGGGTGGGCAGAGAGAGAGAGGGACAGAGGATCTGAAGCAGGTTCCGTGAGATCATGACATGAGCCAAAGTCAGACGCTTAGCCGACTGAGCCATCCAGGAGCCCCAGAAGCAGGTTCCGAGCTGTCAGCACAGAGCCTGACTCGGGGCTCGAACCCACGAACCTCGAGATCATGACCTGGGCCAAAGTGGGCCGCTTAAACGACTGAGGCACCCAGGCACCCCTCCGCACTCATTATAATGATAAGCACACCACGAGTGCTGCTAAGGATTAATTTCATCTTGAATTATCCATGTCAGTTAGGGTTCCCGCACCCGCCAGCCTTCATTTTCAGGGTACTTAGCGACGGCAACTTAAACGTATCCCTTCTCCGTCTTTGCAGAGAGAAGCACGTGGCACGGAAGCTGTGTACTTGCCCAGGAACTGGTGAGTAGGACCCCGAACTGCAGACAAGGAAGTGTTACATTCGCTACATCCTAAAAAGAGACCCCCAACAACTAAGACCAGACGCTTCAGGACTCTAAAAGATGAAGGCAGGACTGGTCCTGTGGATATGAGGGGTCACGGGGCAGGGGGTCGGCTGCCTTCCGCTTGCCTCAACCGGGGAGGGATGGGAAGCTTTCTTTCCATCTCTGGAAATCAGTGGGTGGGGTTTTCCCAGTGAGTGGAGTCACTGGGAATGGGCGGGGGTGACGGTAAGGCCGAGGGCCTGGCGCCCATCCCGGCTCTGCTCGGACGGGGGTGTGGTTGACCAGGCCCTGTGTCCGGCTGAGGAGACCAGAAGTGTGGCTGACATCGGGCCCTAGAGAGGGCACGGGAAAATGCTCCCCATCTGGCGTGCCAGGAGGCGGACTCTCCCACGCGGTCAAGTAAATGTCAACGGAGGAAAACAGTGGGACGGGAGCCTTCTTCCTGCCCCCTGAGGGGGCTGCTGTGCGGACAGGTGGAGCCGGGCCTGGTGTGTGACGTGTGGACGCCTTCTGCCCAGAGGCGAACCAGCCTCGGCGAAAGTGTGGAGGGAGGTCTGTGAAAGAGGAAACACGGCTGCTTCTGCCTCAGTGTCCCCTGTCTGTGCTGGAGGATGCAGCGCCTAGGAGAGGGAGGGAGTGGAGGAGGCCCTCCTCTCTCTGCCGGAGGGGAGGTTGGAGAAGAGCAGGCCGAGCCCCCACCCCCACCCCCGACCGCTCACCTGCTAACCGGGAGGCAGATGCCCCCACACTGAGGAGCCTGGGGAAGAGTGCCCACAGGAGCTGAGGGAGTCAAACAGCCTGCTTTAAAGTCAGATTCAGGGGCACCTGGGGGGCTCAGTCGGTTGAGCATCTGACTCTTGATTTCGGCTCAGGTCATGATCCCAGAGTCCTGGGATCAAGCCTCGAGTCGGGCTCCTCTCTGAGTGTGGAATCTGCTTGGGATTCCCTCTCTCTCTCTCTCTCTCTCTCTCTCTCTCTCTCTCTCTCAAAAATAAATAGGTAAAACTCAGATTCAGAACAAATTACATGGCTCCTGGTTAGGCTTTGCCTTGGTTGGTACTTCTCCATGTATGTCCCCTCATATAAAATTTATTTTCCCGTCAAAGGATTCTCAATTCAAGGTCCTGTTTCTCCAAAGTCACGAGTCTTGGAATAGTCTCAAGTAGAGTTAAGGAACGAAATAGAACAGTAACAAAAACCCAAGGGAAAGGCTGTGTCCCCAGTCATGGGAACCGGTTCCCCAGCCCAGGCCTGCCACAAAGAATGGCCACCGCTCACCAAAACACAGAACAGTGACTCGGGTGCACCGGCGAGCGACCAGAGGCAGGTGGAAACTGGAGGGCGGCAGGTGCTCGGAGGAGGCAGGCGGGTGGGTGCGGGGCGGGGTGGGGGCACAAGGCAGGGAACGAGCTGTGAGCTGTGGCATCTACACAGTGAGCATTAGGTGTTCGCTGTACGGGTCTTTCGCCTTCTCTGTATGTTTGAAGATTTTTATAACACGATGTTGGGGGGAAAATATCAGAAAAGCGAATTTGACTCCCGCATTGAAAAATGCAACTTATGACTAAGCGTACTCTGAGCCTACAGTCTAATACTGTGTATCTAACACTGTACCCCGATACCTGCCATGTGTGGGAGTGAAGGGTAGACTTCACGTGAGAATAAAATTACTCGTCATTTGTATTTCCTGATTTGCTGTAAGGGACCCAGACATTTTTGTCTGTCCTGTGTTGATGCTTTCGTAGTCACGTAGGCTGGCTGAAGAGAAAGCGTGGTCCTCACGTTTTCGTATTTTGTCAGCCACCAAGAGCTGGCCAGAACATTTCCTTGGAGAAATTTCTTGCCCCTATTTGTTCAACTAGTAATTGGAGATGAAAGGGTGGGGGTGCTTAGAAACGCTGCCAAATACAACAGATTGAAGTGCTTCTCGCTTTCTGCAAGTATGTTTTATACTAATTATATTGATAGCAGACGCACTGAGCTTTTTTTTCAGTGATTTATGTATATAAATATTTTTATGCTTTTTCGGGAAAGAAGAGAGAACTTTGGGGCTATTTAATCTCCTCCCACATCAAAACTGTCCTGCTGAGGGAAAAAGACATACTTCCTTTAATTAGAACATCTTCAACTAAACTTGGGAGACCACTCAGCTCATTTATTGTGTGAGACCTACAAGTAAAAAGCATTTCATTCCAGTATTTAGAAAACTGAGCAACGTGGGACAAAAGCAAAGCCTTCCCTTTCCTTCTCCTTACCGTGCTGGGGTGGGAATGTTGCCAGACAGGGTTTCGGAGGAAAAGCTTGGTGACAGGTGGCAGTGAGTCTTGTAAACGTGGCCAGCATGATGAAGGCAGTGGGAAGGCGAGCTGAGGGCACGGTGAGGTTCTCGCTCCTGAGTTTAAAAGCAGAAGTGTAGGGGCACCTGGGTGGCTTAGTCGGTTGAGCGTCTGTTGACTTCAGCTCAGGTCATGATCTCAGTCCGTGAGTCCGAGCCCCGCATCGGGCTCCGTGCTGACAGTGCAGAGCCTGCTTGGGATTCTCTCTCTCTCTCTGCCCTTTCTGCCCTCCCCTGCTCTCTCTCTCTCTCTCTAAATAAAAATAAAATGTTCACACTCTTTAAAATAAATAAATAAAAGTGGAAGTGCCTCAAAGTCAAAGTATGTTCAAGGTGGACATGTTCTGAGAAACCTCAGTTCCTTGGCACTCGCTTGCCCCACAGGTTATCAGAGGCCATAAATCAAGCCACTTAATGACCTGTTCTTGGGCAAAGAGATAGCAGAGGGCTTGTAAGCTCCGGAGAAAATAGGATACAGATAAGCAGACACACTTGTTAGCGTGGCCAGAGTGCAGGGGGTCTGGCCAGGGGCGTGTGGTCAAAACAGTCGTTTCAGACTTTTTTTTTTTTTTAATGTTTATTTTTGAAGGAGAGAGAGACAGAGAATGAGCTGGGGAGGGGGAGAGAGAGAGAGGGAGACACAGAATCCGAAGCAGGCTGCACACAGCTGGACACGAGTTCACGGACCGTGAGATCACGACCTGAGCTGAACTCAGACGCTTAACCAACTGAGCCACCCAGGCGCCCCTCAAACTTGCAGACGTTTAAGTGCCACGAATGTGAGTTTTGTCAAACATTACCTGCCAAGGATCTTTGATGCATCTTTGATGCAGACTTTGATTCTGTTGGGGAGGTAAAATGTTACCCTTACCTTCACAGGAGACGAAAAATTAGTTTACTTCTACCCATCGAGGTTCTTGACAGAGACCTCTGGACGCGGACAGATTAACAGAGGAACACAAACAGAAGTTTAATAACACGTATGCCTCCTGCATACATGGGAGAGACCCAGGAAATGGAGAGTCCTTGAAATGCCTCGCGTTGTCACCTTCAATGCCACCTCCACCAAAAAACAAAAGATACGAGGGGTGGGGATGGGGGGGCGCTTATATGAGGTTACTAGGAAAAGTACAATAAATGGCCATGGCTGTTTTGCAGATGTAAGTCCAGGCCTTAACGAGATAAGAGTTGATAAGTGTTTCTAGAGATTTCCTCATCCTCTTCCTGGTACAAAAGGGAGGCACCCTTACAGATGGAGATCTCCCCCACGTGTCTCTTACAAAAGGGTAACTTCTCAGTTCTCAGAGGTTTTCCTATGTCTACGTTGTTTCTCAAATACAAGGAGCCTAAAATCATCCTTATGTCAAAGAGGTGTATTTTGGGGCTGCAAACACGGCTCCCCTTGTACCCTCTTAGGGTTCTGTTTGGCTGGTCCTGAGAATTAAGTTGACAGAAGACAGATCAGCGGGACAAAAGCATGCAAATTCTGGAATACAAGTTTTCCATGATGCAGACTTCCTAAGGAACAAAGACCCAAAGAAATGGCCACGGTTACCTGCTTTGGTATCAGGTTGGACAGAGGGAGCCATGTGGGGAGACTAAGGAAGAGGAGGGAGCGAGAAAGACAGAGAGACTGAGGGCAAGTGGGGGAGAGCCAGAGAGATACATAATCCATGAAGCAGGCTCCAGGCTCTGAGTCGTCGCACAGAGCCCGACGTGGGGCTCAAACCCAAGAAACGTGAGATCACGACCTGAGCCGAAGTCAGATGCTCAGCTGACTGAGCCACCCAGGCGCCCCAGATAAGGGTCATTTTAACAAACAAAATGCGTGTAGAGTCCTCTTGGCCTCAGCCTCTCATCCCCGATGAGAAGCACATTACTTCCTTTCTGGCGCAGGGAGGATGTCTTTCATATAGGAATTTCATCTCCTGCTTTGAAGAAAAAGAAGGGAAGAGTGTTTTCCTTTGAGTTGCTGTTTCTCAAGTGCCTTTGGCTCAAGGCAGTCAGTTCGCCAGAGTGTCACGTTTTGGGGTGGCGTGTGCTGAACTCCTTCATGTGCAGCAGGTCTGAGGTGGGGCTCACAAGCTTGGGTAGCGCGGCATGAGACAGCTCTGGTTGAATGTAATGTACAGAGAAACGTACACTGGTTTCCTCTAAAGTATCACTCACACGAGGACAACTGTATTCATGACTATTCCATTTTTAAAATCCCACTTACGGGGCGCCTGGGTGGTGCAGTCGGTTAAGCGTCCGACTTCAGCCAGGTCACGATCTCGCGGTCCGTGAGTTCGAGCCCCGCGTCGGGCTCTGGGCTGATGGCTCAGAGCCTGGAGCCTGTTTCCGATCCTGTGTCTCCCTCTCTCTCTGCCCCTCGCCCATTCATGCTCTGTCTCTCTCTGTGCCAAAAATAAATAAACATTGAAAAAAAAAAATTTAAAATCCCACTTACATTTTCCCAGCGTTATCAGAGTTAATTCCTTACATATCAAACCGCCGAGGACAGGGCTATTTGAGGCCTATTTTTGGAAACAGGGTCTCTAGGAAGATTTTTACAAATTATTCATCCATGTTATTTCACTGAGCATTATTCTACACTTGATATAGTTGTTTTAAGGTGTTAAAGCAATCAAACAGGGAGACGGCAGACTGAGGTTGTTTTAGGTTAGGTCTAGAGGTTAAGTTGCTACCTTGTGGATAATAACACAGCACCATCCAAAAACAATCTACTATCTTATGTACAAATTTATGACTTAAAACTTCCAACGTGGTTAATTTTCAAACTACCAAAAACTTATTTTTAAACCCCTGGATAACAAGCCAACCGGCCCGTCACTGAACCCGGCTTTACTCACAGTCTTGCCTCTCCCAGAGCAGGATCTTAAACCAGATAGTCAGGAGTCATGTGATCAGCACTAGTGAGGCCATCCGCCTGGTAAGACCTTGGCCACCCCAGAAGTCAAAGTGACCTTGTACAATTTCCTCGTGCCCACTCCCTTCTGCCTATAAAAGTCCTTCCCTTTTGGACGTACCTTGGGGCTCCTTTCCATCTGCTGGATGGGATGCTGCCTGACTCATGCATCATTAAATAAAGCCAGTAAGATTGATAAAATTTTCTCAGTTGAATTTTTTTTTTAATTTTTTTTTCAACATTTATTTATTTTTGGGACAGAGAGAGACAGAGCATGAATGGGGGAGGGGCAGAGAGAGAGGGAGACACAGCATCGGAAACAGGCTCCAGGCTCTGAGCCGTCAGCCCAGAGCCTGACGCGGGGCTCAAACTCACGGACTGCGAGATCGTGACCTGGCTGAGGTCAGACGCTTAACCGACTGCGCCACCCAGGCGCCCCTCAGTTGAATTCTTAACACCCCCAAAATTATTTTTTAAACCACCACGATTTGGGGGTGACTGGGCGGCTTAGTTGAAGCATCTGACTTTGGCTCAGGTCATGAGTTCAAGCCCCATGTCAGGCTCTGTGCTGACAGCTTGGAGCCTGGAACTTGCTTCGGATTCTGTGTCTCCCCCTCTCTCTGCCCCTCCCCTGCTCACACTCTGTCTCTATGTCTCAAAAATAAATGTTAAAAATTTTTTTTCTAAATACCACTATTCGGTAGACTCAAAAGAATGCACCTCCTTGCCAGATATGAATTTAGAAGAAGGAGCAAAGAGTTTAGATGAAGGAGCAAAGGGCCTTTCGGAATGTCTGCGACACCCAGGTGCCCTCCTTGGGACAGCAGGCGCTCAGTCCTAGACGTGCAAGCTAAATGTGAGCCCCTTCTGTCACATGCCATTTTGCTTTTACTGAATTTCCATCCCGGTTCCCTAAGCGTTCAGCACTTTCTGGGGGTATAAGAGGAAGAGGGACTCAAACACACCGGCAGTGGTTCTCAGGTGCATCCAGTCATGTTGTCACATACGTTGCTCAGTATTAAGAAAGGATGGGGGCAGAGTCCCCTCCCCTGTGGTTCTGTGAGGTGATCCGGGAGAAAAGAGACAAACGGGAAGAGAACTGCACGAAAAGCGAAACAAAACCATATCCAAAAAAGGCAGACGACATCTCCTACTGTTTAATTGATCTCAAGGAAAGAAATCCAGACTCATAAAAACTTGCACGCGCTCTGTATTATTATGTACAAAACCAAGCATACGATAATCATAACGGCAAATAACAAACATGCCCCACAGAGTCAGGCCACTTGAAACGGAGCTCTGTACGTGCACGTGAATACATAATAAATAAATACTGCTTCTCTGTTACCATGAAATCCACTACCACCTACCTAGAGTTTTATATTTTTAACCACTCAAGTAGGTGAGCATAAAGAGGACTTAGGCAATATTTAAAGCATGAAAGGTAAAGATTCTTCCGTTTCTCCGGAAACTAACCTAATAGCTTAAGAACCACTCCAAACCTTCCTCCCTTGAGCCCGTAGCTGCCATGAGATCAACCACGTCCCCCGATCTTTGCTGGCACGGGGCACCCACCCTGCCCTCGTAAGTGCCCAGTCACTTACGAACCTTTGGCCGATCGAGCCATTGAAGATTTGAGAAGTAGTCTCAATCTAAACAACTGTACTAATACTGATATATTTTTGCAGTTTGTTTTTGTATGTTTTTACATTTTCCACTGGTTCTGAGCTGGAAGCAATTAATTCTGCTTACATTCTCTACATTTTTTTTTACCTTGCATCATTTTAATTGGTTGAAGCATAACATGGATGTAAACAATTCCCCAGAAATGAGAGGCACTTCTCTGAATGCTGAATGAACGACTCATGTCCCCAGACCAGCAGGACACTCGGTGGCTGCGACCGGACCAGCCAGAGGAGGTCCCGACTTCCACTTGCCAGGGCCATCTGCGTGAAAATGGCCACGCTCCTGTCTGCGGCGTTTACAAAAGGAGGCTGTGCTGGGGAGGTGTACCAGAAATCACAGAATTCAAATTGTGCTTACGTTCTGCAGTGAACCTATGCGGTTCATCAGGAGCCCCGATCCCGTTGCAAGAATACTGGTTAAAATAAAGCATCAACCTGAGGCAAAAAAGTAAACAGGCAAAGTCACTTTCACAGGCTTTTAAAATGGTCTCAACAGGTGACATTATAAGTATTCCCCAAATTAGGCAACTGACTTCAAGTCAAAGAGCAAGGAACAAATGGAACATCTCAGGTGCCACCTGTAAATTTCTTAATCATGCTGGCTCCGACACACGCGAGGCAAAGAAGCCCGACAGCCTCACCCTGGGGGGTGTCCAAGAATACCCAAAGGGAGCATTACCAGAGAAGGCAGCGACGCAGCCTAAACCCCGTAGTATCGGTAACAGGGAGTATATATATGTGTGTATAACGTGCTTACAGAGATTTATCGGCCCTGAAATGTTATCAAGAGCTGTGTAAAAATCTGAGTAGAGAAAGGATTGTGCACGAGGTGCAGTACCAGCCGTGTATAAAGGACCAGTCCGTGTGCACTCACGAGCAGCAGGTAGGGTGCAGGATACACGGGGTGCCACTCAGGAAGCACAGAAAGGTGAAGTAAGATCAGCGCTGTTTTCAAGTTACGACACAGACACCGGGTGTGGAAGTGACAGCGTCACCGAGAACTCGGGAAGGGATGCCCGCTGGATGCACGTCTTTGTTCACATCCAAAGGTACAAGATCTTCGTGTGAAGAGCATGCTTTCTCCCATAGGGTGCTGTGAAAGATAGACTCTAACAGGGAATCTGTAAAACTCTAGACATAAACTCTTGGAAGAAAAAAATGACCTTGAAAATGTGTGTGTGTTGTTTAACGTTATCAAAGTCAGATTTTAAAATGGCACCTTAATATTGAACTTCTGCCCATGATTATTTTATTTACAAATGCATCTTGTCCTTAGGCTATTAACTTAAAGCATCTTAGATGGCGCTTGGATGGCAGGGTCCACGGAGCCTGCAGGCCGGTATGCATTTTCAAATGAAAAGAGCCAAGTTTTCAGTTTGCCCCGAAGGTGAAAAAATTGAAACCCATGTGTATGAAAACAAAGAGAGTGATCATTTAAAGACATAAAATCAGCTACAGTCGTCAAAACATACTGGATATCCAGCAGTCAACCGAAGGTTTTAAAGATATTCGCAGTAGCAACAGAATTGAATCCGTATGTGACTTGTGTCACAGCACAAGTGTATGGACAAGCAGGCATCACTTAAGGACAGTTAAATAAGCAGCATCCAGGATCTAGGAGAGCCAGGGAGCCAGGGACCAGCTAAGGATGTTAAGAAGACACTCAGTAATCCCTATCATTCCTATCCAATTGCCCCTCTCCATCCTGAAATGTGTCCTCACTCCTCTGCCCCGAAGCAAGGTGGTAAAATCCTGCTCTTGCAAAGTAAAACAGATCCTTATATGGACTACAGACAGCAGGATATCCAAATCAGTAATGGAATGACTGTGACAGTCACATGTGGCTCTGTGTGTGTCTGATGGTAGGCCTTTCAGGTACAAACTCTAAAAAGGTGGTTTTTCTGTGCACCTTCTTCCAGAAGCCATACATGCACTGCATGTACGCACGTGCATACAGAAACACTAGGGTGCCATAAAGTTCACGTTTATCTCCCACCAAACAGCAGCGGTCCTGCCGAGACCCGCTAACTTACAGCCGGACAAAGTCTTGGCACCACTTTAACCGCAAATACAAAGACTCCAAAGGCGGACTTCCCCAGCACCTCGACATTTAAAATACTTTAAAGGAAAAACAACAACTGTGAAAGGGCTAGATTCCACGGTCTAGAAAGAGCAAAAGCAGCTTAGGGATACATAACTTTGCTCAAAAGAGATGCTCCCAAACTTGAGAAAGAGCTGAAGCTTCTCCTCGGGCTGAAGTGGACACAACTTCTGCTTGGACAGCTCATGAGGAGGACACCAAGAACTCGATCTCAAACGTTTCAGATCCCACGGGGGTTCAAAGCAGTACGTACGCGCTACTTTCTACACGCAGGCGCAGTGCAAGTGGGGAGCCGAACGTTACCGCCTGCCGTGTGTTGTGGGCTGGCTGCTGCTTCCAGTTCAGACCTCTCTTTCCCTGTCATCTTCTTCATATGGCACAGATCTTGGTTAAATTTTCCTCAAAAGGGCTCTCACTTGCTTAAGACAGTCAAGACAAAGAAAGGCTTATTGAAAGACACCTTTGTTTGGAAATAAGCCCAGTGTGGCTGGGGTAAGGGTGGGGATGCACTTAAAGGGCCAGTCAACGACGTACATGTCAGTCATCATAAAATGTCCTAAAATGCACCGTATCGTGACTTGTGCAAGAGCTCTCATGTTTAGGTATCCGCGGGTCTTCGCAATTCGTTATTTCAGTTATTATTTGAATCTGTATGTGCTTTGCTTTACTCCATTGGTTTTGAATTTCTTCTCACTGGATATGGTGGCCTGAGAGCAGGTGCTGGCACTGCCCTTCTTCTTCAGGTTCCCGTGAGCTTGCGCTCTGGGGGCCCCGCAGGAGTCCGGGGTGGTCACCGCCTGCGCCGAAGCACCGCCACCGCCGCTGTCCGCGCGGGGGCCGCTGTCACTGCAGGGCAGGTCCCGGCGCTGCGGCCTGGGGCTCTTACTCCATTTCTTTTTCTGCTCCTCTGTCCTGCCCTCCAAGGCTGGCTTCTGCGAACTTGGTCCGCCGCTCCGCGCCGCGTGGACAGCTTTGCGGGGGGTGTCAAAGGCGTAATAGGATGGACGGGCTTCCTCGAGGTGCAGGTCTCTCCTTCGGGAAGCGCCTGGCTTGGGAGCCCCCTCTTGGTGAGGCCTGGCGGGAGCGCTGACCACCAGCTTGCTTCTGCCTGGGCTTTTCAGAGCCCCCGCCACGCCGGGGGCGGTGGGAGGCCTGGCCTTGGCGCCCTTCCCCTTCTCACCCTGCACGGTCTGCATCTGCAGCCACTCGAGCTGGAGCAGCCTGTCGATGTACCTGGCGAGCAGCCCCGCAGCGCCGCCCTGAGCCGCTGGCCTGGGCTCGGCGCCCGGTGGCACGGCCAGGTCGCGGAGGTCCCAGGAGCTGAACGGGGCCGGGAGGAAGTCCGCGTAGCGGTAGGTGGTCTGCGTGCCCCGCGGGTCCGGGTCCGGGTCCGGGTCCGGGTCGGCGGCATCGATCTCCTCCGCTCGCAGGTGCAGCTCCGGGGGCGCTAGCGCGGAAGGCGGCACCGGGACTCTCTCCGAGTCCGACAAGTCACTGGCGCTGTCCTCGTCCTCGTCTGCACCCTCCTTCATGATTTTCATGCACTGAAGGTCGAGAAACAGCTCGTTCCCCGAGGCGCCCCGACACCTGGGGTCCAGGGGGCTCCTTTTGGGTTTGCCTTCCGGGGCAACGCTTTCTCTGAGTCTGTCCACGGGCAGATGGGGGGACACCTGGGGTGCCTGGGATTTACTCTGCCTTTTTCCTGAAGAGTTTTTTGAACGTTGTGCTTTATTCCAAGATGGGCCAGCATTCATATTGCTGTGAGAGATAAAACTGTAATTCTTAGTTCATTGGACAAGACCTGGCCTGCCGGTGATTAAACAGACAACAGGCACCCGCCAGTGGCATTTCGGTTGTCCCCAGGAAGGCCCGCACGGCCCCTGCCCAGCCGGTGGTGCTAACAGAGCAACTGGGCACACAGGACGCCACTCAAGAAACGTGACAGGACACAGGTGCCCAGAGTGGATGCATGGATTTTGTCTGATACCAGATCCCTTTAGGAAAAACACTGACAGTTCTTAAAGTGCGTGTAATTTTAGACCAGTCGTGTATATTCCAAAACAAACAAACAAACAAACAAACAAAAAAACCCCACCAGATTGGAGAAAATCTGTTGTAAACTCTCAATCTGTTCTGTTAATGATGAACAGTGTTTAACAACACTGACAAGTAAAAGCCACAGCTTTCTTTGACAAGCCTATTTTCAATGAAAAGTAAACAAGGTGTAAAATGCAAGTTGTAGAGAACTTAGTCACTGATTGGTGGTGATTCTGAGCCTGAACCACCTAAAATCTTAACATGAAAGGGGCACCTGGGTGGCTCAGGCAGTTGAGCAACCCGCTCTTGATTTCAGCTCAGGTCATGATCCCAGGGTCGTGGGACTGAGCCCTGCAGCGTGGAGTCTGCTGGAGATTCTCTCTCTCTCTCTCTCTCTCTCTCTCTCTCTCTCTCCCTTTGCTCCTCTCCCCCCTTTCACCCTCTCTCTTAAAATGAATAAATAATAAAATCTTTTTAAGAAATGTTTTTAGTTATTTTCGAGAGCCAGAGAAAGTGAGTAGGGGAGGGTCAGCGAGGAAGAGGGACAGGATTCATAGCAGACTGTGTGCTGACAGCAGAGAGCCCGAGAGCCCGATGTAGGGCTCGAACTCACAAACTGTAAGATCCCTGACCTGAGCTGAAGTCCGCCGCTCGACTGACCGAGCCACCCAGTGGGCCCAATAATAAATAAATAAAATCTTAACATGAAAGAGTGTAGCATATATAACCTGTACCTCACATCGAAAGCTTATTCATGTGTTTTCAAATAGGAAGTGCACTCAGAAAAACCATATTTAAAATGAGAGAGAAAAAATCATATGGTGCCTTAAAACACCATATGAATGAAAAACATAGGATTCATGCTCCCTTGTGAATGGCAGGAAATGGGAATGACGGATTCTGTGTGCATTACCAGCACGGCTGCAATTCCCCCGGAGGTGATTTATTCCCAGGCAGGATCTCATATCAGAGTGGAAAATACTTCCTTTTCTTTTTACCCAACACACAGCATCTCACTAGGATTCATAATGCTTCTCAGGAACATTAAGTCAGGTAGGGTAAAAGAAAACGGGCGGTAAACAGGCCTTCTGGAAAGCTCAGAGGTCACCTGTCCAGTGGTTTCTGCCACACTAAGCAATTGTTTGAAAATGTGTTACTTTTTTTAATAAATATGGAGGGTGTTGAATCATGTGTAACAGCTAACACGTGCTTAATATATATTGGAAAAATGAATAAAGAAATTGTCATTACTTAGAACTCATAACCAAAACCGTTATAACTTCTGTTTACTCTGTCAGTGTATATCAATAAAAGTTATTATCCATATCCGTTTTATAAAAAAGGAAGCACGCATAGAAGGATGATTAAGGGGCTTACCTAAAATTATAGATTCTGCTAACAGTGGCAGAATTATGGCCTCTGGAATTTTTACTAACTGGTACTGTTTAAAACCACTTTGCCCACTCATTTCTGATGGGTCAAAAACATAAGTACATATTTCGCATCCACAGACATTACTTTTTTTCCAGCCACACATATTCGGTCTGGAGAACTGATATAACGTGCCATTTGCAAGAGAAAGCAATTAAAATTATTTACCTGCTTTTCTGATGACACTGATTCACCCGATTCCCTTTCTTGAAAAAATCACACGGCTGATCATCATCTAGGGTTTGATGGACTGTCTAAAAAACAGACATGCAGTAATAAATACCATGAACACACACACACACACACACACACCAAACAAAACAGCAAAACAAATCTAAGTAAGATTTCCCCTCAAAATTTACATCACCTTTTCTGTAGTGCTTGAAATATTCTTGCTCAATCTGTTGGCAGATGATGACAGCTGGGGAAGTGACTTCTTTATTCCTCCTATATTTGGAAAGGACTCCTCCAGGCCACCGGAACTAGAAGTAACAGAACACGGTAGGTAAGTATGGATTGCAAACGGCTCTGCCACCAGTACTGGGCTGGTTTTCACTTGTTTCTTTTGAAATATTTGCATAGTATTGAAAGGTTGGTGGGGGGGTATTGCCTTCTGTTTATAGTTTCATCTTTTTTGCTTGTTTATTTTTCACGGTGGATATTAGATACCAAAGCAGACCACTATAAATGCTGCCAATGGAATCCTTCTCCCTCTCCTCACATACACACAGAGTCTCCTTGGAAATAACACCTTCAGGAAATTTGCAGGGCTAATTAAGGTCAGGTATTACTCCAATCTCCCAGGTCCACTTTCATTCATTCAACAATTACAGGAGAGCCTAGAAAATGCACGTATCCCTGCTCTCATAGAACTAAAACTATTAGGGAAGCTCCCCTTTAATCCTCCTGCCTTTTCGATCACATCAATCCAGTAAAAGATTGTCAATCTAGTAATACCTATCACATAATGCTATCTCTGTGCACGTAATGCTGTCTCTGTTGACTCACATGGAGAACGCCGCTTTCCCTGATTTTCAGTGGGTGGCCTACAAAAAGTGCCCTGATTTCAAAGTGAATATTGTCTTTCATAATATCCCCTGCCTCTGTAAAACAGAAAAAAGGTGGGATTATAGAAGACTCTTTTGTCCTCCTGAAATTCTGCTGTATTACTTTTCGTAAGTATGTGTGCCTTTTCAGGCTCTCACAGTTAATGACTTCTATCACAACCAACAGGCTGGGTTCATCTGAGATGTAGAAAAGGTTCTTCCCTTTACCAGCCTTCCTTCAATAGTTTGGTTTTCCTTCTGCTTTCTCCCTCTGGACAGCGAAAAGGGCCCCTCCACAACGCCTGGCCCCAAACTGCTGTCGGGAACGTGCACTTTCACCTTTTCCCTCCGCTTCATTGCACCTGGCATGCCCTGCACCATAAGCGGCAGCGTTTTCTGGGCACGTTACTGAGTGACACAGGAAAGGAACGCTTGTAGGGTCCTAAGATGCAGAAAGCAAGCTCCCGGGTTCCCCGATGGTTCAGGCTTGCATTGGAACAAAGCTACAAGTCTGAGACTGGCTACAAAACTGCTTCCCAAGCGCCAGCGGCTGACTAAGGGCAGCTGCATAATTCATCACAGGGCATTAACTCGCCTTCCCACATCTTCCTCTCAGGCTAGGCGCCAGGAGACGGACAGAGGCAGCACCGCCCCTCCCCACCCTCCAGGGAACTGGCCGGCCGGCCGTCTGGGCGGCAAAGCATTGTGGGTGATGTGTGGTCAGGTCGCCTGTCCTCTACGCAGCGAGGCTCCCTGGATCTGGACGGGGTTCCAGGTTGCATTGCAGTGCACACGTCCAAAGAGCTGGCTAGCCCAGGGACTTCAAATTGGCCCGGGGACCAGCTCCCGGGGAGGCCACATTTTGCGTTCACCCCCCCCACCCCACCCCCAGTAACCCAGAAATCCAAGGGCCCGCCGCATGCATCTTCCTCGTCCTCCGCTTGTGCAGACACAGATCTGCGGTCGATAGGCGCAGGGGCCGGGCAGACGCAGACAGAAATGGATCAGACCTGTTCCGCGGTCGCCGAGGACACGTGACGAGGCCGTCCGCCGGCCTTCCCGGCGCCGGGCGCGGAGGTCGGACTGCGGCGCGCTGCGGCAGGGCCGGGGAGGCGGCGGCGCGCGGCACGGCGGGCTCCGGGGCTGCGCCCCACCGGCGGGGCGGGCGCGCGGCGGCGTCACGAGGGGCGGGGCGCAGGCTCGCCGGGAAGTTGCGCCCCGACAAGTTGCAGCCATGTAAGTAACGCAGCGGGCGGGGAAGGCGGGAGGGGCGGCTCCACGGACGCAGCCTACCCCCCCACCCCCGCCCCCGAGAAGCTCCGAGGCGGCCAAAGGGAGGCGCCACCCCGCGCTCCCGGGGGCGCCCGGAAAAACCTCCTCTCCCCTGGAGAAAAAGCACTCCTGTGTCTGCAGACGAGCTCCTTTCTCGCTGCCGGAGGCGGAAGACCCGCGCCAGGACTCGGGGGGCGCGGTGGCGGGCGAGGGGAGAGCGCAGCCCGCCCCAGACGCTCCCTGCACGCTGCCGTTCCGGCCCGGCGGGGACCCCGAGGTAGGGGGCGCGGGGTCCGGAGGCCGCCCCTCGTTTCCCCCTCCCCGTAGCCCGACGGCTGGCCGGGCCATGTCCGGAGGTCTCGGCCCGGCGACGCCGGTCCCGGGGCCCCGGAAGCCCGCCCCGCGGAGCCTCAGCTGCCTCTCAGACCTGGACGGCGCCACGGCCCGGGAGCCACGGCCCTGCAGGCCCCCCGGGAGCCCGGGCCGCGCGCCGCCGCCACCTCCGGAGCCGTCCGGCTGCGACCCCCCGCTTCGGCCCATCATCCTGCGGCGGGCGCGCTCGCTGCCCAGCTCGCCCGAGCGCCGCCAGAAGGCCGGGGGCGCGCCGGGAGCCGCCTGCCGGCCGGGCTGCAGCCGGCAGCTCCGCGTGCGCTTCGCCGACGCGCTGGGCCTGGAGCTGGCGCAGGTCAAGGTGTTCAACGCGGGCGAAGACCCGTCGGTGCCGCTGCACGTGCTGTCGCGCCTCGCCATCAACTCGGACCTGTGCTGCAGCAGCCAGGACCTGGAGTTCACCCTGCAGTGCCTGGTGCCCGACTTCCCGCCGCCCGTCGAGGCCGCGGACTTCGGCGAGCGCCTGGGGCGGCAGCTCGTCTGCCTGGAGCGCGTCACCTGCTCGGACCTGGGCATCAGCGGCACGGTGCGCGTGCGCAACGTGGCCTTCGAGAAGCAGGTGGCGGTGCGCTACACCTTCTCAGACTGGCGCAGCGCGCACGAGGCGGTGGCCAGGTGGCGCGGGCCCGCGGGCGCAGCGGGCACAGAGGATGTGTTCGCCTTCGGCTTCCCGGTGCCTCCCTTCCTTCTGGAGCTCGGCTCGCGCGTGCACTTCGCGCTCCGCTACCGAGTGGCCGGCGCCGAGTACTGGGACAACAACCACGGCCGAGACTACAGCCTCACGTGCCGCAACCACGCGCTGCACATGCCTCGCGGGGAGTGCGAAGAGAGCTGGATCCACTTCATCTGAGCGAGTCCCGTCTAAGGCCGCCCCCCAGTGGTTCCCGCGCTGGGCATCCGGGCCAGGCGGCGACGCTTCCTCACACGCCGCCCTCCGCCTGAGTCTTCTGACCTCCTTTCCCGCTGCAGGGTCCCTGGGAAGTGGCCCTTCCCATCTTCTACTTGAACTGCCTGTGTCGCTAGGTCTCAAAAAGTAGCCTCAGGTGGCCAGAAGGCCGAGTAGTGTCACGCCCGGGGTGGGGGGAGGGTGCTGGGGTGGGGGGGAGATGCATGGCAGTGTTGGCCCCTCCGGAGACGGTCCACGTGGGGTCAGTTGGTTTGTTTTTTGGAAAGGCCTGTGGCTTGTGCATGTGTCCTGATTGGGTCTCTGTAAACGTAGCCGTTATTTATTATCATTGTGATGTTGGAACATTTTTACCCTTACTGGATGCCTTCTCAGGAACATTCTGGGTTTAACAAGCTAAAGAATAAGTCAGTCTGGTGTGTTTCTGCCCATTGTAAACAGAACGCATGGTGTGACACCCACCGTGGTTCCTTGAGGCATTTCTGCCCTGGGACAAGGAAAACCTGAGACTAGGTTTGCTTGCCAAAGCCTGTAGACCTCTAACAGTGGGAAACTATTAATAGGCAAGAAATTTATGCCTCATCAGTCATCATACAACCATTCCTGGGAGTTCAGGCTGCCCTGGTTAGGCCGTGGAAGAGGAAAGGAAGAGCCAAGGAAGAGGGAAAAGCTTAACTTTTAAACTAGCCGAACAGCCCCTTCTCTTGGAGTCTCTCTTCTCTCTCTGTGAGTTTCCCTTCTTCGTGTTTGACAGTTCTGTATCTGCATGTGATCAGGCCATTCTGTTTAGGTTTGAGACTACCTAAACATTTTAAGAAATTCTGCCTTAAGTTATTTCAATTTCCAGGCAGCTCTATAGAGTAATTTCAGGCAACAATGCCCTTTGCAATTACCTTTTTGATGATTAAGGTGACTCTTTTTTATGTCTGCTTAAGTGTCAGAAAATTCCCAGCAGTCATCTTTCAGAAGTCAGGTTACCAAGTGGAACTAGAAGGTGTTTTCATCAATAGCCAGAGCCCTAGAGGAAAAAAGTCACAAACGTTTATACTTTTTAATCGTTTTAAGTTGTATTTATATATGCCCAGTTTTATCAGCTATCTGCCAACTTTATTCGGATAGAGTTTCTAACATCCTTGTGCCTTCAGATAGAGTTTCTAACATCCGTCTGGGCTTCCCCCCCCCCCCCCCCCCCCCCCCAGTTTTTAAACTGTTAAATGCTTTGTCTTCTTTGTTTTGTTTTGTTTTTTAAATCTCCAAGAAGTCAAGGCCATTGTCCCCTGCTGAATGCCACAGTGACTTCAAACACCCAGCAAGGCGCTGATCATTTCTTTTGGTGCTGAGTGGTGGTTTCTGACAGCAGATGCCAGCACTGAGGGTGTGAAAACCCAGCTAATATGAACAGGGTCTCCAGCTTGTGACGTTTGGTTCTGATACAGCTGAAACCGGTGGGGTGAATCTGTGATAGCTGTCACCAGTAAGTTCACTCTAAATTTTTGAATACTTACTGACATTTATCAAATCAATATGTAAAAGATGTGTTTTGCCTTTTAACCAACTTGTTTTTATAACTGCAACTTCTGGGTTTCTGAAATTCCAAGAAGAGGGATGGCGTTCTTTGGTACCTTTTGATAATAACAACACTGAATTTTGATTTAAGGTATTGCAATTAAATTGAACAACCTTTGGCTATTAGCACTGTGCGCTACATTGATATGCAAGAGAGACAGAAGCCTGGTTCCATTTCCTGCTGTTTAATAAACTGTCCAATTAGGTCAGCAAGCCTGTGAGAGCCTTGGCTGCTGTGTCGTTGGCCCCAGCCCAGAATGCAAGACAATTGTCCAGAGTATTCAGGTGTAAGAGTTAGAGCTGCCAAATGTATTGTTGTGTAAAGGCATGTAAGAATCTTATCCATGTGACAGTCACTTGCCAAAAAGGTTCTGGTCACAGAATATAAAGTAAATGTTTTGTCTTCGATATTAAGAGAACCTCAACGTGCCTTTAAAAAAATCAACATTTAAAAATTTAAAAATTTAAATATACCTGCCTAGTTGATTCAGGAGTTGATAAAAGTTCAGCTGAAGGAGAACTTTCAGACCCTAACACAGTTATAGTGCTTACATGTTAAAATTTTGCAGTGGATTGTGCAATTGTGGGGTTGTCTCCCCAAACATATTTTAATGTCACTTAAGATGATTTCACTCAAGCCTAAATATTAAAGTATGTGCATACATTGTTATCTGATGAGTGTTTTTCTTGTGGTCTAATACAGAAAAAAGACTTGAGAAACTTCTTGTTTGTTTAAATCATTTCATATATGTGTTGTCCTTCCTAAAGCACTATCAAATTTAGGGCCTTACCAAAAAAGAATTGTGATTGTACCTCAGCTTCAGCACAGTTGTGTATGTCTTTGAGAAACTGAGATACAGGTTTTTTTTTAATTTTTTTAATGTTTATTTCTGAGACAGAGAGAGACAGAGCATGAGTGGGGGAGGGGCAGAGAGAGAAGGAGACACATCATCAGAAGCAGGCTCCAGGCTCCGAGCCGTCCGCACAGAGTCTGATGCGGAGCGCGAACTCACAAGCCGTGAGATCATGACCTGAGCCGAAGTCGGTCGCCCAACCGACTGAGCCACCCAGGCGCCCCGTGAGATACAATCTTTATGCCAGGTCGATGCTAACATAGGAAGAAAGCTCTAAGGGAATGTAGGGTATGGGATAGTTACTCTACTGTTCTTTCAGTGCTTACTGAATCCTGTGTATGGAGTGACGAGTGTGTATCTGCCTTCCCTCACCCGGTGCAGAGCCTGGCACGTAGGGGAAGGAAACTGTGACATTTATTGTGCACTCACTCATTCTCACTGGCTTGCCCACAGTGATAGCTACTGCATGTATTTGATTTCATTAGACTCTGAAAATTACCAGGGAGATAATGCCCCTATTTTCTTAGCTGATGAGAATGAAGCTCAGAGAGGCTTAATTCTTCGAAAGACCCACAGCTGGTAAGGAGCAAAGTCAGCATTCAAACCTATACCAGAATCCACCTGCTCTGCCCTGTGATGGGGTGTTCCCAATAAGTCTTGTTAAATTTAACTGAAAGTCCAATTGTGATTGATTGATGAGGTTTTTCCACCTAACACCACATTCTAAAAACCCATTTAAAAACAATTCAAGTAAGATTAAGTTGATCTGCTTTGATCTTCCATGTGGTATTACTAAACAATCCTTCTGCTTTCCAGACACATGAAACAATAGAAAGGACAATTATTTTTTTCTCTCTACTAAGAAGTGGCAAGATGAGAAATCAGTAGTTTAAATTTTGAAGTGCTTGTCTGCTGTATCCATGTATGTTTTTAAACACCAAGCATCCATTGATCTTATCGTTTAAACTGACACTTCGAACGGAAATGTTCTAAAAGCCTGGAATATATTGTCGATGACTGTGCCCAGTACCGCCCCTAGATGGCCTGGGCCTGGTGCCCCTCAGAAGTCTGGGGTTTGGCTAATGAGGACGGCAGAACCTGGCACCTCCTGCTTCTAGGAAATGAAGATGGGGGCGGGGCGGGGGCGGGGCGCCAGGGGGCGTGGTCTTCAGGGCGTGACCTCCGGGGGCGTGGCCGGGTGGAGCAGGTGGCCGCCCCGTAAAGTCAAGCAGCAGGGGCAGTACGCGAGAGTCAGTGGGGACCCGCCCGCCCTGCCTCTGCGGTCGTCCGCGGGCCACAGTGTGTGTTCCTCCAGGGAGTCGGACCCTCGCCCCCCTCGCGGGTTAGGCTGGTACCCCGGGTCTCGGCGGCTCCGTCCAGCCGTCGACGTCCAGAGTGGTGGTGGATAGCCAGGGAGTCTCCTGGGGCCGACCGGCATCCTGCAGAGGCAAGTCAGGGCTCCTGGGGCGCGTCCGCGAGGCCGGGGCAGGGGCCGGGGCCGGGGCAGGGCTCGTGGCCTAGGCGCCACAGTCCACCTACCCAGTAAGGCCAGGAGTCGCGACCCCCCCCCCCCCGCCTCCCCCGCCTCAGGCGACCCCGGCGTCGCTGACGGGCACGAGGGGCGGAGCCTGGCCTGCGTGCCGCGCTGATAGGACGGGGTCCCGCACGCAGGCGGCGCCGATTGGGCAGACGCTTCCCGCTCTCCGTCGGCCTCCTGAGGTGAGGTGCTGAGGCCTGAGACGCGGGGCGGGGCGGCGACGGTAACGGCGGCTCCGTGGGCGCGACGCGGGGGCCTTCTCCAGCCGCAGGTTGAGCCGGGGGCCGCGGCGGGCCACCCTGGTGGGCGGGGCTGTGTGGAGAAGGACCGCGGCACCGGGCCGGCCTCTGGCGGCGGGGGCGGGGGGGGGCGGCCATCTCCCGACGGTTGAGGCGGAGCCGTTGTGAAAACGACTTGGGCGGCGCGGTGGCGGGATCGCGAGGCGGACCCCGGCCGGGCCGGCCTCGCGCAGATCGCCGAGTGGGCCGGGAGGAGCTGGGCGGGGTCGGGTCCGCGCTGCGCCCCTCGAGGGACGCCGGTGGGGGCGTGCCGGCAGCCCAGGCGTGGGTGTGGCAGGTGAGGGCCGGGAGGATCTGGGCGGGGCCCCGCCGGGTCCGCGTGCCGCCTGTCGGGGGACGCCGGTGGGGGCGTGCTGGCCGCCGCTGGCGTGGGTGTGGCGGGGTGGTCCGCGCTCCCCGCTGGGGTGCGGGGCTGGGCTGGTAGCGCTTCCAGCTGCGGGTGCCGTTTCCGCGCGCCGGCTAACGGTGGCCAACGTGCTCCCCTCCCTGGCCTTCCGTGCCCCGTGCGGCCTTCTCCCTGAGCGCCGCCTGCCCTGCTCGGATAAAATGGGAGCGGGTGCTGGCCTCCATGGTAATACCATCACGGGGGTTTGGTGACACAGTTGGGGTTAACGTTTCAGAAAGGTGGTGCTCGCTCCTCTCCCGTCCTTTAGCCCCCCCCCCCGGCCCGCCCACCCCGTCACCCCCACCCGGCCCCCCGCGCGCACCCGTCCTCTCGTTTCCCAGACCCCCGACCCTACCCCCATCCCCTGTCCTCCCTTCTACCCCGTTCCCCACCCCGTATCCCCGGTCTCCGGCACCCCCCCCCCGTCCTCCTCCCCCTTCCCCCGTCCTCCCTGGTCTCCATCCCGTCGCCCCCGCCCCCGTCCCCCGTTGCGCACCCCCCCCCTTCCTCCCGTCCCTCGGGCGGGGTCGGCCTCCTCTTTGCATTTGTAAATGTGAGCCGTCGGGCCGATGCTGGAGGGGACCTTGTGTTGATCCCAGGCTGCTAAGTGTCTGTTCAGCTTTGCGGGGAAAGTACACGCCCCTCCTGTTTGTCAGGTTGTCTGGTCGTTTCTCAAACCTCCGTCCTCATCCGCCTGCGGGTTCGCATTCTTCACCTCACTGGTTCTGTCTTGCCCCTAAGTGGACCGGGGCTCAAAGCCTGCTTGGACACACAGCCCCACACTCTCCGTGAAAAGTGTTCTGTGCCGGCTTTCTTACGTCCTCTTGGTGTTCCCGTTCTGTTGCGTTGTACCTCGGAAGGATATTTTAGGAGGGGGTCACTGGTTCTGGCAGTTGAGTGTATCCCCTTTGTTTCCTTCTAGAGTCGGCCTTAATCGCTCAGCTGCAAATGTCTGGCTTGTTTAACGAACGGTGCTCAGTTTTTGGCTCTCTTGAGGCCAGTAGGCATTCGGCCTTGCGACGGAGGGACGGGTCACCGGATTGTTTAGTTTTCTCACTTTCAATCGACCTGCGTAGATACTAATCAGTTTTCCTTGGCTGACATCTTGCAGGAAGGTAGTCTAGGAACTAAACCATCTTGTTAGCATTTTTGAGCCTCTTGGCCGTAAGTGATTTTTGCTGTATTTCACGTCTCAGGAGTACTTCGTAAAGTACATTTTAGATTCAAATCCAAATTGTTTTATTTGTGGAGGCAGAAAAGCAATAAGGACGTAGGCATGCCTGCCCCCAAAGTTGCTGGCCCTAGGAAAAGAGTACAAATTGATGTCCCTAAAGTATATTTTAAGTATTTAAACTTTTTAACCAAGTTTTCAAATGTTAAATAAAATGTTCTAGCCTTCAGTTTTACAGATATACCTTCATCGCAATAAAATAGACAAATATGTGTAAAGCTATTATTTTTATGATTGAATGTTGGCAGAATATCAAAGATTAACTGAATCTTTGGTGACTGACTGGTGAATTTTGGATAGGTAATAAAATATCGATCTATGTAAGTCAGAAGTCATATATGCCATAATTTTTAATTTTGGATAAATCACCAATGTGTTACAATCAAGACTTTTGTGTTTTATGGACAGTATGATTTAAGGATTGAAACAATATGTAATTGCTTTCAAAAAATCTAATTTGAGAATATTTTCATAAGAGCATGACATAGTATAAAAATATTTTTCCTTAAAAATGTTTGAAATATTAAAATTCTCTTAAGATTAAGATAAAATACAAATTATTAATGAACATTAATCTTAAAATTCTTTTAATAATGCTGAAATTATTTTTGAATAATTGAATCTTACTAAATTTTTTATAAACATAAACTTAGTCATCATTCTAGTGTTTACTTGCCCTCTGCTATGATAGAATCCATATTATGCTCATGCAATTTATGTCTAGATTTACATGTGTACAAATTAAAGAATACTATGAATCGCTTAGAACTACAAGATGTTCCTCAGTCGCCATGCGCAGCTGTGCACTGAGTTGCTGGTACTTGGAGAGCCACAAGTTGAAATGCAAAGAAAAGCAAGAAAATGGGCATTTGGCACTGTTAAGGATCAGTTCTTCATCATGCAAGAATCAGCTGTATTCTTGTTCTGCTAACAGAAGGATTTGACAGTGAATTAATGTCTTTTCTTATACTTGAGCGCTTAGGTTTCTCAAATTCTACCTCCATTCTAAAGTAGAAACAAAAGTGTCAGTGTCAGCACAACCTGCAACCTTCTCAGCATTGTTTTAGCCTCCCCCCACGCCTTTAAACTTTTAAAATAGAAGATTCTAACCTATATAAAATAAACAGAATAGTGTAATTAACTAAAGTCCCCTTCTTCCAAGGGCGTAGGCAAGGAAAGTGTTTCTCTGGGGCCTGAAGGTGGTGAATTACAAGAATTAATGTGTTTGTGGTTCTAGGACTTGCTGGGCCAGTACTGGATTCTGAATGAATAGAGATTCCTGTGTGCTCCTTAATAAAATTGTGTGTGTGTGTAAGAGAGAGACAATGATGTACAAAAAGCTCCTATTTTTATGCTTTATACTTTTTGTGTCTTAGATACCTCTGTATTTCAAGGTCATTGGGATATTCTCCTGTATGTATTCCTTCTAGTAGTTTTTAAACACTTACTACATTGGATAGTTAATTCATCTAGACTTTATTTTTGTGAATGGTGGGAGATAGAGGTCTAATTTGTTTTCACGTGGTAAGTCAGTTTTCCTAATACCAGTTATCAACTAGTTTACCTTTTCCCTCTGATTTATGAAGCGTTATGTAAACATGAACTTACAATATATGCATGGGGTGTGCATTTGCATTCTGTTTTGTTTTATTGGTCCATTTGTTTCCTATTCTTAACACTGTTGTTTTTTTGTTTGGTAATTGTGACTTTGTAATATGTTTTACCATTGAAAAAGATTATTCTTCCCTTTAATTTTATATTTTATCTTATTTAAAATTTTTTTAAATTCCAGTATAACTAATGTGCAGTGTTGCGTTGGTTTCAGGCATAAAATATAGGGATTCAACAATTCTCTATGTTGCTCAGTGTTCACCACAATATGTGTACTCTTGATCCCCTTTACCTGTTTCACCCATCCCACCACTCTCCTTCCCTCTGGTAACCACTAGTTTGTTCTCCATATTTAAGAGTCTGTTTTTTGTCTCTTTTTTCCTTTGTTTGTTTTGTTCCTTAAATTCCATATATGACTGAAATCATATGGTATTGGTCTTTCTCTGACTTACATCACTTAGCATTATACCCTCTAGATCCATCCATATTGTTGCAAGTGGCAAGATTTCATTTTTTTTATGGCTGAGTAATATTCCGCTACATACATATGTATGTACCTATATACGTACACACATACATACATGTGTATATATACCACATCTTCTGTATCTGTTCATCTATCCATGGTCACTTGGGCTTTTTCCATAATTTTCCTACTATAAATAATCCTGCGGTAAACATAGGAGTACATAGATCTTTTCGAATTAGTGTTTTCGTACTCTGGGTAATTACCCAGCATTGGAATTACTGGATCATATGGTAGTTCTATTTTCTCTTTCTTTCTTCCTTTCTTTTTTCTTAAGGGAGAGAGAGAGTGGGTGAATGGGGGAGAGGGATGGAGAGAGAGAGAGAAAGAGAAAAAAAGAATTGCAAACAGGCTCCATGCTCACCGTGGAGCTTAACGTGGGGCTGAATCCCACAACCCTGGGATCATGACCTGAGCTGAAACCAAAAGTTGGGTGTTCAACTGACTGAGCCATCCAGGCACCCTGATTTTTACTTTTTTGAGGAACTGTTTTCCACACTGGCTGCACCAGTTTGCATTCTGATCAACACTGCAGGAAGGTTCCTTTTTCTCCACATCCTTGCCAAAACTTGTCGTTTCTTGTGTTGTCGATTTTCACCATTCTGACAGGTGTAAGGTTATATCTCATGGTGGTTTTGATTTGCATTTCCCAAAGATGAATGATGTTGAGCATCTTTTCAATGTGTCTGTTGGCGACTTGTAGGTCTTCTTTGGAGACATGTCTATATTCATGTCTTCTCATTTTTTGACTGGATTGTGTTTTTGATGTTGTATAAGTTCTTTATATATTTTGGATACTAACCCCTTATCAGATAATATCATTTGCAAATACCTTTCCCCCGTCCAGTAGGTTATCTTTTTGTTTTGTTGATTGTTTTCTTTGCTGTGCAGGCCTTTTATTTTCATGCGGCCCCAGTAGTTTATTTTTTATTTTGTTTTCCATGGCTTAGGAGACCTATCTGGAAAAATGTTGCTATGGCTAATTTCAGGGAAATTACTGCCTGTGCTCTTTTTAGTATTTTTATGGTTTCATATTGCACATTTAGATCTTTAATCCGTTTTTGAATTTATATTTGCGTATGGTATAAGAAAGTGGTCCAGTTTCATTCTTTTGCATGCAGTTGCCCAGTTTTCCCAGAACCATTTGTTGAAGAGACGGTCTTTTTCACATTGCATATTCTTACCTCCTTTGTCAAAGACTAATTGACCATTTAATTGTAGGTTTATTTCTGAGCTTTTTTTTTTAATTAATTTTTTTTTTTTTTTTTTTTTTTTTTTTAGTGGGGAGACAGAGTGCACACAAGCAGGGGAGGGGCAGAGAGAGAAGGAGAGAGAATTGCAAGCAGGCTCCATGCTCAGTGCAAAGCGGGACATGGGGCTTAATCTCACTACTGTGAGATCATGACCTGAGCCAAACAAAACCAATAGTGGGACATTCCACCAACTGAGCCACCCAGGCACCCCTATTTCTGGGTTTTCTGTTTTGTTCTATTGATCCACGTGTCTGTGTGCCAGTACCATACAATTTTGACTTCTCTTTTACAGCTTTGTAGTATGCCTTGAAATCTGGGATTGTGATACCTCCGTTTTTCTTCTTTTTCAAGATTGATTTGGCTATTTGGGGTGTTTGTGGTTCAATCACATTTTAGGATTATTTTTTCTAGTTCTGTGAAGAGCGTTCTTGGTATTTTGACAGGGATTGCATTAAATCTGGAGATGACTTTGAATAGTAAGGACATTTTAATAATATTTGCTCTCCCTATCCCAGTATCATTCCATTTATTTGTGTCTGTCTTCAATTTCTTTCATCAGTGTTTTATAGTTTTCAGAGTACAGGTCTTTTACCTCCTTGTTTAAGTTTATTCCTAGGTGTTTATTATTTTTGGTGCAATTGTAAATGGAATTGTTTTCTAAATTTCTCTCCCGCTACTTTGTTATTAGTGTGTAGAAATGCAACAGAATTCTGTATGTTGATTTGTATCCTGCGACCTTACTGAATCATTTATCAGTTCTAGTAGTTTTAGGTTGAGTCTTCAGAGTGTTCTATATGTACTACCGTGTCATATGCAAATAATGAGAGTTTTACTTCTTCTTTGCCAATTTGAATGCCTTTTATTCTTTTTCTTGTCTGATTGCTGTGGCTAGGACTTCCAGTACTGTGTTGAATAAAAGTGGTGTGAGTGGACATCCTTGTCTTGTTCCTGACATTAAGGGAAAAGCTCTCAGTTTTTCACCATTGAGTATGAGGTTAGCTGTGCATTTTCCATGTAGGAGTCTTTATTATGTTGACGTATGTTTCCTCTAAACCTCTTCCCTTTAATTTTGAATAGTATTTTTGCTGGCTGTAGAATTTGTGTTTGTAGTTTCTTCTTTCAGTACTTTGTAATTTCTTGTAGTGTCATTGTCTGGCTTTGGTATCAAGAGAATGCTAACTCATAATTGGAAGTGTACCTTCCTCTTCTGTTTTTGGGAAGAGGTTGAGAAGGATTGGTGTTAGTTCTTCTCTAAATGTTTGGTAGAATTTGCCAGTGAAGCCTCTTGCCCTGGACTTTCCTTTGTTGGGAGTTGTTTTGTTTTTGTTTTTTTTCCTCAATTTTTTTTTTTAACATTTTGTTTATTTTTGAGAGATAGAACATGAGTGGGGGATGGGCAGAGAGAGAGGAAGACACAGAATCCGAAACAGGCTCCAAGCTCTGAGCTGTCAGCACAGAGCCCAAAGAGGGGCTCAAACCCACAAACCACAAGATCATGACCTGAGCTGGAGTCTGACACTCAACTGACTGAGCCACCCAGGCCCCCCTGTTGGGAGGTTTTTACTTACGGATTCAGTCTCCTTACTAGTGATTGATCTGTTGAGATTTTGAATTTCTTCACAGTTCAGTCTTGTATTTTTCTAGATTGTATGTTTCTTCTAGGTTTCATTTCTTCTAGGTTGTCCAGTTTATTGACATGTAATTGTTAATGTGTCTTATGATTTTTTTATATTTCTGTGATATCAATTGTAATGTATCTTTCATTTATAATTTTACTTGAGTCCTCTTTTTTTCCCCTTGGGAACTCTAGCTAAAGGTTTGTCTATTATGTTTATCTTTTCAAAAATCCAGCTCTTATTGTCATTGATCTATTGTGTTTTAAGTCTCTGTGTCCTTCATTTCCACGCTGATCTTTGTTATTTCTTTCCTTCTACTATCTTTGGGCTTAGTTTTTTCTCCTTTTTCTAGTTCTTTGAGGTGTAAGTTTAAGTTGTTTATTTAAGATCTTTTTTTCTTTTACTGTAAGTGTTTTTCAGTGTAACCTTATCTTTTAAAACTGTTTTTGCAAACATTTTTAAAAATGGGGCACCTGGGTGGCTCAGTCGATTCTTGATTTTGACTCGGGTCATGATACCAGGGTTGTGGGATTGAGCCCCAGGTCAGGTTTAGAGCCTACTTGAGATTCTCTCTCTCCCTCTCACTGCCCTCTCCCTCATCTCAAAATAAAGAAATATTTTTAATAATTGTTTTTGCTGTGTTCCATAATTTTTGTTTTGTTGTTTTTTCATTTCATTTGTCTCAAGGTATTTTTTTTTAAATTTCTCCTTTGATTTTGTTGGCTGTTCAGAAACATGTTCGGAAGCATCTCCACATAATTGTGGGTTTGGTTTTTTTTTTTTTTTTGGTTTTCTTCTCATAATTGACTTTTTTAAATGTTTATTTTTGAGAGAGCGCGAGAGAGAGAGAGACAGGGAGAGACAGAGGGAGACACAGAATCCAAAGCAGGCTCCAGGCTCCAGGCTCCAAGCTGTTAGCACAGAGCCTGACGCGGGGCTTGAACCCACGAACCACAAGATCCTGACCTAAGTTGAAGTCGGATGCTCAACTGACTGAGCCACCCAGGTGCCCCTCTTGTAATTGATTTTTAGTTTCATATCATTGTGGTTGGAAAATATGCTTGATATGATTTACATTTTTAAAAATTTCGTAAGACTTGTTTTGTGGCCTAACATATGACTTATGCTGGAGAATGTTCCATGTGCACTTGAGAAGAATGTGTATCCTGCTGCTGTTGGAAGAAATGTTCTGTATGAATCTGTTCGGTCCATCTGGTCTAATGTGTAGGTTAAGTCTGATCTTTAGACACTTTAAATTTTTTTTTTTTTTTGAGAGAGTGTGAATGAATGGGGGAAGGGCCGAGAGAGGGGTTCAGAGGATCTGAAGTGGGCTCTTCGCTGATAGCAGCTAGTCCAACGTGGGGGACTCGAACCCACAAATTGCGAGATCACGATCTGAGCTGAAGTCAGATGCTCAACTGACTGAGCCACCCAGACGCCTCCTAGGCACTTTAAAGAAGATACTGTTCTAAGCCTTCTGGCTTTCATGGTTTCTGTTGGTCGGCTATCAGTCTTATCAGGCTACTTAAAAGTAAGCTGTCTTTTTTTAGTCTCTGGCAGCTTTTAATGTTTTTGTATTTGATTGTTAGCAGTCTTCTGTGGTACACTTGGGTATAGTTTTGCTTTTTCTTCTGGGGTTCATAGGGCTTTTTGAATCAATAGTGATGTCTTTTATTGGTTTCGGGAAATTCTCAGTCATCATTTTTTAGCTGTTGTCTCTGCCCCATTCACTATCTCCCAGGGATTTCATTTACAGATACATAGGGCTTTATTATTTACCCTCTGTGTTGTTCTGTCTTCTAGTCTCCCTCCCCATATTTTTGTGTATCTTTGTTTCTTTGTAGATATTTTTTTCTGATATGGCTCCCATTTCTGTAATTTTCATTCATCTGTGTGTTTCTATTTTGTTCTAAATAATTTTGTTATTGACTATTTTTTTGTTTCTAGAATTATGTGGTTCTTGTTCACATTTTCTGTGGCCTTCCTTACTCCCCACCCCAGTTTCTAGTTCTCTGCCAAAGTTCCCAGTCTTTTTAAATAATCCTTATGTACACAGTACTTATAGTTACTGTAAAGTGTTTAATAACTTTACCATCTGGAGGCCCTGTGACCCTGTTACTTTAGGCTACTACTGTTTGTCACTTTTCAGTAGACTGGCCCAAGTCTATGAATTTCACTTTAAATATTGCTTTGGTTGCATCTTACAATTTTTTGTATATACACATTTTCTCATTCACTAAATACTTATTCATTTCTCTGTTTTTATATCATGAGGACTATTCACATGCACATATTTTAGTTTCTAAATAGATGGGAAGTTTAAAGCTATCTTTGTAGCAGATGTCTAAATTTATTGTATTATGAAAACAGGGTATCATATTCTTTTGCATGCTTTTGTTTTTGCTCTTGTGACTTAAGATTTTTTCTTTTATTATTCAGAAATATCCTCACAATGTTTATAGATGTACTTTTCAAAATTTGTCTTCTTTGGGATTCAGTGGACTCCTTAAATTCATGGATGTGTATGTTTATTTTGGGGAAATTCTTGCCTGTTATTCTGTTACCACCCCCACTGTCTTTTTAAGATAATTTTTGGCATTCTTATTGAATAGATACTGGAATGTCTACATCTCTCCTTCATATATCAATTTTTTCTTGTATACATTTTATCATTTCATTTCCTTGTGATAGTCTGGATCATATTACCCAAGGAATAGTCCCTTATACAGAGAGCCACCCCCCTAAGCTTTAGGCTAATGATAATAGTGGCAGTAATGGATACTTAAGGGTCTCTAGCCAGTGCTGTTCCTCATTAACCCCCATTTGGTTGTTGACCTTCAGTACTTATTTTTTACTCCTGTGTTTGAGATAATATTTTTCATGTCTTTCCCCCACTATTTTCTATATATGAAGCAAGTCTGTGGGGGGGGGGGGTGTACTAAAATCTTGTAAGTGTATAGTAAAACTTTCTCTAACAGGACCAACCTAAATTTCTATCTTCTGTGATGGCCTGGGGAGAATTAAAGAGTTAAGCCAAATAGAAAATCGATAAACCCCTTCTTTGGAATTGGGGAAGCAAACAGTGAGTCCCTGCATTTCCAATATTTTCTGGGTCATATCTCTCTGAGTTAGGCAGAGTGACAAAATGACTTCCAGCTACTTAGAGATCTTGGAATCCTTGCCGGTGTATTGGAATTCCCAGCTAGCCACAGACCTAGAATTGCCCCTTTAGTATACAATAGAGGCCAGAGCAGACAAGCACAACCAGGGGGGACAAAATCACAGCTGGCCCCTGAACAGGTTTGGATGGAGCCAGCTAGACTTCCCACCTGCTTAACTATCGAGGCTGGCCTTGGTCATTTTTGTCCCCTCACTATAACCCCACCCACATTTTACATCTCCCATGTTTTGGATTCCACTTACCTATATTTTGGCAAGAATTTATTGTACTTTTAAAAAGTCACGTAAGCATAAATTACAAGTAAGGCCTGCCTCTGACAAATAGCAAGTTACATTTCTGTGGAACTCACTACTCTTCCTCACCAGTAAGCTAACTTTCCAACTGTCCTGAAATGGTACAGGTATCTATCTCTCTCTCCCTCCACCTCTCTCCCTTTCTCGTTCTCTCCCCCCTACCTCTCTCCTTCTCTATCTCCCCCTACCACACACACAAATACACACAAACATATGTGCAAATATGTGTATACTTACACCTAGAGATATAATCATACATAAGACGGTGTTTCTTTTTTTTACATAAATGCCATTACACAGTATGTATCATTTGGCAACATTGTTTTTTAATTTAACTTAAAATTGACTGCAGATATCTAAAATTCTGGTTCATCTGTTGCGTTTACAAAATTGATTATCATATACCACATTTTATTTATTCATTCTTCACTCTCCCTCCCATTCCCAATGCCTATCTGGGTACTTTTGAATTGTTGCCACTTACCACAGTGCTGCAAAAACATCATTAGACTTGGCTCCTAATAAACATGGAGCGAATGTTTCTCTGAGGATCAGATATTTCCCCCTAGAGTTAATTTGAAATTATAAGAGATTTTTTACTCATGCCTTTTCCGTGCCTGATATGTGTGCCCTTGTTGGTGCTTACATTTCTCTACTAGCGTGTGCAAGAAAGTAGACTGTGACTAATGCCACTCGTTCTCTTAGGAATACATGGTCCTGTATTCACCTTGGATTAATTAATTGCCTCTCTATGGTGGATTTCCTGGTGTTTCTGTTACAGAGCTCTTTAAGTACAGATTATTTTTAAATTGTTCCACTTATAATGTCTAGGAAAGATGGTATTTCTTTTCCTTTATAGAGCTGACATCGAAATTACATTTGAAAATGTTAGATGCTTTTGTGAATCAATCAGGGTAACCCGATTGATTCCTGTTTTCCATTCTTCTTTGAAGGGACAATGTTCTTAGGTTTTCTTTTCCTCATTCCCTTCATTCTGTATTTGTCTATTCTCTTATATCCTGTTCTTTGGTAACGTACTGGGATATTCCCCCCTTCTTATAAGAGTATTAGGTTACTAGACTGAATTTCATTTACACATTAATTAAAGATTCGTTTTCCTCTTGTTCCCAAAGTTGAAACACATACAGCAGGAATTGCTCATGAGAGTCCAGGTTTGTATTCTTTCACTAACTAGTTTTGTGACTTTTCGGCAAGACTTTGGACATTTATTTAAGTAATCTACAAAAAGAGAAGGCTTGAATAAATGATCTTCAGGCTTTCTTCCAGAAACTCCTTTAGTCAAATTCAAATGTGTAATTGCATGTTTAGATGGTGAGGAACTTGAAGAAATTATTTATTGCCTTTGGTATAAGCTTATTTTTTTTTTAATTTTTTTTTTCAACGTTTATTTATTTTTGGGACACAGAGAGACAGAGCATGAACAGGGGAGGGGCAGAGAGAGAGGGAGACACAGAATCGGAAACAGGCTCCAGGCTCTGAGCCATCAGCCCAGAGCCCGACGCGGGGCTCGAACTCCCGGACCGCGAGATCGTGACCTGGCTGAAGTCGGACGCTTAACTGACTGCGCCACCCAGGCGCCCCAATATAAGCTTATTTATGTGTGTTAAGATTTTTGAACTGTAAATAAACATATATAGAATAGATTATAAGGTATTGAAAGCATATATTTTGTTTTATAGGTGTTTGTTTTGTCTTGCTGTTTTAAAATTACATCAAAATGCCAATAAGACCAGATCTCCAGGTATGTAGTCCTAAACCAAAAGGAAATATTTTAATTCCTAAAATCATTTTGGTTTATTTACAAGTGTTAAGTGCTATATTTTTAGGAAAGACAAAACCTACTTCTTTTTATGAAATGGTCAAGAGTAGAATAGTTTAACATTTTTTAACTAAAAATTTTTTTTTAATATTATTTATTTATTTATTTTTTTTTTTTTTCGTTTTTTTTTTTTTATTTATTTTTGGGACAGAGAGAGACAGAGCATGAACGGGGGAGGGGCAGAGAGAGAGGGAGACACAGAATCGGAAACAGGCTCCAGGCTCCGAGCTATCAGCCCAGAGCCTGACGCGGGGCTCGAACTCACGGACCGTGAGATCGTGACCTGGCTGAAGTCGGACGCTTAACCGACTGCGCCACCCAGGCGCCCCTAATATTATTTATTTTTGAGAGAGAGGGAGAGCAAGCGCAAGCTGGGGAGGGGCAGAGAGAGAGAGGGAGGCACAGAATCTGAAGCGGGCTCCAGGCTCGGAGCTGTCAGTCAGCATAGAGCCCGACGAAGGGCTTTAACCCATATGAACTGTGAGATCATGACCTGAGCTGAAGTTGGATGCTTAACTGATTGAGCCACCCAGGTGCCCCTCCAGAGTAGAATAATTTAAATGAAATGTATTCTTTCATTTTTTTTGATAAATTTGTTTTCAAAAGCTACTATAACTTTGTGAGGTATGAAAGATGCTGGTTATTTACATATACCTTTTACATTGACAAGAATTACACAGTGATGCATATATAGCCAGTGCCTGGGTATTTTTATGTTAGGATTTAAAATTGTAAGATACTATCATTTAGGTAAAAAGTTTTAATATATGTATTTAATGTGTATGTAGTTTACGACCAAATCTGGGGTTTAGATTGTAGTATAAAAATTCCTTATTAGTGGTTTATGCTTTAGTAGTAAGGATGGTGGATTCTGTAAAAGTTAAAAAATGCACAGGATACTAAGTGAATTCTTAAATTGTATTGACTTGTGGTTTCCAAACAGTGCTTTTGTCTGTCTTTACGCATTTTTAAAAAACTAAACCTCATTAAGAAATTTATAGTCGGGTGTGTTAGGGTTTTCTCCATGGTGTTAAGTATTAGTTACTATATAGTTTATTTCACTTCTTTTATTAATAGGGTCTTTGTTTTAAACTTAAAAAAATTTTTTTTAATGTTTATTTTTGACAGAGAGACGGAGCATGAGTGGGGGAGGGACAGAGAGAGAGAGGGAGACACAGAATCTGAAACAGGCTCCAGGCTCCGAGCTGTCAGCACAGAGCCCAATGCGGGACTTGAACTCACAGACAGCAAGATCATGACCTGAGAGCCGAAGTCGGACGCTCAACTGACTGAGCCACCCGGGCGCATCCTAAACTTTTTTAATGTTTATTTTTTGAGTGGGGGGGGTGAGAGAGAGAGAAAGAGGGAGAGTGAGTGTGTGAGCGGGGGAGGGGCAGAGAGAGAGGGAGACACAGAATCCAGAGCAGGCTCCAGACTCCCAAGCTGTCAGCACAGAGCCCGACATGGAGCTCAGACTCATAAACTGTGAGATCATGACCTGAACTGAAGTCCGACTCTTAACTGACTGAGCCACCCAGGTGCCCTGGGGTCTTTTTTTTTTTTTTTTTTTTTAATTCATCGTACTGATGACTTTAAAGGATGTGAAATGGAAAATTACTAGAATATATATATTTTATATAGAATCTTGGCTATTATCAAAGAAACTTGATCTCTGTTACTTCAAACTTAATAGTGTACAGGTGTTTTTTTAATAAAGTGAATTGACATAAGATCTGTTGAGAATTTTCATGTGAAGACTAGACTGCATAAGGTGATAATTTTGGTTTTGATTCAATATGTGTGTCATTAACTATATTTCTCTAGCAGTTGGAAAAATGCATTGATGATGCTTTAAGAAAAAATGATTTCAAACCTTTAAAAACACTTTTACAAATTGGCGTTTGTGAAGATGTAAAGATTAAATGCAGCAAGCAATTTTTACACAAGTTGGATGACCTTGTATGCAGGGTAAGTACTCCTTTTCTTTGAATGATTATTGAAATTATTAGATAGCTCTCTACTTTCTAGGAAGAAATATTCCATTGGAAAAAATGAATAAAAAGGCTTTGGCAAATTCGGTTATAGTTCTATAAATAAGTGCTCATTTTTTAAAATATTTATTATTGAGAGAGAGAGAGAGAGCATGCATGGGCAGGAGAGGGGCAGAGAGAGAGGGAGACACAGAATCCGAAGCAGGTTCCAGGCTCCGAGCTGTCAGCACAGAGCCCGATGTGGGGCTTGAACTCATGATCCACGAGATCATGACTTGAGTCAAAGTCAGACACTTAACCGACTGAGCCACCCAGGTGCCCCAGTAAGTGCTCATTAAAAACCAAAAAAAAAGCCTGAGGAATCCCAAATAACATATCGGTCTGCTGTTTTCTAAATACAACGTACACAAAGCTATGTTTACATAGTGATCCCAAAATTATTAACTGTTACCTAAACTGGGGAAAAATAGTCTACCTGTTTGAAGTTTGAGCAACTTTTTAAAAAGCCATCAGCATATTCTTCATGTTATGGGCCAGAGCTTGGTGTTTTCAAAAATAAAACAAATAAACAAAAATTATCTACAACCTTGGACTTGATTTATCATATGTAAGGTATTTTTATACATGAGAAAAAGTGAGTATTGACAGTCTCCCCCAGTAGGAGATTTGTTATCATGAATCTAAAAATTGAGTAAAAATTTCTTTTATCCATTAGTTACGTACATAGAGCTTTGTAGAATGGAAGGTAACTGATGCATTGCATCATAGTCTAAAGTTGCAGGAATTTATGCAAATCTGCATTTTTATACTGAGTTTGTCACTCACTGGCTGGGTGGCTTTAGGCCACCCTAGTGCTCTCCTAAACCACACTTTTGTACTTTGCAATATGGACATTATGATAATGGCAGACTTACAGGATTTGTGAGGATTATAAAGCTCCTAGCACAATGCCAATTCTGTACTGTTTTGTGTTTACAGATGTTTACATGTATCCTTTTGTTTCAGGAGCTTAATAAAAAGGACATCCAAACTGTTTCAACCATTTTTGTTTCTTTTGGAAGATGTGGTAAAAATATCAGTATATTGGGGCAAGCCGGACTTTTAACTATGATAAGACAAGGACTAGTCCAGAAGATAAGTACGAAATGTGTGATGTTGATGTGAGGGAGTATGATTAAAGGTGTGTCGTTTAATAAAATTAACAGCTCAAACAGTTGAAAAAGAAATTTGAGAACTTTATAAAAACTTTTAGATAAAATAAATGTTTCTATAACCTGTGCTACGTGTTACAAAGATGAAGATCAAAAGGACATTCTGTACATAGGCTCCTTGATAATCATGTGAATTTGAGATCACAAGACTCCCTCAGGCCTTTGCATGCTTTATTTTATCTGTTTACTATCTAGCATTATTTGTTTTTCTTTTTATATTATTTTCTACTTCCCATGCTAGAATGTGGGATATTGATTTTTATTTGTGTTGTTCATTTCTGTGTACCTAACACTGAGAACAGTACCTGGGATGTAATATCTACTCAAATATCTGAATTCATTAAAATAAAATAATTCATTAAAACAAATTCATTAACAGGTGCCTGGGTGGCTCAGTTGGTTAAGCATCTGATTTTGGCTCAGGTCGTGATCTCACAGTGCATGAGTTCGAGCCCCGCGTCGGGCTCTGTGCTGACAGCTCAGAGCCTGGAGCCTGCTCTGGATTCTGTGTCTCCCTCTCTATCTCTGCCCCTCCTCTGCTCACATTCTGTCTCTTTCTGTCTCTCAAAAATGAATAAAATGTTACAAAAATTTTTAAAAATTCAATAAAATAATACTAAAACTTTTCAAATAGTGATAATGCCAAAATAATCTAATATATGATGATAATTTATTTTTATCTGTTAATGAATGTACCTGAACTAGGTATTTGAAGGGGAAAAGAAAGGTGGTCTACCTAGAATTAGAATTAGTTCATCTATTCCCATCTAAACAATGGAAAAATATGGTGAGATGCCAAAAAATGAAAACAAGAAAGATGTTTAAAAACATAAACTTATTTTCATATAATACTGGAATTTTTATTTTCGATGTTTCTTTATTCCTAGGTTTACTGTTTATGCAAAGATAAGTACATTCTTAAAATTACTAAAATTGAATTCAAAGTAATTAATATGCACATTTCTTTTTTTACATGGTTGCCTGGTTTGAAAAATCCAAGGAGATTATTCTCAGTCGAGGAAATTCAAAAGATGAGGCAGCTATAAATATGATAGAAGACTTACTTGATCTTTTGATGGTAAAAATCACATCGATTAACTAATCTTACAAGTCTGTTTACTTAAAAAACAATTTGTGTTCTATATGTTCTGAGCCTAAAAGTCACTAACAAATTGGCTAGTGACTTGATTTAATTACTCTATTCAGATTGTTTAAAGCACTTATCCTGATTAATATAATTAGTTAATAAATAAAAGTTAAATAATTACATGGTGAGTTCCAATGTGATCTGTTATTTTAATACTATTTTTAATGGCTTATAAGATAGTAAATTACAAACTAAATATTCACTTTTTTTTTCAGGTCATACATGACATCAGTGATGAAGGTATAATAAGCATTTTACTTCTATTAAAACAATAATTTCCTATTAGAGTTTTAGTATAATTTTGCAATCCTCATAGTATTGTGCTAATATTAGGAACCTACTAGTTAATTTGGGGATCAACAACCTTGTTCTGTAAAGGGACAGGTAGTAAACATTATAAGCTTTATATTAGGACCAAGAAAAAGAAAGTGAGAATATTATATAGCCACTTATATAACAAGAAAACAAATATCCACAGATGTTTTATTTATACAATTGAAAATATTATAAAATTGAGTACAATGTTTCTGTAATAGGTCAACTAATGAGAATAGTACTCTTGAGGGGATGACATTTCACTTAATTACGGTTCAGAGTTAGTGTTTGCTGTTATCAGAATTCATTGCAAATGTTCATTTTTTATGCTTATCTGTAATGAGATTTTATGTATATTGCATTAGAAACTGTCTCTTCATGTAGATAATACCAAATATCAGTTCATGAGCATGATTTTTAATTGAGTGTGTTCATCACTTGGAAAGCATTTGTAGAAGATTAGATTCCTTTCTTAATATTTGCTTTTTAGAATGTCATTGCATGCAGATGAATGACTGTCAACTGAAGGTTAGGTAGACGCCCCTCAATTGCACATTTAAATGGGTTTTGAAATATGGGAATGTCCTTTGCACTTTGTCAGTGTCCAAAAATGCTGCTCAACCTGTAGCTGGAGTTTGGAAAAAATGTACTCCTGTAAATTTGTGTGAGAATGGAGATGTCACTCCTTGTTTTAATTTTTGACAGCCTGGGAAATGTATAAAACAGTTTAGCATAACTTGTGATTCAGATAACCTTAGTTTCATTGAAATGACTTCAGTGAAGTATAAGTTTGTCATATCAGCATGATTTTGCCTTGTAATTTTGTGTCAGATTCATTAAGAAACATCAACTCTGCAGCCCATGCTAATTAATTACAGAAACCATTCAGTGGTAACTGATGTTGGCTAAGTTCATGAGAGTAGAATGAAATTCACTTTGCTACTGCTCGTTCAGTGAAACATGATTGAATCAAATATTTCCACAGAGTCACCTGCTGATGAGTAATACAGCCATACAAAATGGGCAGTGGGGTGGATTTGGTTTGTGGGCCATAATTTGCCAACTCTTGATCTAATGGGACAAAATTTTCAAAATAGAGAACACATTACAACTCATCCTCACTTGTGAGTAGCCCTTTTTTTGTGCCAAGCAATCAGTCCAAATTATTTTATCTCTGTTGGTTGAGGAAGAATTACCTAGGATTAGTCATTGAGGCTGGTGAATTGTTTGTAAATAAAGGAACAATTTGCCTTCAAAACCAAAACCTTTGAAAAGCTCAATTGCTATTTATTTCAATGGTAGTTGATGCTACCTTTTCATTGATTGCTTTGCAGTTGATTTAACAGTCTAGTCTAAATTCTTAAGTTTTTAGGGAAGAAAACCATCCTAAGGCACCAGTGAGTATGAAATAATCAAAAAAATTTTAAGTAAATCATTATATCTTTTTTTTTAAATTTTTTTTTTTTAACATTTATTAATTTTTGAGACAGAGACAGAGCATGAACGGGGGAGGGTCAGAGAGAGGGAGACACAGAATCCGAAACAGGCTCCAGGCTCTGAGCTGTCAGCACAGAGCCTGATGCGGGGCGCGAACCCACGAACTGTGAGATCATGACCTGAGCCGAAGTCGGCCGCTTAACCGACTGAGCCACCCAGGAGCCCCAATCATTATATCTTTTTATCTCATTGAATGATTTTTTTTTTCCTTCAATGTAGTCACTTTGGAAATTTGTATATTTTCTGTTGCAGTATTGCCATTATTTAAAATTATTTTTTGTCTTTGCATTATAAAATAGCATGTGGCAAATTCCTCTGAATATATTTAGTATTGATAAAGCCTGCTCTTTTGAGAATAGGGTTAACTTTTAGAAAAAGCTCAAATATTTAGATCTTTATATCGACAAGAGTTTATGGCCATTATGGAATTTACAGTATACAGTAAAACCTTGGTTTACGAGAATAACTCAGTCCGAAAACATGCTTGTAATTCAAAGCACTTGTATATCGAAGTGAATTTCCCCGTTAGAAATGGAAACTCAGATGATTTGTTCCACAACCCAAAAATATTCATATAAAAATGATTATGATATTGTAATATAGTACAAAATTATAAAATACAAAATATAAAGAAAAATACACAAATGAACCTGCATTTACCTTTGAAAACTTTCGTGGTGTGGATGAAGGAGACAAGAGAGAGGAAGGTAATTGTGTAGGACAGCTTTCGCTATCACTGACTGAATCACTGCTATCTATGGAATCTTTTTCTTTTTGTGCAACTTAATCGAGGAACCTATCCAATGACACTTACTTTTGCCTCCTTTAGAGGATTTTGCAGAAGTGTGACATTGCGTTGTCGTTAAACAGATTCATCGCTTGCACTGCTACAGCCTTATTCGGGTGGAGATTTTCTACAAAATCTTGTACTTTTTTCCACATTTTACACATCTCCCTAATTTCATTTGAGGTGAGGGATTCCTCCGCCTTTTCTCCTCTTCCTCTTCTCCTCCTCCTCTACAGACGAGATGCAGACGTAGACTTCTTAGAAAATCTGCAGTTTTGGCCACTGCATACCTCGTTCGTACTTCTCGATGGTTTCCTTCTTAACTTCCACCATAATCCTCTCTTCTTCTAACCACCTTTCTTTTCAGCCTTTTTCTGCTGGGAGCCATTGTATACGCTCGCCCAGATGTTGACTACAGTATTAATAAACTCTTGCCATATACTGTACACTGGCAATATGGCAGCAGAGGAAAGGATCTATATCTGTAGGCAGCCTGACCTAGAATGAAGCAAAGCGTTCCTAAGCTCACTCTTGCCTGGAAAAGCAACGGACTGTCCTTAGGTGCTTCAAAGTGACAAAAAATACACTAGCACCAATTGTGGGCACCTTCCAATGTCCTGAATAATCACTGATTTCTGCCAAATACCACGTCCTGAAACTGAGCACGTGAGCGTGGGAGATGGTCACCCATGATCCTTCAGAGAGAGAGAGAGAGAGAGAGAAGACCCATTGGCTGGTTGTGATCAGGTGACATTCGGCATCACGTACTACTCGTATTGCGTGACCTTGCTCATTGATCAAGTTAAAATTTACTAGAGATGTTTGCTTGTCTTGTGGAATACTCGCAGAACAAGTTACTTTTAATCCAAGGTTTTACTGTATGACTAAATTAATGAGGCCTGTTTTCATAAGAACTTCACTATAGAAATTTCAACTCTTGAACTATAAGTCAGTACTGCCTGAGGTGCCCAAAAGGAGAAGCTGAATCTGGGGTTTTTCCTTTGCCATCAAGATGAGTCATTCTGTTGAATGGTGTTTCTTCGGAGCCACGTAGCTAGTTCATAGAAGGGGTAGGATTGGATTTCATGTTTTCTGATGCCCATCTAGACAGTGGCCATGTCTGAACTAGTGCATTCTTTCATTAACTCAGATAAGAAAAGACTGTCAGTTAAAATGGTTTAAAATATACATTTATTAATGATTTAACACTTTCAGGTAAAAGGCAAATAGTGGAAAATTTTATACCTCAAATCTGTGTCCTGGTTATTGATTCAAGAGTGAATATTTGTATTCAGCAAGAGGTAAAGTCATTTGTTAGATTTTCTTTTAAACCCCAAAAATGAGAAAGTGAAGAAAATATAGTAGCAATTCATCAAATTGAATAATCATTTTATCTTGGTATTTAATTAATTATGTATTGTATTTCTGCTGTCTTAATTTATTGCCTGAAATGATGAATAAATGTTACCTAAATACTTATTGCATAGTCATAGCCATCTGGGTTTATGTACACATAGCTCAGATGAAAATAAGTTCAACCATCCAGATATTAGGAGTTCTCAGTATTTAAATCTTAAAAATAACCTGTATTATTATATGTATGTGTGTACGTATAGGTAACCGTAAGAACAAATCATACTTTTGCTTCTTTAGTTCTTAAAATAGAGTAATAGAAAACCTATGTCTTATTGCAAAGAGTAGAACTGGACTCATGGTATATTCTGTTTTTGATAAGTGTAGGTATCATGGTATATTTTATTTTTGATATCCTTGTCATGTGTTTTTGTATTCACTGTTTTAGTTTATATTCTTTCCTCCACCCTTCTCTATTCCCTGCATAAAATGCTGTGCTAAATAGGCTCCTAAGTTTGTATACCTAAAATATTTCTTTAAATACTTAAATATACACATGTATATATTTATATAACTGAATATATAAAGTTAATGGATTATCTTTTTTTCTTTTCTAGGCTGTAAAAAAAATGAATGTTATGCTTGACAAAATGCCTCAAGACGCCAGAACAATACTCTCTGACCAAGAAATGTTTATTCTCATGTAATAATTTGTATTATATTGCTTTCATTAGTGGCTCAAGTCAATAATTTAAAGGATATTTTACAAGGCTATAGGCAACCATGAGTTGCATTAATAATTAAAACTGATAAGCTGTTTTAGATTTGTAATATAATTTATGGCTATATGTCCTGCAGAGATCTGTGATACTAGCCAATTGTACATTTTAGTGAAAATTTCCCCCCCCCAAATACATGGGTTTTCTATTTAATTGATACTAGTTTAGTATATGATCTGTTATTTTGGTTTACAGGAGTAGTATGGGAGAAAGGATTTTAGATGCTGGAGGTAAGTATGTTTTTTTCAAATGTTCATATTTGAAATTATTCAAGATTTATTAATAGAATATAATATCTTCTTAGTCAAAATAACATTAACATTTTAATGTAGTGAGATTATGTGAGTAAATTATAAACTCTGTACAATTGAGCAATTTTTAATTACTAATAAGAAATGATCTGTATCTATGGGGCTAAAATAATAATTAAGCATGATAATAGGAGTTGTTAAATATAATTTATGCCTGTTGCAGATTTATGAATAATAATTTAATTTTCTAATAGATTTGAATTACTTTTCCTAAGAAATTCCTCAAATAGTGTTTTATATTTGGAATTGGGAGTTTTAATATTTTGGGGACTAATAAGTTTGTTTTTAAACAATGTGTTTATTAGAAGAACTCAAATTTTCTTTTGTAAGTTTCATAGGAGAACATTTTGATGTGTAGTGATTTACATATAGAACAGACCACTGGTTAAAGTACTTTGGAATAACTATAAACATAGTACAAAAGTAAAAGATTCTGTGATTTATAGATTATTTTATGAGTTATTTTGCAATTCACAACTCTAATAATGGAATGGCAGAGCCTTTGAATATTTAGGAGTTTCTTTTAAATATCCTGTTTTGGGGAAAAGTTTTACTCCTTTTTTCTGCTGGTAAACTTATTATTTGGACTGTGTTCATTTTTGCGATGATGGGATAGATCTAATTCTTATAAAGAAAATGGCAAAAAAAAGAGTGAATTACACTAACGTTTTCTTTCTTTCTCCTGCTTGTTCTAATACCTTATAAATGATGACGTGTGAGCTTCTTTTTCACAATTTCAAATAACATATTAACGATTTTTTTCAAGATTATGATTTACAAGTAGGTATCGTAGAAGCACTATGTAGAATGACTTCAGAAAAACAAAGACAGGAACTTTCATGTCAGTGGTTTTCAATGGATTTTATTGCTAATGCATTTAAAGGAATTAAAGACTCTGAATTTGAAACAGTGAGTAGTATAAAAAAATATCAAATTAACAACAGTTTTTAAAAATCACTCTGCTTTTTAAAAGTCTCTCTTTTTTTTAAAATTAGGATTGCAGAGTATTTCTCAACCTTGTAAATGGCATGCTTGGCGACAAGAGAAGGTAAGCATAATACAGCATTCAACCATTTACTGACAAAGAACTAGAGCTCAAGAGGGAGTACACAGTGTTGAACCTTTAAAATTTATTTGTTGTGTTGGAATGGAAAATGCACAGAGATACTTAAAACAATATCCTATTGTAACACTGTGTAATAAGGTACTACATTGGCAGGCTGAAATAATCTTCCACTGGTCTTGTTTTACTTCGTACTTTTTAGAGGAAACATGCATTTTTAGTTAATATTAATAACTTTGAGTGTTTGAAATTGATTTACTATAATTTAGAATTCCATTTGCATTATTATAAAAATCTAGGTATAAATTTACTTGAGCTACCTCCTTTCTCCACGTACTGTAATAAAAATATACGACAAACAAATACATCTTTTTATAATTAACATACACTAAGGCTAACCTTTCTGAGGTTATCTAATCTCGGGAATGGGCACGAATGAAAGGTAATTATCATAATTACCACTTTTGTTAGTAACAAAAGAATAGTATTTGGAGTTCAGTGTCTTGCACTGTATTTTAGATGCTCAGGATACATTTATTGGATGTGTGAGTTCACATTTACTTTAGGAAACAAAAGACAGGCTGAGGGTTAAGTGCAGGACTCATGCTATTTGGATTTGAATTATAGTTCTCCTCTTCCTATTCTATTGTTGGGCAAAGTACTAAACTTACTTGTCTCAGTTCCTTAGCTGTAAAATTATACTAACGCCTACCTCGTACGTTTGTTGTGAAAATTAAGTTAGATGATCATATGCTAAGTGCTCATAATATTATCTGCCCAAGAAAGCGTTCTGTGAATTCAGTCTTTTTTTTTTTTTAAGTTTATTTATTTATTTATTTTTTTGAGAGCGACCATGTGAGCTTTTGTGGGGGAGGGGTGGAGAAAGGGGGAGAGAAAGAATCCCAAGCAGGCTCCACGTTGTCAGTGTGGAGCCCGATGTGGGGCTTGGACTCACTAACTGTGAGATCATGACCTGAGCTGAAATCAAGAGTTGGACACTTAAACACACTAAGGCGCCCCCTAGGTCATTTTTATCAGCAGTATTATTTATTTCTACTCTTCTTTTCCCACGTAAATCCTATGGGAGCTTCCACTGTACTGAAAGTATCTGCTAAATTAGGAATTTCTACTCTGAGTCGATGGCATGAAAAGTAAATTGGTACACTCACTCGAGTCAGAATGGAAGGTTGAGTAGTATCCTCAAAATAATACACAGAAACAAATTTCCATTAAACTCTTATTTTAAAATGTAATGAAGAAGGATAAGGGTTGGGCGTCTGCCTTCTGCTCAGGGTCATGGTCTTGCCTCTTGTGGCTTCAAGCCTTACGTTGTGCTCTGTGCTGACAGCTCAGAGCCTGGAGCCTGCCTTGGATTCTGTGTCTCCCTCTCTCTGCCCCTCTGCCACTCATGTTCTATTTGTCTCTCTCAAAAATAAGTAAACATTTAAAAAAAAGTAATAAGAAAGAAAAGATGATTTGATTTCAGTCGTTATGCCTACTTCCTGATTTCCTTCTGATCCTAGATATGCTCTCTATGGCTGGTCAAGATTACACTGTGAAGGCCTATTAATCTTTAGTGCAAACTACTTTTTTATTTCAGGGTCTTTACATTTCCTTGTTTATCAGCATTTCTTGATAAACATGAGGTGAGTTTTGAATTTAACATGTTTTAGTTATTGGATGAATTTTGATACCAGGGTCAAGTCAATTACAGCTTATAAATTGACAAGAACATTAAAAATAGTCATAATTTGATCACAGATACAGCTAGTCTAGTCTAGTATTCTGTGTGTGTGTGTGTTTTCTGAAGTGATATGTTTATAGCCAAGGATAACTTAAATAAAAGTCTGTGCTTCGGATTTTCTTTCTTTCCCTTAATCAAGCCCACTAATTGATTTATCATTCATTAATATATTCAGACTGATATTGTTAACCTTTATTTACACTTGGAATATTTGTGATTTCTTAGAGCTCATTTCTGTGTAAAATATTAAAGAAGCATTTCTTTTGATTGTTTCTAAATTGGTTTAAATGCTCTACTTGTCTGCCCTTTATCTTCCTCACCTTTCTCTTTTCTTAAAAACAAACACACAAACAAAACTGAACCATGAACATAACATAGGCCTCATTTTCTGTTGTTGTTTTTAAAATCATAGTCTATAACAGTTTTATATATTTGTTTTATTAGTTGAAAATACCTTCAGATGAAAAACTTGAGGAATTTTGGATAGATTTTAATCTTGGGAGCCAGGCTGTATCATTCTACATTGCTGGAGATAATGACGTAAGCTTTATTCCATCTACCATTTTATATGTTTGTTTATGTACGTCTACAATTTCTTAATTTAAGAATGTGGATTTTTTTTGTATGTTTATTTTTCTAGCTATTTTAATAGATTTTAGTATTAGCCCCATAGTTTTGATGAGCATGGTAACCCTTTAGCAGTTAATTAGAAATGAAAATTATTTCTGATGTTTTATTGCAACAGAAAATGCTAAATTTTAATACTAGTTTTTCAATCTGAGCTTTTCAGAAATAAATTACATGTTAATGATATAACATTTAACATTCATATGAACAGGAGTGAAATTTAGAAAAGACACCAGTTACTCAAATACAGAGGCACTCACTTAAAAATATTAACAGGTAATGACGAGTGGTCTTACACCTTCTAAAATCTTCTGTTTGAAAATAGAGAGGGATTGATTCTTATGGTGGTATTTGGAAGAGATTTACTTCTTTATGTGCTATATTAATAGCTATGTTTAAACTTTCCAGCCAGATGGTATATTTTCTACTGACTTCTTTTTAACCTGAGCAGAATTCTTGAGTCATTGTTTCCAAATAGCTATCCTTAATATTTGGTCCGTAGGCAAGCTTCTAGTCCTAACCATATAGTCACTTCGTAAACATCCAACTAAGAGTTGATCCGCATTTACTAATCAGATGTGGTTGCGGATACTTTAATGAGGATTTAGTCATTTTAGTCTGCTCTTGTAAAATACTGCTTTTTGTTCCAGGTAAACTATGGATAGACCTTAACAAAATGCTCCTGAAGATTTCCACATTATTTCTTTTTATGTTAGAGTATCTTCATAGAATACTTAATTAAAATTGAGTTCCAGATACTAGCACTGCTTCTCAGGGTCACTGACAGTTTTCATTAGTGTAATTATTCTTTTACGGTTTGTAGGAATATTTTTAACTGGATTTTTAGGAATGGGATTTCATTTTGGAAGAAGATAGAATAGGATTGATATAGTCCCTACCTTTACTCAGTTTGATGTTATGGATGATTCCAACAAGAAAATAAGCAATTATAGTATGATACATGGTAGGGATAGTATAAAATGCATTTATAAGTGTTAAATCCTGCTGTGTTCCAGATACTGATCTAGAAATGTAGGGAGATTCTTCTTCCAAAACACATATTCAGAATCCCCTCCTTTCTAGATTTCTGTAGCAATAGTACGTTCTCCCTGTATTCTCTCTGACTTTCTTAGAATCCATACTCTGTAGAGTGGCTGCTTAAAACCCATCTTTTGTCTCTTTAACATTGTATATGAGGGTCTTTATGATCTGGCCCCTGGCTGTTTCTCTGACATCTCAAGACCATTCTCTATGCTTACTATGTTCCAGCCACATTCATTTTTTTTTTTTTTTTCTATGTCTTTAACAAAGATCATGCCCATTTCGGATCTCTCTGCTTGCTGGTTCTTCTGCCTAGAAGGTGCCAGATCTTTGCATCTTAGTTTCTTCCCATTTCGGTTTCAGTACAAATGTTGCTTCTTTATGGAGATATTCTCTGGTAACTCAATCTAATGTCTAAAGTTGCCTCCCAACCACATTATATCACATTGTCTTGTTTTATTTCCCTTACAGTAGTAATTGTTGCTTAAAATCATTTTGTTTGTTGTTTGTTTTCCCCCAACAGAGTATAAGATTTATGAAATCAAGGACTTGTGTCTTCTTATTTATAGCTAATCAAGGACTCAAATTTATTGCAAGAATGAGTGAATACAAAACTCACAGAACTGAAAGATTTATGGTATGGTTAGTACATAGAGTGGAAAGGAGATTGGAAAGAAATAAAGCAGTGTGGAGCCAAAGAAGGGTTACAAGTAGGAAGTGACATCAATTCAAGGAACATTAAGTAAGAAATAACTATGTGCAAGATTTATGCCAGGCACTGAGGCTCACCTTCTTGTTAAAGATTCTTCTGGGGGGGAGAACAGATTAAAAAGGGGCAAGACCAGTGGCAGGAGACCTGTGGTAATGCTGGTGAGAAGTCATGCTGGTGTGATCTTGGAAAGTGACAGTAGAGATGGATGGAAATGAATGGATTCCAGGAAGACTTGAAAAGAGATAGAATTGAGCAGACCTGATTTTTCTCTGGCAAAAAGAGAAAGAAGGATTAATAAAGCTTGAGTGGGTGGATAGAGCTGTGTCACAGGAGGATGCGTTCTGTAGGAGAAATAGGGGGAGTTCAGTTTTGCATGTTTGACATGGAGATCCTTGTGGGACATTCAGCAAAGATGTCTGCTAGGCAGTTGGATATACTGATCTGAAGTTCAAGTGAGGGAAGTGTGCACAGTGGAGATTTAGAAGCCATCTATGTATAGATGATAAACACGATCATGGGATGTAATGACAGAACTGGGAACCACAGATATACGCAGCATAGGTAGAAGGAATGCTAGCCCGAAGGACACTTACAGAATCAGCCAAAAGAGAACAAACTGGAAGGGTGTCATGTTATGAAAGTGAAGAGAAGGGTGTTTTTTATGAGGGTGGAAATGGTGAACAGTGTCAAATCAAGTGTTAACTGACATCAGAACTGGTGATCCGTGAGACAGCAGTTCTATGGAAGCCATGCGGTTTGCGCATTCCTGGAATGTTTGCATGTCTGTGCAAGAAGTCAGGACGCCAAGTCAGGGGAAGGCACAGTAGTCGCTAAAGTGAGATTGGATTCAAAGGAGGGTTTTCGTGAGGTACTTTGTTTTACTTTAAGAAGAAGAGCTTTTCCAAACCGATGGCCAGGATGATAGATTAAATAAAACCCAAGGTCGTGGTGCCTGGGTGGCTCAGTCTGTTGAGCGTCCGACTTCGGCTCGGGTCACGGTCTCGCAGTTCGTGGGTTTGAGCCCCGCGTCGGGCTCTGTGCTGACAGCTCAGAGCCTGGAGCCTGCTTCGGGTTCTGTGTCTCTCCACCTCTCGGCTCCTCTCCTGCTCATGCTCTGTGTCTCTCTGTCTCTCAATAATAAATAAACGTTAAAAAAAAAAAAAAAAAAAACCACAAATAAAAACCAAGGTCAAGAGGAAGAGCATACGATAGAGGGAGGGTAGGCAGTGAAGGTGAAGCAAGATGTGCGTAGCGTACCGGGGCCTGTGGAGGCTCGGCGAGGGCACAGTTGGTTTTGTTATACGAGGACTTGTACTTTTAACCAATATGAAAATGTCCCTAAGATAAAAATTTCTTAAAAAGGAAGGCAGTAAAGCAGGAAGCATCATTTGGAGTTAGAACCTGAAAATGGCCAGCTGCATATGCCTCACGGGAGCAAGTTTTTTTATACCCAGAGAGACCTGAAACTGCTCGGAGTGTCGGGCAGAAAAGACAAGACCGACCCTTTCCTCCCGGCCCTGAGGTTTTGTGGTATATGGGGCAGCCAGCACCGTAGCCAGAGAGGTGGTTGCAGTAGCGGTAGCAGCGGTGGGGCCCTCAGCCTGTGCACCGGTTTCAATCCAGGCCGAGAAGTGGAGGCAGTTAGCAAACAGATGGAGCGTTCAGGTGAATTCCCTAGAATGAATTGTCCCGAACCACAAAAGGACTGGGTCTGTTTTCCTCACCAGATTAGTGGGAGGTTTTCGGATCCCATCTCTTAGCAGCGGAATCTAATTTTTCCTGTAGCTTTTGTGCATGTGTGAAATCAGTGTTACCCCGTTATGCAAATTTTCAGCAAAAGCACTGGGAAGGGAGAAGGGGGAAATATTTCAGCTATTATTCATATGCATTCCGTGTTCGAATCTAAGGACAGTCAATGAGTGGGAATTGATGAATGTGCATGATTTTGCACAGTATTTCAAAGGCAAAATAACAGGATTTGGTAACATTCTTAAAAAGGATATTCTCCAATATATATTAAGGGTAGTTGCTCTTTTTTTTTTTTTTTTTTGTGGTCAAGAATAGAAAACCAGGAAATTACACCATCAAATTTTGTTTTAAAAGTGAACAAGCAGATTAAATGTGGCCTGTAATGTATTTATTACACAATCAATTGATGGAGCAAGAAATAGGTTGTATCAACTGGTTACTTAGTGGTACTTAATAAAAAATAAACTTGATTGTATAACTTAAAAACTGGTGTTTAAAGAGGGTGTAAAGCAGGGGTAAATTATTTATTTATGGTCAAACCTGTTTTTAAATTTAAGGATCATCAGTGGGAAGCAGTGACTGTGCCTGAGGAAAGAGTACAAATATACAGCATTGAAGGTATTAAGCTTATTTTCTACTTGATTCTTATCACATGGCAGTTATATGCTCTCTGGGGTAAAAAAATACTCATGAAAACAAAGTCAACAGTTTCTTGTATTCACATTAATAACAGAATTCCCTGAACCCACATTTCCCTCACCCCCAATTTCCTAACTCCTTTTGGAACTTATTTTTGTTATCTAGTCTAAAACCCATGATCAGTCACTTTATTGTCAATATATTCAAGGCTCTTGCCTTTTCATTCTGTTAGTATGATTAGATCCAGACATCTGGTTCCTGCACTTTTATGACTGGCGTTGTATAACATTGCTGGACAAAGTCCTACAACTTGTAAGACTGGCCCCACTACAGATTCACATATCAAGATATATTTTAGTCATTTCAGTGGGGATGTAGTGGTATGTCATGATAGTCTTTTGTTTTTAATTAAAAAAACTTTTTTAATGATTGTTTATTTTTGAGACAGAGAGAGAGAGACAGAACATGAGCTGGGAGGGGCACAGAGAGAGGGAGACACAAAATCCAAAGCAGGCTCCAGGCTCTGAGCTGTCAGCACAGAGCCCGACGCGGGGCTCAAACTCATGAACCATAAGCCGAGTTGGACGCTCAACCGACTGAGCCACCTAGGCACCCCAGTCATGATTGTCATTAATTGCAAATAACTGGTGACCAGAAATGCTAAGCACTTTTATTATTTTTTTAATTCAAATCCAAGTTAGTAAACCTATAGTGTAATAATGGTTTCAGGAGTAGAAATTAGTGATTCATCACTTAAGTATAACACCCAGTGCTCATCTTTAATGACCATCACCCATTTAGTCCAACACCTCTCCAGCAACACTCAGTTTGTTCTTGGTATTTAGGAGTCTCTTATGGTTTGCCTCCCTGTTTTTATTTTATCTTTCCTTCCCTTCCCCTGTGTTCATCTGTTGTGTTTCTTAAATTCCACATGTGTGAAATCATATGATATTTGTCTTTCTTTGACTGACTTATTTAGCTTAATGTAATACCCTCCAGTTCCATCCATGTTGTTGCAAATGGCAGGATTTCAATCTTTTTGATCTGAGTCGTATTCCACTGTGTGTGTTTGCGCACACGTATACACACACACACATAATAACACACACACACACACACACACACACACACACACACACATAAACATCACATTTCCTTTATCCATTAATCAGTTGATGGACATGCAGGCTCTTTCCATAATTTGGCTATTGTCAGTAGTGTTGCTGTAAACGTTGGGGTGCATGTGCCCCTTTGAATCAGCATTTTTGTATCCTTTGGATAAATACCTAGTAGTGCAACTGCTGGGTTGTAGGGTAGCTCTATTTTCAATTTTTTGAGGAACCTCCATACTGTTTTCCAGAGTGGCTGCAATAGTTTGCATTCCCACCAGCAATGCAAAAGGGTTTCCTTTTTGAACACTTTGGGGTGTTCTCTCGCCAACATCTGTTGTTGCCTGAGTTGTTAATTTTAGCCATTCTGAAAGGTGTGAGGTGGTATCTCATTGTGGTTTTGATTTGTATTTCCCTGATGATGAGTGATGTTGAGTCTTTTTTCATGTGTCTGTTAGCGATCTGTATGTCTTCTTTGGAAAAGTGTCTATTCATGTATTTTGCTCATTTCTTCACTGGAATATTTGTTTTTTGGGTGTTGAGCTTGAGAAGTCCTTTATACATTTTGGATGCTAAGCCTTTGATACATCATTTTCAAATATCTTCTCCCATTCTGTCACTTGCCTTTTAGTTTTGTTGTTTCCTTTACTGTGCAGAAGCTTTTTATCTTGATGAGGTCCCAGTAGTTCGTTTTTGCTTTTGTTTCCCTTGCCTCCAGAGACGTGTCTAGTAAGAAGTTGCTGTAGCTAAGGTCAAAGAGTTTGTTGTTTGTTTTCTCCTCTAGAATTTTGATGGTTTCCTGTCTTACATTTAGGTTTTTTATCCATTTTGAGTTTATTTTTGTGTGTGGTGTAAGAAAGTGGTCCAGGTTCATTCTTCTGCATGTCGCTGTCCAGTTTTCCCAGTACCACTTGCTGAAGAGACTGTCTTTTTCCATTGGATACTCTTTCCTGATTTGTCAAAGATTAGTTAGCCGTACCTTGGTGGGTCCATTTCTGGGTTCTCTATTCTCTTCCGTTGATCTATGTGTCTGTTTTTGTGCCAGTACCATAGTATCTTGATTACAGTCTTGTAGTATAGCTTGAAGTCTGATACTCTACATGGAAAACCCAAAAGCCTCCACCAAGAAACTGCTGATACTGATACATGAATTCAGCAGAGTAGCAGGATATGAGATCAATGTGCAGAAAGAAATCAGTTGTATTTCTATATACCACTTATGAAACAGCAGAAAGACAAATCTAGGAATCAGTCCCATTTACAGTTGCCCCAAAACCCATAAAACACGTAGGAGTAAACCTAGTTGAAGAGCTAAAAGATCTGTATGCTGAAAACTATAGAAAGCTTGTGAAAGAAATTGAAGAAGACACAAAGAAATGGAAAAACATTCCATGCTCATGGATTGGAAGAACTATTATTGTTAAAATGTCAGTACTACCCAAAGCAATCTACACATTCAGTGAAATCCCTATCAAAATATTACCAGCATTCTTCACAGAGCCGCAACAAACAATTCTAAAATTTGGATGAAATCGCAAAAGACCCCAAATACCCAAAGTGATGTGGAAAAAGAAAACCAAAGCTGTAGGCATCACAATTCCGGACTTCGAGCGCTTTTACATATGCTTGGTTGTCATTCATATATATTCCTTTGTGACGTATCTGTTTAAATATTTTGTCCTTTTTTTTACTGGGCTGTCTTTTTTTATATTAAGTTTTTGGATTCTTACAAATATTGTGCATACCAATCCTTTGATAGATACATATGTGTATTCTCTCCCCATCTGTGTCTTGCTTTTTAAGTTTGTTAATGGTGTCTTTAATGAGCAGAAGTCTTTAAGTTTACAGTCCACTTTATCACTTTTTTCATTTGTGCTTATAGCTTTATGTAACTTTTGCCTACTACCAAATCATAAAGAACTTTTGTTTTTCTGTCAGAACTTCGTGGTTTTAGCTTTTATGTTTAGGATTATGATCCATTACAAATTAATATTTGGTTCTGGTATGATACAGGAGTTGAGGTTCATTTTTATTTTTCTATGGACATGCAGTTACTTCTAGGCCTATTTGATGAAAAGGCTTTCCTTTCCCCACTGGATGTCATTGATTCCCTTCTTGAAAGTCAGATGACTGATAGAAGTTCACATCTTATTTCTTAAAGCCGTACTCCATCCCACAGATCTATTTTCCGTTCACTATGCCAGTCCCACACTGTTTTAATTACTGTAGATTTTTAGTTAGTCTTGAAATTGGGTAGTACAAGTCTTCTAAAATTGTGGGTTCTTTTTTTTTCAGGAAATTCTAGATCTTTTGTATTTCCATATAACTTTTAGAGTTGACCTACTACTTGCTACAAAAAGCCTGCTGGATGTATGATTGCGATTGTAGTTTGAGAGGGAGAGAGGCAACATTGTGACAATAGTACGTATTTCAGTCCACAAACGTGGTATATCTTTACATTTATTCAGGTCTTTAATTTCGCTCCACAGTGCTTTGTAGTTTTCAGTGTAGAAATCTTACACACCCCTTGATGAACTTATTCCTGAGTCTTCAATCTTACCTTATATGATTGTAAATGGGATGAATCTTTAATTTCATTTTCCAAATATTTTCTATTAGTATATAAAAATATAACTGATTTTGCAATACTTGCCTCGTATCCTACAGTCTTGCCAAAGTCACTATTTAGTTGCAGTGGTTGTAATGTGGATTCCTGAGGTTATTCTAGGTAGTCGGTCATGGTATCTGCAGATAGAGATAGAGTTTTACTTCTTTCTGACTCTAAGGCCCTTCCTTAACTAACTTACTTCCTTTATTCCTCTCTTCCTCCATTCCTCCCTCCCTTTCTTTTTTTATCCTGCTTTTATTCTCCCCTCCCTCCCTTCCTTTATTCCTCCCTTTGCATTATTGCAATGGCTAGAACTTCTAGTACAATATTGAATACAAGTGGTAAAAGTGGTCATCTTTGCTTTCTTCATCATCTTTGCTTAAGGAAGAATGTTGAGTATTTGACCATTAAGCATGACGTTAGCTGAAGGTTTTTGTAGATAAACTTCCATCGGGTTGAGGAAGCTGGTGAGTCTTCACATGTATAAACACACATTGAAACCATTAGGGTATTCAAGTTAGTAAATATATCCAGTCTCCCTAAATGTTCTTCATGCTCCTTTTTTTTTTAATTTTTAGGGGCACCTGGATGGCTCAGTCGGTTAAGCATCCGACTTCAGCTCAGGTCACAATCTCGCGGTCTGTGAGTTCGAGCCCCACGTCGGGCTCTGGGCTGATGGCTCAGAGCCTGGAGCCTGCTTCCAATTCTGTGTCTCCCTCTCTCTCTGACCCTCCCCCATTCACGCTCTGTCTCTCTCTGCCTCAAAAATAAATAAACGTTAAAAAAAAAGATTTATTAATTTTTCATTTTTAGAGAGAGAAATAAAGCATGAGCACGGGAGAAGGGCAGAGGGAAAGAGAGAATCTCAAGCAGGCTCTACACACAGTGTGGAGCCCAAAACAGGGCTTGATCCCGTGACCCTGGGATCGTGACCTGAGCCAAAATCAAGAGTCAGACACTCAACCCACTGAGCCACCCAGGCACCCCTGTGCTCCTTTTGATCCTTTCATCCCGTCTCCTACTCTGTCCCCAGAAAGTCACTGATGTTTTCTGTACCTTGGATAAGTTTACATTTTCTGCAGTCTCTATAAATAGAATTATACAGCATGTAGCAATTTTTTCTGGCTACTTTCTTTTAGTAATGCATATGTATATACATACATACTTGTATCAGTATATGATGTATTTATGTATACTGTCTATGTAATATATAATATACAAAGTACACATGTAGAAGTATATATTCTACATATTTTACATGACCTATATTACACATAATATATACATTTACATAGGACATATTTTGTATATACATTTGTATTTTTTTTTATTTAGCCACATCACATGTATCAAGAGTTTAATCCTTTTTATTGCTGAATGGTATTCCAGTGTATGGTTTTACTTCAGTTTGTTCCGCCCATTCCCCTGTTGATGACTATCTGGAGTGTTCCCTGTTTCCAGCTATTGTAAAATGCTACTGAAAATATTCATGTATAATTATCTTCATGTATGTGTGATTATATATATGCTTTTATTTCTCCTGGCTACATACCAGGGAGTGTGATCAAAAGCACAGGTATAGGTTTACCTTTTTCAGAAACTTTTAGACTTGTCCAAAGCAGTTTTATCATTTTACATTTTTACCACCAGTGTGTGAGAGTTCCAGTTGTCCACATCCTTGACGACACTCCGTAGGGGTCAGTCTTCCCTCCTTGCCGTATTACGCTGCCGGGAACCTTCAGTACCATGTTGAGTAGAAGTGATGGGAGCCTGTGTCTTGACCTAGCTTCTGATGTTAAGGGGAAAGCATTTTTTTCACTATGACCTATTTACGGTGACACTTTTTCACGTGTACCCTCTATCAGACTGAGGAAATTCTCTTTTATTCCTAAGCTGCTGAGAGCCCTCCTTGATAATAAAGAATGTTGGGTTTGGGGAAATGCTTTTCCTGCATGTGTTGATATAATACATGGTTTCTCTTGTTAGGTTCCTAATAGAAATACATTGATTTTCCAATGTTAGACTAACTTTGCATTCTAGGGATAAACCCCACTTGGTTTCGGTACGTATTCTCCTTTTCTGTATCATTGGCACTGATTCCCAGAAGTCAGGCAGGAATTTGATGTTCTGTATGCTAGGTCTGTGTCTTTCTGTGGCAGAGTGCAGGCAGTGTTACTAGCCTCACGGAATGAATTGGCAAGTTTTCCATAGTCTTCAGGTTTCTTTTTTGTTTTTAAGTTTATTTATTTTGAGAGTGGGCACAAGCAGAGGGGAGCAGAGAGAGACAGAGAGAGAGAGAGAGAGAGAGAGAGAGAGAGAGAGAGAGAGAGAGAGAGAATCCCAAGCAGGCTCCATGCTGCTGGCACAGAGCCTGCCCGGTATGGGGCTTGAGCTCACGAACTGCAAGATCATGGCCTGAGCCAAAATCCGGAGCTGGACACTTGACCGACTGAGCCACCCAGGCACTGCGTAGTTTTCAGTTTTCTACAAGAATGTGTGTAAAATTGGTATTCTTTCTTTCTTAACTACTTCCTAGTATTTGCACCTTTCTTTGTTGTGAAGGCTCTTAACCACAAATTCAGTTTATTTAATAACTAAGGGGTTTTTCATGGTACCTATTTCTTCCTGAGTAAACTGATAATTTGTGTCTCGTAATCTCTCCATTTCATCCATATTGTCAGATTTATTGGTGTTAAGTGGTTTATTGTGGCCCCTTCCTGTCTTTACTGTCTGTAGACTACAGTGATGGCCTCTCTGTCACTTCTGGTGTTCATAACTTGTATCTTTTTTTCCTGATGAGTCTGATGAAAGGAGAGTATCGATTTATTGATATTGTCAAAGAACCAGCCCTTGGTTTTATTGATTTTTCTCTTTTGTTTTCCTGTTTTCAATCTTGCTGACCTCTGCTCTCATGTTTCTTGTTTCTTTATTTTCAGCTTACTTTAGTTTTAATTTGCCTTTCTGTTTCTGGTGTCTCAGGGTGGAAGCTGAAGTCATTGATCTGAGACTGTTTATTCTTCTAGTATAGCCGTTTCAGCTTTATTGTATTGTACTTTATGAAGATGCTTTTAAAATTTTTATTTATGTTTTATTTTAGAGAGGAAGGGAGAGGGGCAGAGGAAGAGAGAGAGAGAGAATCCCAAGCAGGCTCCATGCTCAGTGCAGAGCCTGATGCAGGGGCCCAATGTGGAGCTAGACACAGGGCTCAATCTCACGACCCTGGGAAGATGACCTGAGCCAAGACCAAGAGTCAGATGCTCAACCGACTAACTGAGCCAACCAGGTGTCCTGCCATTTACAATTTACAGCTTTAAATTCTCCCCGAGTACTTCCTAGCAGCATCCTGCAAATTACCATATGTTGTATTTCCATTTTCATTAATCTGATTCTTTAAGATTTTTCTTTTGATTTCTTTTTTGACCCATAGTTTTATTTAGAAATTTTTTATGTAGAGTCCATGTATTTGGGATTTCAGAGATAACTATTTCATTGTTATTAGAGGGCATACTTTGTATGACTTGAGAATCCTTTTAAAAATCTCAACACTTATTTTATGACCCAGCATGTGGTCTGTAATGATAAATCTTCTGTGTGCACTTGAAAGGAATGGGCATTCTATTGTTGGGTGGGAGGGTGGGTTGACAGTGTTGTTTGAGTCTTACATATCCTGTTCATCCGCTTGTCCTGTGTTACTGAGAGGGGGGTATGGAAGTCACCATTGTAATTGTGATTTTTTTCCTGTTGAGTTCTATCATTTTTTGCTTCAGGTATTTTCACTCTCTACGATTAGTTGTATAAACATGTAGTAGAATCTTTTCTTGTTAAATTGACCCCTTGATCTTTATGAAATGACCCTGTTCTTCCTGTAGTTAAATTCTTTGCTCTGTAATCTACTTTAATATTAAGATACCTTCTCCAGCTTTCTGTTGGTTAATTATGGCATGGCATATCTTTCTTTATTTTTAACTCATTTTTGTCTATTTAATGTGGGTTACTTGTAGGCATCATATACTAAAGGCATTGTTTTTTAAATGCAATTTGACAATGTCTGCCTTTGAATTACGGTGTTTGATGTGATTTTGAATACGCTTTAAATTTACCAGCTAGCTCTTGTTTTTTCTCCCTACCACTCCTTCTGCCATGTTTGTTTTTCTCTCTTTCTTCTTTTGTATTAATTGATTTTTCCAGTGATTTCATTATGTCTCTTTTGTTGGCTTTATACCCCCTTCAGTGGTTGATTTGGGGTTTATTTTATACATCTTTAGCTTGATAGTGTGTAATACTATACCCTCTTATGTGTAGCATGGGAACTCCATAACAGGATACTTCCATTTTTGCTTTCCTGGCTTTTGTGCCATTGCTGTCAGTTGTACAAAAAAGTTTTTGGTCTGTCTGTCGTTGTTGTTTTGCTTTTGTGTGTGTCAGAAACTTTGCAATATGAGTAAGATCGTGACCTGAGCCAAGATCGAGAGTTGCACATTTAATGGACTGAGCCACCCAGGTGCCCCTCACATCTTATATTTTTATGGTACCCATATTTTTATAATACATATGTTACTGTATTTTAAAACAAAAAACCTACTTGGATCCTCTGTCTTCCTTCAGCCCTCTTACTCTTTCCATTTATAGCCAACTATGAGAGTTTTTACTAAATCTTTTTTCTCCTGCTTTTCAGTCCTGCTCTTACTACATTCTGTTTTCTGTCCCACTCCACTGAATTTTAGACGTCCAAATAATAAACTTTATTATTAGTATCAGTTTGCACACTTGCAGTCCTCGTACTGACCCTTCCCTTACATTTGACACTGTTGACTACACTTTGAGTTTTGAATCTTTTTTCCTAATTTCTTAACTAAGCTCTAGATAGAGATGTGAGCAATAAACTATCCCACCTTTATATTTTTGCAGATGTCTAAAATATCTAAACCCACGTCTAAAACTAAACTCAATTAAAAATAGAACTACCCTAAGACCTAGGAATACACTAGTAGGTATTTATCCAAAGGATACAAAAATGCTGATTTGAAGGGGCACATGCACCCTGATGTTTATAGCAGCACTGTCAACAATAGCCAAATTATGGAAAGAGCCCACATGTCCATTGACCAATGTATGGATAAAGAAAATGTGGTACACACACACACACACACACACACACACACAATGGAATATTACTCAGCATCAAAAAGAATGAAATCTTGCCATTTGCAACAACATGGATGGAACTAGAATGTATTATGCTAAACAAAATAAGTCAGACAAATAACCCTAACCCTAACTCACTCATATGTGGAATTTAAGAAACGCAGCAGATGAATGTAGGGGAAGGGAAGAAAAACTAAGATAAAAACAGAGACGGGGGCAAGCCACCAGAGGCTCTTTTTTTTTCTTTTTTTTTAAATGTTTATTTATTTTTGAGACAATGCAAGAGACAGAGTGCAAGCAGTGGAGGGCCAGACAGAGGAAGACACAGAATCTGAAGCGGGGTCCAGGCTCTGAGCTGTCAGCCCAGAGCCCGACGCGGGGCTCGAACCCACGAACCGTGAGATCATGACCTGAGCCGAAGTCGGACGCTTAACCGACTGAGCCACCCAGGCGCCCCCAGAGGCTCTTAAATACAGAGAACAAACTGAGGGTTGCTGGAGGGGAAGTAGGTGAGCGGATGGGCTATATGGGGGATGGGCATTAAGGCGGGCACTGTTGTGTTGACCAATTGGTGTTATATGTAAGTGATGAATCACTGAAACCAACGCTACACTGTGTGTTAACTAACTTGAATTTAAATAAACTTAAAATTGATAAAAATAAAACTAAACTCATGATTCTATCCCGCCAAACTCCTTCTTTATTTCCTGTTTTGACAAATGGTAGGATAACCTTCCAGCTCCCCCCGCCCCATACAGAAGCCACTCTTGATCGTTTCCTTCCCTTAACTCATCTTTTTCCACATCCATTTTTTACTGTCTCTTAAAATCTTTTCAATTTCTCTCTCCTCTATTTTCACGCCAATCACTGCTGCCACTTCTTAATGCGGTTGTGTCTTGCATCTTGCCAAGTGTAGCTGCACATAATTGGGCAAAAAAAAGTTATTTTCATTGTTTCAATAGCATAACTTGAAGTTGATTTTTAAGGTTTTCCGATATAAAACTCATCCTGATTTTACGAGGATACTTTTATAAAAAAAATTAAGTTCTTTATATGTGGATTAAAAGTGTTTGGGGGGGGGGGGGCTTCCTGATTGGTGAATAAGAATGTATCATTGTGCCAGGAGGGTGGTACAACCTAAAATTCACAGGGATAGGAGCTCCTGTCTCCGGACCCTTCCAGACCTCACGCTACTTATCTCTCCACCTGGCTGTTTGTTTGTATCCTTTAATATCCTTCATAATAATGTGGTAATCTAATGTAACCTGTATGGAGCAGGCAAGACCGAATTTTTACATGAATGGCACCCATGGAAGTAAAAAACAAAAAAAAACAAAAAAAAAAAGCAAAACCTGGAGATCAGTTAGTATACTTGCAGACTAGGGGATGAGGAGGCAGCACAATGGGGTGCATGCAGTTAGACCCTTTTGTATATAATATGTAAGAATTTTTATTTAGTCTCCATGGACGATCTTAAAAATTTTTTAAATGCCTTTGCAGGAGAAAACATATTATATTCATGTACCTATAGTGTATTGGAATCTCCTATGGGTATGTAGATAACGTAAGGTCCAAATATGTTTATCTGTAAATACTTGGATTCTTTAGCAAGCAATAAAATGACTTTTCTGATATCTCAGTAATATTACTAATTAAAAACAAGCCATGACATAGTCCACGCAGTCAAAGGAAATACCAGAAGTTTCAACAAAGCTGACAATAAAAGATAACAAATATCAACTAATTCTTATATAGTTACAATATATGTGGAGGATACTTTGCACATAAAGGCACAAAGCATTCAGCAACATTGGAAGTAATTTCTAATACCATGGTTATGTAAGCAGCGAAGTAAATGTTTCATTTACTAGTTCATAGCAAGCTGCAGAAAAAAATCAGATCAGAGCGATACAATAATCAGCAAAAATATACATCAGGATTATAAATTTTCTAATATTCATCATCAGCATTCAAAACATTATTGTCTTCAAAGTCACCAAAACTTTCATCTCTAAAGTCTGAATACCTGTTCCTGTTGACACACATGACTTTTTTTCCCAAAATAAAACCACCGCACTCTTTAAATTAGAGACTGTCACCACTGTCTTCAAGCAATTAATAATTCTTATTACCATGACAGATGTTACTCTGGAAGCTTTCATGACCATATCGTTGCAAAAACAACCCATATTCTGCTTGAGTAAGCCTCATAGCAATCAGAATTTTATAGCCAATGGAGACAGTTATCCCATGGGTTAGGTCATGGAGTAGCCAGTAGAGCTTTCCCTGATGTAGAGAAATTTTTCTACGTGGTGTGCTCCATTTCCATCAGGGCGTTTTCCTCCTGCCCCAAAGTGTACACTGGGGGCAGGAGTGACGACTTGCCAATCAACAGGAGCACTGGCAGAGTAGGACAGGACCCTGGTGGCCTGTAGTCCATAGTACAGGCACTTGAATTGGATGCCAAGTGATTCCGAAGGGAGCTAAATCCCTCTTACAAACTGGCACTGTTTTTACCGGATCAGTGAATTCATGAGGAATTGCACCGTATTCTCCTTCAGTTTCCTGGCACTCAAGTTTTTTGACCGTTGTTGACTGTCAACTTGTTTGTAACAACTGGCTTTAACAGAAATGTTTGAATAGATGCTTTTGCCTAAAAATATACTTATTTATGTATGGAACTGAAGTTATTTTGTTTGCCTCTTTTAAGTTAAGCAAATAGTTCCCTTAGATGTGTTCCAGAAATATTTACTAAGAACCTGTGAGTGTCCAAAACATATTTACGGCTTTAGCTTATTAGTTATTAGTCTGTAACTCATCGATCAGAAGACTCGGAAAAATGAATTGATGCATAGTCCCAGAATTAATTAAATATTGTTAGATCCAGAAGTTAATATTATTTCGATTTACTGAATATGCTGCATGACTTTCTTATTTATACTGTACCTATAGAGTGGCAGCATAGAAATGAATGTAAACTAATCAGTATGATTTGTCTATGTGCAGTGAGAGAATCGAAGAAGCTACTGACCATAACCTTGAAAAATACAGTAAAAATTAGTAAAAGAGAAGGGAAAGAATTGCTTCTGTATTTTGATGCATCATTGGAAATTGCTAGTGTGACACAAAAAATTTTGGGTGCAAATAAATACAGGGTAAGTGTTTTAATTCTTTTTAATACATACTTTCATCAAATTCTTTTAAATAAATATTTATTTTCATAATTCTGGAAACTTTTAGTTATTTGGGGCTATAAGTTTCATTGATTTTTTTTCCCTAGAATTCTTAAAATGACATGTAGATTTTAGTTTTTAAAATTTGTAATGTGGAATAGCCATCAGATTGTTAGTTGTATCCTTGAGACACCTGTTTAGAATCTCAGATCACAAAATAAGCTGCAGTACTCAAAACATCTAACAAAATTTCTGCTAGGTGTTTAAAAAGTGAATTGAGACAAAACCCTGTTTTTACGATAGTAAACATTGTGAGAATTACAGACTGTACCCCAGAAGAAGTGAATGAGTGGCATAGGGAAAATGGGGTATAGAAGTTGAGGGAAGAGAATGCTCGTTAAGAGACTTAAAGGAAAGGCTTTGGAGACGGGGCTTGAAATGGCTTTGGAAATTGATGGGTGTAATTTAGATAAGGTGCTTTCTAGAGTTGTGGAAGACATCATGAGTTCATAAGGTGACAATTCATGTTAAGTTTGAGGGAGATATCCTGTTGACAAGCTTGGGTAATGCATGTCTTAGTCTGTGCAGGCTGCGGTAACAAAAATACCATATACTTGGTGGTTTCAGTGACACACATTGACTTCTCATAGTTCTGGAGGCTAGAAGTCCAAGATCAGGTGCTAGCAGACTTATTTTCTGGTAAGGGCCCACTTCCTGGTTCACAGTGGCTAGCTTCTCGCCGTGTCCTCACATGGCAGAAGGGGGTGAAGGAGCTCTTTGGGGTCTCATGAGGGCACTGATCCCATTCATGAGGGCCCTGCCCTGATAACCCACTCACCTCCCAAAGGCCCCACCTCCTAATACCATCTCTTGGGGATTAGGTTTCAATATGTGAATTTGGGGGGGAAACATTCAGTTTATAGCTGTGGGAAAGATTTATGGTAAAGAAAAAGAGACTATGTTTCTGAGGGACCCTCACCGAAATGGCAGTCTAGGAAGACTAATTAGTGAAGAGACATTATGGTATTCTGAGAAGGGTATTTATGTACACAAAATAATGATTTGAGATAATACAGCAGTTTTGAAAGGAAACAGGAGATAATTGCATTAAAATAGAAGGAACTGAGAGAAAATGACATCTCTTTGAATTAATTTTAGGAATTTACCAGAAAACAAGGTATTTCCGTTGCCAAAACATCTGTGCATATAATTTTTGATGCAAGTGGATCACAGGTATGTGTCTGACTTACTTGATTTTTATCACTGGGCTAAGCTGAACCATAAGTAATAGGACAGTATGATGTTGGAGGGTGAGTATCTAAAAGATATCCTGTCTCAGCATAGAGAGTGCCCCAATAAGATGTATGGGATTTTTAAAGTATGTTATTATTTTAGTACAGAAGATAGTTATTAATAGTTTTGATAACTTTAAAAATTAGAAGTATATGTCCTGCCTCTAATGCCAAAGTTGGTTTTATGTCTATTGACATTTGAAACGTGGGTGCTTTTTTGTTGGGTCAATCTGTAGGACTAAGTACATGGAAGACAGAAAGAATTGACGCAAGTGTGGGATGAGTAGGTGCTTGATTAAGACATCCAGTGATTTTTGAGAACTTTGTGTGGTTTGGAGTTTGAAATACTTTTTTCCACATTCTCCCCAACAGATTCTGGTGCCAGAAAGTCAAATCCCACCCATGGAAGAGGAAATCATTAGTTTGAAGGAAAAACCTAACTCCCAAAAGGAATTCACTAAACCTCCAAAATGTATCAAAAACAGCAATCAAGGGGGCAGAAAGAATAGTCAGCTTGGGGTAAATATGGTGTCAAAATAGTTGTTTATAAAACAGCATAGATCAAATCATTGCTATATGTAATTATAGAAAAAGGTATCTAGAGTTTACATTAATGGTCGTCATCAATAACATTTCAGAGTATTTTCCCCTGCCTTTTACAAATGCAAACAAAAGCATTGTGCTTTAGCAATTCTGTTTATGTGTAAGTGTAAGAGAGTAACTACCACTTTTTACATTTATCCCCTCTGTTTTGTATTTGCTTTTGGCCTTATGCAGAACACAAATCTATAATGCAGTGTCTCTTTACTCACACAAGGACAGAAAGCAAAGTATTAAGTTCTTCCTCCTCCTCCTCCTCCTCCTCCTCCTCCTCCTCCTCCTCCTCGTGGAGACTCCCTTCTAGGCCACACTCAACAGAACCAGCACTCCACCTTCTTCCCTCGCTGTGACACTTGACATGGCCAACAGCCCTGTCTTTCCTATTGTCCTCTCCTGCTCCGATTTCTGCTAGCATTTTAATTGTGTCCCTACTCTGTCACTACGTTGGAGGTACTTTCCCTCCCTACATTCTGGATGTAGATTCGCTCTAAAAGCGTGGCTCAGCCTCCTGAATACGTCTGTGCCTTCTCGCTTACAGAGCTCCTTCACGTGCCCAGTGTAAACACTTGAAACGTACCAGACCTCTCTTCAGAGTGCCACAGTGATGCCTCACTCTTCTAATGTTTCCCTTGGTGTGTCCCTCCAAGTCTTTTCCTAAAGTCTAACTTCAAACTCTTTTATCTTTTGTGTCAAATTTGCATCTGTCTGCATACTTCAGTAAGGCTACCGTTAGCGTTTGGATGGCGTCCTGAATCCAGCCTCCTCTCCTGTCACACCTAGGACCGAGGTACCAGCGGTGGGCCTTTCACAGCATCTCTCAAGTCCTTTCCTCCTCACGCCCTTCACTGTTGCTCATCTTCGCATACCTGGCTTCATGCAGCCACCCCCTCGTTGTTCTTGGACACGGTTGCTTCATCCTGTGAGCTACCCCTTGTGGTGTCCCATGCTTTTCTTAGTACCGGCATCCTGGTAGCATTCTTCTGCTCAGAAACTTTGTGATCTCTGTGTTTACCTTCCTGCATCTAAACTTGGACTCAATTCTGGGACCTTCTACGTCTCCTTTTACTCTAAAGACCACTTTATGAGTAAGGTCAGTTGCTTTACTGCCTCTTTTTTATGTCGCACTAATTTTTGCACCTCTACGTTCATCCATGTTGTGTGTCCTTTTTTTTCACTTTTCCCCATTTCCCCCTGGCCCTTATGTTTGCAAGGCTTGATGATTAATTTCACTTCTCTTCATGGACCTTTTCCCGCTGCAATTTTTACTAACTTCTCACCTTTACACAACTGGAATTCTCACAGGCTCCCCCATACACTTCGACGTGTTGGTGTTGCTGTCCTTTCCCGTTAGTCTTGTTTCTTCATTAAGTGAAATGTCAGTTTTCCTTAGACAATTCAGTTATAAAAGCCATTTGCCATTTGCTGTGCCTTTTGGTTTTTTTTATGTAATATAATTTATAGTCAAATTGGTTTCCATACAACACCCAGTGTTCATCCCAACAGGTGCCCTCCTCGATGCCCATCCCCCATTTTCCCCTCTCCCCCACTCCCCCGTCAACCCTCAGTGTGTTCTCAGTATCCAAGAGTCTCTTACGGTTTGCCTCCCTCCCTCTCTGTAACTTTTTTTTCCCTTTCCCCCATGGTCTTCTGTTAAGTTTCTCAAGATCCACATATGGGTGAAAACATATGATATCTGTCTTTCTCTAACTGACTTATTTCACTTAGCATAATACCCTCCAGTTCCATCCACGTTGCTGCAAATGGCCAGATTTCAAATGAATAAAGATGTGGTTTATATATACAATGGAATACTACTTGGCAATGCTGTGCCTTTTATATCCAAGTTGTACCTTGAGTAGTTATATAAAATTCTTAGGACCCCCACCTTAAACTCAGTAAGTCATAAACTCTGGAAAAGATCTCTTTAAAAAACATTGCACCGTTGTGAAATACCCACTGTGTTTTCGTTCAGAATTAACTGTGAAGCGTTTATATGGATAAGTAACTTTCCAGGTCCCATTCACTATGCCGCTAGCAACTATCCTTCTTTGCACAAGAATCCATTGGTTCAGTAGTTTGTTTTCTGGTTGATCTTAGAATTCCCCCTTTTCCTCTCCTTTCCACCTTTCCTTCTCACCCCATTTACATACCTATTAAAATACCTGCAGTATTTTTTTTTTTAGTCTCGGGCAGGTGCCTTTGAAAAAAAACAACAACAACAACACAGTTCTCCTCTGCCTCTTTGCAGTTTTTCATCATCTCCTCCTTTATATGACGCCCCCTGAAACTCCTGTTCCTGCAGCCCTTGCCTCTGCTTGCCTCCTTCTGTTCAGTCACTCTAGAATGAAGTCAGAAAATGTGCATCTTTATCAGAGCCACTAGCTCGTGCGTGTGCTGCTGAGTCTCTGAATTCCTGTAGCTGCCTTTACTCCAAAGTCAGTTTGGTCTCCACAGATGATTAATACAATTTTTTAAAATATGTGAAAGTTTTGAGGAATGCTGAACATTATGAAGGCATTCACGAACAAATTCGCCTAAGTCTGTATCCAAACATCATGCCCTGAAATAGAATAAGAAACTGAGCCATTGGTTGTAAGATACACCCAGTATCAGTAAAATATTTTCAGCTGGTATATAAAGGTGCTGTATTCCATATATCTGGATACTCTATAACTCCTTTTTAAAAATTATTTCTTAGAGAGCATGCGAGCAGGGGAGGGGCAGAGAGAGAGAGGGAGAGAGAGAATCCCAAGCAGGCTCTATGCTGTCAGTGTAGAACCTGACATGGGGCTTGAACTCACAAACCGTGAGATCACGACCTGAGCAGAAATCAAGAGTCGGACGCTGAACTGACTGAGGCACCCAGTGTCCCTCTGTAAATACTTTTTAAAACAACGTTCCTTGTTTGGGCTACCTATTCAATACCAAATATTTAGGATAGAGCCTCTCAAGTCAGCCTAAAACAGAAATTTCTCGATATGATGTCATGTATAAAATACCATATGTCTTTTGGGTGTAGTCAAGGTAAAGGTTATGAATAAAATTGTAGGACAGTTCATTTCAAAAGAGGATGTGTGTTTACTGTGGCTGCTTCTCATGGTTTCAGATAATTACTCCTAGCAAAAGAAAAATGTCTGAAGCATCAATGATTATTCCTGGTGCAGATAGATACACTGTGAGAAGCCCAATACTTTTAATCAACACATGTAAGTTTTATATTCTTGAAAGATTTCTAACATACATATTTATATATATATGTCCATATTTTTGTGCATATATATATATATTTATACACACTTTTTTTTAATGTGTTTATTTTATTTTTGAAAGACCACAAGCAGGGGAGGGGCAGAGAGAGGGGGACAGAGGATCTGAAGTGGGCTCTGCGCTGACAGGGTGACAGCAGTGAGCCTGATGTGGAGCTTGAACTCACAAACCACGAGATCATGACCTGAGCTGAAGTCGGACACTTAACCGATTGAGCCACCCAGGTGCCCCAGACATTATTCTATCTTTAAAGCAGGCATTTTTTAATTCAGAGATATTCTGGGGTTTTAATTTACACAGAGGATAAGTTAGAGATATGGGAATTGTTAAGATACAAACCACAAACGTCTTCTAATTGCCAAGAGATTTCAAATTTCGAAGAAAGGTCTGACGGGTATTAACATATAAGCATTATTCAAAATATTAGTACCCAGATTAATAACTTGTAATTTAAGCGGGAGTCAGCCATAACATAGCAGCTAAAACATTGTGTCCCTCGGGCTGCTTGGGCTTGTTCCCCTGCTCCTAGGTGTGTATTTTGTACAGATTATCCTCCGGGTGAATTTAGAACCAGTTTTCTTTTCTTAAAGTGGAGCTAAAGTGTCTACCTCATCAAGTTGTTTAGAAGACAAAATAAAAATCATTCATTCAATGAGGAATATGGTGAAACATTTAGACAGTGCTGGTACATACTAAGAGCTGAATAAAAATGAAAACATAATGCTACGTACTAGCTGCTATAAAACAGTCATATTTATTATTAGTCTTATGACAATTTAATAGTGACCTTCTGTTCCCAAAATCCAGTTGCCTCCTGGGCAATTGTCTAATATCCAACAGGCTCCTCAATTTTAACAGGTCCCAAGTAAATTGATTTTTCCACCCCCCCCTGCTAGTTTTTTGTCCATTTTTTTACCTTGGTAAATGGCATCTGTATCCACTTATTCATCTAAACCAGAAGTCTTGGGCCCCTCCCAGCACCTCCCTTTTTTACATTCCTCATCTAAAAAGTGCCTCAGTAATAGCATATGTAATTTTAAAAATTGTATTTTGAGAGAGAGAGAGAGTACACACGGGGTAGGGGCAGAGAGAAGGAGAAACAGAATCCCAAGCAGGCTCTGCACCATCAGCACAGAGCCCAATATGGGGCTCAAACTCATGAACTGTGAGATCATGATCTGAGCTGAGACCAAGAGTCGGACGCTTAATCGACTGCGCCACACAGGTGCCCCGCAATATGTCATGTTTAAAACCCTACAAATACGGCAGTCCTTTGTCCTCCTTTTTAGCAACACCACGAAGAGGAAGAGTTAAACCACCGCTGCACATGATGAGTTCTGCGGAAAAACCTGATATTCCTAAAACATCCGAAAGTGGGGTGGATAATGCGGAATCACTTACATCCAGACCATCTGAAGAAAGAAAGAGCAGAGATAATACAGACAAAGTAATTTTACTTTGACCACATTTTAAAAAATTAATTTTATCAAGTTACTATAGAAATACATATTGAGCTAATTTCTTTTGCAAGTAGTGTCTCACTTTGTTGAAAATATTACTATATATATATATACATATATATATACACACATATATATATATATGTATATGACTTCTTGTTCTTGAAAGTCAGTCCTTATGACTTTCATTTATTTTGCTACCAATAAAATTTAGGAATATCCATTCAATATAACTTTGGTTTATGTATTCGGGAGGAGAAATGGACTTGCCATCATTCTTTAGTTTATCATACAAGTTAGTGTCTGCTAGAAATGTAAAATACAAGTGGACTCTGTCCTTAAGTATCTCAAAGTCTATTGTGGAAATTAGATAGATGAATAAGATAATTATAATATTGTCTAAATGTTCTCAGACTGTACATAAAGGAAGCAGTAGGGACCTAAGGGAGGGGCAGGTGCCTAGCCCCAGAGCTGGAGGCGTGGGTGAAGACCAGGAAATGCTCTTGAAGAACAACAGATAAGAGAATAGGTAAAAGAAAGTTATTTCCTGGGAGATGTAGGAGGTAATGAGAGATGCAGGTAAGTTAAGTTTGTAGATGAGGAGCACCTAACAGGTCTGTTTTCTCTGAAGTGTCAGGTGAGCTTGGTGAATTTCTATCGCATTATGTTGCAGGAGAGACTCAGAGACCTGTAAAGATGGAAATAGCTACTAAGAGATAATGGAGAGAAGGAAGAGTAAGTAAAGGTGTGAGGCAAAGTGAAGGCCTTCTAAATTTAAGGCTGAATTCTATCACATGTATTAGTTCAGAAATATGTGTAATTTTCTCCAGCAAAGCTTAACAGCCTTGTTACTGCAGTAAAAAAGAATAGGTGGTGGGTTTAAGAAAGATGAAATGGTATGTGGCAGGATGATAAACGGTACTAAGAGTCAGAAGGAGTTGTTCCGATTTCCAGGCTAAGTGTTCCTTAATCCGGGCACTGTCGTTCATTCAGTGGTGTGGCGTGGTCCTGAGTGTTCTAGGCCTGTGCTTTTTCGTCAGGGAGCCCTTCAGTCCTCGTGACAACCAAACGCACCAGCACGTGTTCCCACTGCTCCTCTCGAGACTTAGAGACCCACTGGCCGGATTCAGTAGGGGAGACAGGCAGGACGAGGCACGATGTCCCAGCCTGTAGGGTGTGTTTTTCTGATAGTCATGGCAGGTTTTTATTTGATCTGGGTACATGTGTATCTGTGGCTATGGAAAGAAGGAAGCTTGGTGTAGGCAAGAAGTCGCCTGCCCAATGGCCACAACTTTACCAAATCCTTTAATGTATCGTAACTTCCCAATCTTTTAGGCATGTTAGTGAAAAGACCAGAATAGGTGCAGGCTGTGAGAGCAGCTGCAGAGCAGTAGATGTGCCGTGGCGATTCTAGAAAGCGTCGGCTACAGATGGAAGCTGAATTACTGTACTAGCCCTGGATGAGTCCAGAAAATTTGTAGAATCTTCTGCCTTGTCTGCAGTGAAAATGGTTTTCTTGTGTTTTAGGATAAGCAATATTCTGGAATGGGCATCATCTTTATGAAACAGTAGAAGTACTATCCAACTTTTAATAGCAAGGCAAATTTATTTTAAAGGTTTTAAACATTAACACGGTGACTTTTAAGGGTTGTTTTCATATAATACCTTGTTTAAATTAACATTAACATGTCCCCTATGTTTTATAGCATATCAAAACTGCTAAAGCTGTAGAGAAGACGGAAAACAAGGACACTGAATTCCTAAACCAAAATTTTAGTAAGTACTTCTTAAATTTAATTTTACTTTCTCTTTAAAAAAATATTTTATTTTTTAAATAATATTATAATATTTATATATTTATAAAATTTATATATTTATATATATAATATTTATAATATTTATAAAAATATTCTTTTCATATTTTCCTTTAATTCCACTGACTTTTGTTGATTTGAAAAAGAAAGATTCATAATGAATGCATTTGGCTTTATGCATTTAGAAACTTAGAGGTTACAGGAAAATATTCTACAGTCTCTATTTCCAAGAACATCAGTCTCTCCTTCCTAATACGTGAACCTTGATCAAATTGTATACCGGCTCCCATTTTACCCTGCCAGCTGCATACAAAACTGAAAATGCCATAATTTTGGTTTTATTTAGATAAACTGCAGGATGCTGTTCCTGATTCACAGACAGTGGGAAAAAAAGATAAACCTGTGTAAGTATCAAAAACCATCGAGTAAGTCAGCATATATGAATGTTGTTTTAGATTAATGTAATAAATTTAAAAGGCCCATGTATTCTTAGAAGGTGGTCTTGGCTGTAGCTCTGATCATCACATGTATTACTATGAGTGCACAATGGGGAATAGTCTGCTTTTCCATAGCAGCCACAGAACTCTTTTTCATATTGACTCCAAATGAACGGGATTTTTAAAAGAATAAGGGATGAATGTGAAGAAATTTAACCTAGTTTAAATGCACAGTAGTACATGTAAGATACGAGACATATTAGTAGATATCAAATAGTGGCAATAATAGACCTTTTGTAATAACATTTTTTAATCTCATCAGTTATATAGTAAATTTTAACTTTCATCATGACTTACCAAAATCTTTTCATACTTGACTATTAACAAATGACCATCGATAAACATTGACTAGATACAAAAAAAATCAAGGTCTCAGGTCAGAGTCCTAGGCTAATGTTTTATGATACGTTAAGCAGGCTATTTTATTTTCCAGGTTATCTGGTGTGTTGGACAACGTCTGTGGAAATAAAATGAACTCCAAATGGTCATGCTGGACCCCTGTAGCAAGTATTAATCTATGTAACAACAAAAGAGCAAGTACTTCATCGGGAGATACATTCAATCAAGGTGAAACATCGTTTTTTCTGTATATAGCAGTAGCTCAGGGAAATACTCATTTCTTTAAATGTCTAATAAATATCTTTGATGTTAACAAATTTATGTGTTACCAGTTTATTAAGTTCATAAAGATAAATGTTTTATTTTTCCACTAGGTATTATTGTCAAAAAACTTCCTAAACAGAAATCATCCTCTTCAACATCTGGTGATAATTGTGAAGACACAGAAAAGGTGCCGCATAAGAAAAAAACAACGCAGCATAGCGAAATAGATAAAGTGGAAGTAGGAGTTTGCAAAAGAGACAGTCAGCAACAACTAAATCATCCTAAACGTTCAGAGCTGAAAAACACTGAAAATACCAAGCAGAGTGATTGGCATATTGAATCTGAAACTACTTTCAAATCCGTTCTCTTAAATAAGACCGTTGAGGAGTCTCTGATCTATAGGAAGAAGTACATACTGTCAAAAGACGTGAATACCGCTATTTGTGATAAAAGCCCTTCTCCTAGAAAAAATGTGAAAAGTCACAGAAGATCAGGGAAAAGATTAACGTCTGAACTTAATTCCTGGGATCTGAAACAAAAACAAATGGTGAGCTTTCAGTGTGTTTGGTTTCTGCACACTTACAATATGCCTACCTAATAACAGACAGTGAAAGACGCTTTCTTGAGGGCTGCAGATTTAACATTCGCGAGACCTCGTTCTTTAACTCAGGTCTCCAGTGTGCGAGTGAGTACCTCCCGACTCCCTCACCTCGTCCTGGCACCAACCCCCACCGAGCCAGTGTGCCTGCAGGCGCAGGGCAGGTGTGTAAATGGGTGTAGCAAGAAAGCACCCGGCAGCCCCTTGTCTCCTCCCATTGGCTCTCCTTCACTCTGCCCCGCAGGTGCTCTGAGCATGTGTATACAACCGTCTGTGCCTCTCTCAGGGTGCTTATCTTTGTTTTAAAAACTGGTTGTCTCTGTGTGTTCTTTTTCCTCCCGCTTTAACCTCTTAGAGTTTAAAGATTGTGTCTTATCCGTTGTTATCCTGAACGGCCTAGCAGTTTTGCACACAGTGGCATCTACATTTCTTGAATTATTGCATCAAAGTTTAGCAAGATTTTTCAAGAAAAGATGTAGGTGGAGTGCAGGAGTCGATCTTCTGTCCTGTTGCTCATCCCCTTTGGAGCCTTTACCTCCTACATGAGATGAATCCTCTGTAGGACATCTCTAGTAGGAGTTTGAGCGGCGCCATGCTTTAGGCTGAAAGTTTACTTTTTGTAGCAGTTACAGGAAATCTTTTTCTTGTCATTGCTGTCAAGATGCAGATTAAGAAAACTTTGTAATTAGAATACATTTCCACTGCCAGTAATACGGTCTGTTCCTCACTGCTCTTTAGAAGATCCAGGTTTTACAGGCTTCTATTTTCATTTATCATCCAGAGTGGTATTAATACCTGGATAGCCAAATATCTAGAGCTGATGTAAAATGTTCATGTGTTGGGACATCTCAACATGCAAATGAGATACTTAAGAGATAATTTCCGATTGTTCTTTCATGATTAGACATTATTTCCTTTGTCTCAACCGGCCTTTGTATTTTGTCTTTAATCTGTATTTCACTTTGCCTGCTTTGGCAACTTTCTTCTTTGACCAAATCCTTTTGGGTCACTTTTTCACGTTTCTTAGTATGCTGTTCTTTCTAGTCTTAGCTATTTAGTTCCTTCAGACCCAGGGAAAGTAGGTTCTTTTTGTCTGAGTGCTGAGCTTTTATTTTCAGCTGTTTTCTTTGCAGTTTAGAATCATTCCACAGAATTTCCCTAAGCCGGCTGCTCGTTTTTTCCTGGGAGCATGGAAACTGATCATGTCTTTTAAGCTGTGCTCTGATTTTTAAAAATCCACTTTCTGTCTTCGGAAGTTCTCTTCAGTCTCACACAGTGGTGCTCCCTGTGTTATAAGACTTCCTGCCACGCGCATACATGGATGACTCTCTTTTTAAGGTAGGCATCCGATTCTGCTTCTTGTTTACTGGGTTAATCCAGAGAAATAGAACCTCTGTAGCACGATGGTACAGATTTCCCAGGTTGGCTCTAATTATGCTGCAAGTTCTTAAATCACACGCTCGCTATTTTATGGGAAGTTCATTTTTGCTACATTTCGAAGCCAAGTAAAGTAATCTCAAGAAGAGATAGTAAGTAATACTTACTATCTTTGTTACATATAAAAACATACACTTGGGGGCGCCCGGGGGGCTCAGTTGGTTAAGCATCTGACTCTTGATTTTGAATCGGGTCATGATCTCGCGGTTTGTGAGGTGGAGCCCCGTGTCTGACAGCGTAGGGCCTGCTTGGGGTCCTCTCTCTCTCTGCCTCTCCCCCCACCCCCCAAGTAAACTTTAAAAAACAAAACAAACCCATAAACTTAAAAATGGTTAAAATAGTAAATTTTGTATTTATGTTCATGTTGTATTTTACCATAATTAAAAACAAAACGTATGCCTGGTTCCCTGAGAAAGGTAAAACTAAAGTCAAGACAAGAGAACTCATGTCTTTATTATAGGGAGTTTTCTTTCAGCCAAATTACCTAAAATTATGCAGATAATAATTCTTTGTAGTCCTTCCATTTTTAGAGTATTGTTCGTTTTTACTTTTTTTTTTAAGTAATCGCTACACCCAGTGTGGGGCTTGAACTCACAACTGCGTGATCAAGAGTTGCACGTTCTACCAACTGAGGCAGCCAGATGCCCCTAAAATAATGGGATTTTTTAGAGCAGTCTCAGGTGTATAAGTATACAGAGTTCCCATATGCCCCTTCACCCACACCCCAGTTTCTCCTGTCATTGACATCTTACATCGGTGTGTATATGGGTTACAAATTATGTACCAACATCATTACATTATTATTAACTAAAGCCTGTAGTTGAGGTTAGAGTTCATTCATTGTGTTGTATGTTCTATGTGTTTTGACAGATGAATAGCAGCCTGTACCTACTGTTACATTATCCTACGTAATCATTTTCCTGCCTACACTTCCCCTGTGCTGCCTCCCTCCTAAAACTCGTGTCGATCACTGATCTTGTTGCTGTCTCTGTAGTACTTTTGCCTTTTCCAGAATGTCATAGAATTGGAACCATATAGTATGCAGTCTTTTCAGATGGCTTCTTTCACTCAGCGACATGCCATGACGTGTCTCTGTGTCTTTTCAGGGCTTGACGGCTGATTTCTTTTTGCTGCTGAGTAACATCCCATTGCATGGTGTACCGAGATTTGTTTATCTGTTCACCTGTGAAAGGACATCTTGGTTGCTTCCGTGGTTTAACACTTAATAAATAAAGCTTCTGTAAACATTCACGTGCAGGTTTTAGGTGGACGTAAGCTTGCAACTCATTTGGGAGAATTGCTAGATCGTGTGTTTAGTTTTGTAAGAGACCGCATGTCTTCCCAAAGTGGAAAAAGTGGCTGTACCGTTTTTGCATTCCAAGCAACAGATGAAAGAGTTCCTATTGGTCTACATCCTTGCCAGTATTGGGTGTTGTCAGCGTTTTGGATTTTAGCTGTTGTTGTATGTGCTCAGTAGTATCTTGTTTTAATTTGCAGTTTTCTCATGATCTATGATTTTCAGCATCTTTTTATATTTTTATTTACCCTCTGTATGTCTTCCTTGGTGCATTACGTATTCAGATCTCTTACTCATTTTTTAAGTGAGTTCTTTGTTACTGTTGAGTATCAATAGTTGTCTGTATAATTTCGATACAGGCACGCCAAACTTTATCGCACTTTGTAGATGTTGCATTTTTTACAAACTGAAGGTTTGTGGCAACCCTGTATTGAGCAAGTGTATTGGCACCGTTTTTCTAACAGCATTTGCTCACTTTTGTCTCTGTCACATTTTGGTAATATTCATAATATTTCAAAGTTTTTCATTATTATTGTATGAGTTATGGTGATCTGTGATCAGTGTTTTTTGTTCCGATTGTGATTGAAGTGCCACAACCCAACCACACCCCCACACCCAGAGAAGATGGCAGACGTGACAAATGCGTTCGTCTCCGCTCCACTCACTGGCCACTCCCTCGTCTCTCTCCCTCCCCTCAGGCCTCCCTATTCCCGGAGACAGCCATTAGTGAAATTTGGCCAGTTAATAACCCTACCATGGTCTCTACGTGTTCATGTGAAAGGAAGAGGCACACGTCTCTCAGTCTCTCACTTGAAGTTGAAAGCTAAAAATAAGATTAAGTTTAATGAGGAAGGCAAGCAGAAAGCTGAGATAAGCAAAAAGCTCAGCCTCTTGTGAAACCATTTTACTGCTGACCTGGAGAAGGTTTTAGTTTAGTGGCCCGGATAGAAGCTCAAACCAACCGCCAAATTCTCTTCCGCCAAAGGCTAATTAAGAGCAAGGCCCTAACTCCCTTCAATTTTATGAAGGCTGCGAGCGGTAAGAAAAGGTTGAAGCTGGCAGAGGTTGGTTCATGAAGTTTAAGGGAAGAAGCTGTCTCTAGAACCTAAAAGGGCAAGGTGAGGCAGCAAGTGCTGACGTAGAAGCTGCGGCAAGTTCTCTGGAAGATCCAGCCAGAATAAAATAAGTAATAAGTTTGGCTCCATTAAACAGTGGATTTTCAGTGTAGACAAAATAGCCTTATCTTGGAAGAAGGTACCATTTGGGACTTCGATAGCTAGAGACAAGTCAATGTCTGGCATCAGAGCTTCAAAGGACAGGCTGACTCTTTTGTTAGGAACTGATGCAGCTGGTGATAGGAAGTTGAAGTCAGTGCTCATTTAATGTAAAAAATCCTAGGACCCTTAAGAATCATGCTAAATCCCTTCTGCCTGTGCTTTACAAATGGAACAGCAAAGCCTGGGTGACAGCATATCTGTTTATAGCACAGTTTGCTGAATGTTGTAAGCCTGCTGTTGAGACCTGCTCAGAAAAATATGATTCCTTTTAAAATATTATTACTTCTCAGGGCACTTTTGTGGCTCAGTTAAGTGGGTGACTCTTGGTTTGGGCTCAGGTCATGATCTTGCCATTTGTGAGTTCGATCCCCACATTGGTCTCTGTGTTGACAGCTGTGGAGCCTGCCTGGGATTCTCTGTCTCCCTCTCTGCCTTTCTTCTTCTTCTTCTTCTTCTTCTTCTTCTTCTTCTTCTTCTTCTTCTTCTTCTTCTTCTTCTTCTTCTTCCTCCTCCTCCTCCTCCTCCTCCTCCTCCTCCTCCTCCTCCTCCTCCTCTTCCTCCTCTTCCTCCTCTTCCTCCTCTTCCTCCTCCTCTTCTTCTTCTTCCTCTCTCTCTCTCTCTCTCTCTCCCCCTCTCCCTCTCCCTCTCCCTCTCCCTCTCCCTCTCTTTTTCTCTCTTTCTCAATAAACACTTAAAAAATAAAATATTATTTCTCTCTGACATTATATCTGGTCACTCAGGAGCTTTGATGGAGATACACAACAAAATTAACGTTTTTATGCCTGCTAACACAACATCCATTCTGTAGCTGGTGGATCAAAGAGTAATTTCTACTTTCAAGTCTTACTGTTTAAGAAATACATTTCATATGGCTACAGCTGCTGTAGATAGTGATTCCTGCGATGGATCTGGGTAAACTAAATTGAAAATCTCTGGAAAGGATTCACCATTTGAGATACCATTAAGAACATTTATGATTCGTGGAAAAAGGTCAGACTATCAACATTGACAGGAGTTTGGAAGAGTTGATTCCAATCTACATGGACAACGTTGGGGGATTCAGGACTTGAGTGGAGGAAGGAGGTACCTAAGTAGCTACGGATGTGGTGGAAACAGCAGGAGAACTGGAATTAGAAGTGGAGCCTGAAGAGGGGACTGAATGGCCGCAATCTCACAGTCAAATTGAATGGATGAGGAGTTGCTTCTTATGGAGGAGCAAAGAAAGTGGTTTCTTGAGATGGAATCTACTCCTGGTGAAGATTCTGGGAAGATTGACCACAAAGAATGTAGAATATTACATAAACTTAGCTGAGAAAAGCATAGGCATCGCTTGAGAAAATTGACTTCAATTTTTGAAAGAAGTTCTGCTGTGAGTAAAATACCATGAAGCAGCGTTGCATGCTACACGGAAATCGCCCATGAAAGGGAGAGTCAGTCAGTGCAGCCAACTTCATTGCTGTCTTATTTTAAGAAATGGCAGGGGCGCCTGGGTGGCTTGGTCGGTTGGGCGTCCGACTTCAGCTCAGGTCACGATCTCACGGTCCGTGAGTTCGAGCCCCGTGTCGGGCTCTGTGCTGACAGCTCAGAGCCTGGAGCCTGCTTTGGATTCTGTGTCCCCCTCTCTCTCTGCCCCTCCCCTGTTCATGCTCTGTCTCTCTCTGTCTCAAAAATAAATAAATGTTAAAAAAAAAAAAAAAAAAGAAATGGCCACAGCCACCCTAGTCCTCAACAGCCACCGCCCTGTTCAGTCAGCAGCCACCAGTGATCAGGCAGAACCCTCTACCAGCAAAAAGATTACCATTTGCTGAAGACTCGGGTGATTAGAATATTTTAGCATTAAAGTATTTTTTAATTAAGGTATGTACTTTGTTTTTTTAAGACATAATGGTATTGTGCATTTAATAGGCTGCAGTATAGCGTAAGCATAACTTTTGTATGTGCTGGGAAACCAAGTTCCTTGGACTCATTTTAATGCATTAGTCGCTTTATCTCTGTGACCTAGAACCAAACCCATGGTATGTTGTGGTATGCCTGTCCAAATCCTTTATCAGATATGTGTTACACAAATATTTTCTGTTTATGGCTTATCTTTTCATTTTCTAAACAGTGTCTTTTACAGAACGGAAGTTTTTAATTTTAGTGACGTTCTACTTACGAACTTTGTGTTTTGTGGATTGTGCTTTTGGTGTTATAGACAAAAAGGCATTGCCAAACCCAAGATCACCTAGATTTTCTTCTATGTTACCTTCTAGGAGTTTTATAGCTTGCATTTTACATTTAGATAATATGGTCCTTTTTTTTTTTTTTTTAATGTTTGTTTAGTTTGAGAGAGAGAGGCAGAGGGAGAGACGGAGAATCCCAAGCAGACACCACGCTCAGAGCAGAGCCCCACGTGGGGCTTGATCTCACAACTGTGAGATGATGACCTAAGCCAAAATCAAGAGTCAGATGCTTAACTGACTGAGCCACCCAGGCGCCCCTGTGGTCCCTTTTAAGTTAATTTTTGTGAAAGGTGTAAGGTCTGTCTGGATTCTGGTTTGTTGGGTTTTTTTTTGCTGTTGTCTTTTTTGTTTTGTTTTGTTTTGTTTTGTTTTGTTTTGTTTTGTTTTTTTGCATGTGGATGTGTGGATGTCCAGTTATTCCGTTGCCGTCTGCTGAAAAGACTGTCCTTTCTCCATTGCATTGCCTTTGCTCCTTTGTCAAAGGTCAGATGACTATGAGGGCTTATTTCTGGGCTCTCTGTTTGCTCTCTGTTTTGTTCTATTATTCTATTTGTTCTTTCATCAATACCACACTATAGTGATTGTTGTATCATTTTAGCAAGTCTTAAAGTAGGGTAGTGTCAGTCTGACAACTTTGTTCTTCAACATTATATTGGCTATTCTGGGTCTCTTGCTTCTCCGTGTACATTGTAGAATCATTTTGTTGATATCCACAAAATAACTTATGGGATTTTTGTTGGGATTACATGAACTCTAGATCCAGTTGGGAAGAACTGACATCTTGACAATATTAACCTTCCTATCTGTGAACCTGAAGTTTCTCTCCATTTATTTAGAGTCTTTGATTTTCTTCATTCGTCATATAGTTTTTCTCATATAGAGCTCATACGTGTTTTGTTAGATTTATACTTGAGTATTTCATTTTGGGGGGAGTACTAATGTAAACGGAATGTAATTTCAAATTCTAGTTGTTCATCACTTGTTTATAAGAAAGCAGTCAACTTTTGTATATTAACCTTGTATCCTTCAGCAATGCTATCACAGTTGTATTTTAGTTCCATTTATTTTTACATGGATGGAACTTTTCTTTTGATCTCTACAGAGCACTCTGCATGGTTCTCTGTGTTAAGTTTTATCCTGTGTTATTTAATGCCTAACAAAGCCCAAACTTACTAAATCATTTCTTACCTGCTTTATTTCTCTTTGTAGTTATATATAAAACCAGATTTTTCTTAAACATTCCTTTCAGCCTTTATTTTCCTTTGAAGGTTAACTGGTAGAGTCTTAAAGTAACTTATACATTGTTTCAGAGGGAAAAGTCAAAAGAGAAAGGATTTACCGATGCAACAGAATCCTTGATAAACCAACTCAATAAGAGATATAAACCCAAGGATGACATAAAGTCTACAAGAAAATTCAAAGAGTCTTTGATTGATGGGTATGTACTTAAATTTTAGACATAAATATTTTTTGACAGATCCAACTAAATTATTTCACAGTTATAAGAAAATTAGTTTTGAACATGTTCAAATAGTATAACTTTCTAGTAGAAAACACCTAGTTACTTTTGTAAATAGTAGCTGTTTTAATTATACAGGAAGGGAACTAAATTTGAAATTAGTCATTGTAGTATGTGATTATATTTTATAAAGTATCAAAATACCATATTGATAGAGCATACCTTTTCATAAGTCTTTAGGCTATAGACATTTTCAGATTTTATTTATTGAGCCTAGTAATGAGTAAGACTAAACACGTGTACATATGTTGCTTGAGCGGAATAGGAAATCGAAATGAGCTGAGCTGAGTCGCTTTCATATAATAAATATGTTATTTTTTGTCCGCAGTCTTTCTGAAAGTTAGGTCTTTTCTTATTAAAAAATGTTTCTTTATAGGTTGTAGGTGGTTAATTCATGTCTAAATTAATTCTGGCCTTATTACAAGGCATGAAACACTCTCACGGCAGAACCATTCATTTCAAATTGCTTGGCACCTTTTGCCGCATGCGTGGTTCATCTTAGAATTAGCAGTCATGGTTGCTGTTTACGAGGAGGGAGGTTGCAGGATTATGAGACTAGTCTTGTCACACTGCAGTTATTTACAGCGTATCGAATGTAAACTTAGCAATCCAAATGTTTTACCTTATATAACATGGCTTTTACGAAGAACATTCCACTGATGATTGCTTTTTTCATTTTGACAATATCTTTTTTATAGTGGTTTTTCAAACAAATCTGATCTACAGCTCAGTAAGGTAGGTTTCATTTATTTCACTACACCAAATGTATAGCCAAACTCTGATAACTGTAAACATAAAATGGAAGCACAGTAGGATGGAGTTCATGTTTTCAGCATGTTGATAAATGGGTTAAACAACCGCAAGTTTAGTGACAAGTACTCAAAAGAGTCCTTTCTGTTCTGCTTTTCAAAATAAAAGTTCCTTTTTCTTAAGTTATTTATTTACTTCTTTTGAGAGAGAGAGAGAGAGAGACCGAGAGAGAAGGGGCAGAGAGAGAGAAACCCAAGCGGGCTCTGCACTGGCAGTGCAGAGCCCAGTGTAGGGCTTGATCTCACCAACTGTGAGATCATGACCTGAGCTGCAGTCAAGAGTTGGACACTTAACTGACCGAGCCACCTAGGTGCCCCCAAAATGTTTCTTTTACATGTGTGAGTGTGATATTTTCACTTTCTGCCTTGTGATTCAATAAATCTTTGTTTTCATTTGTTTTCCTTAGCTAATCTCATCTCTTCTGACAAGATCTTTCTTAACTCTGTATCTCTGTTAAAAAAAATTATTTATGCAGGCTTAAAATACCAATTGCCTTTGAATTATTCCTCACAATTACTTTCTATCCATTTAATTTCAAGTTTTGAGGTTCACCTTCTGTACGTTCCTCTTAAACCACCCTCTGCCGCCTTATGTAGCTCCTTTATCCTAGTTTGGGTTCTAATTTCTAATCCCTGGATTATTGCAGTGGCATTTGTGTAATTTTTTTGCCTCTAGTATTTCTCTTGTCAGTCCGCCATCCTGTTCAGTGCCAGCTCTTTCTCTCTTTTTTTTTTTTTAATTTTTTTAAACTATTACTTATTTTTGAGACAGAGAGAGACAGAGCATGAACGGGGGAGGGTCAGAGAGAGGGAGACACAGAATCTGAAACAGGCTCCAGGCTCTGAGCTGTCAGCACAGAGTCCGACGCGGGGCTCGAACTCACAGACCGAGAGATCATGACCTGAGCTGAAGTCGGCCGCTTAACCGACTGAGCCACCCAGGCGCCCCACTCTTTCTCTTTTTAAAGCACACACTTCAGCTGTGCCCTTCTGTTCAGATGACTTCTCTGGTCCCTGTTGCTTACTGAGTGCAGACTTAGGCGGTCTCTCTAGTCCCTTTAAAAGTCTGTCTTTATTTCCTAGTATTAGTTCCCTAGACATGTCTCCTTTAGCTGAAGCATAATAACTTGAGATTCCCCGAAGTGTTTTCCCTAAGTGCCTATTCTCTTTTCCTTCCCCTCTTTATGAAAAACCGAACTGAGTCGGGATGCTCTCACACTCTTTTCTGCTCATCAGAGCTTGATTTCTCCTTGCGAGTCTTGCTTCAGAGTCTGCCTTCTTTTTGAAAACTTGCAAACCCTACATGGGCAGAATCTACACGCCGATTTCTTTGTACCATTTTTTGATATTTTACTGAGTCTTGCAGTTCTTTTTTCTCTCTGGTGTCTTCTATTAGTGTGTGTCTGTTTAAATCATCTTTGTATCCTGTGTGACCCTTCTGCTTACTTTTGTATCTCTTTTGATATCTTGGCTTATCTTTGCGTCTTCTGTAATATCTACACACGCTAGCATGCAATAGACGAGTTTAACAGATGTATCTAAACACTGGTAAAAATCATATTGGAAAGGATGACTCAGATAAGCGATCAGAGGAGTAATATATTAAGGGGTAAACTTTCTGGAATAATACACATAATTATATACAAGATAGCCAAAGTACATAATAAAATTGAATATAGTTAACAACTAAAATGAATGTTTTGTTTTAATATTTCCAACTTATTAGACTTCTGAGCATCTCTTTTCGGTAAGCAATCATTTAGTGATATTAGTAGTGATTTTCCATAAACCTTAGTCTCTCCCAAAGTTTTTCTGTTGAAGACTTTAAAGCAAACGAGTCTAGAAAAAAAAGAAGCATGTTTGTTCTGTGATTCTGGAATCACTAAGGTTCAGCTTGTTTTGAAACCAGTGAAAAGGTCATTTACCTATGTACAGTGATGGCAGTGCATATTAAAAAGTAAGGATTCTATGTTTGTATTTAATTTACTTTCAGTCATATTCTTATTTAATACCTAAGTCTTCAAAATTTATAACAGTATGGATGTTTAATACTTTTATTCAGTTTACATTAAGGCAACAGCTACAGATGGGAAATAGGAGTAGAAACAGGTAGAAAATATATGAAAAATACAATTGCGCATGTTGTTTGCCAAGTATACTAATGTACAAGTTTCAATGGTTGTATATAAACTTCTTTTGTATTTAGGAAAAAGTTCAGAAAAAAAGTTATAGGCAACTGAAGACTGCTTTTGTTAATGTTACTTCTGAATGCCCACTGTAAGTAATTTTTCATAGATCTTGCAGTTTTCTTCATATACGAAGAATATTTATTATATAATGAAGTTAATATTTCTCTTCATTTTTACAGGAATGATGTTTACAATTTTAACTTGAATGGCGCTGATGAGCCTATTATAAAACTTGGAGTAAGCTAGAAATCAGTATTTTGTATTGGTTATTCAGTATTTATTTTGTATTCACTATATTGTTATTACAGTGTATGTTTTTTGGTTTCCATTCTCTTGTAGATATGTTTTAAAGTATGTTTAAATACTTTAAAGCTTCTTTTGTACCAACTTAGGTATATTTGGTTTCCTTTAAAACCTTTTGGACTGAAGTAGAGAAAAATGAGTAATTAGGACATGGGAGTGGGGACTCACCCTACTACTTCAAGAACATCACTTTGCTTCTTGATACAAGACATTTTAAAACCATCGCTCTTACTTATTTTGTTTTTAATATATTTTATAGTATTAACTTTTTATATATAAAAGTATTTTAGTAAGCTTAATTTAATTGATGCGTCTTACGATAGGAAGTGATAGAAACTAGAATTTTTATGTTTATTTTTTAAAACGTATGTTTACCTTATTTTGACACTAAGAAAAAATTTTTAATGTTTATTCACAATCTAGATCCAGGAATTTCAAGCTGCAGCTACAGAAGCCTGTGTGGATAATTCAATAAAATTGTAGGTGTTTTTATTATAATCGGATGGATCAGAGTAAAATAAGTTTCTCAGCTGTTCTTTTTCTTCAGTATGTCCTCCCAGTTTGTGTGAGAGGCTCTACCATACTGAGAAGAAGGATGGGGAACGTTGTTGGTGGGACTGCCCCCTGACGTTCCTGACACTTCGGCCTTTACTCCTGAAACTGACATGTGCGTCCTCTGCACTTGTCATGTTAGCTGTGCATGTCCGATGATGAAGCTGGAGGGACTCAGTCCTTCATCCAACCTTGTTATTTTTATAATGAACCGAGGTCAGAGAGGATGAGCGACTTGGCCAGAATTATACAGTGAGCTAGTGAAAGAGTAGGGCTGAAGACCCATGTCTAGCTGTACGGTGCATGTTACCTTAAGGAAAAAGTAATTAAATTAAAATTAATGCATCTTTTTGTTTAAGGATAGGTTTGAGGAATCATGATGAACTTGAATCTTCTCTCAAAACAAAAGATAAAAAAGTAAGTTACAATATCCTAATGTGTCCGTTAAGAACTTTATTTTAAAAAATAATTTTCTGGGGCACCTGGGTGGCTCAGTCGGTTGAGTGTCCAGCTCTTCGTTTTGGCTCAGGTCGTGATCTCACGGTTTGAGATCAAGCTCTGCGCGCTGACAGCACAGAGCCTGCTTGGGATTCTCTCTCTACTCCTCCCCCCGCGTATGCACACCCTCTCTCTCAAGATAAATACTTAAACAAAAATTTCCTGTGCCAGAGATGATCACAGATCTAGAAAACAAAAATATTTGGGTTTTTCCCCCTCTATTAGACTGTTCATATGACCACTATGACTCTGTTATGGTCTCAGAGCTATTTGTAAGTCATCTACTAACAGAAGATATGATAGCTTTAGTTACTTTCTTTGATGGCATCAGCTCGTGTCTGTGTGGAAGTAAGCTGTTTTAACTTTCAAACAACAACAAAATAGGAATCTCAATCTCTGATCTGGGTTTCTGGGTGATTTGTTTGTCTGGATATGTGTTCTTAATGCCAGGTACATTAGTATGCTAAAAAATTAAGTTAGTTTTTCTGTTGCTTGGGTTGTTTCTGGTTTTTTTTGTTTTTTAGCTTAACTTAAAAAAAAATTTTTTTACATTTCTTTATTTTTTATTTTTATTTTTTTTAACGTTTATTTATTTTTGAGACAGAGAGACAGAGCATGAACAGGGGAAGGGCAGAGAGAGAGAGGGAGACACAGAATCTGAAACGGGCTCCAGGCTCTGAGCTGTCAGCACAGAACCCGACGCGGGGCTTGAACTCACAGATCGTGAGATCATGACCTGAGCCAAAGTCAGACACTTAACCGACTGAGCCACCCAGGTGCCCCTACATTTATTTATTTTTGAAAGACAGACAAGCACAGGTGGGTGAGGGGCCGAGAGAGAAAGAGACACAGAATCCGAAGCAGGCCCCAGGCTCTGAGCTGTCAGCACAGAGCCTAATGCGGGGTTCAAGTCCACGAACTGTGAGATCATGAACTGAGCCAAAGTTGGATGCTGATCCAACTGAGCCACCCAGGCGCCCCTAGCTTAACTTACCTTTAATGGTATATAATGAGACACGTTTCTTCATCTATTATATGGATTCTTTTTTTTTTAATAGATTGTAGCAAATCATAAAAAGAAAAATCTCTTTAGTGATACTGACACAGAATACAGATGTGATGACAGCAAGACCGATGTTAGCTGGCTGAAGGAACCAAAATCAAAACCACAGCTGATAGACTATAGCAGAAATAAAAATGTGAAGAAACAGAAAAGTGGCAAATCAAGTAAGAAATGACTTCAGAGAAATATTGGAAATGATTTTACCATGTCAACTACTTAAAATGCTTTGTTGGCTGACAAGTATATTTGTACGTTGTTAGTGTTGATAACTATGTAGTCTTATGAATAGAAGAGTAAATACACCACGACACTACAGTGGTTTTGTTTTTTGTTTTATTTTTAGTAATATGGTTGTGTAGAAATTATTTTTTTTTACTGGAATCTTAAAGACAGAAAATATGATTGTCATATTCTTTGGTTCATGCATACTCTTCACCATTTGTCCACTCGTGGCCTGCTGTTATACAATTGTTTAGCCATTGTGGATAGTGTGTTATTAAATACTCATGAACCCAACACTCTAAGCAAAAATCAAATCTTGTACATGCCATTTCCTGTCACAGCTAACACATGTACTTTTTAGGAATGCATATAAAAACATATTATAAGGAAAACCATTTTCTTGCAGAAATATTTTTGCCTAAATCTTCCACAGAATGTCTTCCCAGCATATGGCTTTTGCTTTGTCTAGTGAATCTCTTAAAGCAGTTGGATAAGAGTTTGAGGTATGGGTTTTTGGCTAGACTATGGACCGTTTTCCTAGCTTGTTTATGAAAACACAGAGATTTTATATATTCCATTTTTAAAATAAGACCTTTTAAGTTGATATTTAAGAGAACCAGCCTTTACTTTATGTCAGGATAAATATAACCAATAGTAGCCTCTGTGTATGTGGGGGGTGGGGTGCATGACGGCGTAAACAGAAGTAAAAACAAAAACCTGGAAATGAAGCTTGGCACGTATTGGTGAATGAGGCTGAATCTTGAAAAGAGACGAGGCCTGTCATCTCCGCCAAGACGAGAAGCAGCAGAATCATCTTAATACGAGAGAGAGAGAGAGAGAGAGAGAGAGATTGAGAGACAGAGAGAGAAGTCTGAGACAGCAGCATGTGCTGGTGCGGGGAGTGCAGTGGGGGCGGGGGGCGGGGGGAGCGGCCAGAGCCCAGACAGGACCTGTGAGAGGAGGCCGAAAGATGCACTGCACCTGCTCTGGGCAGCGGCGTGGTATCAGCCAGGAGCTGATAAAAGTCACATGCTCTCAGGGAGTTTATACTCATTTGTAACATCTTGAGACATTCAAGGTTAGAATACTGTAATCAGTACAGAGTTTTAAAATTGGACTTCTGAGTGAATGGTTTTGTTTAAACGGCTGCATGTCTGCAAGTCATATGTAGGGACTGGCCTATCGCCAGGATTGGAAGACCTTTCTCCCAGAACTTCATTGCTTCCTTGGCTTGGATAGTCCCATTTCTTAGGCTTCAGAGAATATTCAGAAAGTTGATTGTGCCTGAAAGGCAAAAAAAGGAATAGGGACTAAAGCTACTCTCAGGAAATATGGATGAATCTTAGAAACAATGAGGGGCGAAAAATAAAGCACACTGTAGAATATTACATAGGAGAGGATACTCTTTTATAAAGTTCATTATATTGTTTAGGGATACATATCTGTGAAGTAAAACTTTATTTTTTTTAAGACCAAATGAATGAGAAACAATTCAGGATAATGAAAATACTCCCTTTTGGCAGAGGGGATATTGAGCCTCAGAGAGAGTACACATAAATAGATAACATCATTATTCATAATCTAGCTTTTAAATTGATAGATGCATAGGTGTTCACTTTATAACTTACATTCCCTATTCTCACGCATGTTGAAGAAGTTTCATAGTGTAAAGGAGAAAAGAAATTGGTCATTTATAACCTACCAAACACTACAAAGTTATCGATGTCAGTTTAGCCTCAAATCATCTCGAAATTCAAATTTTTGAATGAATTTAAATATGTATTCTTGTTATGATTTTAACTTCTATGCAGAAATATTCTAATAAATTTTAATACCAGTTCTAATCTATTTGAAAAATGTAACTATTTTCTTGCATTGCAGGACCATCGTTGGAAAGGGGACAACCAAGATCTAAAATGGTAAAACCAAGAAGTTGGTGTTCAAACATCCCTTGAAAATTATTTTTCTCCTAGCATGTAAAAAACCTCATTTTTCATGTTATAATTTTATCCTTGTTGTTACTTGTTTCTCCATAATTGTTCTAGCCTTTGCATGCATACTCTTACTTTCTGCCTTTTTGAATCATGTTGGCCTGTTTTAGGTCTATTTTATTTTGTGATTATAATACCTATAGCTGTTTCTCTTTTTTCCTCTCTTTCTCTTTTTTATGTAAGTTAGGTAATATATATACCAGGCCCCGCAGAGCTTTAGTGATAGGAATAAAAAAGGTGATGGGGAAGTTATTTGGACGGAAGGATAAAATCCAGTATTTTTAAAATATTAATCAGGAATTTTATAAAATACAAATATTTTATGTATTTTCACAAGGCCAAGTTTATAGCAAATAGCTTGTATTTCTTACATCTCACATATTGACCTACTAATTCAAAAATTTTTCTCCTAAAGACACCCAACAAAAACACCACCAAAAAGGTAGAGGAGACCGTTCCAGATGGGAGAACCAGACTTCCACGAAGAGCGGCAAAAACCAAAAAAAATTACAAAGATCTCTCAAATTCAGAATCAGAGAGTGAACAAGAATTTTCACATTCATTTAAAGAGAAATTGCTAGAAAAGGTAAGTAAATAGATATAATTCAGATTAAAAATTTCTAAAAAGCCTGTTAAAATACTAAATAGAGAATATATTTTTACAAAAATGTCGAATTTGTCACATTTTTAGATTGAACCTTCTATATGAGAAATGTTATATGCTAAAAATTGATCTTTAGGCAATATGTTAAAATGTGTGATAAGTTGGCATTAGTGTTACAAAACAGATGTTTGACTCTAGTAAAATTAGAACTTTAAGATAACATTTTTGAATTAGAAAAGGGCTTGAATTTTTCCAAATTATACTTCAAAAAAGTGCAGACTGTTGGAAAGCTGTGACTCTTTCTCTTGAATGGAAGCAAAAATACTAGATCTGAGGTTCTTCCCACACACTGCCCACCTGTGTCTATCCTTGACTTCTTTCTGTCTCTTAATGTTACAGACATATCCCCAGCCATCTGTGCTTGAAAGCTTTTTTAACAAAGTGAAAAAAGAAAAAAAGAAAGAAAAATAGTGCTTATAGTTTGCCAGGTGCTATTCTAAGTACTTTATAGATTTAACTTCTTAAAATCTCTTAAGTACCATAGGTGACTAGTACTATTATTGACATCTCATTTTACAAATGAGAAATTGAGGCTCAGAGAGATGAAGGAACTTGCCCAAGGTCACACAGCTAGGAGGTGGTAAAACAAAGGTTTGAACCCAAAGAGTCTGGCACTAAAGGTAGGTCTGATCATTACACTGTTCTGACTGATTGCACATAATTAAAGTCGTACCTCCCTTTGTTTGTAACCTTGTTATTCTTTACTTGGAAGACTTTAAGGACTTCATAACTCACGTCTGCATTTTCTATCACTTCTTACTTTAATTTACTCTCCATATAGTCAGATGAGTCTTCCCAAGCTCCCTGTCATCATCTCCCTCTTCAAAGAAAAACGCTGACAGTCTCTATGTGGTCAGTGCAGCAGAATACCTTTGCAAGCTCATTTCCCCTGCTCTCCGGTGTATGCCCAGAGCTGAAACAGCCAGATGGGCTAACCTGGGACTCCCACACGAGACTGTGCGGCTCCAGTCCCTGCACCCTGTTGGGGGGGGTCTCCCCTCACCATCTTCTCTATACCTCCCGAGCACGTCAAGTACCATGAAATCCAGGAACTGTTTCTAGTTTCCCTAAACTGGATATAACCTCCTTACAGTGCTTTATTTGCATTTCTTAGGATATTATAGTCCATGTATATTTTCCTATGAATTTGTCATATGCCTTCTACACGCAGAAAGTCCTTCAGCACCCATGTTGAAGCCCCTGTTGTGCTCGTGTATAGTAATAGAAGATATTTAATATTTCAGCATAATTTGTTTTATGTGTCCCAAGTATAAATTTCTTGTATTCAAGTATAATTTAAAACTTATCAATACAATTAGGAGGAAAATATCCATTCCAGAAGCAAAACCATAAAGCTGCCAAAGAAACAGAAGAAAGCCTCTGCCGAATCACAGAAGGATATATCAAAAGAATGGAAAAATTCATCTCTACTAAAAGATGCTGTAAGAGATAATAGCCTTGGCTTATCTCCTGTATCTTTATCTGGGAGCCCATCATCTATAGAAGTCATGAGATGTGAGTATCATTTTTTTCTTTTAAATATTCAACAAGTTTCTATTATAACTGTGAAAACAGAGTTTGAAGATTAATCTTAAATATGTGCCTCAAAATTATAGGTAGTCAAAACTTCATTTTGTGAACTAGTTAGTGCTAGTAACTTAGTCTTTGCTAAGTAGACATGGGAACGGTGTCACTACGACACAAGTTTTTCACGGGAGGACGTTAAAGACCAAATGGTTCAATATGGAAAATATTTAGTGCATATTTACAAATTGTAATGTGAAAGCTTAAATCAACTTTTAGGTTTTTAATCCCCAGATATATTTAATGTGAAAATAATGATGGGGATTTCTACTTTTTCTCTTTTACATTTCATTGACAAAAAAGTCTGCAAGGAATATCCTAGTCATTCTGTGGACCCATAGTGGATTATTTTTGAGGTTTGCTTTTATTGAAGGATAACTCACAAAGAAAAATTCATATTCTTTGGAGCTCTGGTACACACACACACACACACACACACACACACACACTTTTCTAATATAGTAACTATAAGTTTGCACTTTTTTTCTGTTCTTTTTAAGGATATTTTAAAGCATTTCCAAGTATCCATAAGTTAATATATACTTCCTCCAAAGTAGCTATTTTGTTCTTTACTAGAATATTTTCTTAGCGCCCAGGACCACTGACATCTCAGATAACCGCATACTGTAACAGACGCACATGCCCTGATTTTATCTGAAAACTAAGAGTCCATTTATACTAAGACTTATTTCAGCCATGAATTTCCTCACCTATATATGAAGGATTTAGATAAGATGATTTCCCAAGCCATCTCCAACCAGAAAATTCTGTGACTTTATAACAGTTCTGGCTATGATGTCAAAATACTCAAGATAATGCTTAGGTTGATCATTACAGTGCAGCTCATACTATAGATATTTTTTTTGAGCTTTTGAAAGTTCTTATAGTTACATCTTAAATGGAGCCATTAATATTTTTCTGAGCCTTACAAATCAAATGATTTTAATATAAATTAAAGTTGATTTATTAGAAGTTTATCTTTTTAAATACAAAGAAGATGAGGATTTGATAAATCATTATAGTCTTAGAGTTTCATCTTACTATTTCCAAAGCAGACATCAATGATAATACCTGTCCTCTGTGTTTTGTGAGGCAATATAGGTATAGAGAAAATAACAGAGAAGGATTTTACTCAGGATTATGACTGTATAACAAAATCCATATCACCTTATCTGAAAACTTCATCACCTGAATCTTTAAACAGTAAATATAGAGTCGGAGGTCCAATAAAGTCACCTAAAAACAGTGACAAAAATGTATGTGCACGAGAACGTTGCTCACCAGTTCCACGATCCTTCTTGTTGGTAAGAATATACGCTATTTTCCTCCTTTATCAGATCTATCTGAAGTGGGGAAATCATTTCCCTCTAATTTTAATCAAGTACACATTGCTTGTCCACCTAACTTAGGGTTCTGGGTTTGGTCTGTGGGACAGGAATAACGTACTGGTAAGTAGAACGGCCTCTGTGAGATTGACAGACTAATTAGCTGTCCAGGAGGAAGGGTGTGGTGGCGTGAGAAGTAGCCAGTGTGTCTCTTCTCAAGGAATGATCACTTCGACAGAGGCACTGCTCACTCGTCTATGCATCAAAACCACATAGTTCATGAATGAATGAATACTAAGATGAACAGAGTTAGTGATACAGTGGAAAATTCTTCATTCTTCTTCTCTTGTGTATTGTTACGTGTACCATTTCTTCCTAACGTGTAGGTATGTTCAAAGTGTTGTAAAAAGACATTAAAGATAGGAATCAATTATGGTCAAAGTGAGGTTAAAATACTATGCCTACAGAGAAGAGTTTTAAGTTGTGGATACTTCGGTACCAGTTTAAAACCCACCCCACTGCCATCCCATTTTTGACTTGGGTTGTATAGATGGCTTAATTTGGAGAATTTTATAGTTCTCTATAGGTCTCTCTATACAGTTATAGAACTGATTGCCAAGATAGTATAAGTGGGTATAGCTGAAAGAGTTCTGAGTGAGACAGAACTGCACTTAAATCCTTGTAGCCGTGTAACATTTTCCAGGCTAATGAAGCCCGCTGCACCTCACTTTTCTCATCTGTACAGTAGGGTTGTGAAAAATTAGTCTGATTGTACAAGCGGGATACCTGATACGTAGTAAGTACCCAGATACATTATTCTCTTGATGTGTGTTGACCTCCATATACGGACATGGAATTAACGAGAGTTCAGTGTACCCACAGCCCAGATAGGAGACCTCTGATAAAACCAAACTTCTGTCCTATCGCTTTGAACCGAATATTTGTATTTCTGCAGGATTTTAAGGTCCTTTTGTTCTGTTTAGTAGTTTTCACAGAGCATATTTTTCTAACCGAATCTCTTATGAAACCTCCAGTGTGCCAAACAAATAACAGTGGAGCTACGCCATGTAAAGCAGACAGGTCTAAGCCCCCCTCGTGGGTAACTCCCAAAGCACCTTTGCAAGGCTCTCAGTTGCAGAACACCAGTTTTCCACCAGGTCACCATCCCACGGTCCTTTGCCGTACCATCCTTCGTGTCCCTGAATCCTTTAGTCCCTCCAGTGTCCCTCCCGTCTTGCAAATCTCAAAACGTAGGGGATTCCCTGCCCACTTTGCTTTCAGGCTACGCTGTGCTAGTCGGAATTTTAATTGTTACATGTTTATTGGCCATTTGTTTCCCGTTTACTGTTGACTCTGAGATATTAGAAATTTGCTATATAAATTAGTTCTGTCAGCTTCTGTGATAGTGGCAGTTTTCTCTACGGTTTTAACTGTTACCAGATGTTCTGTTTGTGATCACCAATCTGATGTGTAGTGTATAACTTTGATTTGCATTTTACCGATTAAAAACGTCAGTGAGTACTTCATGTTTTTGGCCATTTTGTGAATTGCCTTTTTTTGCTAATTTTTAATTGTTTGACTTTTTTTTTATAAACTTGTAGTTCTTAAAATAGTCTAGATATTCTAAATTGCTTATGTATGTGCAGTGCAAACATTCTTTTTCCAGTAGCTATAATTTCACTTAAATGAAAAATTTCCATATGGCAAAACTTGTTATAATGGAATTTACCAGAGTCTTTCTGTGATCAAGAAATCCCTCAGCTATGGTCATATTTTCCTTTCTTGTAAAAATCTTAGTTTTAACTTGTAGGTTTTCAGTCTTTTTCGGGCATTAGTGCAGCATCATACATGAAGTGCCCTCCTTTGTCCATCGTTCGTAATGCTAATCTGGGCACAGCCTAGGCAACCTGGAGGGCCAACTGCTGGGCAGTGTTCCGTGTGACTGGCCAGTCTGTCTCCGTGCTAATGCCCCATTGCTGTCGTTGGTATAGACTTTAACACTCGCAGGCTGTTTCACCAACCCCGCCCCTCTCATTCTTTTACTTAAAATCTTCCTGGCCCTTGAATCATCCATGTAAATTTTGGAATTACTTTGTTTGAGGGAAGAATGCCATTTCCTAGTATTGATACTGGGTGCTTTCTCACCCATATATTTTTCTTTCTACATTTTGGTGTTATTGCCAAAAAATGATGCCAAATCTTCCACAAAGAAAATTAATTCCTGTATTTTATGGATTTTCTTTTTGCTATACTAAAAAAAAACCTTAAAATTTTTTTCTGGGTTTTTAATGTTTTTGCTTTGTATAGAAACACTATGGATTTTTATATCTCCACCTACCTTCACTAATTTTGTCATAATTCCCTGCCTAGGTTCTCTTGGATTCTGGATATAGACAGTTACTCATGATAACTTGTGCATTTCCCATTCCTGTCCTTACACTTAAGTTTTTTATTGTTAAGGTGACTGTGACCTTTAGGGAAATGTTAAATAAATGCCATACTAGCAGACACACCCATCGTTTTTGGTAGATACTTATCAAATTAATGTAGTTGTCCAAGGACTTTTTCCCTTTTTGTTATAAATGGGTGTCGAGTTTTAGCAGCAAATGAATTATTCCCTCGAAACATAAGTAGTTTTGGTTGAATATTGTTGTGGTTTTGTTTTGGGCCTTAAATAATTTTCTAATTTCCTTTGGGTTTCTGTAGGTCTTGTTCATTCATAGCCCAGGCATACTCCAATTTATAATACTGTTGTGCATAGAAAAAATAATAAGTTCCGTGGTGCTTACATAAGAAACACATAATTTTCCACCAGCTATTCAGATGGAAACACAGTTTGGGAAAAAACAGTATATCAAAGTTGAACTTGCACGTAACAAAGAAGATCACATACAGGAGCAATAGAGGTTTGAAGGACACTATAGCCATCAGACTTAAACTAAGATGGTTCTTATAAGAATCAGACTACTGGCCCTAAATAATCAATATATTTTAATATTTTTCAACGGTTATTACTTGAAAATCTGATGTTTAAAGTATGCAGCTCATGGAAAAAAGTTGAAATTTTTGAGATGAGAAGTTGTAAGTTCTCAAATAGTGAAGATATAGTTGCTGAGCCACTGACATGTATTTGTAATGGGGACTTTCTGGTTTCACGATTATTTAGGAATCGGTTGAACTTCGTGCCACTACCGCAGTCCATAGCCCATCAACCAAAATATTTTTAATAATCTGTAAGACACAGAACAGTAAATGCAAAATTTTACAGCTTGGCGGAGGAGGGCTGGGAAGGGACCTAAACAAAAGTATCTGAAAAAAGAATGGATGTTTGCAAATTGACTTGCTTTAGGGTTTGAGAAGGATGATCAAAGGTGAAGCCAAGAGGACTTACAGAATTTTTTCCCCCAATTTCTAATACCTGTTTTAGGGAAATCATTCCACATCTCCACTATCTATGTCTAGTGAAGGAAGAGAGCAAATACGGTGCGACATTCCTTGTGACTCTACTCATGTATCAGGTTTGTAGTCACAGCATTGCTTTAAAAACAATATTGTTGAACTACTATGCAATCTCACTTTCTAAAGGAATTACATTTTAAGTCATACCATTTATTCAATATAGCTAATGTCAAATTGAAAATAAGCTGGAGAGAATTTAATGTACAGCTGCCTAAAACAATGCAAATAAATAACTGAAAGGCTTTTTTAATAAAAGCAAGAAAATTATTAGTTTATTTTTGATCAAGATTGTAGCGCTATTGTTTTTTAACTGTTCCTAAGGCCCCACACAGCATTTTAGTCGCAAACGAATGTACATAGAAGAAGATAATCTAAGTAATGCTGATGTAGTAGAAGAGGAGGAGGAAGGGAGAGTATACTTGCTTCCCAAAAAACTATCGAGAACTGAAGACACAGATAATCACACTTATAAAGGTAGGTAGATCAAATGCCTGTGTCAAAATGCAATTAATTGTAGAAGATAGTTTTTGAGATCTTAAATGATACACACACACACACACACACACAATCCCCTTTGTAAAGAGAACTTTGGATAAGTCTCATAAGGATGATGCTCTATCACCTATCACCAAGTTCACTTTATGTGAATAATATAGTAAGGGTCTTTGTGCCCTAAATCTTCTTTATAATTCTATTACTGATGACCACGTTTTACTAGAATGTAAATTTACAGATATATTGGTATGTCACTAAATATTTGTTATTAACATGGAAATAGTTAAAAAAATAACCATTCCAAAAAACATTCCATTTCACTGTTAACATTTTTGCCTCAATACCCATGCCAAGAGGATTTTTTAGAAATGAAAATATTTTTAACTACCTTTTATGTCATATTATTAGATCACACATAGAATCTGAAAATAAGATTTTTGTCCTCAGCCTCATGACAAGTAAGGCTAAATTTGTAATAATGCATATCTTCAGCTGATTGTCTCCATTTTTTAGTATCTGAAAGTATATCTCCGTTATCAACAAATGACTTGTCTCTTCCTGCGGAGAGCTGGGAAAGTGAAATTTCAGGTGTGGGGATGATGTGTGAGAAGCTCAATACAGAATTTAGGAGGAAATTTCATGTAAGTTACCATTCTTTAAATGACAATTTTATACCCAATAAAATAATATGCCACCTGTCTACTAGACTAGCAGCTCGTTTGATCCTTTGGCAACAACACGCCCGTTTAGGAACTCGCTTTTCCTCACGGACCGGTGAGAATCGGAGTGATTTGTCTTCTAAGCCTGGTTTCTCTTCTCAAGTCTGTGCATTTTCCATAGTCTTTCTTTGCCCAGATTCTTTATTTTCCTTTTCAGTTTACCATTTTGACCCTTCCGTGCTTTTTCTTTCGGTCTGAACACTTTTCTTTCCGTGCCTCATGTTTTCATTGCGCGGCGATGACGGCTGGCAAGGTTGCTGCAGTCGAGGAGGAAGCCAGAGGAATCCTCTTGCGCTGCTTTACCAGGTCGCTGCTCGCGGAGCCTTAGCCACTGAGGCTCCAGCGAGGTGATGTTTGCAGAAGACTTTCTGAAACAATTAACTCTTGTTTTCTCCACCTACCTCTTTATCTCACATGCCTGTGCTGGGAGTACTTGTCTTCGCCTCCTGTTAACCCGTGTGGAAAACACCTTTTATCGTCAGCCCCTCTCTTGTCTTTTTCCTCCGTCTAAGATTCTGTATATTTTAATTATCAAAGGACAACCTATAAACAGAGAAGCCGCCCTGATTTATGTGTATCTGTTCTGTTCTGCATCTGGCTAGATCAAGCAAATATATGTTTTTGTGGAAGACAGTCATTCTGAGTGTGAATTTGGGCTTTGTTCCTGAAGAGAATTATAATCACTAGCATTTTTATAAATAGAGTGTGGTGTCCTTATGGAAACAATGATCAATTCAATCCTTAGAATTTTCTTGATGGAACCAGACACTGCCCTGACTGAGCTTTTTTATTAACACTTCAGTTTAAATCACCAAGTTTTTCACTTTTCACTTCTGAGTTTTTCTTAGTCATTTGCATGGTAAAGCCTTTGTTATTAACAGTCTTGGTTAAATTATTATTTTGTGAAGAGTTTTCAAGTTAAAAATGTGTTTTTCAGATCCGCCAAAAAATGATGGATTATTTTGCAAAGCAGTCTTGGAAAACAGCTCAACAACATCTGACCAACATGAACCATCAGATTCAGGAGTACAGGTCTGTACTAAAAGCCTTTTTTGCAGTCTTCTGAATGCTATAGTTTAAAATTTTTTTTCATTTTGTTTCCTTAATAGGATCAAAAAACTCGATAAATTCCAATTCATCATCATAGAGGAGCTGGAGAATTTTGAAAAAGATTCACAGTCTTTAAAAGATTTGGAGAAGGAATTTGTGGTTTGTGCTTTTAAGAATTTTTTTAAAGAGCCACACTCAGGAAAACTTCTGTTAATTTTGTTCTTTAGAAAATTGTTTTAGGGGTACCTGGGTGGCTCAGTCAGTGAAGCGTCTGACTTTGGCTCAGGTCATGATCTCATGGAGCATGAGTTCGGGCCCCGCACCGGGCTCTGTGCAGGCCTGCTTCGGATTCTGTGTCTCCCATTCACACTCTCTCTCTCTCTCAAAAAATAAACATTAAACATTAAAAACAATAGTTTTAGGTTTCATATACACACACTTATAGACTGAAGCTTATGATGAGTACGTTTGATAATATGGGGAAAACCCTGAGACAGTGTATGACGTCTAGAATATGCTGAGCATCTAGCCAAGTTTACTTAAACTAGGAATAGGAACATAGGAATTCTGTAAGTTTTATTTTTTGTATTTTTAAATGTAGGAATTGGGAGAGAAGATATTTCAGAAGTACAGTGCCTATCAAAAAAGTGAGCTGCAGAGGTTGGTGTGGCATTCTTAATGACTATGACCTATATACACTTTCAATTTTTAAATATAAACGTAATTGCAATATTCTAGCAATTCAAAAGTGACTTCCTCTGCTAGGCTTCACCACTTGAAAGCGTCACTGGACAAAAATGTCTTCTACAACACTGATTACGAAGATGCTGTTTTTACATCTGAGGTACAAGCTTTTTTACACTCCTATAATCGATACAGTTTCGCTGTGAAAATCTGACGGTAAACGTCATGGATGCAATACTGCTTTACAGATGTGCTCGATGAAGGAGGACATGAAGGTGCTGCAGGAACAGCTTCTGAAGGACACGGTGGGTCGGCTGCCCCCTGGGGTTCACGTGCTTCCGTCTCCTGTAGCGGTGACTTCTTCCACAGCCTTTTCTCCTGTGGGGATGGAGAGAGGCTTTCAGCCCAGTGGGTTTAGTTCTTTAAACTGGAATAATGGGAGCAAGTCTAGAGTACGATATTAATGGAGGTGACTTAAATGAGTCCCTCCTAAGGGAGTATCAGTTTGGAAATGTTTACATGAGCTAAAAGTAACTTCTTTGTTCTGTACCCGGCAGCAGGCCTGTGCCTTCTGAAGAAGGTGTGCCAGGACAGAGCTACCAGAATCGCTGTCTGCTTGGACAGCAGGACTCCATTAACTTAGATTGCAGGATGAAAGTAGTGGACTTTGATCCAAAGGTCTAGTAGCCCAGCAGCTGCATTCTGGGGGCAAAGACCCTTGGCGGGGAGGGGAGGGGTCCAAAGGCACTGCTCTCAACGATGGCAGACATTTTCCATGTAGACTTGAAGACTTCCTGTACACAGAGCACTGGTGTACTTGCTCCCTTAATAGAACCTCAGCCGACTGTTGTGGCGAAGACGGTTTGGAGGGGAGCAGTCTAGAAAGAAATGTCAACAGCAATTTGGGCTTTGAAAGACCGGATCTCTGCACTGAGCGCCTAGAATATCCGTGTTGAGCCCTGAACTCCGGAGACACCTAGGAATAGATCCTGGGGGGCTAGATAGAATGAGCGCTGATACAAAATACCTTTAGGAAAGGGGTGGTTTTGAAAAGAATCCCTAATAACAGCTAGCTTTTTTCTTTCCGTTTGATGGTTTTATAGTGATCATTTAAAATCTAAGTGTGATTTTTTCCCCCCACCGGCTATAGCAAGAAGAGGAGCTTCTCAACGTACGCAGAGGACTGATGTCATTATTCATGGCTCATGAAAGAAACGTTCATGTGTGATGTCTGGGTGTTAGCGATTAGTTGTAGCCACTTACCCCTTTTTGTGTATACCAGGAAATCCCACAGTAGCTCTACCGAGAGAAAAACAGACGTCACCCAGACAAGAGTACTTTTGCAGGAGCCTCCAAATCCAAAGAAATTGTTGTCTTATGGATGAGAAAGAAACACTATAACATGACTCCAGCCTCAAAAGACCTTTGTCTGTATAGTACTGTTCTTTTTTTAGGGAAAAATTTTGGGAAAACCAAATAGTGAAAGGAATGTTGCTTGTTTCTGTAGGACTATTTATGTTGGACAAATCTTACTGAGTTAACTATACTCCCAAAACTAGTTTCTTTAATAAACTAAAACTTACCATATAAAATGTACTTTTAAATGAATACAGTTTGGACTAAATATAAGGTATTACTAGTTCGGAGTATACTACATGCAGTAAAAACTTGGCCCTGCTGAGAAGGGGGAGAAGCCTCTGATTTCAGATGCTTACCGGAGTGAGAGTCGGTACTTCTGACCCACTGCTGGAGAGTGTATTTATTCAGTTATGGCACCTGTATTAGAAGGCATTAAACAGCCTATAAGAGTTCCTGTATTTTCTAAATATTTTAATTCCAGGTAGATACCTTAACTCCTAAGCATGCTCTTTTGACAAGTGCTTTTTAAGCTTCTATTCACTGTAATATTTTACTAGAATATAAAAATACACTTAATATATTAAAGTTGAAATAAATGCTGTGCCACTTGGATAAGGATTATAAATAAAATGTTGTGAATCATTTCCCCATTTTACGAACATCAGATCAAACAAAACATCCTCGTACAATCAGACATCTGGAGTATGAAATTAAGCAGCCTCACTCACTATTTTAATGGTAACAGAGAATTTTACTACTACCAGCATTGAAGTAGCATGATAGAAGTGGCTTTTCTCAGTCTGGACAAGCAGAGGAAAACCCTTTCCGTCTGAGCTTTATTCCATTACTGATAGGGTAGCCGGCATTTTATGGCACGAGACAGCGACAGCTGTCTAACAGTAAATAATACTCGGAGGAATTGCAACTCCGTGTTTCCCTGCGAGACATGAGAGCTGCTCGCATGATGACCCACCTCCCTGCGCACCTCCTCTGCGGCCACACTCACTGTACGTGTACGCCAGCCCGAGTGTGAGCTGTGACCTGGCCAGTGCCAGTAGTTGCTCCCCCTCTGAATCTCCGTTTCCAGCCTTCTTATCGCGCTGACCTTTGTCGCGTCTCTCCAGCTTGCTGTCTAGAGTAGCCCTGGGCTGTTCACGCCACCACTGCTCCGCTAAGCCTGTTCCCTTTCTTGTCTGTCTTTCCTTCCTTACCTATTCTCGGCTCTTCAGTCGAAAAGAACTCTCTCCTCTCACTGCATCCGCTAATTCACACCCCTCATTCCACAACCTGAACGTCACTGGAGCCAAGTCATATATATAATCAAGCTTAAACTTAGGAAGGCAGATTTCAAATGGCTGCTTGACAATCCTCACTTGCCCCTTTTAATTGGCTTTGCCTCTTTTCCGGAGTATCATTGCATCTCAGTACCTCCCTCTGTCCTTAGTTCTTCCCCATGTAGCTGAGGGCCTCACTTCCCACTTGCCCGTCCTTTCTCCCTGAATTCTGACATGTTACCTGTCAATACCGGCATTTCCCAATTTCCCACATGTTCCAGTGGCACATGTGCCTCTTCATTTAAGGACCGTCCCCACCAGTGCTCTGCATCTGACCGTCTCTGGCATCTCGCTGCAGGGTGTGTGGCCCACACTTACTAACACACACACGAAACAAAACAAGGCCTTTAGCACCAAGCTCCCCTCTGACTGCTGCCCGTCCCGTGTAATTCTCTACTCACCTCCACACAGAGCATAGGGAAAGAATTTTCCCCAGTTACTATCTCAGCTTGTACACTTCTTGTGTGCGCTTCACCTTCCCTCAGCCCAGCTGCTTTACTTACTATTTCCCCGAAACGACTTTTTATCAAAATCATCAGTGATTGATTTTACCAAGTTTAATCTCTCTCTTCTTCTTAACTCAGCTTCTTAGTGCTTTGTCACCCAGACGTGGCCTGGCATATTTTCCATTCCTTGTCTCGCCCCTGGCTTCCCCTTTACCTCTGGATGTGGGGCTCATTCCTCAATCTATACTTCCTCCTTAGGTAACTGCATCTGGTTCCACATAATCATCTCTGTGTTGATGACTTCCAGATGTATCCAGGTTCTGACCCTTGCTTTGTACATCAGCATCTCATATACACTCGTTTTTGACAGTTCTAACAAGCATCTCAGGTCTCAACCCTTGATTTCTCTCCCTTGGCATTCCTTCTCAACACCAAAGGAAAAATAAACATGGTCTCTCCATCTCAGTAAATGTCGCTTTTAGCCACCCGACTATGCAAGCCAAAACCTAGAAGGAATTTCTCATTTCTCTTTTTCCCTTAACTGAAACTAAGTGGCCACTTAGTTGATCAAATCCTGTGGATTTTACTGCCCAAGTATGTTCCAAATGTGTAATTTCTGTCACTTGCACTGTCACTACTATTGACAGTGTCACTGTTTCTCACACAGCCTCCTGTGTGGCTCTCCAGCACTCACACTTGCTCCCACAATACTTTATTTACTTTGCAGCCAATACATTCTTGCTAAGTCATAAATCCTAGCGTGCCACTTCCTTACTTGAGACTCCAGTGACTGCATCCTCTTAACTAATGGGTCAAAGAATAAATCAAAGGGAGATGAGAATATACTTTGGGACAAACAGAAATGCAGCATCATGGAACTTCTATGACAGTGAAATCACTGAGAGGGAAGTTTATAGCTGCAAATTTATAGAAGTTAAAAACAACTCCAATCAGTAACCCAACTTTAAAAAACTAGGAGAAAGAGTGACACCCAAAGCTGTTAGAAGGAAGGAAATAATAAAATATTGGGGATTTAAGAAAAAAACACAGAATAGAAAAGCAACAGAAAATCAAAACCAAAAGTTGGTAAACCATTAGTAGACTGAGATACACAGAAGACTAAAATTTCTAAAATCAGGAATGAAATTTTGGGACATTACCACTGACCTTAAAGAAACAGGATCATGAGAATACTATAAAGAGTCACATGGCAACAAATTAGATAATTCATGTGAAAGTGGTGAATTCCTAGAAACACAAACTACCAAAACTTACTTCAGGAGAAACAAAATCTGAACAGTCCTATAACATGTGAAGAGATTGAATCTGTAATCAACAAAGAATTCTACCAAGTATTTAAGTAAGAATTAACACCAGAAGATAGAAGAGAGAACGTTCCTAACTCACTCTATGAGACCAGCATTCCCTTGCTCCCAAAATCAAAGACATCACAAGAAAACTACAGACCAGTATACTTTATGAACGCAAGGTAAAAATCCTCCACAAAATAACAGCAAGCTGGATTCAGCAGCACATTAAAAGGAACGCATTTAATGAAGGAGGTAAAAGATTTGCACATGGAAACCATGAGATGTCAGTAGAAATTCAAGATCTGAGTGAGTGGAAAGACATCTTGCGGTCGAGTGCAAAACTTAATATTTTGTCAAGATGGCAGTCCTCTGAAGTAATTTACAGATTAAATGCAATCCCTGTCAAAATCCCAATGGCCTTTTTGCAGAAACAAAAAAGCTGATCCTAAAAATCAAATGGAAATGGAAGGGGCCCCACAAAGCAAAACAACCTCAAAAAAATAATACAGTTGGAATACTCACACATTGTAATGTTAACACTTAACTACAAAGCTACATCAATCAAAATAGTGTAGTGACTCAATAGGGAAAGATACCTAGGCCAGTGGAATAGAAACGGTGGTCCAGAGGTAAGCCTGCTCGCCTGTGGCCAACCGAGTTTCATCGAGAGTGCTAAGCCATTTGGTGGGGAAACGAACAATCTTTAACACATAGCTCAGGACAGCTGGCTAGCCCCATGCCAAGCAGTGAGGTTGTGCCCTGACCTTACACACACATAAAAGATAAACTGATCCAAAATTCTTAGGAAAAAACATAGGAGTAAGTCTTCATGACCTTGGATTTAGCAGTGGAGTCTTAGATAAGACACCAAAAGCACCAGCAACATAAAACAAATGGGACTTAAAAAAAAAAATGAAAACCTTTGTGCAAAAATAGTTTAATAAGAGTGAGAAGACAGCCTACAGAATGGGAGAAAATGCTTGCACATACCTGATTAGGATCTAATATTGAGACTATATAAAGAATTCTTACAACTAAGCAACAGAATAACAAATGACCCAATTAAAACATGGGCGAAGGACTTGCGTGACCATTTCTCCAGGGAAGATGTACACCTGGCCAACCAGCACACGAACATGCACAGAATATCATCAGTTGTTAGGAAACTGCAAGTCAAAACCATAACGAGATGGCACACCAGAATGGCTAGAGTCAAGGAACAGAAAGCGCGTTGGCAAGCTTGTGCGAGAATTGGAACCCTTGCGTGTTTCTGGGGAAGTAAACTACTACCAGCCGCTGTGAAAACCAGTTTGGTGGTTCCTCAAGAGTTAAATGTGGAATTATCCCATGACTCAGCAATCTCACCCTTTGGTATCTACCATAAGAACTGAAGACATATTTAAATACCTAAGAATGTGTACCAGTCACAAGGGCCAATGTGGACACGACCCAAGTGGGCATTAAATGAATAAACATATGTAGTGTATCTACACATGGACTATTTACTCAGCCACAAAAGGAAGAAATACTGATTCATGTTACAGTGTAGACGAGCTTCAAGAACATTATGCTAAGTGAAAAAATAAACATGAGGTTACACCATAGAACTGGACTATTATGCAATCTCCAGAATATGTAAATCCACGGAGACAAAGCAGATGAGTGGCTGCCAGGGGCTGGGGGAGGGGGAAGCTGAGGAGAACCTGCTTCAAGGGTACAGAGCCTCTTCGTGATGGAAATGTTTTGGAACTAGATAGAAGCGGCGGTTGTATGGGCTTGTGAGTGTATTAAATGCCACCAAAGTGCACTCAACATGGTTAGCTTTAGGTCGTCTGAATTTCACCTCACTTTACTTAAAAATGAAAAACCACCACCCACAAGACCTCTCCAGAGGTGTCCTTTGCACTTTACAGCCCACCTTTATAGCGGGACCTAAAAGTCCCCACGTGAGCTGGCCTCTGTCCCTTTCCTCACCCTTATTTCCTACTCCTCTCGTTCAGACTTCAAGCAACGTGCCTTGAACAATCACATTCCTACCTTAGAGTCTTTGTTCCTGGGAACTTGCTGTCCTTCAGGTCCCATGTAAGTGAGACCTCTTCAGAGAGATCTTCCCTCACAATCCTGTTAATGTTAATATCACTCCAGAAATTTCTTTCTTCTTCCCTTCCATAACCCCACTCCTATAAATCCTACAAGAACAGGAAGCTTGTCTTATTCACTTGTGAACAGTAACTTACACCACTATTTCCAGAACCTAAAAAGTGCCCTAAAAAGCCAGCTTGCAACAACGTGAACAAGTAAGTGAACAAATGTAGCATTTCTAGATAGGACTTTACTGAAACCAGAGAGGGCCAATGTACCTAAAACTCAGACCCTCCAATTTTATGGAGTTGCAGCATTCCCATTAAAATTGATAACAAAATATTAGCCAATCAGCCACTTGAGCCTCTGTTAGAGGACACATACTGTGCTCCACTCTAGACACAGATAAGTGAGAGATCAACCCTTTCCTTTTACTTAAAAATGAAATTCAAGGTAGTGATGCAGAATCCTAGGGACTTCCATCTGCTTGGCCCCTTGGAAGAAATGTATAGGGGTATCAATTGTGCATAGATGTTATCAAAGAAGAGGTTATATTTTTTTTATGGCTGGGCTTGTAATGTTTAGTTTGGGGAGGTTTTAAAACACATCAGGTCAAAATATCCATGGAAATATTCTAAAATAACATCTAGAGGAAAAGAATTCAGTACATCCCCTCCCGCCCCCCCCAGGAATACAGATGTTTATTTTTTAGTGTTTATTTTTGAGAGAGAAGGGGGTGGGGGGCAAAGAGAGAGGGAGACAGAATCGGAAGTAGGCTCCAGGCTCTCAGCTGTCAGCACGGAGCCTGATGGGGGGCTCGAACCCACGAACCAGGAGATCATGGCCTGAATCAAAGGCAGGCACTTAACTGACTGAGCCACCCAGGCACCCCAGGAATCAGATGTTTTTAATGAGGTTTGTCTGTTGTGCTATCTTGAACTTCAGATACTATAATTTTGGTTTATGCTGCAATAGCATTAATTTTAAATGCAAGGGAGTTGGAGGGGTGAGGGTTTTCACACTAATGAAATGCCTGCCTTAACATCAATAGGGCCTTTACTATTCACCTAATAAAATGTGCATTTTATGCAAGTCAAGTACTGTCAGTATGAGATTACAATGAATACTGATGTTTGGGACAGATTTCATGTTTAAACAATTTTAAGCTTATTTAGAAACAATGTAGCTGTTTCGCTTTGTTCTGTGTAGTTGATTTTTAACATTTTCTATTATATATTTAAACTTAAGAAAAATTAGAGCAGCCGTTGGTAAATTATCTAAAAGACCATACAGGAAATGTTTTAGGCTTTGTGGACCAATAGGAAAATTTGAGTGCCGGAGGCCGAGCTCTCCAACCGGCCTGATGGCAGGGCCCCGGGCGGTGGACGGATCGGGACTGCAGGGCAGCCTGCCAACAGCAAAGCTTCTGGTACTCCGGCTTCTATGTAATCTGGCCTTAACAAAAGTACCTGGGGAATTATGTGTTGGGGAACTGCCCTCGACAGGCCTCCCGGGAAAAGAACCATTGGGAAAGAAAGAAGGTTCCGCAAGGAGGCTGTGCGGCCCTACATTTAGCCCTTGCCACCCCCTATAAAGACTCCTCTACCCAAAGGAAGGATAGCCTCATACATTTCCCAGCCAAGGAAGGAACAAATGGATTTGAAAGCCCCACTCTGGCACCAAAGGAGTGTATCTATGGGCACAAGTTACTCCAACCCCTAGGCCCACTTGGCCCCCAGGAGGCATTCCAGATGATGACTGAACCTAGTCGGTTAAGGTACAGAATGGTTCATTAGTTCCTAGGTGCATTGTCTCTCTGAGAATGTGTAAGGCGTGCGTTCCTAAGGCCCTCTTGGCCCCCTTCTAGCACCTTGGACCGAGGTGAACACTTTTGTTCCTCAAGCCACAAGTGGTTCAGGGAAACAACTAAGAGGTCACGTCCCTGTAACTGTTCCACTTGAGGTGTTGAGAGATAAATGCCCTTTCATGAAAACAGCAAGGCAAATGCTTTATAGATTATAGATAAACGTAGATAATGAAAATAATGTAAGAAATTAATAAGCAAAGGGCAGGAGGGAACGTCATGAGAAAATTACCATGTTATTCCTTAAAGGGTGATTATACATAGGAACATTTTTAGAATTAGGTAATGCCAGAAAACATAGATGACGCACAGTACAAGGAAATTGCTAACAAATATGCCACGTTTGCCACAATAAAGCGGCCAGTTCAACACACTGCTGTGGTCTGTGTTCATTTTTATTTTTGTTCTATTTTTTTTTTTTTTTCACTTTTTCGCCGATGCTGTTCATCCTTCAGGAACCCCTGGACCTAATGGAGCAGGACTCTGGCATTTGAGAATATATATAGGTCTTGTATAAATATGTCAAGTTGTAACTGTTTAAAAATGTACGATCCATTTTTAGCCTGCAGGGCATTAAAAGAAAAAAAAAAAAAGGCAGGCCAGATTTGGTCTGTGGGCTGTCGTTTGCAAGACCCCTAGTGTAGAAGAAAACTTTTAAAGGTCAGCGCTCTTCTTTATTATAAATTTCTTTCTTAATTTATCTTACTATTTAACAAAAATAGTGATTTAAGTCAATTTTGCATTAGCAGAGGCTAATGATAATGTTAGTTAACTGACACAGAAGTACGACTTCTTGGTCCTCCTATTTCAAACATGTTAAAAATAAATGATCATTATAGCCAATAATTTATATTTCTTACCTGGATTGCAACTTAACACCATGTTGGTGTAGGTGTATCGCACTTCCTCAACCAAACCGAGCCATAAAGTGGTAACTATTCCAGAAGAACATGTGGAAGAAAGAGAAATTTTGCAGCATTAGTATAGCCAAGCAGAAACGTAAATCCTTGGCTCTACAGACGTTACGAGAGAGACCCAGATGCCACCACATCCTGATACCACAGAAGGCGAGCAGACCCTCTGAGCGGTACTCGACTGTGCGGGTTCCGTCCAGGGCTTCATTGCACAGTAAACTGGAGGTCCACGGTGACGAACTCGGCTCCAACCTCCGCACAAGGCGTGAGGCTCCCAGCTGTGGGAGGGAGTTCTTCACCCAGCTGTCAACACCACCTGTTGGCCGGTAACCCACTCACGGTTACCGTCCACGAACTCATACTCAGTTCTTTAACAGCGAGTGGAAAGTTCAAGAAAGCAGAGAAGGAATCATAACTCCCATGAGGAAACAACGGAAGTAGAATTCTGATCACAATAACACATTAGGAAATAGTAGCAACAAACAAACCTAAGAGCAAGGTGTGAGGTGTTCCCGAGACCGTCTGTGCCACACCGGGGGTCACCAGTGTCACCCGGTTCTCTGGGTGGAAGGCAGGGAATGGACCATTCTCTCAGGGCACACACCTGCGCTGAAATAACACTTTCAGTATATGTATCTTTGAAAAAGAATAAACTGCATTTAGAAGGCAATAATGCATATATAATAGCATGTTTCTAAGAATTATTAGCATTATGCCACATCCAGCTTTCTCTCCCATTGCCTATTGTCAAGAAAGTGTGATTTTTAGAATTTCCCTGTTCACCTTCTTTAAAGGAGATTTAACAGTTGAGATGAAAGACTTAAAAGTTATTATTCTAAACATAAAACAAGACTGTTTTTCATAAAGCAGTGGACCTGATAGCCAGTAGCTTTTCCATTGTTCAGTCTAACATCATCTAAATATGAGCTAGTGATCTGTTCCTGAGATCACTATCAATAAGTCCACAGAAAAATTAATTTATGGTAATTCACTGTTTAGAAATATTTTCACATGTTCTGTTGGACTGTCAACATGTTCAGTTTCTTATCAACATCTCAGAGGTTTCTTTCACACGAAAAACTGAAAAAAATCTCTGGAAAAGAACCTGGGTAAGTGGAGATTAGAAGCATGTGAGACTAATGATATTATCAATAGAATTATCCATTACTGGACTTGAATTAGCTATTAAAGAACTGTGGGTATGTAGCTAAAAACTTGGATTTTCATCTCCCAGAATTTAGACTTGTAGTTACCACATATTTCCACAAGATGGACTTCTTGATGTTAGGGTTTTGGGCTCAGGGGGCTTTAGACATTTCAGTTGTCTAAAAATTATTCATGTTGTATAATTTCCAAGCCCCTTTTAATGTTTAAAAATGTAGTTTTTACAAAGACCTATAATGTACTATTTCTCCTATATTGGGTTAAAACTTGGTATTTCTAAAAGTGACTTAATTTCCCCCATAAAATAATCAATTATGGTTTTTAAATCTGTTCAACTGCTTAAAAACAGAATTTCTTTAACGACTTCCTGTTGTTACTTTAATAGCTGATCTTATTTTGTAAAAATTAGAACAAATGATTTGTGAAGTCAATGCATAAAAACCTCGTTAATGCCTCCCAGTTGTGGAGAACTGTGATAACTCAGACACTGTATGTGATTGTTATTGAATAAGAAGGCAGACGTGGTTTTTCCCAAGTCTCAAGGCTCTTAAGTACGTACACTTTCTCCTCAAATTTATAGAACACGTGCGTTTATATACACATCATGTGTATCACCCATTCCGTGAGATTTATACACTGCTTTTTCATTTTGTTCCTCCAGACAGGATAAGAGACATCCGAGATGGCATACCAGAGCCTTCCTTAGTGCAGGGTGGACACACTCCATTCACAGTTTCAGTTCATCTCTTGACCTCTAGGATAAGGATGTGAACTTCAGAAATACAATTTAAAGGAACAGTTTATGATTAAGACAACGTAGAAGTTAGATACTGTTGCTAAAAATTTTGATTACAATGAAGATGTCTTCTGGTTTTAGGATATCTTAGAGCCCTCGAGCCTGAACCACACCAAACCCTCCATCGGGTATCCTGTATCTTAACTTTTGAATTTACCCATTAGTTACGGAACTGACCGTACTTGGGCAAAACTACCTGAACACGTGTCCCATCTGCCAAGCCACCTCTAACCAGAGGCCTAGTTTAGCCATCTTCTAAACAGGACCGGTCCCTTCTGCTTTGGGGGCCAGGATGGTTTCGAACAGAAGGACCCCTCTCTGTTCCTCATTTCATAGGAAGTAGGTGGATATTTCTATATGAAAGAGATGGAAATCATAGTGTTACACAATCTGGGCCCCAGCTAATACTTTAAACGGAATAAAACAAAGTAGAGAGCTGCTAGTATGTGCTTTAGAATAGGTTGACTGGCCACAAATAATGGCTTATGAATACAGTAAATATAGGTATATGCTAAATACACCATATATATATATATATATATACATACACATAAATGCTCACAAAAGCATAACCAGGCTTCTGGTTAGAAAATGTTTACATATCATCTCGTCTCACAGGCAAAGAAATTGAGGCTCCAAGAAGTGAACCGATTCGCAGGAGGTGACACAGCAAGTTAAGAGGTAGCTGGAGGTTTGCGACCAACAGCGATTGCTTTCAAAGAGTCGAATTCGACCAACTACCACTGTGTTTGCCAGCAGCCAGGATCCAGCACCTGTCCCTTAGGACAGAGCGCTGCCATGAGGGCCGAGCAGCTTCCACGGGCACCCTACCCGCTTCGGTCATAAAGCAGTTGAGCAGGAGGGGTCGTGGGAAGCAGTGAGGCCGTGTGTGCAGGAGGAAGTCATAGGGGACACGCACCTGCTCCGGGGCTCCCTGGGGGGCCCACGAGCAGGTAACATTCGCCGGATGCATACAACGTGTCGGGTGCTGTTCCCGCATTTAGAAGTTACAGCCATGTGTTGAGAGAGAGGGAGAGAGAGACAGAGACAGAGAGAGCAATGATCTTCCTAGAAAGTCGGAATCTTGGTGCACAGCGCAGAGCTGGGATTTAAGCCACAGGGTCTGCAGGCTTCTCAAGGCGTGCTCCGAGCCCTGGGCTTCCCGCCTCCCCATGTCTCCGGAGGCTCTCGGGTGGGCAGGCGGGCTCTCTTCTGTGAGGACACTTCTCCAAAGGCCAAGTAAAACTACCTTTCGGGGAACGTTAATTTGTATTTATTTTCCCCCTTGGTGCCAACATTCCTTTTTACCTTTGTGCTGGGGTAACTTTCCTCTTTATAATCTCCACTCCATCTCAACCTTTGTCTCTTCTAACGGTTTTCAACAGTGTTTACAAATGCAAACCTGAAGTTACCCTTAAAGAGGGCCTCATCTTCATCTCATCTTCATCGTGGTAGAATTCTCCCGCCGAGCTGGTACTTACTTCCAGGGTCATTTCTCTACGATACGTAAACTCAAAGTAACTTGACAAAGATAATTCGATTTCCCAAGGCACAAACCACACACGCTACCAGAATTTACAAAACAAAAGCACACAAAGTTGGAATTCTCTTTTGCGTGTTTGGATTTGATGGCTCAAAAGTAAGAAAACTGGACTTATATCACAGATCTCCGATCTAACACACCTCTCTCATCCCACCTCCAAGAAAACGTAAAACCCGGGTTCATTGCCTGCAATAAGTAGTCATTTAATTAAAGAACAAAATTAACAGGAATCAAAATGTTGCAGCTGTATTTTTTTTGTTAGACATTATATAAAAAAAGAAAAGTATAATACAGTAAATAATTTTGTATAACGTGAACTTAAAGAGTTCTCAAATTAACTGTGATCAGAATAAAAATGTCTTTCCAACAGAATACTGAACGTCACTGTGCCGCACGTCCCGTGTCGGGGGCCCGGAGGAGTGCCGGCGCCTGCCCGTCGCCCGCCCTCCGTCTCACCACAGGGCTGCGAAACAAGGTTCAAAGGCAAAGGACAGTTTTCTTCTGGGAGAGCGACTCTGGGTCTCAACTGGTCCGACAGTTCCTACCCCTCAGACACCAGAGAGTGAAGGCCGTCCCCTGGTTTCTCCTCGTACAGGTGAGCACAGCCCAGACCACCTGCCCGCGTGATCCTGCTCCTGGCGCTGACACAGCAGGGGGTCTGGAGCTGAACTTCAGGAAAGTTCCCTGACGAATGTTCAGTGTTGGTATCAAAAATTAAACAAAAATTCTTCTCAGAAGAAAATCTCTATGGCCTGTGGAATCTAGGAATTACGAAAAGAGAAAACAGTTTAAGGCTATACACTTCTAAGTGAAAACGGCCAAAACCTTCCACTTTTAAAAGCTGCTCAGACATCCACCCTATAAGACCCAAGGATGGACGTGCTCTGCGTCAAGCAGCGGGGGGCCCAGAGGGCTCCCGACTCCCAGGCCCACGCTGGGCCCCCAAAGGAATTATACGCTGAATTCCAAGACTTCCTAAAACTCCGTTTGAAGGGCTGCCTGCCAAGCCCTTGGTGTGCACAGAAAAGGCCAAGGCTTTGCTACATCGGTAGAAGTAATGAAATGACGGATGAAACAAACTATGGGGAGTCCTAGTACAGCTGTGGTTTGGTTTTATTCCGGTAGAGCTGGTAACGTGCTTGCGGTGACATTGAACACATTGAAGAAAATCTCATGTGGCTGGTGGTGTTCTTTTAACAGTTTATACCAAGTGCTAGCATGTGGTACATACCACCTTATCACTGTTTCCTGATGTCCAGGTTTGGGGTTAACTCTTAAAATCCCATCATCTAAGAGAGGCACTCAGGGCTTACAAGAGAAAATAGACCTCTTTGGTAAACAACCCTTAATAATGTGTAATGAGAAAACGTATTAAATGTTAACATCCGTAAGGCCATGTCATAATTGACAGCCTTTTTCTTCAACACAGGGCGATCACTAAAAATAGCTTTGGTTTTACTGGGCACGGTTTATTTCCTAAACATTTTTGAGTGTTTTGAATAATCAAAACTAAGACGATCTATTCCTGCCAAACATATGCCAGTCAGGGGGGAGGGAAACCTTAAAGTTTTTTAAACTATTTATTTGTATCATTTTCTCCTGCTTTTGCAACCTCAACTTCCTCCCTCAATATATTCGTCCTAAAACTGCCTTGTGGGATAGAGTTCCATCACGCCTGCCTCTGCTCCACAGCCGCACTGACCTTACAGACCGAACGTTTTAAAGAACTGCGGGGGCCACCTTGGGACAACCAGAAAAGGAAAGGAGTCCCACTATTTTAGTTTAAGGAAGTATCTACACCCAGGATTTCCATTCTCTTTGCATCTGGGGCCGGAGCGCCTTGAGGCCAAGGGAGAAGTGATACGAGAACTGGTTCGGGTGAAGGCTGGTAGCCGCACACCCACACTCATCAGGATTAAACAGGAGGACTTTCATCAGGCGTTACAACTCATGGCCATGCAACGAACATGCAGCCAGTGAGCCAGGGCCACTGCGTCACCCAGAGGCCACCCCATGGCATCTTTATGATAACATGAACACGGAGCGCAGTCACCTTGAAGTGGAAAGTCTTGGGTATGGATGATGGCCAGTGTACTCCCACCGGAACAGAGGTTCCCTGCAGAGGGGGCCTCTGTTAGCTAATGCAGGGCTACGTTCTCAGCACCTGTAGACGCACTTGGCACACGGCAGGTGCTCAAATATGTGAGTGATGGGGAAGCATCAGCTCGTGTTAAAGATGTGAACAGAAATTCAAGCCAGGAACAAGTACCTGGGAGTGACTTCACGGCCTCCTGTCAGTATCGAGGAGTGGGGTTCTATAGTGGGGACGTCTGGCCTTCACAGGAGGCAGAGCTAATGTGCTGGCAGATTACTCACATTACTTTGAGGCTTTTCTTAAAGGTACATTAACTACTGGGCACCTGGGGGGCTCAGCTGGTTAAGCATCTGACTTTGGCTCAGGTCATGATCTCACAGCTTGTGGGTTCTAGTCCTGCGTCAGGCTCTGTGCTGACAGCTCGGAGCCTGGAGGCTGCTTCGGATTCTGTGTCTCCCTCTTTCTGTCCCTCCCTGCTTTCTCTCTCTCTCTCTCTCTCTCTCAAAATAAATAAACTTAAGGGGTGCGTGGGTGGCTCAGTAAGTTAAGCCTCTGACTTCAGCTCAGGTCATGATCTCACAGTTCATGGGTTTGAGCCCCTTCTCTGGCTCTGTGCTGACAGCTCAGAGCCTGGAGCCTGCTTTGGATTCTGTGTCTCCCTCTCTCTGCCCCTCCCCTGCTCCTGCTCTGTCTCTGTCTCTCTCTCTCTCTCTCTCAAAAATAAATAAATATTAAGAAAAAAAGTCCTACTGTTTTAGTTTTTTTCTTTTTTTTTTTTTTTTTTTTTACCTTATAAAACATAACTAAAATATAAACTTAAGGAGGAAGGCACTAAAGGTAAAAACATGGGGCGCCTGGGTGGCTCAGTTGGTGGAGTGTCCGACTTGGGCTCAGGTCATGATCTCGCGGTTCGTGGGTTCGAGCCCCGTGTCGGGCTCTGTGCTGACAGCTCAGGGCTTGGAGCCTGCTTCGGATTCTGTGTCTCCCTCTCTCTCTGCCCCTCCCCTGCTCGCACTCCGGATGGCTCGCTCACTCACTGGTGCGCGCACTCCCTGTCTCTCGCAAAAATAAATGAACGTTAAAAAAAAAAACAACAACCGTACATTAACTACTTAAATAAACCCAGGACCCATGTTCTACACACCACCTTCCCCCAAGCCCACAGGAGCCGTGACCAAGAAGGAGGCGCACTGTCTGTTCAGCGCAGCTCTCGGCAGAAATACGGGATCCGTTTGCCTAATTACACAGATCTCTGTGGCGTTTTATCTTTTCTTTCTAAAGAACACCGTGTTGTAAGTCCCATGGAATCCACACGAACATCTAGAAATCTGACCTTGTCAAATGCTTGCTTGATGCATGGACCTCCATCTCGTTACTTTTGTATTCATTGAGCTCTTTGCGAATGGCTGCCTGAAATGTAAAAACAGGACAGGAAGAAGCCGACATAGGAAATTAGTACCCTGGCTGCGGCTCAACAACAGTTCGCAATCCTGGTTGAGTTCTGGTGTTTTGTAATGTAGTTCAAACAACGAAAAAGAAACCACTTGTGGCCCAGCATTCAGCCTCTTAGCACGCGCACGGCCCTGATGCTGGTGTCCGGGAAGAGGTCAGTGAATTGATTTGCTGTGTCGGAGAAGGAAGACAACGCCCACCACATGTGACAGGTGGCCCCGGCACGTGCTTAGGGGACTCCATGAAGTAGGGACACCAAATTCATGAAGGAGGTCGGGCTTTTGGTGGACTTATTTGGAATTCTGCAATTAGATCATTGAGAAGCCATTCTAATTTCAGCATGAGGTCAGGCTTGGTGTCACGTGAAAAACAGTATCGTGGCTACACGCGGGTGGGGAGCGCATCGCTGTGTTTCAGGGCGGGTCCTCGGGCTCTTCCAGCCTCCCCCTGCCCCCTGGGACCGTGCACTCCCTCACATAAACCCTGAGGGGCCAGCTGGGGGCAGGGAGAGGCTCTGAGCCAGGGATCCCAGGGAGCACTCCTCCCGCGCTCAAACCCGGGTGCTGCCAGAGACGTGCTCGCTTCTCCCCTCGCCCAGGGAGCCAAGGCCAGGTCCGCCTGCCGGCTGGCTGCGCCTGGCCAAGGGGATGTGACACCTGCGTGCATTTACATGTCACCTCACTTATTCACGGTCCGCACACGGGGAACAAGGAACAATTAGCACGTTCGGCCAACTCACTGGCTGAGCAAATCATTTTGCTCTTCCTAAAAGCTGTAAAATCATGAGCGGCCAGAGGGGATGAGGCTTCAGTCCTGCCCATCCACAGCATGGGACCATGGACAGGAACATACCCTCTGAGCCCGTCCAAATCATCTGTCCGATAGAACCTCCACAGGGGTGATAATGACACATCTCTCACGGGGACTTTCTGAGGATTAAATGAAATAATAATGCCAGACAGGCCGGTTCAGTCCAGGACAGGGCGAGGGTTGGGTGAACGTTCATTCCCTCTGCTCTGTCCCCTAGTGTCTGGGACCCACTGCTTCCTTGCTCTCGTCCTGCACCCAGAGCGTTCAGGTCACACTGCCCTGGAGGCTCCCGGGACCTCACCCCGGACCAGTCCTGGACACATCCAGAGCCTCCTGTGTCTTCACTGCCAGGGTTTTCCTGAGGGCCTCGGCTGACTCCACCCCTCTCTGTCTGACTGTAGCTAAGTCTGTTTAAACCTCTGTCCCCTGCCTCTTTTCCTCCAGCCTTGCCTGCTTTTGGTTCATCCAGACCATAGTTCCTCAACTTCCATACTCTTGACATTCAGGATTGGAGAATTCCCTGTTGTGGGGCCATCCTGTGCATTATGGGACGTTTAGTGGCATCTCTGCGTTCCACCCGCTACACTCCAGTAGCACCTGTCACTTGGGATAGCCAGAAACGTCTGCAGACATTGCCCCCTAGTTGGAAACACAGCTGCGACCCCAGATTGGCTTTGTGAGACCAACAACGGGGGTCAAAGCACAGGCTTAATTTCCAGACCTGGTGGCATCCACTTTGGTAGGGTCCCCTCTCTAAGGAAAAAAAAAAAAAAACCTCAGGGCAACCTGGCTATTCACGTATGTGACAACATCCCTCACGACCTTGTAACATGAGACCCCTTAATCAGACTGCATATTTGTATGTTACCATATATGAGAGACAAAGAAGTAAATGTATAAAAAAACTACGCCACATGGGGGCACCTGGGTGGCTCAGCGGATTAAGCATCCGACTTCGGCTTGGGTCACGATCTCGCGGTTCGCGAGTTCAAGCCCCGTGTCGGGCTCTGTGCTGACAGCTTGGAGCCCGGAGCCTGCTTCAGGATTCTGTGTCTCCCTCCCTCTCTCTCTCTGCACCTCATCCGCTCACTCTGTCTCTGTTTCTGTTTCTGTCTCTCTCTCTCTCTCTCAAAAATAAACATTAAAAAAAACAACCCTATGTCATGTGGCGTTCGGGACTCAGTTCTTCGGGTACGAACCCAACTGAGCGGTGCCGGCACGAATAAACTCAGGAAGGAAGAGCCTGGGTGTCAGGACTCTCTGTGCGAGAACCCCGCTACACCACCATCCAGGCACGAACTCCCTGGCATGTTGTGGCCTGCCCTCGTCACGTGCTGCCATACCCCACCCTACCCCGACCAGCAGACAGGTCTGCTCTGTACCTTGTCGGCGGCTGACAGTCGTGTCCACGGCTTGTCTGCCCGTCTGTCATAATCCTGAGCTTTCGCCACCTCCACATAGTCACTGAACCGTATCAGAATCTTTCGGTCTCTTAGCTCGTCAACTGTGGGTCTCTGATTAAGCTGAAATACAAGATCGTCACAGTTAGCTATTGTCACCTGCCAGACCAGCTTTCTCAGGAAACTCCGAACAAACACGTTTCTATAGGGAAGCGGGAAACTCTGCGACTGTGAAGTAGAATGACCCTAATGCCTACGGTCTCCCACGTGAAGGCTCAGATTACACGCTCTTAAATTGCAGCCCCCCAGCACCTTCCCTCAGAGGGGTCACTCCCAGGAGCCTGGCTGCACCCTGTACACCGCGCAGCCTCAGGGGAAGGGCGGCGAATGAATGGCGAGCAAGCTGTACTCCAGCAGCCGCCTCTTCCACTCTCGTTAGAGGAGCTCTTAACAAAAAGTCCCCGACAGAGGGGACGCTGCCACAGCAGACTCGCAAGTCGAGCTCAGGAAGGATATTCGATGAACCTGAAGCCCATGGGTCAAGACGTCGTCGTCATCACTACGGAGCACAGAGGGCCCCCAGGACGCTCGAGTTCAGACACGGTCGGCACCCCGAACCAGATGGGACTGTGCAGCTGTTACCCAAGCTGGCCAGGGCCAACTTCACCCTGGCCGTGTGCATCCCTGATACACAGCCCGGACGCCAATAAGAAGTTTCTGCCATCAGGAGCTTCTCGACAAACTGAACGTGCCAAAGAGCATCACAGGGAACCGAACGCTGGCACCCAGGGGTGCGCTTCTCAGGCACCGCGTAGAGATCCAGGGGGATGAAGAAAAACGCCTTTAAAAACTTATCCCTGGACATAAGTGGTGACGGCATCGGGCTTGTCCCGCCACACGAGCTGTTCCTGTGCCCGGTAAGGGTCTCACCCGTGGGCACGGAGGGTCACAGCAGGGGTGGCAGGGGCGCTGGGGAGTGAATCCGCTGCTGGCCAGGAAGACGCCATCCAGTGACACAGGGGCGCCCCGCCTCACCCACCCCAGCACCGCCCAGGCGGCTCTTCTCCAGCGCGCCTGTCCCTCGAGATTCAGGGCGTGAAAGGCGCTTAAATCACAGTACCTTTCTTGTCAATCTCTGCTTGATTTCTCTTCTTTCTTCCTGCTCTGTCTGATCGTTCCTTTCTGTGAAAGGTTAACACAGAAAAAAAAAAAAAAAAAAAGAAAAAGAAAAATGGGTTTAGACTTTCTTCTTTTTGGTGGAGAAGTGAGCTCACGGCCTCCACTTTCTTGTGGCTGAGGCGGATGTCAAGGACGCCTCGCGGGGGACACTTTTTTCCACGTCACAGCTGGCTCTCCTCCACTCCGCCAGCCACGGCTCAGACCGTGGGCTCACTGACACACAGAGACGCGTGCGCGGGGGTTTGTTCTGCCCCCATCCCAGCCTCCCTCCTGCCCTTCCTTGGGGTCATCGGTCGCTGCCCCCCCTCGGCTGTGCATTTATTTGCAGGAGAAACAGGGAGTTCTTCCCTCATCCAATATCTCATCTCTTTACGTCCAGGAACATAGACGGCATGCACAGTTTTAGTAGGACAAGTGAGTGTGCACAACAGCTCTACTCACGTATATCATCTATGATTATACACGGATACTAACAGAACTGTCCCTGCTTCCTGTTCTCTACTCCTCCTCCCGAGGTATGCGGACTTTTCGCCAGCCAACATCCGACAAGGAACAACCTCTCCAGACTCTGGGCAACACGGGCTTGCCTGGAATTTATACTTCCAGGGTGTGTTTCAAATCTAAACATAGCACGAACCCAGCCGACTCCCCGTGGCAGAAACGAGCACGCTTAGCACACTTTACACGCCGTGCCTTTTAAAGGAGCCTCCGTGCCTCACGGAGCTCGGCTCTGCTGCTGAGTTGTTACTATTAACATTCAAGCTGTCCTCGTACCTACACCTGGGAGCTAAAAATAGAGAATTGGGAGCTGCGGTGTAAAATGCAGGCTTTGCCCTGGGATACGAGATAATGGATGTCCTATTTCTGGCACTCTCTGTTGCTAAAGAAAGCCTCAGGACCCATTCTGGGAAGGGACGCTCACCTGCCAGCACTCACTCCTAGAAACCCGGCTGCTGGGAGGGAGGGGAGGGAGGGGAGGGAGGCCGCTGCCCGCAGGTGACGCAACCCCACATCGCCTGCCTTTACTTAAGACATTCTGCACGTGTGTGCACTTGCGGGACTGGGTGCGGGATGTACTGTACATTTCAGTAACTTTTTGAAAAGGGAGATTTATCTCCTGTTTGAATGTTTTAGAAAAGGAAATGAAACCCTGTTATGTTCTTGGTTTTTAATCCAAGTGATAAACCAGAAGAAAATCACAGCTGCAAGGGCTCATCAGGAAGCTGATGATACGGTCAAGAAAAAAATCGTGAAAGTATCCATTCAAGGCCAACCGTGAGGGATTTAAGGGGTGATGTGAAGCGAATTTTTCAGATTTCTTGAAAAACAGGCCACGGGCAAAGTCCAAGCAGTGCAGGGACAGGGACAGAAAACCAGACCTTTGTTTTTCATCATCAGCGACGTCATCACCAAGGTCACGGTGCTTTGGAGCGCTGGTCTTGGAAGGCGGGGTCCCCTCCCCAGCAGGGTCCCCTCTGCGCCAGGTGCTCTACTGGGCACTGACCCCAACAAGGCCTTCCTCAAAGCCCGAGCCCCCGGGTTGTCTCTGAGCTCCACCTAGCGATGGCTTTGTGGGCCTTTTGTTCCGAGACCCAGAAAGCCCCCCGGGCCTTATATACAACAAGGGATCCATGACCATGGTCTCCACACCCACACGTTCCGGAAAGAGTGCCAGCGGCTTGGACAGCCACATTCGAGTCTTCCACAAATAATCAGAGATGCATTGCTGCTTCTAAGGCAGGGGCCAGAACCGGCCCGTGGAGCCAGGCAGCCTTCGGCTCTACCTCTTTGCCAAGGAAATGGGACAGCGGTGCAAACCACAGGACTCCGTGGTAACGAGTAAAGTGGAACAGCAACAAGCCCCGAGCACCGGGCGGCCACAGCGGGGGGCCTAACGCGGGCGTATCAGGTTTGGTGCCTTCACCTGGAAAGGGGCCACCGTGTCTCATCCAGGAATAACAACCCAGGCCGAGCTCTAAGTGTCCCTGAGACCCGATCGCAGTCAGTCACGAGCTCGCCGCTTGGGAGGGGAGCAGATCCGACGTGGCAACATGCTAAGAAGGGATCATGGGTAGGAAATGCACTGTAGCAGGAACGTTTGGAGCCGGTGTCGGGGGCCTGTGATTATATGTTGTGTGCTGGACCATATATGGTCACCCTACTCTCAGCTCCCCAGAACAAAACAAAGCCGACACCCGCCATGAACGAGCAGTGACATCCGCAGATACTCCCACTCAGGGGCCTTGAAAAGCTTCCGCACTGTGGCCGGCTCGACGGCGAAGCAGGGATCGCCATGGCCACGGCGGAGGAAGCCCATCTCTCCCTTCCTCTCACAGAAGGTGAGTGCAGAAAGTTCCACGTAGCCACTCACCCCCTCTATTCAAGCACCGGTTCTGTTTTTAAGGCTCTGACGTTTCATTGTGAAGACTGCTACGATCCGAGGTGCTTACTGGCCAGAGGACCTGGTGTCCCCAGCAGCAGGGGAGAGGTCCACACGGAGGCAGAGCCCCCTCAGCTTACTGGGAAGCCCCGCCCCCCGCCCCCCGTGGTGGCAGCAGACCCCTCCCAGGGCGGCTCAGCGGAGTCACCAGCTCCGAGCTGCTTTAAGGACACCTGTGACTTAGCACCCTTATAAGTGATGGGATTTTTAACAAACCAGATACTTGGGGGGCGGGGTGGGCACCTGGGTGGCTCAAACATCTGACTCTTGATTTTGGCTCAGGTCATGATCGTGGTTTGTGGGACCGAGCCCCGCATCGGGCCTTGGGCCAAGGGCATGGAGCCTGCTTGGGATTCTCTCTCTCTGACCCTCCCCCACCCTCTCAATATAAATAAGCTTTTTAAAAAATTCAAATACGTGATAACTTAAATAGCTTGACTTTCTCATCTGTCTGTGTGATTAGGCAGGTAATCAATGACAAGTTCTTTAAATTCCCAGACGTGACCAAGTTGATACAACACAGAAGACTAGGTCCCCTATCTTAAATTTGACAACAGAAACGTGCAATCCCTCGGCATAGGGTGAAATATTTCCAACCGTCTACGAAGGAGGGGACCCCCTGGCAGGTGAAGGTGCCCAGGCGGGGACAGGAGACAGGGATCAGCAGGGACTCGGAGCCCAGACCGTCAGGAGGGTCCACCGCCCGTCTCCTGGCACAGAGTCAGCGTGGGCACTGCCCTAACTTTGTGACAAGATGTTCGCAGAATAAAAAACCAAACTCAGAGGATATCTGTAGTGTGCATCATGTCAAGACGAAAAACAATGAAAGTACTTTAAGGAATCCAGGCCCTAAGAAGACACTTTTTTGCAGAAAATGTTTTGAAAACTAAAGTCTGTGGACCAGTGAACTATCTGAGAAACGCCATCTGAGAAACACTTCCGAAGGGGTTTGACTGCCCAGAACCACCGTGGACTCTAAGGAGCCTGAACAGCATTCCCTCTGCTGCCGAGGCAGTTGGTGGACACCGATGATCACACACCTGGGGACCCCCATGCGGGTGGAGCGGGGGAGGGGGGGCAGGGGATCCCCGAGACAGAGTTGTGACCCCCAGGGCAGGCTTCCCATGACTGCGCTCCTCGGAGGTGTGGGCTTCCTTTCCCCTCCTGTCTCGCCCTGGTGCCACGTTCCCCTCCCTACACTTTCTGACACTGTCCACACCCTGCCCGTGACCTCTGCGGCCGTCAGAACTCCCACCCCAAAGTGCCAGGGAGACCTGCTTGAAACCCACAACGCAAAGAGAGAATCGAGCCATTTCCCTGAGATCTACAGGGCTAATTAAATAACCCTGAAAACAGGAATAGCTTTAATTATGCTGGGAGGCAAGCTTTTTTTTTTTTTTTTCCTCTTAATTTTAAAAGGATATGTTTCCGAGCAAATCAACTTTCCTCTAGGGTTTCCTTTCGCAGCCCGGTGGGACCTCACAGGGCCACGGGGAGCGACAGCCTGCAGAGCTGGGTGCACCTGCCACGGACTCGCCCCCAAGAGGAGCCAGGGGTCACAGCTACTCACGTTTCAAGATATTTCTTCTCTCCAGTTCCTCCACGGCAGGTCTTTGGCTCAGCCGTCTGCGGAAAAACACTAGAATTACATTTTGCACCATGGTGGCCGGCTGCAGATTCCTCCCGGGCTCTGCCGGGGGCAGGGGTGGCCGGCGCGCCCCCGAAGATGGTGAACCCAAAAGCTGGAGGGAGGGAGGGGACCTCTGGCAGCCGCCTCTTGCTGGCGCTGGAGTCGGATCCCCGCACAGGAGGGGGGTCACCGCCTGTCCCCGAGCTCCGGGGCCGACCCCCCGTGCCACCTTGGGACCTGAGAGCGCTGCCGGCCGGCGGGACGCTCCCCCGGAAGGGAGGAGGCCCCTCCTGCCCAGCCGAGCAGCGGTGGCACCTGCTTCGGCCCCAAGCAGCCTCGCCAGCAGCCCGCGCAGGGGGAGTGACAGCGAGCGCCGCCTCCTGAGCCGCGCGGAGCCAGCCGCAGCCCGGGGAGGGGCACCCCCCGGAGGCCCCCGGCGGCCTCCCCCTGCCCAGCCGTCCCCACCCACGGGGCGCAGGACCGGCCTTTCAGGGGGATTCGCGTCGAAGGAGTCGGCGGTACAGCGAAAACCAAATACGTACGGCAAATAAAAGGCTTGTCAGGAGCGGGAGTCATAATTAGCCGGAATGAGCGCCAAGCTCCGGTTCTCCCTGGAACTCCGGCGACGCTGTGCTTGGGTCCCAGCCAGGAGCCGCCCCGCTTCCGGACCCTCGCGCCACCCCAGGGCGACGACAGGGCTGAGCCTGCGAGCGCCCAGAATCTGGGGCCACGATACTTTGCCCCAGAGAGGATGCTGCCTCCAGAAATATCGGTCTCCTATTCACACTCCCTGTCCCGGCACAAAGCCGAGGGCGTCCCCAGGGCTCAGCTGCTCCCGCCTCCTGGGAACACCACAGGCGCGGGCTTTGTGTGCGCCCTTCCGGGGGCGGCTGCTTTGACATCTTGTCCTGATGTCTGGTGGGGACCGAGCCCGCCCCTCCCCCCCAACAGCTCCCCATCTGCCCCGGGGAAGGGAAACCTGGCTCTCAGGCGGGGCTCCCTCACCGTCCCCCCGAAACCTCCCAAATGCCATTCGTTGGTCAGCAAAGGACTGTGGAGTATCTGCTCTGTGCCAGGCAGTTCCAGCCCCCAGACACAGTGGCAAACAAGCCTCCCCTGTCCTGGAAATCTCACAGTCTAAACGGGGAAGGCAGACAAACAGTAAAAAAAAAAAAAAAAAAAAGAACAAAAACCATTGCAGAGAGCGCTAGTGCCCCGGAGCAAATAAAAAGGGGCTGTGACAAATGAGTGACCAGGCAGGGGGAGGAGGAGTTTGGGGAGACCCATCTCCTCCGAGGCTCACCTGAAGAGGTGCCGGCCCTGGGAAGATCACACCCTCCAGCCTCAGTGTCCCCTAACTGCTCACACACTGGGCTTGAAGACAGTGGGGAGGGAGGGGGGGAAGTGATCATGGCAGGCTTCATGGAAGAGGAAACTTTTGGCAGAGCCATGGAGAATCTACAGGGGGCAGAGCCTGGTGCCTAGTGACTGCCGGCTGCTTAGCCAGGATGCCCACAGGGACACCCGAGCGCTGAGGCTGAAGATTTCCTCAAACCTGAAAAGTATCTCAGATCTACACTGGCAACGTCCCCCCAGCCCCCGAGCCTTTTCTTGCTGGGGGACCGTCCGCTCTTCCAAAATGACAACCAAAACAGACTTTCCCAGAGGTGTGAGAACAGAATGAGCCAATGCACCGAGTGTGTATTAAATGCCTGCTTGGTACATAGTAATCTCTCACGAAAACCCAGCCTGTGAGTCCTCAGTCATGGAATGAGTTCCCAGAAAGGCATTTCATCTGATTCCTAGTTCTCTAAAAAGGGTGGACAGCTCATCACCGAAATCTAAGCCATTGGCCTGAGGGGTGAGGCAGGTCGGGTCCTGCACACACTGCAGGGCTCCTCCCAGAGGTCACCAGGCTGAGCACACAGCTGGCCCCCGGGGTACCTCTCAGCGAGCAGGGGACAGCCCTTTGGGTGGACACAACTCCGTGGGTACAGTCGTGGGCACTAACCGACCCTCCCCCGCAGAGTCAGCCCAGGGCTGGAGCAGAGGACCCGAGCCCCTTCCCTGTGTGGTTCTTTCCAGGAGGCAGGAGCCCAATCACCGAGGACAGGTGCCCCTGGGGGCAGCGCTGCGTGTCCAGAGTTCCAATCCAGACCCAGCCCTACCCAGGAAGGCCAGCGGGCACCCGGGATCCCTCTTCATGAGACCGTGAACTTCTGCCTTCATCAGATGTTCTGTGCACACTCATAACATGCCTGGCCCCTGGTGAGAAGTGAGACCCAGCCCTGCCCCCGGGGCCTGCAGGCTCCCTTGGGGGACAGACCCTCTGCCATCACACAGTACTAGGAGGAAGAACCGAAAGTGATATGAAAGCCGAGTGTAGGCGGGCTGATCTGGGCAGGGCCGGCTCCCTGGAAGGTGACCCCTGAGATGAGAGCCAAAGTGTAAGTGGGGATTGCTAAGCGAAGAGGGGAGGAAAGAGCAGGTGCAAAGGTCCTGAGATCGGGAGGAATTCGGCAAGTGCCCTTTAGACTGAGTGGAGGCGTGTGAGCCTCTGTGGGGCAGGGAGCTGGGTGGGGCACAGCCTGGCGTCTGCGGTGAGGAGTCCGAGAAGGCGGTTTGAGGCAGGCAGGGGTGGGGCGGGGGTGAAGGGATGCCAAGACTGGATCAGGCTTCAGAAGCACTCTCTGGACCCCTCCAGTTTGCTGTCTGAGAAAGGACAGGGCGGAACCAAGCACCAGGAGACGCAGGCCTTCCCGGGGCCAGGACCCCCTTCAGACGCTCAGGGCAGGTGCTGTGGACCCACACGTGGCCGAGGGCCCCGTAAAACGTTCAAGACGTGCGGAAGATGTTGACCCTGGAGGAGGGGCGGTGCTACTCCAAGTTATTTAGTCTAACACCCGTTAGACTAAACACATAAGCCTCACCATTCCGTCCACTTCCTGCCTGGGCAGGATGGGGCTTCCGCTGTCCAGCAGCGACAACAGTCCCACGTGCCTTCCGACGGCAGGAGGCCGGACTATGCCCACTTGGCAGAGACGACCACGAAGGCTCAGAGAGGCAAACGTGATCAGGTCTGACGGCCCACGTAGACCCCGGGGCCCGGCACAGGTGGGCAAAAGCAGCGAGACCGAGGGGCAAAGGAGCGCACGGAGACCCCTCTCCCTCTGAGGCGTGTTCCGGCAGAGCCTGGGGGTGGGGGGTGGGGGGTGGGATGAGGCCGGACCATCTTCACTCGGGAGCCTCAGCCGCGAGGGGCTCTTGGAGGACCCGCAGACCCAGCCCTGGGGGGGGGGGGGCGAGGCCTCGGGGAGGGGTGCGGTGGGGTCCAGCTCCCGAAGGGTTTCCCCAGCTCCTCCTGGAGGCTGCTCCCTCTCCTGATCCGGAAACACAGCCCTGCCGGGAGGAGTGGTGCGCAGGGGCCGCTGGGGAAGCCACGGTCTATTTCTGACTCTTCCCGCTGAGAAAGCTGGGGTGTGGGGAGACTCTTCCCGCTAAGCTGGGGCGTGGGGCAGCACCAGGAAAAGAAACGCCGGGGTAGAGAGAGGCTCCCGCCCGTCTCCCCGCCTGGTCCCCACCTGGGCACACAGGAGAGGTGCGGATGCCAGCGCTGGGCCAGGCCCAGGGATGTGCTGGACGGGCCTTGGGGACTTGAACGGAGCACCCGGCCAGGGGCGGGGCGCCCGGGGGAACTGTGCGCACCTGTGGGTCTGCGTCCTCGGGGGGGCCCCCCACTCCCCCGGCACCAGCTTGTGCTCCTGGTCCCCAGGGCCCGCCCGCCCGTCCGCTGAATGGATCCGTGAACTTCTGCTCCGCACCGGACCCTGTGCCGAGAACACGGCAAACGGCGGAGCAGGGACGAGACCGCCGAGCAGACGACAGGCGGAGAGGACGGGTGCGTGGCGGGGAGCGGACGCGGGCAGCTGGCCGACCGCGACGCCCGTGTGGGTCGTACGAGAATCAAGGACGCAGCAGCACTGTCCCCGCTCCTCAGGCTCTGCGGGAGGCGGTCCTGTTTCCATCCCCCCAGAACCGGCACCGAGTCTCAAGGGGAGCCTCAGTTCTGCCACCTGCTAACGCCCTCTCCCGCCTGGGCCTCCTGTCCCCGGCCCCACCTGCCCCTGTGACCCACGGGGTACTGAGGGGTGAGAACACAGAAGGCAAGGGGGCTGGCACACACACGGGGTGTGTTGTTATTACTGGCATCCGTATAGTTCACCTGGTCCCTCCCGGCCTCAGCCAAGGAGCTGCAATCTCTGTCCTGCCAGCAGCCTCCGTGCCGGCCAGGGTCCCCAGGAAACACTCGTCCATCAGACACTCACTGACCCCTTCCTCCACCAGACGCTCACTCGCTCCATCACATACTCACAGACCTCTCTCCCTCAGACACTCACCCCTCCCTCCCCCATCAGACACTCACACAGACCTCCTTCCCTCACTCAGTCTCCTGTCGGACCCTCACTCACTCCTTCCTCCATCAGACACTCACACAGGGCTCCTGCCATCAGACACTCAATCCCTCCCCCATCAGACACTCACACAGACCTCCTTCCCTCAGTCTCCAGTCGGACACTCACTCGCTCCTTCCTCCATCACTCACTCACTCACTGCTTCCTCCATCGGACACTCATTCCTTCCTCCATCAGACACTCACACAGGCCTTCCTCCATCAGACACTCCCTCCCTCCCTCCCCCATCAGACACTCACACAGACCTCCTTCCCATCACTCAGTCTCCTGTCGGACCTTCACTGACTCCTTCCTCCATCAGACACTCAATCCCTCCCCCATCAGACACTCACATAGACTTCCTTCCCTCAGTCTCCAGTCAGACCCTCACTCACTCCTTCCTCCATCAGACACTCACTCACGCCTCCCTCCATCAGACACTCACACAGGCCTCCCTCCATCAGACACTCAGCCCCTCCTCCATCAAACACTCCCTCCCTCCCTCCCCCATCAGACACTCACACAGACCTCCTTCCATCACTCAGCCTCCTGTCAGACACTCACTCCTTCCTCCGTCAGACACTCACACAGGCCTCCCGCCATCAGACACTCAAGGCCTCCCTCCATCACTCGCTCAGTCGCCTCCATCAGACACTCACCCCCTCCTCGGTCGGATTCCTGGTACCCCATCACACGGCCCCCGCCCCATCCCACTGCCCCGTGACCGTGGGCTCCGGAAGCCGACCTGGGCCAGCAGCGTGGACATGTCCACTGCTCTCCAAGGTCTGGGGTCTCCCTGCATTCGCCAGCCCCCTGCAGCCAGGCAGGGCCGCATGGCCGGTCCAGAGACGTGACCGGGAGCAGGACAGAGGCTGTGTCTGGGCTGAGCCCTAGAAAAGCCACGGGACCTTCCATAGGCTCCCTTCCCCTCCACGGCAACCTGGGCCTCGCCCCAGGCGGTGGAGCCTCCAACCTGAGCCGCACGGGCCAGCCTCGGTGAGAGGACAACTGCCCGGAGGCTCGCCCTGACCACGGTGGGCCATGTGTGCGAGACATACGCCGTGCTGGGCGAGGCCGCTGAGGTTCAGGGCGTGACCGCAACACCGTCCCGCCTCGCCCACCCTCATACACGGGAGGCACGGCTCGGACACGGGCCGTGGCTGGCCGTGACGCTGGCCCTGCCCACCCCCCACCCCGGGGCACCTCCTCCCACCTCTGCCTGCAGCCGGACCGGCCCGGAGCCTCCTCCAGCACCCGGCCGGAGGCAGGGAGCCCTGGAGCCCAGGCGGGTCCGAGGTGGGCAGGCACTCCTCTGCCTGACCCCGTCGGGGTGGGGGGACGGCCTGGCCCCCAGGCCCATCAGTGCTTCATGTCCAAATACAGCAAGCAGCTGTGACATTAATCGACTGGACGTTTCACTTTTAAAAATCCATTTTCTGGCTTTCCTTGAAAATGCACAGGAATCGGCTACTTGGATGCGTGCCCCCCACCCCCAGGCAGAGCAGGCACCCCGGTGGCTGGTAGACCCCACGGCTCGCCTCCCCGTGGCCTCACCCCCATCTCCTGGGCTGTCCGTTCGCCCTGCCTGCAGGGCCCGGCTCCAGAGCGAGCTGGGCCCTGGGTACCACCACCCGCTCCCTGTCCCGAGGACGCCCTTCCTGCCTCCCAGACGCACCTGGGGGGAGGGTGACTTCTCAGCTCGGAGGCCCAGACAGCAGGTGCAGACCTGAGCTGAGGCCAGGAGTGGACGGGCCACCTGGCGAGCAGCCCGTGGGAGCATCTAGCCGCCCAGGAGCTACTCCGCACGGACGGGCCTCTCCGCACGCCAGCTCGATTCCGGAGGACCTGGGATCGGACACGGGAGCATCGCTGTGGCCGTGGGTCTGCCATTTGACACCCGTTTCTCCACGGTTGCTCTCCGGGGGACCCTCTCAACTAGGGGCACGCGGAGGCGAGCTCCCGACGCCTTGGGAAGGGGAGAGGGACCAGGTGACGGCGTGCTTTGTGCTAAAACTCAGGGACCAGAAGGAACGGGGTTGCGGAGCACAGGGTGAGGGCTGAGCTCTTCTGTGCATAAAGCCCCCCTCGGACGGCATCATGACGTTCCACTTTTAAACAATAAAAGGTCACACGATAAACAGGCTGCAGCCACCCCCCGGCTGGCCTGCCGTGTGTGCCAGTCACAGACTCCGTGGCCCCGCGGGAAGGAGGATCCAGCTGAAGACCAGGCTGCCCGCCATGGGGCCAGACACGGCAGGGTGTGGACCCCAGGCCCCAGCCAGCAGAGCAGGGGCACCTTCCAGTCCCAGGCCGGGGACAACACGGCCTCTTCTTCCAGACACTGGGCACTGGGGGTCCTGGTGGGCGAGGGGCTGGGCTGGCTGGCTTGAGTGCTCGCAGGCTCTGAGCCTCCCCGCCCGGGCGACTCCAGGAAAACGGCCATCGTCTCCTGGAGGGACCAAAGCTGTGGCCACCAGGCCTCTCCTCCTTCCGGACCGGTCAGCGGTCCTGCCCAGACCCCGAGCCCAGGGCCCCAGGAGAAGGGGTCGGTCACGATGGGGACCAGAGCCCGCTCGGCGGCCGGGAGGGAGGCTGGTGAGGGTACAGGTGCCGCCTGCGTGCCCACCCCCAGGCCGTGCTCCAGGCGGTTCTGTGCACAGGCCACCCGGCCGGCTGCTGGTGGGGGATTCGTGCGAGGGTCCGGTCATAGTGCCCACCCGGTGCCCGGGAACCCCGACTCAGCGACCTGTGCTCACCTCACCACCTCTCATCTGCAGGGAAACTGAGCCACGGGATCTTCCAGGGAAACTGAGTCACAAGAGTGGCAAACTCCAGGTCACCCTGACCCCCGACCATAGTGTCACCATCACCGCTCCCTATAGGTCTTTTCACCTGCAGCCTCCCCTCGAGGCCAGCCGCCGACCGGGCCCTTGGGCAGACGTGGAGACTTGGCCGCCATGGCCCTGCCCGTCCCCGAGGCCCGGGACTCCCCCAGCCCCTCCCTGGCCCTAGACGCCGTCACCCACTTCTGAGTACCCCTTGCTTTCTAGCAAGGGTTTTTCTAAACCACAGAACCCCCAAACCGAGGTCCTCATGAAACTGCTAACGAGAAGCTAGGGGAGCCTCCGAAACCGTGTTCCGTGGCACCAAGCCGTCCCTCACACCGTGTGCCTGATTCACCGAGTCAGTGGCTCCTTTCCTGCAGAGCAAGGAGCACCGGGAAGGAGCACCGGAAAGGGGCACTGCCGGGGCTCAGAGCCCGAGCCCTCGTGTCTCACTGCGCGACCTGCTCAGTCCCTTGAGCCCGGGCCTCCCTTTCCTCGCCTGCCCTGTGGCTTCACGTCGGGGCCCCAGCCACACACTGGGCTTAGCCTGCACTTCTCGGCCCGGCCCAGCTTGCCCTCGCCTGCGATGGCCCCCCGTGCCCCGTGTCACCTTAGGTCTAGGACTTGCACACCTGGGGCACCTTCTGCCAGGTGGTGACGTCCCTGCCTTCACCAGGGCTCACCCCAGCGTCCCCGCTTCCCTTCCAAGACTCTCAGCCCCTGACGGTACATCCGGGTTGACTCAGTCCTGCCTAGAAAAGTGTTCTCGGGATGCGGCATCTGCTATCAAGGTGAAGGGCACGCATCCCGGCCCAAAAGCCATTCCAGACCTTCAGTCCCGAGCTGCCACCTGGCCACTGTGTGACGCGGGCAGGTGCCCAGGCCTTCATCTCCCCCCAAAATAGGAGGATGGTGACACCCGCCCCCCCGGGGCCGCTGCCTGGTGCCCGGCACACAGCAGGCCCAGGGCTGTGGCGGCCGCTGAACTGTCCCCGCACTGCTCTCGGGCTGCAGGGAACCGGACCGGCAAAGGGACGCCCGGCTGGGCGGGGGAGGGGGGGCAGGGGTCAGAAGCAGGTGCTCCAGCGGCCCCCTCTGTGCCCGAGCCCCAAACCCCCACTACACCCACGGCTGAGGTCCTGACGAATGACTGAAGTCACCCGGGCGTCAGGCGAGAATGGAGTGCAGATTCCTTCCAAGAGACAGAAGCACAGCTGCACAGCCGACATCCCCACGCCCACGGGCCGCCGGGCTGTTCCCCGCGCTCCTTCCCGGGAACACCGATCCCGCTGCTGCGCCAGCCTCCAGTGAGCAAGCCACGCTGTGTCCCCGCCTGGGCTGGGATTCCCCCCCCCCCCCCCCGGCGCGTCTCCACCGCCATTCAGCGGGGATTCCTCCTGCCACACGCAGGCCGGCGCTGGGGAGCCCCACGGCAGTGCTGTTGGGGCAGCAGAACCCCAGGGCCTTGTGGGCCGGCCTGAGAGGGGGGCGGGGAGGCCTCTCTCGGGGATGACCCTAAGACCAGGCCACAGAAAGAGCAGGGACAGGCTGCAGGGTCTGAGGAGGGGCCTTCCACGTTGGGGAAGAGCAGCCCCCCAAACTTGAGCCCCCTTTATCCTCGCAGTCACCCCACATTGGTTCTATCCCTCACTGTCTGTGCCGAGAACTGGGCCCATCCACGGCTGTCTCCTATACCAGGAGACAGGAACCCGAGGCCCGGTTCTGACACAGCAGCGGGGTGGCCCGGGGTCAGCTACTGGCCAAGCCTGTAAAGGACACGCCCATGGCTCCCCCACCTGCCGCACACGCTGGGGATACGGAGGCCGTGCGCGCAAACCCAGGACAACGCGTGGAGTGGCCTTTTAGGGACCCGAGACTCCCGGGGGAGGCGGGGGGGGGGGTGCTTCGTCCATCTGGCCTCTTCCCTCCCCCTTATTTCCTGCGGCTGCTGCCACATCCCCAGCACCCGGCACAGTGCCAGCCACTCAGCCAGGGGTCCCGGGACACCCTAAGCCTCCCCGGGGGGCGCTGGGCTGTGGGGAAATCCATCATCCCTCACCCACATCCTGCTGCAGTAACACCGAGGGACCACCGGTCGCTGGGTTACCGCAGAAGGGCGGAGAGCCAAAAGGGAGGAAATTCGGTGTTGGCCGGAGCGTAGACGAAGAGTCGCCCCCCATTGGTGGGACCACCGGTGCCGTGTGCCAAGATTATAAATGCCCGTATGCTTTGACCCAACGGTCCCAGTTCAAGGCTGATGTGTTCAGAAGTGCCCTTAGGGGCACAGACGCATTAGAGCAAAATGCAGGGAGAGCCCTTATGCCCACTTAGGGCCTGGACAAAGACAGCAGCCGGCCGGCAACAACCCTGTGCAGACATGGGAAAGCACGGGCCGCGTCTAACCTGGCCCTTCTTGGAAGGGTCGCCCAGCCGGACTCCGGAAAGGACAGAAAAGCAGACGCAAAAAAACACAAAATCGCGTTGTGGTTGAAGAATCTGGGTTCCAGACCCGGCCCCGGCCCCGGCCGGGATTCTAACTTCTCCACCGATCAGCTGCGCGACCTCCCACCTGCTCACCAACGTCTCACTGCCTTTGGCTCTGTGACAGTCAGAGGTGTCCATCTGACAGGGTGACAGGCCCAGGTGTTCGTTCACTCATCCAGGTGCTGCGGTGGAGGTACTTAGGAGATGCGAATGATGTGCACTATCAGGTGACTTTACGTAAGGGAGACTGTCCTAGGTGCTCTGGGTGGGCCTGGCCCAATCAGTTGAAAGGTTTTAGGAGCTGGGCTCAGGCTGGTGAAGAAGCAATTCTGCCTGTGGAGAGCGGTCTCTGCCTATGCCTGAAGGTTCCGGCCCTTCCCAACAGCCGTGTCACAGATTCCAGACCTGCCTCGCCAACGGCCGCACCTGCAATAAATCCCTTCTTGCAGAGGGGCGCCTGGGTGGCGCAGTCGGTTAAGCGTCCGACTTCAGCCAGGTCACGATCTCGCGGTCCATGAGTTCGAGCCCCGCGTCGGGCTCTGGGCTGATGGCTCAGAGCCTGGAGCCTGTTTCCGATTCTGTGTCTCCCTCTCTCTCTGCCCCTCCCCCGTTCATGCTCTGTCTCTCTCTGTCCCAAAAATAAATAAACGTTGAAAAAAAATTAAAAAAAAAATCCTTTCTTGCAGATAAGGGATTGCAATAAATCCCTTTATTGCAATAAATCCCAGATCCTGCTGGGTCCTTGTCTATCTGAGGATGACAGTACTACGGGGGAGGCTCTGTCCAGTATCCCCACTCCCCGACTCCGGGTGAATCACCGTCCGCATCCTGGAAAACCAGGACCCGACGACCACACTCAGCCCGTAGCCCCTGCCATCGCCGTCTGTCCTCAACAGCGAGCTCTGTGCCCGTCAGAAACTGGCTCCTCTGTCCCCAAACCTATGTGCCAGGTGTACTTAGTTTTATAATTAGGTAACTTAATCAAATTTTATGCACATCGATTAAATGACTTACTACGGGTATAAAAGGAAAATGTTATTTCCAGGAGAACGGGGTTGAACGCGTGGAGTCAGCAAAGGCGGGATGCTAAAAATCCTGCTGTTGGCTAGCGTGGGAGAGAGTGCGAAGATGGGGACGGAATCAAACACTCAGGAAGGATCCTGCACTCAGATCCTTCCAAGCACCTCTGAATCCTCAGCGCTCCTCTGGGAAATCGACCCTAGAAATCGTACAAGGTGCGCCCCACGCTTGTGTCACAGAAGAACTCCAATGTCGGTCCTTCCTCAGCGGAACGTTCTCGACTCCGCCTCAGAAAGATGGCCAAGTAAGTGTGCACCTGTGTGACTCAGGGGACAGTAAAGCATTTGGAGCAACACCAGATCGTGTCGGTCCCTTTCTTCTTCTAAGCGGCTTTTTGGTTCATCGCGTCTCTCTCTGTCCAGTCTCCTTCGTGGGCCTGGGGGCTGAAGGCGGGGCTGGCCCAGGGCAGGGGCCCGGCGGGGCCGCAGGAAACGGGCCCATCCCTGAGACCAGAACACCAAGGCGGACTGAAACGAGAGCTCCACTCGAAGCCGTCCTGGATGGGACGCTACCACCCTACGCGCCGGATGACTTCTACGGGACACGGAACTTCGTCACGACCGCGTGGAGCGGCTGGCCCTCGCAGCCCAGAGCGGGGGAAGCTGGTAACCGCGGGGCAGGGGAGGGGGACACAGGAGGACCCGCGCAGCAGCGCCCCTGCACCTGGCCTGCGAGGGGCACTTCCTGTGTCCCACAACCACACGCTGTGTCCCTGCAGCTGTCACACACCGGCTCGGCTCACCTCCCTCCCCCGCTGTCCCTCGTCCCCAAGGCAGTGCCTCCACCCTTCCTCTGTCCCCAGCGCTCAGCGCAGAGGGCGGCACACAGAGGTCGGTCAGGAAGCGTCTGTCCTTGAGCTGAGATGTCGTGGGAGGGGGTCTCCCTGGGGAAGGACGACAGTATCTGTCCATGTCACCCCAGCTTCCCGCCAGCCCCCCAGATCGCCTCAGCCCGGTGCTGGACTGTGCGCAGGGCGCCGATAAACTAACAGGTGTCAATCTCCTGAGCCCAGGGGCTCCTCGCAGACTCCTTGGACCAGACCGCATTGGAAACCGCTGGTCCCTAAGGCAGACTGTTTTCATTCACTCGTCCGTTTGTTTGCTCGTTCCTTCCCCCCTCTCTTCGGTCTGTCCACACAACAAAATTAACTTGAACACCCACAGGAGCACAGGCTGCTAGTTTCCTGCCCAATCTCCATTCTCCCTTCCGATGAAGCATCACAAAGCGGATTCTGCTGAAGACAACCTCTTTTTCAGCTCAACATCACCACATGGAGGGGTTCCAACCTTTAAAAGTGTGCTGAGGAGCCTCTGGGAGCCTTTTCAGCTTGGATATGTGTACCTCTGGGGCTTAAATATGATGTCCGGTGCTCCTGCAGCCATCTTAGAACACAGAGGATAAATGCCAGTGTGAGCATAACTGAGCACCTGCAATAAATCCCTTATTGGTCTCCTGCTGGGTCTGTTGCCAGTGGAACAAGTGACCGTGGAACAAGCATGACAGACCTGATGGTCTGCAATTACTCCACGAAGCAGAGAGCCTCCAGGCCCGGTGTTCAGAGCCAGCCTGCCTGGGTCAGATCTTAGCTCCACGGCATCCTACTGGTGTCACTCTGAACATCTCCCTACCCTCTCTGAGCCACCATTCCCTTAGCCATAAAATACAACTGACAAAGTACTTATGTCTTGGGCTTCAGTGAATACAGGCAAAGCACAGTCCGCGGCACGTAACACAAGTTAATGAATGTTACAAGCCACCCGATTCTAGGCAAAGCAGGGCAGAGTTTTGCAGTCTCCGTGAATGCCTTACACACCCATTTCACAGGCGCAGGCCAGTAGTGTGATTCGCCTGTGCTCAGTCTGCAAGTCCCAGCCAGGGGACCTTTCAACCACCAGACCACCTGCTCTCCTGGTTTGGGATTCGTGTTTTATTCATCCTGAGGGGAGGGTGGGCGGGGGGTGGAGTCGTTTTGCATTTGCTTACAAAACCTGCTGTACTTTCCTTGACAGATTCCCAGGCAACCCAGGAAAACAACAAGCAGCTGGCCCCGGGGCTGACTCAAGGCCATGGGCTCACCACACCGTGGTCCAAACAAGGGAGCCTGGGCCCCGCCTGCAGGGACCCCTGAGCCCCACACACCCGTGACCCCTGCAGACCATGAGCTCCTCCCAAAGACTAAGACTGATAGTTATGTTCCCTGAGGATCAGAGGGGCCCAACTTTCCCCGATTTGGAAGCGCAGCATCTCGGTCTAAAAGCAGAATGTCAAGTCCCACGCTTTACAGGCACGGCTTTGACTGGATCATACCGGCCTTGCCTGCTCCCCAGGCCTGGCAGGACCACCCGACACCCTCCGCCCCCCCCCCCCCCCCCCCCGCCCAGGGCAGAGGGTCAACATCCCACAGAGCCTGCTCACAGCCCTGCCTCTCCAGTTCCTTTTCCATTTTTGCAACAGACCCAAGAAAGTGCCCTCATAGATGCAGGCATTTCTCCTGACTTTGGGGGCCATGTAATACCGGCAGCAGGTCCCTAACCACAGCGGGAGGGGCCGGCAGGTGCTGTCAGGATGGCACCCGAGAGGGTTTAGCAGGACAGAGTAGACCTGACCTCATCGCATCTTGAGTTTCGAAACAGAGAGAGAAGGAAAGTGCCCGGAATGCGCCGGAGCCCCCGGCGGGGGTGGGGCTGGGAAGCAAGTCAGAGAGCTGGCCCCACACACCCCAGCCGAGGGGAGCAGAGAGCATCATCCAGCCAGGGGCGCTGCCCGCGAAAGTGACCTGAGCCAGGCACGCAGGGTCTGTGATGTCCCGGCCCCGCCCCACCGCTTCCCGGCCTCCCTTTCGCGGCAGGCAGGGGTCAGCGTGAGGCTCCTGACCCGGCCTCAGATGTGCACTTCCGTCCCCCGAAAGGTGGAGCCCCTGGACGCCAAGGGGCTGAGAGCCAACGTTCCCTAAGTGCTTTCTAGGCGGCAGACAGGACACGTCAGTGACCATGATGAAGACAGTGAGAAAGATCGAGTCCAGTGAAGACAAAGCTGAAGGAGACCGTGACACTAACACTTGGTGACGTCCAGGCCGGGCCTTTACAAGCAGCCACCCTCCAGCCTTGTGACCATAATCTCTGTGCATTCAGTGCCCCCGTGGTGCAGGGACAGTCCTGGGGAGCGGGCTAACGGCAGGGCTGTTTCTGGGAGGTAATGGAAATGGTCTGACGTTGAGGCTGGGGAACACACAACTATGAACACACAAAAACCACCGCATTGCACACTTGGAAAGCATGCGTTGATCGGTACAGAGATTATAACTCAATAAACTGTTGAGACAAAACGCCAACCCCCCATTCTCACGGAACTCTGTTTTTCCCTGGGTGCTCCCTCCCCACCAGGCACTCGTCAGCATTTTAGGGGTCCCGTCTTACGGCATCCGTTCTGCGGTCCCGCGAGACGGACTCCTCTGTCATCACCCCCATTTTACAGAAGAGCAAAGGGAGGCGCGTGTCAGGGGGGCGGCCGCCCGCGGTCGCACAGCTGGAAAACAGGGCCGGGACAGGAACCAAGGAGTTCTGGCCACAGCTCATGCCTTCACATCGCAAGGGGATGCTGCCCTCGATGGAGGTGAGCCGAGGGTCAGACCCCAGGTCTTTGAGTCGCTGCTCTTTGCAGAAGAAGCGAATTCCATAGACCTTGCACGGGGCATCGGCGGTTACACCTGGGGGTTTTGATGCTTCTGCCGCTGACAGCCAGTTTAGATCCTGGTGCATTATTTCCCTACGCAGTCAAAAATCCCCTAATCTCAGGGGCGCCTGGGGGCCTCGGTCAGTTAAGTGTCCGACTTTGGCTCGGGTCATGATCTCATGGTTCACAAGTTCAAGCCCTGCGTCGGGCCCTGTGCTGACAGCTCAGAGCCTGGAGCCTGCTTTGGATTCTGTCTCTCTCGCTCGCTCTCGCTCTCTCTGCCCCTCCCCCATTCATGTTCTGTCTCTCTCTCTCAAAAATAAACAAACATTTAAAAAATTTTCTTTGATCCTCTAATCTCAGAACAAGAATGAGCTTCTCATAAAACGAGCACATAAGGGACTTTATTTTTTAAATTTTTTTTTTTTTTTTTTTTTGGGACAGAGAGAGACAGAGCATGAACGGGGGAGGGGCAGAGAGAGAGGGAGACACAGAATCGGAAACAGGCTCCAGGCTCTGAGCCATCAGCCCAGAGCCTGACACGGGGCTCGAACCCACGGACCGCGAGATCGTGACCTGGCTGAAGTCGGACGCTTAACCGACTGCGCCACCCAGGTGCCCCAATAAGGGACTTTGTATCAGAGGTGCAAATAGGTGGCCCCCAGGCCAAATATGGCCCGCAAATGTGTTTCATGGGGTCCACACTTTCCTGTTTTTAAAATGTTGAATAGACTCCCAACATTTAACAGACGGAAATTTCGCATAAACGTTTCCGGTTTCTCTTGAGAGATCCCACCGCACTGGTCTGGCGTTCCAGAGGGGACACGCACGCTTGGCTGGACAGCGGCTGCCCCCTCGGCAAGGACACACACTTCCCGCCCGCCACAGGTCCGGCCTGGCCCAAGTCCCTACGGAGCCCCTGGGATGTGACTTCTACTCCGTGAAATCAGCTGTGGAGACAGTCTGACTCCCCCTCTGGAGAGTCACAGGTTAAGGTGAGTCTTTGTCCCTGCAGGGAAACTCCACTTCCTCCTGAAAATGCTCAGGAAGCTTTTGGAGCAGCCCTGCTGTCCACCAGCTTTCTGGTGATGGTGAGGGGGGACCTTGGGGTACTCCCACCACAGGGCCTGAGGCCCTGCAGCCCAGGTGAGGCCCGGCCTGGCCAGCTGGCCACAGAGCGGCTGTGCAACAGGATGTGAGTCCCTGGCCAGGACACACCCCCAGGACAGAACCAAACTCCACGTTGAGGAACGCCCTCTGTGGACCCGAAGGTTCACACCACTCACAGATGCACTTCGCAATATGTTGGTTATATATCAAGCTGGTGAAAGGAATCATTGCTTCAAGTTACCTGAAGACCCTACTACTTAAAGCAAATCATTCATTCAATACATATTTACTTTGTGGAATTGAATTGTACTGACTTGCATTCTATCCACGGAGCCGGGTCCACCTTGATGTCCATTCACCCAACCATCCATGTACACAACCACCCATCCACCCAACCATCCATCCATCCCAACCACCCATCCACCCCAACCATCCATCCACCCAACCACCCATCCACCCCAACCATCCATCCATCCCAACCATCCATCCATCCACCCCAACCATCCATCCATCCCAACCATCTATCCATGTACCCAACCATCCATCCACCCCAACCATCCATCCACCCCAACCATCCATCCACCCCAACCATCCATCCACCCCAACCATCCGTCCACCCCAACCATCCGTCCACCCCAACCATCCGTCCATCCCAACCATCCATCCATGTACCCAACCATCCATCCACCCCAACCATCCACCCCAACCATCCATCATCTACCCACCCACATAACTATGCAACCACTTAACTGTCCAGCCATCTCTCCATCTCTCTGTCTACCCACCCACCCATGTAACTACGTGACTATCCAAATCCCTCATCTAGCCATCCAGCTACCCATCCACTCAACAGCTGCCATCTGAGAGCCTGTTATGTTCCAGGCACTATGGTAGGCACTGAGGTCAAGGCATCGAAGAAGTAGGGTCCTCCCTTTCCCTGCCTCGGTGGAGAATCATGAGCAATTCAGCGGTTCTGAACCAGGGATGGCTGGTGGGCATCTTTCAGGGTGCTGTCATGGGGCTACAGGCCGTGGGTGCTGAGGGAGAGGACTCAGCTGGGCAGGCTAAGCTCAGGCCCTCACTCACCACTCACTGACTACTAACAACTTTGAGCCTTGGTGTCCTCACATGCAAAATGCAGCTTGTGACATCTATCACCTGGGGATTAGCTGCCATGACGTCACAAGGTCCCAAGCCCATGTGGACTGCGCCAGACAGGCAGTGGCTACGAAAGTAAAATTCCAGAAATGTTTATAAACTTTAAACATAAGTGTTTCCTTTTTATGCATAAAGCTTTCATCAAATTTTAAACCCATGACCTCAAAGGTTAATCATCACGGGCATGATCCCCCATTTTGCAAATTGGGGATTCACGGTGAAAAGGAAAGCCCATGATGGGTCCAAATTCATGCTCCACACCACAGCTGCATTTCTTTTTGAAGATGCCCAGCTGTTCATTTTTTGCTCGTGAGTTATCTTGGGCACAATGAGTTCTTTGTGATTCTATTCATCCACCTTCTTCCCGCCATTCTCTGAAAACCCCTTTGGAAACCGACCCACCGGCAGCTTCTGGGACCGAGCCCACGAACGTGCTCTCGTGCATCAGGGAGCTGAGCTCACCCTGTGAGGAGTCTCACCAAGCAGTCAAGCTGGTGCCGGAGAGCATTCTACGCTCTCCTCGTGGAAGGCTGCTGCCACTCTGGAGCGGTCCTCAAACCGACACCTCTCCTGGCTCTGAGTCCCAGGTCACCCCTGATGGGTCAGGAGAGCCCAGGCCCCACGCTCCTCGGCATCTGAGGATGACTGAAGCCTTCCCCCGGCCCATCTTATCCAAACAGAAACACTCGGCTCCTAATATGCCCAACCCCAAATCCCAAATTATTCAACAAGGGCCAAGAGCTGGAGCCCCGAAAGCACTTGGAACAAAGAAAAGGGGATTCCAAATCCTGTTTTCCTTTGATTGCTTTTAATGCTGCCCCATTTCCAGGAGATGGAGAGGCTTATCAACCCTGAGCACAGGGACGTGTTCTGTCCCTGGAGGCCACTGAAAAGCCACTGACCACTCGATCTCTGTGAAAGGAGTGTGAAGTCAGAGGGACGACAGGTGGTAGGAAATGAACCGACATTAACAGGAAACACCCTGTGAAACACCACACCTGTCTCCCAGTGCCCTTGGTCCATCAGTTCAAAAACCGCCAGCAGAGCCTCCCACGTGGTCTGCACACTCCTTTTTTATTTATTTATTTATTTGAGAGAGAGAGAGAGACAGAGACAGAGAGCAGATGGGGGAGGGAGAGAGAATCCCAAACAGGCTCCATGCTATCGGCACAGAACCTGACGTGGGACTTGAACCCACGAACTGTGACATCATGACCTGAGCCAAAGTCAAGAGTAGGACACTCAACCGACTGAGTCACCCAGGCGCCCCAACCACACACCCCTTCTGCAAGCCCCCCGCACTCACGGATTAACTGCAGCTAAATGTGAAAGGGACCACCCCCCACTCTCTGCCCAAACCCGGACACAGAACCTCCCTCACACATCCCCCTTCCTCCTTCCTGTGTCCCCTCCCCCGGGGTAGAGCATCCCAACCCACCCGGCAGGGGAGCTCCTCAAGCTCTCACGGCCTACCCCAGTCCTGTACCCCCCCAAGTCCAAACCCCCAGCCCCATCGCCCACATGACAGTGCCCACCTCCCCGGCCAGAGGCACTGCCCCATCCTGCTCCCCAGCCCCCCTCGTGTTAGCAGAGTGGTCTTTCTCAAGACACCCCTCATCCCGCCATGTCCCTCCTTGTGATCCTTCAGGCATCCCTGTTCACCACTGAGCACCAACTTATCGAGCGCCTACTGAATGCATCGGGGACACATCAGTGACGAGACAGAATCCAGCGTCCTGTGGGAAGACTGACCCTGAAGAGGCAAACCAAGATAAGAGCTAATTTCGGGCAGCACTGCAATGAAGAAAAAACCACAGAACGATGTCATGGGGGAGTCGGGGGAGGGGGGGGTGGTGGTCACAGCAGGTAACCTCCCAGGTGAGAAGCTGGGGCCGGGAGGAGCAGAGGCAATCACGTGTGGATCGGGAGCACGGAAGGCCCACACCCGGCACCGCTGGGCCCTCTGGCCTTGCGCCCGTCATGCCCCGCACAGCCCCACCCCACGTTGGCCACAGCCCCGCCCCCTACCCCTTACAGCCCCGCCCCAAGCTCCCCACAGCCACGCCCATTCAGTATTTGGTACTTTTTTTTTTTACTTCTGCTCGCAGCCTAGGACACGTGACACTCCTGCCCGCACGCTAACGGACACCTACCGATCCTTCAGCTCTGCGCTGGGAACAAACCACGCTCTGACACCCTCAACCATCCCTGCCTTCTCCTCTCCCTCCCAGGCCCTGTGCCTCTGTGGCTGGTGTAGACATCTGCCTTTGAGTGTGTCTTTTCAAAAAAAATTTTTTTTTTACATTTATTTATTTTTGATAGAGACAGAGCACAAGTGGGGGAGGGGCAGCGAGAGGGAGACACGGAATCTGAAACAAACTCCAGGCTCCGAGCTGACAGCACGGAGCCCGACGCGGGGCTCAAACTCACAAACCCGGAGATCATGACCTGAGCGAAGTCCGACGCTTACCCGACTGAACCACCCAGGCGCCCCAGCCATAGTTAGGGGCCCCAGGCGGTTCTGCACGCCGCAGGAACCTGGCGTTTCTGTACCCGGGGGTAGGCGCCCCGCACATGTCCCAAGGCATTTGGTGTAGCTGGAAAGACAAGGCCCGTCTTCCTGCGGTCCCAACTTCCCCCTGTAAGTGATTTAAACCCTCACCTTCTAACCTCAGCAACCACGGATCAACTGCAAATTTTCTGAGAATTCGTAAGGACACAGCATAACTTATTATGAGGGCAACATACCTCGCTGGCCGTGGCCAGGCCCTGGTCTGGGGGCATGATGTCCACACACATGCTCAGTGACGGCTGCAAGGTGGGACCGGGCGTGATGTTCTAAGGACCAATGCAGAGGCACGTGCACAACGTCTCAGGCCACACGGGACACAGAGTGAAGTCCCAGGGCTGCTGACACTGGAGCAGGCCCACTCAGCCCGGCCGAGATGGCTGTTAACAGCTTCATTAGTACGACACCTACCAGAAGCTCTGCCTGGGACTGTGGTCAGGCTTGGAAAGCGGTCAGCTCAGCGCCCCACCAGCAGTCAGGGGCCAGTCTGTCCAGGATGCTGCTGCTGTGGTCATGACATCTGAAATTTGCCAAAGGACACTTCTGTGGACGTGAGAATCGTGGGCTTCGAGGGTTCAGGTGCAACAAAGAAACAAAGGCCCAGCAAGACCAAGCTCACCCCCACCCTCCGCTGGCCCAGGGTGATTCTCCCCCCGGCCAGCCTGAGCGAGGGCTCCTGTGGGCACCACGTCTGCGTGTTAGCACGTTCTGTCCCAGCACCTAACGCAGACCTGCATCACCTGCATCTGGAGGCCAGAGATTCTCCCGACTCAGCTGTCACACTATGCTCTGCAGGGAGGAGACCACACCTGTGGCGATGCCTTGTCCCCGTGAGGCTTTGAATCACAGCAGGTGTGCAGACAATGGGCAAGTGTGAAGACAGCAACCAGGCTCTCAGGCCACATGCGCTGGGGACACCCTGAATCCGTGTCCCCTGCGCAGATGTACGGTTAGGGCCCCCGGGCGGTGAGGGCGACAGGCCGGAGGTTTAACGACCTACCTAGGGCTGCACAGCCCAGTCCAACGCGGACCAGCCTGACTGTGGGGTCCCTGCCCCGGGGCAGGGCTGGATCCAGACCCCCACGTAGCAGTGGGTAACCCGACCCAAGTCACCAACATCTGCTCAGATCGGGCTGACCTCCTTGCCTTGATGCTCGTGACGGGTCGGAACAGTGTCGCCCCACCAAAGCACCCGGGGCGTCGGCTGGAGCTGCCACGGTTGCTCACGTCTCAGCAACGGTCCCGAAAGCCAAGGGGCTGGGGAGACCTGGAAAGTCAACCGGCCCATGGTCTGCATCACCCGCTCCCCAGGGGAGCAGAACCTGCTGAAGGTGACGGGTAACCATCACAGCATCCTTCTTCTCCTCCTTTAAACTCCCAGAAGTGGAGGGGCACCTGGGTGGCTCAGTCGGTTGAGTGTCCAACTTCGGCTCAGGTCACGATCTCACGGTCCGTGAGTTCGAGCCCCGCGTCAGGCTCTGGGCTGCCGGCTCAGAGGCTGGAGCCTGCTTCCAGTTCTGTGTCTCCCTCTCTCTCTGCCCCTCCCCCGTTCATGCTCTGTCTCTCTCTGTCTCAAAAATAAATAAACGTTAAAAAAAAAATTTAAAAAAATAAATAAATAAACTCCCAGAAGTGGTATGTTCGGTTACAACGGGCCAACTGTCACGGAGCTCTCCGCGTGCCCTGCTCAGTTATTTCTGGGCCACACGGCTGCCAGCGGGGTGTGTGTGTATAAATCACCACCCCACTAGGGCTGAGTAGCGTTCTATAGTTTCATTATTATTACTTCTATTAATACGGATAGTAAAAGGTACGATTTCAAAGTTTTATTGTGGGGGCGCCTGGGTGGCTCAGACGGTTGAGCCTCTGACTTCGGCTCAGGTCATGATCTCGCGGTTGACGAGTTCGAGCCCCACATCGAGCTCTGTGCTGACGGCTCGGGGCCTGGAGCCTGCTTCGGATTCTGTGTCTCGTTCTCTCTCTGCCTCACCCCTGGCCATGCTTTATCTCTCTGTGTCTCAAAAATAAACATTTAAAAAAATTTTTTTGGTTTTATGGTCATTTTAATTGAGGATGAAAGGCTCTTTGTTACCATGAATTTTTGCATCTGCATTTCCTAGTGAAGCTGAGAGCTTCCCATGCATTTGTTTACAAGCTTTGCGCCCTTTCTCCTGAGCCCAGCGGTCCAGGCTTTTCCCCACCCGATCTGTTGGGCTCCAGCTGACAAGTGGGCCTTATTCTGGAGCAATGACCTAGTCTAATTCAATGTTCTTTTCCTCCTCCTGCTCTTATGTTTCTTCTCTTCTTCCCGTTTCTTGAAGTGTAGCTCATGAAAATAATCCATAAAGAGGAAGACATTGACGTGTGAAAATGAGCCTTGTAGTTCTACCTTAAAAGCAAAGATCCCCAGTCTGTGGATTGTTGGGAGGGAAGAGCGAAGCCGGCAGACTTATCTGGTCCTGGGATACGAGACACTATTAAAGATGAGTATTTGTAGGGCGCCTGGGTGGCTCAGTCAGTTAAGCATCGGACTCTTGTTTCGGCTCAGGTCGTGATCTCGCACTTCATGAGTTTGAGCCCCGCATCAGGCTCTGTGCTGTCAGCAAGGAGCCTGCTTGGGATTCTCTCTCCCCCACTCTCTCTACCCCTCTCCTGCTCACACATGCACATGCTCTCTCTCTCAAAATAAGTAAATTTTAAAAAATGAACATCTGAGTACTGTGTCACGGTATGGAAACACTTCTGACGTGACACTACATGGTAAAATCTCATACACCCTAAGAGGGCCTCCATAAAAAAATATTTTTTTTTTACAGTATTGCCATGGGAACCTGCGCACTTGACTCTGAGAGTCCCGGCGGCCAAAGCAAAAAGGGAAACGCAACTGATTACAAAGTGTGCATTCTCCTTAAGATACCACCAGGCAGCTGTGGTGCAGAAACACAGCACAGTGTGATCCTGAAACCTCAGAGAACAGTCTTCCAAGAGTCCCGAGGCAGGGATACAGAGCATCGTCAGGCAGTGGGGACGCTTGGGGAGGAAGGGCCCGTTGCAATACAGATTCCTACTAAGGAGGTCTGGAGCAGGGTCCGGGAATCTGTGTGCTCCCAAAGCCCCCTGGTGATCAGATGTGCACGCTGACGTGACCAGGTGACCAGCTACCCGCCCACGTTTCCTGCTGTGCGTGCCGGGGCAGGTGACTGCGCTGTTCTGAGGCACTTCTCCTCATCTGAAAAATAGGACCATTAGGAGTAGCTACCCCCAGAGAGTCCCTGTGAGGCTTCAAGGAGATAATGTGTATGAAGCACTCAGCAGGAGGCTGGTACAGAAAAGACGCTGAATAAATAAATAACAACCATATTAATAACCACGCTGCTCGCCCAGGATGAGCCAGGTTCCCACGCTGCAGGTTGGGGGTGGGGGGAGCACAGAGCGACGGGTCCTCAATCGGCAAATGTTTATCAGTGCCCCGCTGCTATCATAAACCCCCGCCCCTGCAATGAAGCTTCAACTCTGCCCAAATGAGTGGCTTCCTTTCCAGAAATTAAAAGCCATTTTTTCCTTCCTGATAAGCCCACAAAAAAGAAAGATTTCTGTGTTTTCCAAATTCTGTGTCCACAGAACTGAGACCCTGCACGGGGTCCCCGCTGCCTGTGAGGCCTCAGTGGACAACAGGACCAAGGCTGATACTCCGGTCCCATAAAGCCGTGCCAGCCTCCACCCCTGTCCTTAAAGGCCTCCAGCCAAGGGGGGCGCCTGGGGGGCTCAGTCAGTTAAGCCTCCAACTTCAGCGCAGGTCATGATCTCACAGTTCACGGGTTTGAGCCCCGTGTCGGGCTCTGTGTTGACAGCTGGGAGCCTGGAGCCTGCTTCAGATTCTGTCTCCCTCTCTCTCTACCCCTCCCCTGCTCATGCTCTGTCTCTCTCTCTCTCAAAAATAAACAAACATTAAAAAAATTAAAAAAAACAAAACAGCATCCAGTGTCTTCCCTAAAATTCTGCAGGTTTCGAGGCCACCACGGTGGGTGGGGGCAGCTGTGCACGACACTCTTTTTTTCCTGCGAACTTGTTTCCATGGAGGCTGAGTGGTGGCAGCCTGTTCCGGATGCAGAACGAAATGTACAAAGGGACACGACGAGGAGCACTAAACTCCGGTGGTGGCATGCTAAGGATCAAGTCCCGAAGGACATCACTGAGCCTTAATCAGCTGCTCACAACACAGCCCCAGAGCAGAGAACCACCCCCCCCCCCCGCCCCCACGGGACACTTAATAGAAAGTTCGTGCAGCACTCAGGCCCCTCTGTCTCCAGGCGGGTCACACGACAGTCACAAATAAGAACAGACGAGAACAATGATCACATCATCATTAACAAGGATGTAGGGCTGTTCCCCGACCTGTAGAGGCTTCTATGGCCTCCACTCAAGCCTCAGTGCGGCCCGCCGGGTAGCCTCCTCCTCTATGGAGGTGACAGGTGACAAATAACCCAGGTGTGTCCCAGCCAAGCTCCTGCCAGCAGCAGCTCTGTCTCCCTGAGCGCCTCCTGCCAGGGATACACTATTACGTTCTTTTAAGGACTAACCTAGAACCTTCCCAGGAGCCCCAGGGGTGCTGCCGCGGTCTCCATATGCAGGCAGGAGGGAGACCCAGAGGTGGCCCTTGCCCGACTCCCACCGCTGTGACAGCGAGGCAGGGATCGAGCCCGCCTGGCCCCGGTTCCCCAAAGCCTATGTGTGGCTAAGGGGCCCTTTCTGGACACCTTCACTCACCCCCACTGCTCCGCACCAGGGGACACTTTGCATCATCTCTGCGCCCCCCCTCCCGGACACAGGCAGGAAGGACTGGGAACCCAGAGGCCTGACGTGTTGGCCGGAGGCCAGAACTCACGGTGATGGGAGCCAAGCCAACATTAACCAGTGCAAAGCCCGAAGCGGGTGAGGTGGCGCCTTGGCAGGAGGCCTCCCCTGAGCCCGGGTGTGGTTCCAGGGCGCCTACCCTGCCTCCCGAGTCCCCTAACTTCTTGGAAAGGCTTAGTTTTCTCCTCTGTAAAATGGAGAGAAGACCCATCTTCCCGGGTTCCTGCGAGATTGAATCAAAAGAGGGAAAGTAAGTGACACTTACTGCCCGGGGCCAGCACTTAAAACTGAAAGCGCGCGGGCGTCCTTAACCGTCGCTCCCCTTACACTGTGTGCACGACAGTCTGCGCCCGTGGGCATCATTTCCAGAACACGCCTACTGTGTGACACGCGAGGGCTGGGGGTCCTTAAATGTGGCGGAGTCACTGACAGGGTCACTCACAGATGTGAGCTGGGCTCCTGTCTGGAGAGATGCCCCCCACTTCGCGGAGCCCCCCACACCCGGCACCCAGCAGGTGCCTGTGCCGGGGAGCCGGGGACAGCGGCCACTTCACCCGCGACGGCCCTGGGAGCGCCCGGAAGAGAAACCATGAAAGGTCTGGAAATTAAAGAAAATAAAACAAAACAAAAACACCCATCGCGCTTCAGGCTGCTTCGGTGGAGGGCACGTTGCCATGGCAACCAGGGCTGAATTATTCAGCAAGTGATAGCGCAAGACCCTGCAAGGAGGCAAAACAAAGACAAAGGGATCCAATTAAACCGTGTCTGTGGGGAGACAGCAGCTGACCCTCCTCCCGGATGCGGATGCGACTTCTCAGCTGCCTCCCTCTCCGGGTCCTGGGTTGCTTTTCTGTTTGTAAACCTGGTGACAAAAGTCACAGGACCTCCTCCGTTCTAGTCCAAGGTTTAAGATGCGCGACAGACTCAGTGAGTAACGGAGGAAACCCGGTCCAGGACATGTGTTTCGGGTTCCTCGAAACTGGGGGCCTTCCAGGCCCTCAGGCTGGTTTCTGGCACCCGCCTCCTCCCACCTCCCCTCCTGCACCCACAGGCAGGGGTGGGGTGGGGCGGGGGGGGGGGGCGGCCTGGACTTCTCTTACACCAAGTGTCCTCGTGATGATTTTGTCCTGGTTTTGAACCACGTATATACCACCACTGTTTACTATTTTTCCTTTAGATCAACTCACGTAACACTCTATTTTGAAAGAGAACCTGGTCTGTTTATTACATAGAAAACCATTATCATTTGGCAGAACTAGAAGGCAGGTGCAAAAATAGTGCAATAAGTGACTCTATTCTTGAGGCACCTGGGGGGCTGTCGGTTAAGCATTGACTTCGGCTCAGGTCACGATCTCGCGGTGTGTGCGTTCGAGCCCCGCGTCGGGCCCTGCGCTGACAGCTCGGAGCCTGGAGCCTGCTTCGGGTTCTGTGTCTCCCCCTTTCTCTCTGTCTCTCTCTCAAAAAAATAAATAAACATTTTTTTAAAAAAAGTAAATTTATTCTGTTCCTCTGGGTAGGGAGGGATTTTTTTAAACATGACACAAACAGCATGAACCATAAAGTGTATCGGAGGTCGGCAAACTCTGTCCCACGGGCCGCTATCTACATTTGTAAATACAGTTTTCTCGGCACAACGCCACACGCACTCATTCCACATGGGCTAAGCCCACATTAGTGCTACAGTATCAGAGTCGTGTTGTTGTAACAGACACTGTAGGGTCCCCAAAGCGGGAAGCATTGACTTGCTGGCCCCTGACAGAAAAGCCCGCTGACGCCTAAAGAGTACGATTGGGGGGCGCCTGGGTGGCGCAGTCGGTTAAGCGTCCGACTTCAGCCAGGTCACGATCTCGCGGTCCGGGAGTTCGAGCCCCGCGTCGGGCTCTGGGCTGATGGCTCAGAGCCTGGAGCCTGTTTCTGATTCTGTGTCTCCCGCTCTCTCTGCCCCTCCCCCGTTCATGGTCTGTCTCTCTCTGTCCCAAAAATAAATAAACGTCGAAAAAAAAAAAAAAAGTACGATTGGTAATCCAACGACCTTACAATGAAATACTTCTGCACACAGGAAAGTATGACCTAAATGAAAACACGAGCCCCAGAGAACGGCTGTGTAACTCACCAAACTGAGGAAGGAGTCGAAGCCACAATTTCCAAAGGAAACTCCTAAAATCATTAACACAAAGGAACCTGCCGGTGAAGTTCATGAGAAGAAGAAACAACCAAGGAGCCAACAAACACTGAAAACGTGTTCAATCTCACCAGAAATAAGAGAAACAGAAGACCAACCCTCACGCAAGTGCACATCCCATTGAGGAAACCAGCAGCTACGCCAGCCAAGCTTGATTAATGACATATTCCCTCGGCCACGGTGATCGGTTCAGCGATGAGCATGGGATCTAAACGTGTCCAGGGAGCGCCTTCCATCCCTTTGGTCAAGGTGATGGCTTCAGGAATGGGCTCCCATACAGAGGTAAGCCTGGAGCTTCCTGGACCAGGATGTGGAGCAGAATAGCCAGAGACTGAAGCCACACGGAGCACAACCAAGTCAAGAAACAGAAGCAGACCAACTCTTACCAATGCCGTAGGAGCATCTGGATCCAGCCATGCCTGCAGCATACTCAGGTACAGGAAGCCCCACAGGGCCGAGAGTACCTCCGTCTTGTCTGCTAGGACACCTCACACCCAGCAGCGTGTCTGGCACGTCGCAGCTATTCGGCAAATACCTGCTGGGTGCATGACTGCGTGAATGTGGCCGGTGCACCAACGGAAAGGGGAAGTCCGCAAAGATGTGGCGGAGAGAGGGTCAAGACAGGCCATTCCAGGGGCACCTGGGTGGCTCAGCCGGTTAAGCAGCCAACTCTTCATTTCGGCCCAGGTGATGATCTCACGGTTTGTGAGATCGAGTGCTATGTTGGACTCCGCATTGACGGCTTGGAGCCTGCTTGGGATTCTCTCTCTTCCCCTCTCTCTCTGCCCCTCCTTTGCCCCCACCTTCTCCTCTCAAAATAAATACATAAACGGGGGGGAAAAAAAAGATCATTCCAGCACACCTGCAGGAGACTTTATTCAGGACGCACACCCCCCTCCCTGTGGCTTCTCATTTGAGGCTCAGAACCACCCCCACCCAGGTGAAGAGTTAGGAACTCTCTTCTCCTTTATTTAAAAAAGAAAAAAACACGTAACGAGAACACGGGACTCAAGGCTATCACTGATGAGGCCGAGGCCAGGGTGAGTGCAAGGAAACTGAAGGTCGTCAGGCACTCAGGGGGCCACAGACTGAGAAGCCCCCTCAACGGTGCCTGCCGTTCGGGAAGCACAGACTCTCTCATTCATGTGAAACGCTGGAGCTAGATGTCCACGGCGGCCCGGGGTCAGTCAGTGCTGGGACTATAGCCCCGGCGCCCGGGAGCCGGACCCCAGCAGCCTGCGGCCCCACTGCGGGGCCGGGAGCCCGGCCCACAGGCACAGGCAGTCGGGGCTCCGCTGAGGCAACGGCCATCAAAGTCCCCGGGTGGTGGCACCAAGTCCCCAAATCATCCCAGGACGTGGAGACTGTCCCCACTGCCTCCCTGGCCCACAGTCTGACATTTTTTTCCACTGTACCAGCAGCTCCCCAGAGGGGTACAAGAACCTCCCTGCCTGCCGGGGGTGAGGTCTGGACACCCCACGGCCCGCCCACGGCACCTGCAGCACAGCTGAGGCCAGGCATGGCGACACCCCACGTGGCCGTGGACGTGGCTGTGCCCGTGCCCTCAGGTCCCCCTCACTCAAGAGGCCTCTGGCACAGCATGGTGACTACAGCCGCGATCCCGAAAGGGGCCTTGTGACACCCAGGAGGAAAGGCCTCGGGGCCCCACAGCCGGGCCCAAGCTGCACCTCGGACAACCGCTCACACCCGACACCTGCCATCTCTCTCGGAAATGCTGGTCCAGACCCCTCTCCTCAGGGGGCCTCTGGGACACCCCCCGGCAGCAGGGGCAGACCTTGGTCTGGGGCCCTGTGTCCACAGGGGTCCCCTCCGCCGGCCCAGGCCTCCTCCCTGTCTGTGATAGCTGGACCCCTCCCGAGGGGTTCATGCGTTTGCTTCCTCGGCTTCCCTCCCCGCTCCCTCCCGCACGTGTTCCTCCGGCATCTGCCCCACACCAAGCAGGGGGACCAAGCACAGGGGCAGGGGGAGGGGGGGCGGTTCAGCCACACAGGAAGAGGTCTGAGGCCGTGGCTCTGCAGGAAGGCGCGAGCTGACAGGAGCGATCTCCGCTGCCCAGGGCCCCTCACACGAGTAAATTAAGTCTTTGACGCGTGACCCAGATGCAACGATAAGGGCTTGAGGGGCATCACAGCCTCATTCGATCCGCTAATACGGGCTCACACTGGTGGCTTGCCTCAGCCCACCCCTACCAGGCAGCTTGTTCGAATGTTCCGGTCTCAGGTCTGGATGGGGCTCACCAATCTGTATTTTTTTTTTTTAATTTTTTCATGTTTATTTACTTTTGACGGAGAGAGAGAGACAGCGTGCGAGCAGGGGAGGGGCAGAGAGAGAGGGAGACACAGAATCCGAACAGGCTCCAGGCTCCGAGCCGTCGGCACAGAGCCCGACGCGGGCCTGAAACCCAAAGACCGAGAGATCGTGACCCGAGCCCAAGTCGGAGGCTCAACCGACTGAGCCCCCCAGGAGCCCCATCAATCTGTATTTTAAGAAGCTTCCCCGTGGGGTTCCTGAGCCCCAAGTAGCCACCAGACACCTTGACGGCAGTCTGTGTCACAGGCACTGTTGGCCACAAGGAGATGACGCAGGAAGAGGCCCCAGCTCGCAGAGGTCAGCAGCCCAACGTGCCGAGGGGCAGGTGCTGTGTAACACGCCTTCCTTACGGGATCTCCCAGAAACAGACGATGACCTTGGAAGGTCAGCATCCCACCTTAAAGATGAGAAAATAAGACCCGGACAGGGGTAAGGTCACCCCGGACATCAGTGCAGAGTGGAATTTGAACCCAGGTCTGTGTGTGTGACTCCAAGTGTCTAGGACCCCAGCTTGGGGGTCCTGTGCCCTGCTGAGCCGGTCCCTCCTCTGCCATGGGCCTGGCAGCTGTTATCACCCCATTTTACAGGTGAGAAAACCGAGGCACAGAGAATCCTAGCACCTGGGGTCTGCACATTCCCCGCCCTCCCCCCCGACAACATTCAGTGAGGGATTTCAGCGGAAGATGGGCCCACCGGGGCCCACGCTCCCTGGTGGAGAGCGGAACAAGGGCTGAGCCACCCAAAGAGCCCCGTGCCTCAGGCAGAGGAAAGACCCCCGGAAGAAGAAGTCCAAGTTGACCTTCAGATCAGTGCTTCTTGACCGGGACGATTCTGTCCCCCAGGGGACACTCAATGTCTCGAGGCATTTCTGCTTGTCACAGTTGGGTGGGTGGGAGCAAGATAGGAGTGACCCCTCCCCCCCACCGGGCGGAAGCCAGTGTTGCTGCTAAACGTCCTAGCCTGCCCAGGACACCCCACCACAAACTCACCCGGCCCCAAATGTCAAGGCTACCGAGGCTGGAAGACGCTGAGGGTGGCCCACAGACCAGCAGCACTGGCGTCCCCTGGCTTGTCTAAACACGGAACCCCAGGGCCGCTGCAGACCTGCTTCATCGGAACCTGTATGTTCCCGTGGTCCCTGCAGGTGACCTGGGTGCAGGGGTCAGTGAGAAGCGCCAGTCAAGGGCAAATCGAGGGTGAGGCACGGGGACAGCTGGTCCGCCATCGGGATGCCATCCCTTCCTGCTCTGCAGGACCAGCTTCTGAGGGTTAAAGGGGGAACGGGTAGGCTGAGGGAGTCCGGGACCCTGTCCCTCCAAGCCCACCCCGCCCAGGCCATACTCCAGAAGGTGCAGCAGGGAGGTCAGGGAGATGGCAACAGGTGTGTGCCCGAGCCCCATTACTACGTCCTTTCTGACACCCGCACCCAATCCTGGGGCTACGATCCAGAAGGCTCGAAGGGCCTGATTCCCACAAAAGCCCTGTGGTTCATGTTCAGCTGCTCTGGGCCCGCTTCGTGGCAGGGGCCGCCGGTGAGAGTGGGACTGCCCCGTGTGCTCTGGCCCCCGGTTTTTGGGGAGCAACCCAGAAAGTCCTCCAATGCTGGGCCCACCACGCGGCCACAGCCCGTCCCCCTACTGGTAACAAAGCATCCTGTCCCACGGCGCATCCCTGGACCCCGGCAGATCCCAGCCACAAAGACCCACAGCTCCACGCTGTCCGGGCCCATCACACAGCCAACCCTAGTGACCGCCCTAGGGGACGCCTGGGGGCTGTAAAGCAGAGGGCGCTCACTCGTGGCTCTGGGTCACAGCCAGACAGCAGACGGGCTCAACTTGGTGCACGCACTGTCCCCCCAATAGATTCCAGCTTTCCTTGAAAAACTTAGGCGATCTGGCAACACGGGATGCACATTCCTGCAGGAAGGTGGCCTGGTGGAGGTCAAAACAGAGCCTCTCCCCCAGGTCCGGGACGCCCACAAGGCATGTCCTGCCCACGCTGTCACAGCCCCCCCCCCCCAGCCGTGGCCCCTTCACTCCTTCAGGGGGCTCGCTTGCCCTCTACAGACCGGTGCTCTCTGCTGGGGGCGATGTGCCCCCCCCCCCCACAGGCAGGTGGAGATGTGCGGGGACAGGTCTGACTGCCACAGGAGGATGTCAGGCGTGAAGACAAGGACGGCCCCCAGGACAAAGGACTGTCCGGTCCCCAGCGTGGACGGTGGTGAGGCGAGAAGTCGCGGTCAGAGCCCCGTCCGGGAGCCCTGAGACGGCGCAGGGCAGGGAAGACAGGGCCTCAGCGGGGTGCGGGCTGCGAGGGGGGGCCCCGCCTCTGCCTGAGGCGACAAGCCACTACTTACTTGGAGAGTTTCATCTCAATCTGCTGCCGGATTTCCTGTCTCTCTTCGTCAGTCCTCCTGGGGAAAATGTTCCGGTCTTCCAACTCCTGCTTGCTGGGCCGATTCCGTAGCTTCACCGCCAGGAGCTCCTTCTTGCATTTTCTCGGCAGCGTTCCTGAGAGCCGCCGGAGGGACGGGAGGGAAGGGACAAGGACACGGGTATTAGTCGGGCGCTGGCTTGCCGACCTAGCCGCCCCCCTGCTGCTCGAAGGAATCTGCACCGGGGCAGCGGGGATGTGTCTGCCAGCTTGTGGCGCCTTCGGACGGGCAGGGGGGCGATACCGGGAGAGAGTGATGTCACCGCCTGTGGGTCATGCGTTCCACGGGTGGGCGATCGATCACGGAGGACCTCCAGGGGCGGTCCTGCCTGACACCTGTTCCCCCAGGGTGACTATGAATGGCACTCAGGCTTCCTTCTGAGTCTGGGCCATAACCTGCAGTTACTTCCCATGGCGGTCCCCTCCCCTCCCCTTTCCCCTCAGGGTCCACTCTCCCCGCTTCCCCAGTCCGGAGAGCAGCCCACCCCGGGGCCGTCGGAGCAGGTCTGCCCCCCACAGGCCACCCGGCTCTGCTGGACCGTCCACAGCCGGCCCTGTCCCCACAGCCAGCCTCCGTCCTTCTCAAAGGGGCCCGCGGGGACTCCAATCACCATGACACCACACCGTGAACTCCCCCTGGATCTGAGCTCTTCCCCGTCCGTCAATTTATCGTCTCCTTCACCAGACTTTGAGGTCAACAGCAGTGTGCCCTCCGCGGGCCCCGGAACAGCGCTGACGCAGCATGTTACCAGCGAACACGGAGCGAAGGAAAGGGTGGGCTGACTCCGGGTCCCCAGGCTGAGGCTGATCTTTATTTCCACACACGCCCGGGATCAGCCAACATCCGGGTGCGAGTAAGATCTTAGAGGATGGGATGTCTAAATTAAGAGAAGTGGGCTTGGCCGTGTTCACGGGCAGAGAAGGATGGTGTGCCAGGGAACGGTGATGTGCGGAGTCGGTGAGTTTCTGAATGAGACACCCCCCTGCCCCCCGCCCCTGGCAGGTAACTGCAGGTGGCGGCTCTGCAGCTTTACCAGGACGTGGATTTCAACCCGGGGGTTCAGACCATCCCCCAACACCCCCTGGGTGGAGGCAAAGAAAAATGGCTCCCCGAGAAAGCCGACGCCTAGCGTCGAAGACGGGGGTGCAAAGCCAGAAATGAGTCTCAGAACGTGACATTTCACAGAAGTTGGGGACAAAGTAAGACACAAAACTTGGGGGCTCCGCTGAGGTTTGAATTTCTAATATGAGCTCGTTTGCTATGCTTTATAGAGAAAGAGGGACATAATGACTCCCCAAACCATTCCAGCGAGGGCTCTAGCCTGAATTTGTTTTAATAGCTTTATAAATGGCTAGAGTCCTACATTTATAGGATCACAAAGAGCCTGAAGGAGTCACGTGCATTTTTCGGTTAGTCTTTACTGTGTGTTCCCGGGGGCAACTGACAGCTTTGGTGGCATTCACGAATTAAGGGCATCTCAAAGGTCTCGGGACAAATCCTTCATGAATGTCAAGGGTCTAATACGCAGCAAGGAGGGATTGCCATTTTCAGAGACCCAGAGTATGCTCAACTATGAAACCACACTGAGTGTGGTTCAATCTTTTAAGCTTTTGATAACGAAAGTCTTTTTAAGCCCATGGCAAATGTCTTGGGCTTATTACAAACTTTAATCGTATTTGTTCTTAACTGAGAAAAAGAACCTTCGTCAGAGATTTCCAGATGGAAATGAGAATTCACTCCACATAAAGTCCCGGTGCCGGGAACAAGCAAGCCGTTCTCCCAGCCTCTCTGGGCACGGCATGGGCACACAGTAGGGCCACGACGAAAACTCAGAGCCTGGTATCAGGTCTTCTCTAGCGTGTCAGGAGGTTACTAGGTTTTGTTACTGAGAAGTCAACAAAGGAAATTTCCAAATAGCTTACAAATGAGGCTTTCCACGAATCCAGCCAGCACTCCCACCCAACCTTCAATTGGGTCAATTTGGGTTTTTTGTTATTGTTTTAATGCTCATTTATTTATTTACTTTTAGTATTTTTTTATTATTTATTTTGCAAAAGATAGGGAGAGCAAGTGGGAGAAGGGCAAAGAGAGAAGGAGACAGAATCCCAAGCAGGCTCCGAGCTGTCAGCACAGAGCCCGACACGGGGCTTGAACCCACAAACTGTGAGATCATGACCTGAGCCAGAGTCGGACGCTTAACCAACTGGGCCACCCAGGCGCCCCTAATGTTTATTTATTTTGAGAGAGAGACAAAGACACAAAGAACACAAGCAGGGGAGGGGCAAAGAGAGAGGGAGAGAGAGAATCCCAAGCAGGCTCCACCCTGTCAGCGCAGAGCCCCACGTGGGGCTCGATCCCACCAACCGTGAGATCGTGACCTGAGGTGAAATCAAGAATCAGACACTCAACTGACTGGGCCACCCAGGCGCCCCCAGAATCACTCTGAACGAGCACACATCCCAGAGCGGTCTGACTCGGAGAAGATGTGAGGCTGAGGATCCGAGGTCAGGAAACCTTTCTGTCCCGACCGTGGGAGGCAAGCAGTCCTCCCTCCCCAGATGCCCCCAGACGCACCGGTTTCCCTGTTTTGACACAGAAAAGTGGGCCAAGCACAGAAAACCAGATACAAGGGTGCTCGTCCAGCGCCATTTATGAAAGCAAGAAATTAAATAAACCAAGATGCCCAGGGTGACACCTGTCAGATGATGGCACATCGTATGTACCGTGAGCCTCTGCAGACCCATCGACAATGGTGGCCTGTAGGTCACTGAGTGTCAGAAAGACATTCACAGGATGCTGCTGACGACAGCAGGGTGTATGGACGTGTGTGTGCCATCCCCAGAAACATGTCTGTAGATGTGTAGGTGCCGAAATTTTAAGTACATATGACATTATAATTGGCGTAGGGAGGTCAAGAATTCCTCATTTTCTGTACTAATTTTGCTTTTTGGTATTGTGTTTTTTTTTATCATAATTTCCTTAAATGAAAATGGACAATTATTTAAAGAGAAAGAACACTGTTGAGCAACATCAGGATAGATGGTAGAGAAACTGTCTCCTCCATAAAAGCAACAACTGGAAAAAATGGTCAGGGTCACCTTTTCCAGAACTCTGTACATAACCCATGGCCGCAGCCACACAGGTCAAGTTCATCCAAGAGGAGGAGGCTGAGTCTCTGTGAGAGGGTCTCACTCGGTCTACAGTAACATGCTCCTCCCCACCAGCCCTGCGGTGGTCTTGAACTCTAAGAGTGTGCAGATCTTGGCGGAGACAGGCCGCCTGGCGGTCAGCGGAGGGAAAACACTCGTTTTCTCGCTCCCGGAGAACTGCCACCATCTGACTTGTCTGTTGCCTCCCCCGAAGTCCCCACGGGCAAGGCTGGCTTCTGGATGTGGTCAGAGCTCACCTGCCACAAAATGTCTTTTCCCTGGGTGCATCTGTGGGAACCAACACTGTCTTTCCAAGGGCAAGACTCTCATCTACCTTCGGACCGGTCCCGCCTAACACCCTATGGAGTTCTTTATTGGCAAAAGCTAATAATAATAAAAAAAAAAAAATCAACGTAGAAGCCAAAAACTTAAGTAAATTAGAAGTCTGATGGTACCAGATCTAGTTCGACTCCGGTGAACGTTGGGGGTGCCTTTCCAATGTGCAGCAGACAGGCGGGGCAGAGGAGGTAGGGTGGGGTGATGCTGCCTGTCCCCCGGTGCCACAGTGGCCGGGACAGCACTGGGTGGCACTGTGAGGGCCCCGGCTCAGCAGGCAGGGGGCAGCCTTGCACGCACCTGCTCATGGGCACACCAGCAGGTATGGAACTGCCAATGTGCCCCAGGCCCCTGTCTCGTCAGCTCCCATTACCTACGCCAGTGGGGCAGAGGGTGCCTTTGGAGACCCAGAGGTGGTCAGCACTCCCTTCTTTGTGAAAGGCTCCCTTCCCTTTCCCCATAAGCCACCACTCCGGTCGGCTGTCCTCCCACCTTGATGGCCACGCCTCAGTCTCTTTTGCTGGCTCCTTGATGTCTCCCCACCTCTACATGTCCGTGTGTCCCAGGACCCTCTGTCCACACCTGCTCCCCACATGACCTCCTCTGTCCCATGAGACACTAAGGCCCGACTGCTAACGGCTCGGGATTTCCGTACGCGGTCTCACCTCCTCTCCTGTACTCCAGGCTTGCTTTCCAGGCTTCCTTCAGGACGTCCCCCACCCCCCTCCCCCAGTCCCTATCAGGCACCTCAAACTTCGGCTCAGGTCACGAGCTCATGGTTTGTGAGTTCAAGCCCCATGTCAGGCTCTGCACTGACAGTGAGGAGCCTGCTTGGGATTTCTCTCTCTCTCTCTCTCTCTCTCTCTCTCTCTCTCTCTGCCCCTCCCTCGCTTGCTCTCTCTCTCTCGCTCTCAAAATAAATAAATAAAGTTAAAAAAACAATTTAAACCTAAGAGTTGCATTCAGCACAAATAGTCTGAATACCCTCCTGGAAGGCAAAAACTCTCCGATGGATAACAAAGCAAGACCCAACCCTATGCTGCCCACAAAACACATACTTTGACTATAAAGACACAAACAGATACGAGGGGAAAGACGCACAGCTCTGAACCCATCGAAGGAAAGCCAAAGGCACTCGTGAACATCACGCAAGGTAGATTTCTGAGCCAAGAACCTTCTCAGGGATCAAGGACGATCTCAGAGTGATAAAGGGACGGCTTCATCCGGAGGACGGACAAGTGCTAAAGATTTGTGAACCTGTTGAGAGGTTCAAAAGCAAAACGCAACACCTGACAGACTGAGAGCGGAAACAGAGAAACCTCAAGGCGCTGTTGAAGATCTCAAGACCTCTCCTGGGGAAGTGATAGAACAAGGAAGGCGAAGTGGAAGGGAGTGGAAGACACGAGAGCCACTAACCGGCCACGGGAGCTGCTTGACATTTAGAAAAACCCTGCCCAGGACAAACGCTCTCTTCCCACGTGTGTGCACGGCGGCTGCCAGAAAACCACACGCACGCTTAGAGGCAGGTCCTCATACGTGTGAAAGTGCTCCCTCCAGTCTCAGAAAACACACTCTCTGATTAGAGTGAAATAAAACTGGGAATTGGTGACAAAAAGCTCTCTAGAAAAGTACCCCCATCTTTGGAAACTAAATAAAAAAAAATCTTCTGACTAACCCATAGTCCCAAGAAGAAATCAAAAGGGAAATTAGAAAGTATTGTGAAGTAAATAAAAAATACAATATAGGGGCGCCTGGGTGGCGCAGTTGGTTAAGCGTCCGACTTCAGCCAGGTCATGATCTCGCGGTCCGTGAGTTTGAGCCCCGCGTCAGGCTCTGGGCTGATGGCTCGGAGCCTGGAGCCTGTTTCCGATTCTGTGTCTCCCTCTCTCTCTGCCCCTCCCCCGTTCATGCTCTGTCTCTCTCTGTCCCAAAAATAAAAATAAAAAACGTTGAAAAAAAATAAAAAAAAAAAAAATACAATATATCAAAATGGTGTTGGGGGAGATTTTACATCATTGAATACCTATCTCCAAAAAGAAGAAAGCCTTCAAATCAGTGCCCTCATGTTCCATCTTAAGACACTAGAGAGAGACAAGCAAATTAAACCCAAAGAAGCAGAAGGAATAATAAAGATCAGAGCAGAAAGCAGTGAAAACTGGGGGCTCCTGGGTGGCCCAGTCGGTTAAGCGTCCGACTTCAGCCAGGTCATGATCTCGCGGTCCCTGAGTTCGAGCCCCGCGTCAGGCTCTGGGCTGATGGCTCGGAGCCTGGAGCCTGTTTCCGATTCTGTGTCTCCCTCTCTCTCTGCCCCTCCCCCGTTCATGCTCTGTCTCTCTCTGTCCCAAAAATAAAAATAAAAAACGTTGAAAAAAAATTAAAAAAAAAAAATACAATATATCAAAATGGTGTTGGGGGAGATTTTACATCATTGAATACCTATCTCCAAAAAGAAGAAAGCCTTCAAATCAGTGCCCTCATGTTCCATCTTAAGACACTAGAGAGAGACAAGCAAATTAAACCCAAAGAAGCAGAAGGAATAATAAAGATCAGAGCAGAAAGCAGTGAAAACTGGGGGCTCCTGGGTGGCCCAGTCGGTTAAGCGTCCGACTTTGGCCCAGGTCATGATCTCACAGTTCATGGGTTCAAGCCCCGCGTCGGGCTCTGTGCTAACAGCTCGGAGCCTGGAGCCTGCTTCGGATTCTGTGTCTCCCTCTCTCTCTGCCCCTAACCCACTCACACTCTGTCTCTCTCTCTTTCAAAAATAAATGTTAAAAAAAAAAAAATTAAAAAAAAGAAAGCAGTGAAAACTGAAAATACAAACACGATGAAGGAAATCCTTGAAACCAAAAGCTGGTTCTTTGAGAGGAGCAACAGAATTGATAGAACTTTAGCCAAACTGATGGGGGGCGGGGGGGGGGGGAGAGAAAGAGGGAGACCGAGAAATTACCAACATCAGGAAGACGAGTGGGCTCTCCATCTGATTCTATACCATCTACCAAGGCTCACTCAAGAAAAAAAAAATACAAAACCAGAATAGACCTTTATCTATTAAAGAAATAAAATTTGTAGTTAAAACTCTTCCCCCCTCCTGCCAGACAAAAACACCTGCAGGCCCAGAGGCATACATTGACAATGAAGCATGCAGTAAGTAATCCAATTCTGCGTAAGTTATTTCAGGAAGTTGAAAGACGGAGGAGGAAGGGGGGGACTTTAAAACCCCTGCTACGAAACTAGAATTCACAGTGATGTTCAAACCAGAAAAGATATTTGAATCAAAGAAAAATTAAAGACTGACAACCCCATGAACATGGGTGTAAAATTATAAACAATTTTTGCGAATCAAATCCGAGGATTTGTAAAAACGACAACAATACCATGACTGACAGGGGTGCAAGGTGGCTTAACATTTGGAAAGCAATCCAGATAATTCACGACATCGACACACTTAAAGAACACCCATCCGATGACCTCAGGGGACCACCCTGCACCTACAGGGAGCTTGCCCCGACTGTCGGAGCCGGAGGGGGCCCACCAGGCCCCAGCCACCCACGAGGGGAGGCACCAGAGGGACCACGAGGCTCACAGACACAGGAGATGTCCCAGGTCACAGCGGAGAGCAGAGAGCCAGCTGGCTGCCTTCTGGGTCCCACAAGTCTGTTCCCTCAGCTCCAAAAAGAACAGGTACCTGCAGACAGTTTAAGCCTAAAGCAGCGGTAGGGAGGGAGAAGACGCCCTTTCCGTCCACGTCTCCCCTCCAGAAGAAACCACTACTATGTTCTAGGAGCCTTACTTCCACGCCTACTTCTCTACAACCAACCACTTACTCCGACTTCGCTCTTCCGTCTTACAGCAGTGGAATCACACCGCACCTGCCTCGCTCACACATTGGGCTCCGGTTCCAGATCAGGGTGATTCAGTCCGGCTCCTGGCCTTTAAGGGCCACCAGCTATCCCAGAGAGTGACGGTCACGTAACCCCCCGGAACGGACACACAGGTGTTCCTTTTGGTCCTCTGGCCACAGCTGCAGGGACTGTCCTCCCTCTGTCCCCCCAGCACAGGGGTCAACGCTCCCATCCCCCTAGTCCTTGGGAGGGGGATTCCTGAGCCAAAGTGGGGCTGATTGTATCTCTGACAGGTTTTCGTCCCCCCACCCGCCCTGCTTGCCTGGCCTGCTGCTGCCACCAGAGCCACCGTCTCCGTGCCTTCCTGGGAAGGAGGACGACACATAAATGGGGCCGTGGATACATACGAACATATGGCTGAGAGGCTCCGCGGCGACAGACAGACAAGCCAGCCATGAGAAAGCTTTTTCTCAATCAGTCCCACGTTGGAACTGATCCTAAGGCTGTAATTACGGGGATGCACAAGTCTGAGCTCTGAGGATGCACCGCCTCCTGCCGCTAATGCAGCCGCTTCCCAGCCGGAACCGGCCATCCCGGAGCCCGCCGGGCTCGGCCCGCAGGAGCTCGCGTGCGGGAAGCGTTGGCATTTGAGTGGCAGGGGGCGGAAAAGGGGGAGCAAGGAGGGCTGGGTGCCAGGAGAGAAACGAGGATGCCAGGGGTCCCCCGCCCGCCCCAGGTCCTGGTTCACGAGCCCCTGCGTGAGAACGGCCCCCCAGCCTGTCTCGCACGAGAAGCTGACACTGTGGGGCCCTTTTCAATTGGCTGTGAAATTTCCACTTCAGCCACTGTATCTTTTCTGTCTACAATTTGCATTCAGCTCCCTTATAGTTTCTGCTTCTCTGCTACGATTCTCCATCTGTTCCTCCATCTTGCCCTTCAAGACCCTGAACACACTTCTAGCAGCTGCGAATCTATTTTCGTTTTGAACGTGGTCCTTCATGACACGCTCCCTGCTCCTAAGACTCGGTCTCTCTGGACTTTCAAGAGACCATCCGTTGTATTCATCCAAGGCTCTCCGTGGACTGGGCTGGGTCCCCCTGCACCCCCCGACCTCCAGCGTCAACATCCAGGGCTTTCCGTGGACTGGGCTGGGTCCCCCTGCACCCCCCAACCTCCAGCGTCAACATCCAGGGCTCTCCGTGGACTGGGCTGGGTCCCCCTGCACCCCTCGACCTCCAGCGTCAACATCCAGGGCTCTCCGTGGACCGGGCTGGGTCCCCCTGCACCCCCTGACCTCCAGCGTCAACATCCAGGAACCAAGGGAGCAGAGAGCCAAGGAAGCAGGGAGGGAGCTGGTGGGGGGGGGGCCCCAGGGTCACGCAGAGCCAGTCTGGAGACCGGTGAGCACGGGGACCACACACAGAGGGGGCTGTCTGGATGCCCCTCTCCTCCCGCCTCGGGGCCGCAGGTTAGGAAGTCCGCCACTCTCGTCCACGGGGCCCCTGAATTCCTGCCGTGCCTTCCCAGAAAGCACGCGGTGGAGCAGCCTGCCTTCTAGAACTACTTCCTCCTCCTCCTTCTCCTCTATCCTGTTCAAAAGGAGACGGCACTTCCTAAGATTTCTCAGCCTGATGGGGGAACCCAGAGACCGGCATCCTGGGCTGACGACCTTCCCCGGGAAGAACACGTTTTCCGGTGTATGCTTCACACGTGAGCTAGTGCTGCAGTCGTGTGGATCCCGTATTTCCACGTCCCCAGGGCCAAGCCTGGTCTCAGGGAGGAGCACGGGTGCCGGTCACAACGAGGAGCTCGAGGGTGCCTGCCTTATCTAGCTGTCCACTTCCTGACCCCAGAAACTACGAATACGTGATGCTACCCAGCAAAGCGACTTTGCAGATGTGACAAAGGACCCTTAGATGGGGAGAGAACTCTGGATTAGGCAGCGGCAGCCAATGTAATCAACAGGGTCCTTCTTGGTGGAAGAAGGGAGCAGAAGAGTCAGCATCAGAGTGACGAGACGTGAGAAAGTCACCACTAGCCGCTGCTGGCTTTGAAGAGGGAGGCGGGACCGCAAGACCCGGAACGTGGCCGCATCAGAAGCTGGGAAGGGCAAGGAAGCAGATCTTCCCCTGGTGTCTTTAGGAGACAGAGCCGGCCGACCTTATGATTTTAACCAAGTGAGACCCTCAGGATTGCGAGATAGTAAATTCCTCTTATTCAAAAACATCAAGTACGGCGATGTGTTACGGCGGCAGGGAGAGGAGACTAACAGGTCCCCAAAACTCTCATCTCTGACCTGTATCCTTTCCATGTCTCTGCAGTTCCATCCTCGTCTGGGCCCCGAAGGGTCTCGGGTTCTCTAACTGTCCAAGCGAGATACCACGTCCTTCTGAGGGAAACTGAGGCTCTAATGTGACCCCTGAGGCCATGCACGCCGGGGTCTGAGCGGCCAATGACAGCTGAGAGCCCAGGGCCAGCCTGCTGCAGTGGACCAGCCCCCGCTGGGGGATGGGGACGAGGGCTGTGGGGGAGGGGCAGGCGAGACAGGGAATCACCTAGAAGCCTTGATCATCACATGGGAAGGATATTTGGATTTCTGAACCAAATGGAGTTTGGGACTTAGACTGCATGATGCTTGGAAACCCATATGAGCGAACAGGAAGGTCATGTGCCACTTGGGTTTCACCGGAAGGAGGGGATGAAGAGGGAGTGAGGAAAACAAGACCACGTGGCCCCAAGGATCACCCAGGTGCACACGCTCACTTGTGTCCCCCCCAGTGGCACTTGGCTTCGCTCACCACGCATGCAGAGGGTGCTTAATAAATGCTCTTGAGGGACTGTGAGGTCCCTGGTTGATGATGAGCTGGCAAAGTCTCCTCCTCTTGTGAGTTCCTAGTGCAGGGGACCCCTCCTCTCCCCTGAATTCTGAGCTAGTGGCCTCCCCCCACCCCCCCGCTCTGGCCAACCTCTCCTGACTTAGCGCCCCCTGCCCGCCCCCCCATCCCAGCGCTATGGACTGAATGGAGCCCCCCTCAAAATTCACGGCTGAAGCCCTGCCCGGATATGTGCCTGTGTCAGCAGACAGGGCCTCTGGAGGGGATTAAAGTTAAGAGAGTGTAAAGGCGGGGCCCCGATCTGATCAGACTGGTGTCCTTAGAGGAGACACAGAAGTTTCCAGGCCTCCCCTTGTGCACACAGAGGAAAGGTCACGGGAGGACACGGTGAGGAGGTGGCTATCTGCAAGCCAGGAGGGGGCCCTCAGCATAAACCACATCTCAGACCTCCAGCCTCCAGAGCTGTGAAGAGAGAAATACGTGATGTCTAAGCCGCCCCGTCTCTGGCAACCCGTTACCGCAGCCCGAGCCAACTGGTATACCCTGTTAGCCTCCCTCTGCAGGCTCCCCCTCGCCGGACCAGGGGGCGAGGCCCCTCTCCCACCTTCCTCCCATTGCCCGCATCCTGACACAGCCTGGACGCCTGTCTGAAGCAGGGTCAGGACCAGTGGGTCCACAGTTTTGACACATTTCCTCCAGGATGGGACGCGCGTCAGAGCATTTTAGGGCACAGGCCGGCCCGAGAGTGGAGGCTTCAGGGAGGAGAAATCGCATACGTCCTTGGCTTGTGCACATCCCGGGACTCATCCCTCAATCCTGAAATTGCATCGAGGGGGTCCTCCCTCCCCCGCCTGCTGTGGGCTGGCTGTAGGCGGGGCCTGGCCGTACCTCCTTGCTCACGGCACAGCGGGAGTTTGCCGATGGATGACAGAGTGACGCTCCCAGCAAGACACGAGAGAGAGCGGTGCCCCAAGTGGCTCCTTCCTTCCCCTCTTTGCCTCCGTCAAAACGGGACAATACCCTCGTGAGGCTGCCATGGGGACCAGGTGGTGACAGCTTGGCAAGCCACCCGGCAGGAAGTGACGGCTCCGAGAAAGTACGGCTCGGCTGCTGTGGGCCATCACTGGGTCTGTGAGCCCCTCCCCCGCAGCGCTGCTCTGTGCCCAGCAAGGTTCACCCACAGCTGACCCTCCACCACAGAGGCCCCCAGGTTGTCCCAAAGGCCTGGCCTCCAGAGCACCTGCCCGAGTTGCCATCTGCAGCGCCACCTGGTGTCCACGGGAGGGAAATGGCCGGTGCCATTCAGGCTCTGTGAACGGGCCTGGCCCCTGGGGAGGACAGGGGAGTCCTAACTCCGCACAGGTGACTTCACAGGATCCATCGCGAGCAGCTTTTCACACGCCCTCTGCTACATTTAAAACAGGATTCAACGAACACACTACCTCTCAGCTTTTGCTTCTCACTAAACGTGACCCCCAGGAGAGGGTCCTGGAGCCCGCAGGGCATCACCCCTTCTTCCAGCTCTGCCAGAGCAGGAAGTGCTCACCCTCCCCTCTCCCCACACCCAAGTCCACCCAAGCCCCGCCCAGGGCCCAGGGATTTCCCACCCAGACACTCCCCCTTCTCTGACTCCTTCCTTTCTGCTGATAGGCAGCTTTTCAACTTTAGCCAGGAGCCCCCGGGACAGTCTGGTTTATCCTGAAAACGCTTGGCCCAGAGCTGGGACGTATAGTACTTGTTGAATAAACAACAAAAGCATTTGTAAAAGCTTAAAAAAAAAAATTCTAGTTCTTACACTATTTCACATCAAGGATGAACTCTGGATCAAGTGCATCACAGTCACCCCCCAGCCCTCCCCCAACACGCACACTTGTGCGCTCAGGGACCTGCCAGCTTCTGGGCCTCCCTCCCAGGATTCCGTAGGTCAGGCTGCGGGAAGAGACAGAGTGTGAGCAGGGGAGGGGCAGAGAGAGAGGGAGACACGGAATCCGAAGCGGGCTCCAGGCTCCGAGCTGTCAGCACAGAGCCCGACGCGGGGCTCGAACCCACGAACCGCGAGGTCACAACCTGAGCCGAAGTCGGACGCCCAACCGACTGAGCCCCCCAGGCGCCCCTTCCTTACCATTTCTGTGTACGTTTTATGACGTTTACAATATACTCACATCATACCACTCATATAGTTTACAAATAACATACATATATCCGGGGTGGACTGTTTTGCCCTCTGCTACTGGGGTGCACCATCAGAAAACTTTATGAACTTCTCTTTACACTGTAGGTTCCAAATGCCAATCTGGTCACGCTCCCACTGAGCGGTGTCTGATAGGTGCCCCATCCTCAGGGGGAAGCCTGGCCCCTGACCGTCACCACCTGTCAGCCCACCACAGCGGTCCTGTCTCGGTTCGAATTATCATCTGGATTCACAAGACCGTCACGGACCCTGTGTCTCCCTCATCTGCTCAGGACAAAGGAGTTCAAGGGGCCAGTGCTGGTAGCAGGTCACAGAGCTCCCAGAACTGTCCCCACCCCCCTAGGTGATGCAGCTCGGGAGGGAGAAGGATCTGGCAGGTGTGAGAGCCGCCCCACAGCCCCTCAGGGATCACTTCCTCCAATCCCAGCTCCCTGGGGTGAGTTGCCAGGGTCCCCTCAAGAGTCACTCCACTTGGGGTCGAGGTGCTGCTGCTTATTTACTGACTTTCCAAAACAGATGCAATTTGACAAATAGGGTCCTTTTTTTTTTTTTTTTTTTTTTTGCCATTAGCAATATTGGCTAGTGACCCCATGGCTGGTGTCCTTAGCCTTGTCGGGTTACCCCGGGGACTGGGAGAAGTGATAGAGAGTAAGACCCTCCCTCATGCGCACACCTGGGCCCCAGGCAGCCCCACCAGCTTCCAGAATGTGCCCACCTCTGCCGAGTCTCAGAAACACTGCACACCTGGCAAGTTCTTCTTCGTTCTTCAAACCCACAGCAAACTCCTCTGCCAACCCCGTGACATCCGCCCCCCACCCATCCTGCTCCTAGCCCTAGGGTCTGCTCCCTGGTTTGGGCTCTGTCAGGCTCAGTTGGCACCTGCTCAGTGTGACTGAGTCCTCAAGGCAGGCAGGGGACCTTTTCAAAAACAGCCTTTGTCTGTTCGCAAATGATAAAAGCAAACAGGCCCATTCTGAAAAGCAGAACAGTAAGAAACTGTAACAACTTCCTCAATCCCTTCCGATTGGGCGGTTTCCCAGCCCTCCTCTCCCCTCCCTCCCCAGGAAAGGGTGCTGAAGGCAGTGGGGGGACTGGGGGCTCCCTGCTCTGCCTGGAGAGGGGAGTTCACACAGCCCTCACCCAGGCTTCCCACCCCCGGTCGACGTGCAAAAGGCACAGGCGTATCGACCTGGCATTTCCTTCCAGGACTTCCTTCTAGAGATGCGCTCACCACACTGCCTGAAACAGGAAACAGACCAGACGTGGTGCTTCAAGCCCGGGGACAGGGATCCAGACGCACACAGAATTCTCTCTCTCTCGGTCTCTCTCACACACACGCAAACACACAAGCCCTCCCTCTGCGGGCCTGGGCACCTGCGGGAGATGCTCTCACCCACCTGTGCTGGGCCAGGTGGCCACGGCTGCCCTCGCTCCCCGGCCCTGAGCTCGCAGGGGGGAGGCTCTGCCCTCCCGGTTAGTCCTGGACCCTGGCAAACAGCTGTTTCTTTCCAGATCTGCTTAGGAAAGAAGCAAACAGGGAAGAACTACAGTAGCACTGTTCTCCTGAACTTTGTAACAAGTACAAAGTAGGTGCAACCTCTACGGATCCAGGAGAAACTCGGGCACCCCAACACTTTCAAAGATTACTTCCCTTGGCACTTTCTACAACGTTTAAGATAACAAGGACTAATGTAGTTTTTACTACTCAAAGAACCGAAAGAAACAACATGGGGAAGGAGTGAGCTCCCACATTGCTTTGGGAAGCACCTCACCTCCTACTCTGCCTTCTAGAACTTGAACTAGACGCCACAGAAGGCGCGCAGTGGGCGTGCTTTCTGCAGGGACCCGGGGCTCCGGTCCCAAGGCTCCCAACGGGGCCCCGGCCCATGACAAAGAGGGGCAAAGAAACGCGCGTTTGTGTGTGTAGGGTTTTTGGCCTTCCTGCTTTACGTTGAAATGATTTGTTAAGCACAGGTACACGTCATTTTTATATTTCCAACTTTCAGCAGCTATTTCGCCTAAAACATAATTGGCTGACACACTCGGTAAGAAAATGCCTGCTTTCTCTGGTTTACTCTTCCTTATAATATAGAGTATGGCTGTGTGTGTGTGTGGGGGGGGGGGGGTTATTTTACACGGGTAACAAAACAACAATCTTCCAATCCTTTCTGTCACCTGACAACACGCTTGGGATGCACTTCGTGTTCCAGAGCTGGAACATTCTGTGAAGTACCTGTGTCCGCTGCAGATATGGGGGAAAACCTGTTGAACTGGTCCCTGACTGATGCCCAGTGGGAGGGTTTCAGCGCTCCTATGGCAGTGAGGACACAGGGGACGTCCAGATGCACCGGTGTCTCTCCCCCACAGGTAGCCGCCCTCCTCTGTGGACATTCGCCAGCATCTGGAGACATTTCTGGACATCACGACTGGGGGGCGGGCTGCTTCTGGCTCCGAGGCTGTACAGGCCAGGGACGCTGCTAAATATCCTACAGCACATAGGACCCCCCCGCCCCCCAGCAGGTGACTAGCTGGCCCCCGATGTGACAGTTCCACGGCGGTGAAACGCTCGTGCATATGACCCATTAGGCGTGAGGGCTGGGTTACCGGGGGATAAATTCCTGGAAGCCAAGTTGCCAGAAGAGAGAGCGCGGGCACTGAAAATTCCAACCGCTCTTTCGGGAGGTCACGTCCATTTGCGGCTACACCGAAGGGCACGAGTGCGGACTTCCCGTCCCTGGGTCTCGGCACGCTGTCCTGTGTCGCTCGGGGGTCCGAGGGCATAGGGGTGCATGCAGACCGCCCCCTCTGCCACCTTGGGCTTCTCTTCTGACCTTTACTGCCCACAGAATAGCATTCGGGGCACTCACGCCTCACAGATTACTTCACCAGCCTCAGTACAGCCAGGAACAGTCACCCCTTGTCTGTGGTTACTGTCCTCACTGACGACCCGATAAGTGCTCGTCAGTGCTCGCTGCTGATACGGTCAGCGACACAGGCAGCAGGATGTGGGTCCCTTAGAACACAAGCAGACGTGAACGTGGGGTTCGGAGTGGGGAAGACACACACCGGCAGGTAGTACAAGGGCCAAGCTAAGCGGACAAGCTGCTCCCAGGACTGCTCCCGTCCTAAGCGAAGCCCATGGGCCATGCCTCCCTCCACCTCTCCCCGCCCCCCAGAGGCCCCACCCACTGCCATCGTGTTTGGGGCAGATCTGGTGCCTGGTTGGCACCTGCTATGTGTCAGGGACGTTAAATAAAGGGATCCAGGACGCCTGCTGTTACAGGTACATGGGCATCAGGATCTGGGGCTCAGACAAACGTTCCTTGTTCTCAAGCGAGGAGGAGCAAGGAGGACACGTGATGGCAGCCACCACGGGAGCCCTGCAGGCGGTCACAGGTGACGGCTCGTCAGCCTCCCGGCAACCTGACCAGGGAGGCCCAGCCGTCTCCGTGAAGGAGGCTACGGCCTGGGGGTCCTCCCCCCAGGGACAGGTGCCACCGGAGGCCTTCTTGTGGCTTTTCTGCCCGGTGCAAACAGCCCTCGGCCTGTCCCGCCAGGGGCCCACCTGGCAACTGTCTATTCTCCGTGTCCTCGTTCCAGACTACAACCACGTCCGATGACACAAATGTTCAATTTCACTTCCCAACGGAGAACAGACATGCCTGCTTGGCTGCAGGGACTTTGACACTCTTTTTAAACTAACGAACTGGTTGAGGGGACGAGGAACAAATCAACTATGGAATATCCACAAAATCGGAAGCGAAATTCATTCAGATCCTGGGCACAGTGGCACTCGGGCCCTCCCCTGTTCCTCTCCGCTCAACGGGCGACGACGGGAACACGGATGGTTATTACTGCAACACCACTCACCCAGCATGATGAGCCAGGACTCCACTGGGTGAACTGATCCTTTTAACCGTCAGAATAACCCTCTCATCAACCCCACTTTACAGATGGTGTAGCTGAGGCACAGAGAGGTTAAGGAAATTAACCAAGGTCACGCAGCTAGAAAGGGATACATTGAGACAGGTGGAGTGATTGCAGAAATCTGTCTGTGCACTCAGTAAACCCCGAGACAAAGGCGCATCTGAACACACAGCCGTCAATCACAAAATTCCCGATCCTTCAGATCGAATGTTTGTGATGGTGTAGGGAGTGGGGCCTTTGGGAGGTGCTTAGATCATGAGGGTACAGCTCCTTATAAAAGAGACACTAGGCGCACCTGGGGGACTCGGTCGGTTAAGCATCCGACTTCAGCTCAGGTCAGGATCTCAAAGTTCGTGAGTTCGAGCCCCGTGTCGGGCTCTGTGCTGACAGCTCGGAGCCTGGAACCTGCTTCAGATTCTGTCTCTCCCTCTCTCTCTGCCCCTTCCCTAATTCTCTGTCTCTCTCTCTCTCTCAAAAATAAGCATTAAAAAAAATCTTAAAAATAAAAGACACTAGACTGTTCCCCCCTGTCCCTCCAGCATGTGAGGACACAGCAAGAAGATGGCCACCTGCTAAGCAGGAAGTGGGCCCTCACTGGACTTTACATCTGCTGACACCTTGACCTCAGACTCCCAGCCTCCAGAAGGGTGAGAAACACAGGTCCTGCTGCTTCGGCCCCTCAGCCTACGGTATCTCGTCACAGCAGCCTGGACTACGACACCCCACACGGGTGAAGTGGGGGGACCCGCTCCATCAGAACGCGGACCACGGCCAGGATGCACCTGTGTGTCCTGTCTCTGTAGGCTGGCTGCGGTGAGTATCCGGGGCAGAGACCGTGTGCACCAGAGGACACGTGGGTCAGGCCGCGGACAAAGGTCTGGGACCCTCTGCCCTCCCACACCGGTGACCCCGTCTCCCGCAGCCCTGCTTGCTGGGAAGCCCCTCTGCCCCTTGCTGCCCCTCCCCCCACTCACCGAGCACCTGTCGTGTGTGTGTGTCATCCACTGGGCTGGTGCAGGGAGAGTGGCACAAACTAGACAGATGGGGTCCCTGAGTTCAGGCCAGGAGAGAAGAGAAAAAGCAAACTTCTTGGCCGGTTTGAAACGTGAATCTTGGGGTGGCAACAGCGTAAAAACTGTTGCTTGTAGAATTCACCTCCAAGCAAGGAAAATCTGCTTTCCAGGTCTGCATAGAAGGAGCCCGGAAGTCACCACCCTGTTCTAACACTGAGTAAAAAGCTGAACAGACTGGAAATTGTTACTTGCTCTTGGATCCACAAGAGAAGGAAGACGCGGGGAGGTCTCTGCCCCAAGACTGGAGAGGGGTGAACACAGAGCAGAGACTCCCCAGCATCAGCCTCCACGGGAACCAGCGCCAGGGGCGGGGAGATGCGGGGGGGGGGGGCGCGGGGAACCCTAACGATGACTGGGGACTTGCTGGGGGCTCAGGTGGACGAGTCGGAGATTAAAAGCTACAGATCCAGTCCTAGAGGCCCCCGCGACGCTGTGCATTTTACCACCGGGAGTTCGACCAGGTTCCCACACTGAATGTCTGCAAAGGAATCCCCTTCTGCTTCCTTCCAGCAGGGGAGGGGGGAGCAACCGTTCCAAAATACCCCAGACCACTCTGTTCTCCTTCACAAGGTCTCCCTCCAGGGAAACCAGTTAACTGCAGTCTAACCTGCTGGGGTATCATCAGAGCCTAACAGACCTGGTGGAAGGGAAACCCCCAACTCCAGCCCCAAGAGCCATCCTGTCCCACCTGAGGTGGAGAATAAAACTGAGAAACACTTGTGAGGGTCACAGCCCAGAGGCATGGCTCCCTGAAATACTGAGAGACCCTGTCACAGGCTACAGACACCTGCCTCAGCCCCACACTATTGAAGCCCAATTTAAGGCAGTTCCTTCCACCCAGGACATCACGTCCAGATATCAGGAAAGTCTTACAAGGCATACCGAAAGGCAAAAATCACAATTTGGAGAGACAGAACAGCAAAACCAGGCACGGCAGGGATGTTAGCATCGTTAGACCAGGAATTTAAAACAACCCTGATTAACATGCTGAGGACGACGACAGAAAAAGTAGACAGTTTTCAAGAACAGATGAACAACAAGAGCAGAGATGGAAATCCCAAGAAAGAACCCAGAAGAAATTCTAGAGATCACAAACACCGTGACAGAAACGAAGAACGCCTTTGACGAGCTCATTAGTAGAGTGGACCCAGCGAAGGAAATAATCACTGAGCTTGAGGACATCTCGACCGAAACTTTAAAAACTGAAAAGCAGAGAAAAAAAAAAACCCTAAAAGAGAACGAGAGAACAGAATGTCGAAGGATTGAGGAACAACTACGAAGGATGTAGCATTCACGTAATGGGAATATCAGAAGGAAAAGAACAGAAGAAATACTTGAAACGATAATGTCAGAGAATTTCTTCAAATTAATGTCAGACACCATACCACAGATCCAGGAATCTCAGAGAATGGCAAGCAGGATACAAGCCAAGAAGAAAAAGAAAAAGAAAAAACCCAACAACTACACTTTGGCATAACATCCTCAAACCACAGAAAATCAAAAATAAAGAAAAAGCATTCTGTAGGAAGCCAGAAGAAAAAACATCTCCAGAAACACAAAGAAAAGAATTACATCTAACTCCCCAGAAGCCACGCAAGTAAGAAGAAAGCAAAATGAAATATTTAACGTGTTTAGAGAAAAAACCCCACCATCCTAGAATTCTGTACCCTGAGAAATTATTCTTCAAAAATGGAGAAACACACACTTACTAAGATCAAAAAAATGGAGGGAATTTGTTGCCTGCTGACCTGCCTTGCAAGAGATGTTAAAAGAAGGTTTTTTTTAGAGAAGGAAAACAATGTAGAGTAGAAACTTGGATCTGCATAAAGGGAGCGCATCAAAGAGGAAATAAGTAAAGATGAAAGAAAAGCTTTTATTTTTCTTATCCTTAATCTATCTAACAGATAACAGCTTGTTCAAAGTGATAGACAATGTATTTAATTACTTACGTTTATGTAAATATCATACAAAATATATTCGTACACTTGTGCATATCTTATGTGTACATGTGGGCTTATATGTGATGAAACGAATGACAGCAATGACACAAAGGATAGAGGAATGAATCAGGATGATCTCATCACTATGAGGTACTCATGTTACCTGTGAAGTCATCTGGCGTTATTTAAAAGTGAACTTGGCTTACATGTGTATTATATACAATCTATAAACTCAAGGACAACCAGGAAAAAAAAAGTATAAATGATACATAAAGAAAGGAGAGACAATGAAATTATATCAAATGCCGAATAAAATAAAACCCACAAAAGGTGAGGATCACTGGGAAGATGGCAGAGTAGGAGGACGCTAAGTTTACCTTGTCCCATGGATACGACTAGATAATACTCGGGTCGGCATAAGTAATCCAGAAAGCCCGAAGACTCTGGCAGAACAAACTCCACCACTAAATGTGGAGAAGAGGCCGCATCAATGGAGCTAGGAACTAAATGCACCACAGGACTGTATGTGGGAGGGAGGAACCCACAAGTGCGGAGAAGGGAAACAGACAATCACGCCAGGGAGCCTGTGTAGGGAAGACGATTCCCCATGATATTTGGCTTTGAAAACCAGAAGGATCGGATTTCTTGAGTTCTTAAAACCAGCAGGACTTAAAACCTGGGATTTTGAAAATCAGCAGGCAAGAGGAAACTGAGTCCCAGCCCTTAAAGAGCACCACAAACAGTCTGCAGAGATACAGTGGACTGTAGAGGTAGAAGCAGCAGTTTGAAAAGCTCCTGGGTCACAATGGAGGGAGTGTTACTCATTTCAGAGCATGTTCTGGAAGGACAGAGATTGTAGGGAGACTCCTCTAGGAGCCAAGGAGCTGCCAGGAGCTGTCTCCTTCCCCATCCCCCAGCATAAACACACGGCCACCAGCGGGAACCAGCACAGCACTAACACCCACTTCCTAACTTATTTAGCCCTGCCCTGCCCCTGCCATGCTTCAGCGGATCTGCCCCCTCTAGCCAGGCCTGCCTCAGTCCCAGTACTGCAAGTCCGCTCCTCCAGAGGACCAAAGCAAACCTTGCTAACACTACATCTCACCCCACTTGCTTTGTGGATCGTCCCCTCCAACAGGCTCCTGGCTGGAGCCCATCAAAAGGGGTGCCACAAGCTCAGCAGTGTGCAAACAGCCCCCGACAGGGACCAGGGCCACTTGCTGTCCTCAGGAAGAGGGACACCGGTCGGACTGCAGCCCCAGCAGTGGGCAGACATCCGTTCTGATTGCAGGCCCTGCCCACTAACGGAAGCATCTCGGGGGACAACACAGATGCTACTGCATCTCTGGCAAACCCCTGATCTGACTCAAGTCAAGCTCAAGGAGGCCCCAGGCCCACTAACAACATGGCGACCGAACACCGCCCACAACATGCAAAGAGAATCATTGCAGACAACAGGACTGAAGGAAAAAGTGGCTGGGCCACAACAGTAGGGTGCCTGCAACACACATGGGAGACACCCTGAAGCGTCAGGTTCTGGCGAACAGGGGACACGGCACTGCAGGCCGTGCTTCCTAAGGCCTGGGCCTCTGCTTCCTAAGGCCACAACGTTCAAGAGAAGGAGACGATGTGCACCTCATTAAAAGGAGAAATGGAGTTAGCCAAAATGAAGACACAGAGGAATTCTCCCAAATGAAAAAACAAGACAAAACCACAGCAAGAGACCTACGCAAAATGGAGATAAGGGATACGCCTGATAGATTATTTAAAGTAATGATCATCAAGATACACACTGACCTTGAGAAAAGAGTAGAGGATATGAGACCCTTAACAAAGAGATTTTTTAAAAAAAGGACCAATCAGAGATGAAGAACACAATAAATAAAATTAAAAATACATTAGATGGAATAAATAACAGGCTAAGGGAAGCAGAAGAATGACTCAGTGGCCTGGAAGACAGAGTAATGGAAAGTAATCAAGTTGAGTAGGTGAAAGAAAAAAAATATGCCAAATGAGAACAGACTCTGGAAACTCAAGAACACTATCAGTAATAATAACATTCACATTACAGAGATTTCTGAAGAGGAGAGAGAAAAGGGGGCAGAAAATCTATTTGAGGAATAATAGCTGAAAACTTCCAGACTCTGGGGAAGGAAACAGACATCTGGATCTAGGAGGCAAAGAGATCCCCCCGAAAATTCAACCCAAGGAGGACTATGCCAAGACACACAGCAATTAAAATGACAAAAAGTAATGAGAGAGAATTTTTAAGCAACAAGAGAAAAGAAGACAATTACATACAAGGGGAAACTCCACAAGGCTAACAGCGGATTTTTCAGCAGAAACTTTGCAGGCCAGAAGGGAGTGGCATGCTCTATTCAAAATGCAGAAAGGGGGGGCACCTGGGTGACTCAGTCGGTTAAGCATCTGACTTTGGCTCAGGTCATGATCTCACGGTCTGTGAGTTCAAGCCCCGCATTGGACTCTGTGCTGATGGGTCAGAGCCTGGAGCCTGCTTCGGATTCTGGGTCTCCTCCTGTCTCTACCCCTCCCATGCTCATGCTCTCTCTCTCTCTCTCTCAATAATAAATAAGCATTAAAAAATGCAGAAAGGGAATAATTTGCAGCCATGAATGTCCAGCAAGGCTATCATTCAGAATAGGAGAGGTAAAGTAAAAAACAAAGGTTTAAGGAATTCATCACTACTAAGCCAGCCCTATGAGAAATGTTAAAGGGGACTCTTGGAGTAGAAAAGAAAGACCATAAGTAAGAGTACGTAAAGTAGGAAGCACAATAGTAGTAAAAATGTCTACAAATCAGTCAAGGGACTCATAAAATAAAAGGATGTAAAGTATGATACCATATACTTAAGTCACGGCAGGGAAAGGAGTAAAGAATGGGTACACATGTAAGTGACCATCAGCTTAGTACAGACTGCTATATGCATAAGATATTATATACAAACCTAAGGGTAACCGCAAATCAAAAACCAGTAACTGATATGCAAAGAATAAAGAGAAAGGAATCCAAGTACATCACTAAAGAGAGCAAAATAATCACGAGAGAAGACAGCAAGAAAGGAACAGAGAACAACTATAAAAACACTGATAAAACAAGTAACAAAATGGCAATAAATACATCCTATCAATAATTACATTGAATGTAAATGAACTAAATGCTCCAATCAAAAGATATTGAGTGACAGAATGGATTAAAAAAAATAAATAAGACCCATGGATATGGTGCCTACAAGACACTCATTTCAGACTTAAAACATATGCATATTGCCAGTAAAGAGATGGAGAAACATTTATCATGCAAATGGATGTGTTAAGAAAGCTGGGATAGCAATACTTACATCAGACAAAACAGACTTTAAAACAAAGACTGTAACAAGAGACAGACACTATCTAATCAAAAAGAGAACAACATGGCGGCGGGGGGGGGGGGGGGGGGGGCGCGGTGCCTGGGTGGCTCACTCTCAGTCAGTTGAGCATCAGGCTCCGGCTCAGATCGTGATCTCGTGTGGTTTCTGAGTTCGAGCCCCTCGTCAGGCTCTGTGCTGACAGCTCAGAGCCTGGAGCCTGTTTCAGATTCTGTGTCTCCCTCTCTCTCTGTTCCTCCCCCGCTTATGCTCTGTCTCTCTCAAAAATAAACAAACATTTAAAAAGAAATTAAAAAAAAAAGGGAACAACACAAGAAGACATAACAATTGTAAATATTTATGCGCCCAGCATAGAAGCACCCAGATACATAAAACAGTTAATAACAAACACAAAGGAAGTAATTGATAGTAACACAATAATAGTATGGGACTTTACTACCCCACTGACATAAATGGACAGATAATCCAAACAGAAAATCAATAAGGAAATAATGGCATTGAATAACACTCTGGATCAGTTGGATTTAACAGATACATTCAGAACATTCCATCCTAAAACCATGGGATACACATTATTTTCAAGTGCGCATGGGTCGTTCTCCAGATAGATCATATATTAGGCCAAACAAATTCACAACAAAGTCTCAATAAATTCAAAATGATCAAAGTCATACCACACATCTTTTCTGACCACAACACTATGAAACTAGAAATCAACCACAAGAAAAACTCTGGAAAGGGCACAAATGCATGGAAGGTTAAATAACATGCTGCTAAGTGACAAATAGGTCAACCAAGAAAGCAAAGAGGAAATCAAAAAATACATGGAGACAAATGAAAATGAAAACACAATGTTCCAAAATCTTTGGGATGGAGCAAAAGCTGTTCTAAGAGGAAAGTATATAGCAATACAGGGCTACCTCAAGAAGCAACAAAAATCTCAAACAACATAATCTTACACCTATCAGAGCTAGGAAGAACAAAACCCCAAACCAGTAAAAGGAAAAAAATAATAAAGATTATAACAGAAATAAATGATATAGAAATTAAAACACACACACACACACACACACACACACACACACACACACACACACACTATAGAACCAATCAGTGAAACCAGGAGCTGGTTCTATGAAAAGATCAGTGAAATTGATAAACGTCTAACGAGACTCATAAAAAAAAAAGACTAGAAGAGAATATTCAAGTTGGACAATCTAGAAGAAATGGATAAATTCCTAGAAGCATATAAGCTCCCAAAACTGAAGCAGGAAGAAAAAGAAAATTTGAACAGACCAATTATCAGCAATGAAATTGAATCAGTAATCAAAAAACCCCCAACAAACAAAAGTCCAGGACCAGATGGCTTCACAGGTGAATTCCAAATGTTTAAAGAAGAGTTAATACCTATTTTTCTCAAACTATTCCAGAAATAGAAGAGGAAGGAAAACTTCCAAATTCATTCTACGAGGCCAGCATTACCCTGATACCAAAACCAGAAAAAGACACTACCAAAAAAGAGATATTGGCACTATAGGCCAACATCTCTGATGGACATGGATGTAAAAATTCTCGGGGCGCTTGGGTGGCTCAGTGGGTTAAGTGTCCGACTTCAACTTAGGTCATGATCTCACAGTTTGTGGGTTCGAGCCCTGCGTCGGGCCCTGTGCTGACAGCTCAGAGCCTGGAGGATGCTTCAGATTCTGTGTCTTCCTCTTTCTCTGCCCCTTCCCCACTTACACTCTGTCCCTCTCTCTCTCAAAAATAAATAAACACTAAAATAATTCTAAAAATCCTCAACAAAATATTACCAAACAGAAGCCAACAATACTTTAAAAAATCATTCACTACGTCAAGTAGGATTTATTCCAGGGTTGTAGCGGTGGTTCACTATTCACAAATCAACAAATAGGGTACATCACATCAATAAATGATAAAAATGACATGATCATTTCAATAGATGCAGAAAAAGCATTTGACAAAGTACAACATCCTGAGGGAACATACCTCAACGTAATAAAGGCCTCATATGGAAAACCACAATGAACATCATACTCAATGGGGGGAACCTGGGAGATTTGTCCCTAAGGTCAGAAGACAAGGATGTTCCACTCTCACCACTTTCATTCAACATAGTACTGGAAGTCCACCCACAGCAATCAGACAACAAAAGTAAAAAGCATCCAAGTTGGTAAGGAAGAAGGAAAACTTTCACTACTTGCAGATAACATGATACTATTTAGAGGAAACCCTAAAGACTCTACAAAAAAACCTACTAGAACTGATACGAGAATTCAGTTAAGATTGTAGGATACACAAATCAATGTGGAGAAATCCACTGAATTTCTATACACTGATAATGAAGCGGCAGAAAGAAGTATTAAGAAAACAATCCCATTTACAGTTGCACCAAAGATAACCAAGCACCTAGAAATGAACTTAACCAAGGAGGTGAAAGACCTGTGCTCTGAAAACCATAAAGCACTGATGAAAGAAATTGAGGATCACACAAATGGAAACATATTCCATGCTCATGGACCGGAAGACGTAGTGTTAATATGTCCATACTACCCAAAGCAATACAAACTTAATGCAATCCCTATCCAAATGCCAGCAGGATTTTTCACAGAACTAGAACAAACGGTCCTAAAACGTGTATGGAACCACAAGACTCCGAATCGCCAAAGCTATCTTGAAAAAGAAAAACAAAGCTGGAGTTACCACGACTCCAGATTGCAAGATATGTGACAAAGCTGTAGGAATCAAAGGAGTACGGTACTAGCACAAAGACAGACACACGAATCAGTAGAACAGAATAGAAAACCTGGAAATGAACCCGTGATTATATGGTAGGAGGAAGGAACATACAATGCAAAAAAAAGAGTCTCTTCGAATGCTGGGAAAATTGGGCAGCGACAGGCAAAAGAATGAAACCGGACCACTTTCCTACACCATACACAAAAAGGAACTTAAAATGGATTAAAGACCTATGGGGCACCTGGCTGGCTCAGTTGGTTGAGCGTCCAGCTTCAGTTCAGGTCATGGTCTCATGGTTCGTGAGTTCCAGCTGTGCTGACAGCTCAGCGCCTGGAGCCTTCTTCGGATTCAGTGTCTCCCTCTCTGCCCTTCCCCCACTCATGTTCTGTCTCTGTCTCTCAAAAATGAACAAATGTTAAAAAGTAAAAATTAAAAAAAATGGATTAAAGACCTAAACGTGAGACTGAAACCATAAAAATCCTAGAAAAGGACACAGGCAGTAACTTCTTTGACATCAGCCATAGCAACTTCTTACGAGATAGGTCTCCTGAGGCAAGGGAAACAAAAGCAAAAATAAACTATTGGAACTTCATCAAAATAAAACCTTCTGCACAGCAAAGGAAACAATCAACAAAAGTAAAAGATGCTACCAAATGGGAGAAGATATTTGCAAATGACATATAAAGGATTAGTATCCAAAATGTATTATATACTTATACAACCCAACACTGAAAAAAAAAAAAGCCAACCAATTCAATTAAAAAAAAATAGATAGAACACATGACAAGATATTTCTCCAAAAAAAAAAAAAATACAGATGGCAAATGGACACATGAAGAGATGCTCAATACCAGTCATCATCAGGGAAATGCAAATCAAAATGACAATGAGATATCACTTCGTAACTGTCAGAATGGCTAAAATAAAAAAAACACAAAAGTGGCAATTGTTGGCGAGGATGTAGAGAAAAAGGAACCCTTGGGCACTCTTGGTGGGAATGCAAACTGGTGCAGCCTCTGCGGAAAGCAGTATGGAGGTTCCTCAAAAAATTAAAAATAGAACTACCCTACGACCCAGCAATTGCACTACTGGGCATTTACCCAAAGAATACAAAAACCTCATATTCAAAAGGATAATGCACCAATACGTTTATAGCAGCATTACTGACAATCGCCAAATGATGGAAGCAGCCCAAGTGTCCATTGATAGATGAATGGATAAAGATGATGTGGTGTGTGTGTGTGTTTATGCGTGTGTATACACACACAATGACTATTTTTCAGCCATCATAGAGAATGAAATCTTGCCACTTGCAACAATATGGATGGATCTAAAGGGTATAATGCTAAGTGAAATAAGTCAGAGGAAGCCCAATACCATATGATTTCCCTCATAGGTGGAATTTAAGAAACAAAATACATGAACAAAGGAAAAAAAGAGACAAACCAAGAAACAGACTCTTAACAATAGAGAACAAACTGACGGTTACCAGAGGGGAGGTGGATGGGGGGTGGGGGAAGTAAGTGATGGGAATCACAGAGGGCACTTGTGATGAGCACCGGGTGATGCATGGAAGCGTGGAACCACTATGTTGTACCACTGAAACTAACATGTAACACTGTGCGTTAACTATACTGGAATTACAATGAAATGAAAGCACAAAAGGTAGTATAGAAGAACAAAGAACAAGGGCAATAAATAGAAAACAGAAACATGTATGGTAGATATTAACCCAACTTTATCAATTATCACTTTGACTGTCATGGCCTAAATATTCCAATTAAAAGACAGAGATTGTTAGAGTGGATCAAAAAATAAGACCCGGCTCTATGTTGTCTAAAGAAACTACTTTGGATATAAAGACACATCGAGGTTAAGAATAATGGATGGAGAGAAATATGCCATGCTAACCCTAACCTAGAGGAAGCAGGCGTTTCAGACAGAGCAGACGTCAAAGCAAGAAAGGCTGTCAGGGATAGGAAGGGCATTCCATATGATAAACGGGTCATTTCTTTTAATACTCTTTTTTTGAAATTTGTTAACGTTTATTTATTTTTAAGAGAGAGAGAGAGAGAAACAGAGAGTGAGTAGGGGAGGAGCAGAGAGAGAGGGAGACACAGAATCCGAAGCAGGCTCCAGGCTCCGAGCTGTCAGCACAGAGCCCGACTTGGGGCTCGAACTCACGAACTGCAAGATCATGAGCTGAGCGGAATGAAGTCTGACACTTAACCAACTGAGTCACACAGGCGCCCCAAAAGGGGTCAATGCTCAACACGTAACAGTTCTTAACAACTACACGCCCAACAACAGCATGTCAAACTTTGTGAGACAAAAAACAGAACCGTAAGGAGGCACAGACGAACATATGATCATAACTGAGACTCCAACACCCCTCTCGGAAGCCGGCAGATCCAGGAGCGGAAAATCAGCAAGGACGTGGTTGAACTCCACAGCACAGTCGACCAACTGCGTATAAGTGACACCCATAGACTACCTCACCCAACAAGAACAGGATATACGTTGTTCTCCAGCTCATGAGGGACATTCACCAAGACAACACCACATTCTGGCCCATAAAACACACCCTCAACAAATACAAAAGAATACAAATCCTATAATGTCTGCTCTCAGACCACAACGCAGTTAAACCAGTAATCGGTTACAGAAAGGCAACCGGAAAACCTCAGTTCCCATGGAGGTTTGAGAGCACCCTTTGAAACAACGCATGGGCCAAAGAAGGAATGTCAAGAGTAATTTTAAAATATTTTGAACTAAGTGAAAATGAAAACACAGCTTTTCAAAATTTGTCAGATGGAGTAAAAGCAGCGCTTAGAGGAAAATTTATAGCACTGAATGCATGGATTGGAAATGAAGAAAGAGCTAAAATCGATACCCTAATGTCCACGTTAGGAAACTAGAAAAAGATGAGCAAATTAAATCCAGAGTAAGCAGATGGATAGAAATAAGAATTAGAGCAGAAACCAGTGAGAGTCAAACAGCAAATCAATAGAGAAAAATCAATGAAACCAAAAGCTGGTTCCTTGAAAAGGTCAATAAAATTGATTGGCCTCCAGCCAAGATACCGAAGAAAAAAAGACAGAGGCCACAAAATTGCTAATATCAGAAATGAAATAAGGGGTAGCTGTACGGACCCCCTGGACATTAAAAGAATAAAGAAATACTATGGACAGCTCCATCCCCACTAACTGCATGACCTACATGAAACGGACCAATTCCCGGAAAGACACAATCTGTTCAAAATCACAAGAACAAATAGATGATCTGAACAGGCTTATTTTTATTTTTTTAAAGTTCATGTTTAATTATTTTGAGAAAGAGACAGAGAGCAAGCCGAGGAGGTGCAGAGGAGGAGACAGAATCTCAGGCAGGCTCTATGCTGTCAGCCCGATGCGGGGCTTGAACTCACGAACCGGGAGATCGTGACCTGAGCTGACATCAAGAGTCAGACACTTAACCGACTGAGCCACCCAGGTGCCCCTGCACAGGCTATATTTATTAAAGAAATTGAGTCAATAATTAATAACCTTCCAAACAGAGAGCGCCAGGCCGAGATGGGTTCACTGGTGAATTCTACTGGACTTATAAAGAAGGTATTATGCCAATTCCCTATAATCTCTTGCGGAGAACAGAAGCAGAGGACAGGAGGCTAACTCATTCTAGGAGGCCAGCATTACCCTAAAACCAAAACCAGACAAAGATATTACAAGAGAAAAACCACGATGGACCAAGACGTCTCATGAACACAGGTGTACAAATCCTCAACAACATATTAGGAACAATTATTTAAATTGTTAGCTATTAAATATGTTAAATTTAAATGAAACATTAGAATTCTATGTTCATCTTAAATAGCAAATTAGCTAGAATTAGACAGCCCACGCAGAAAAATGAATCTCGATACATACCGTGCGACATTCACTAAATGAATCACAGACCTAAACGTAGAACTCCAAAGTATAAAACTTGGAGGATAATGTGCGAAAACCTAAGTGAGCTTGAGTATGACGAGGTCTTTTCAGATACGCTGCCCAACGCATGATCCATGACAGTTAATGGACAAGCTAGACTCCATTAAAATTAAAAACTTGTGCTTGATGAAAGACAATGTCAAGAGAATAAGACAAGCCACAGACTGGGAGAAAATATTTTCTTTTTTAATTTTTTTTTTAACATTTATTTATTTTTGAGACAGAGAGAGACACAGCATGAACGGGGGAGGGGCAGAGAGAGAGGGAGACACAGAATCGGAAGTAGGCTCCAGGCTCTGAGCCATCAGCCCAGAGCCCGACGCGGGGCTCGAACTTGCGGACCGCGAGATCGTGACCTGAGCTGAAGTCGGACGCTTAACCGACTGAGCCACCCAGGCGCCCCGAGAAAATATTTTCAAAGGTTTCATCTGAGAAAGGACTGCCATCCAAAATATAAAGAAACCCTTAAAACCCAATAGTAAGAAAAGAAACAACCCGATTAAGAAATGACGGGTCCCAAACCTTGCCACCTCACCCAAGGAGATGCACAGAGAGCAAGTGAGTGTATGGAAAGTTGCTCCGCAGCGTCGGTCATCAGGGAGACACAAGTCAAAACAACGAGACAGCACGACAACCTCTTAGAGCGGCCCAGATCTGGAACCCTGGTGGCACCCGATGCTGTGGTGAAGACGTGATGCAGCCGGACCTCTCATTCATTGCTGCTGGCAATGCAACGCAACATGGCGAGGCGCCTTGGGAACACAGTTTGGCGGGTTCTTACAAATCGAAACACAGTCTTACCATACTGATCTAGCAACCTCACTCGTGGGTATTCACCCAAAGGAGGTGAAAGCTTATGTCCACACACACAAAATCGCACGTGGACTTTTATAGCGGCTTAATTCATAATTGCCCAAACTTGGAAGGAACCAAGATGTCCTTCAGTAGGTGAGCGGGTCAACTGGGGCCCACCCAGACAATGGAATATTACTTAGCACTGAAAAGAAATGAGCTATCAAGCCATGAAGAGACACGGAGGAAACTTGGATGCACGGTACTACGAGAAAGAAGCCAGCCTGAAGAAGCCACACACCACAGGATTCCAACTCTACGACATTCTTGAAAGGTTCAACCATGGAGATGATAAAACGATCAGTGGTTGCGGGGGAGGGAGCTGTGGGGAGAGTGGAACACAGGGGATTTGGGGAGTAGCGAAAATTCTCTGAATGACAGTATCATGACAGACACCAGTCACTGCACATTTGTCTAAATGCCCAGAGCGCACGACATCGGGAGTGAACACTTAGGGTGACGAGGGGTCAACGTCGGTTTATCTGTTGTAACGAACGTACCAGTCTGGTGAGTGAGGCTGGTCACGGGGAGGCGGGGCGGGGGTGGTGGTGGGGGAGGGGGGTTGGAGGAGGCACATGGAAGTCTCTGTAACTTTCTCCTAATTTTCTTGTGACCCTGAAGCTGCTCTTAAAAAATTAAATCTTAAGAATTCACCTCGGACAAACCGGAGAATGTTCTCGGTGCCCCGTTTTCACCCAGCACCGATTGCGCACAGCTGTGAGGGTGCCCCTGTGTGCACACCGCGGTCTGGAAGGAGGCACGAGGTAGAAACACACGGTCTGTTGCGCCCCTTTCTGTGCTGACCACGGCAATGAAGTTGCCCTGCGCGCAAGTCCAACCGTCAGACTCAGGACAAGAGACGTTTTTCTCTACAGCTCAGCCAAGCAGGACGGTCTTTCCGTCTCCCAGCTGATTCACGAGGCAACCTGCCTTGGGTGGGGTCGCCACCAGCTCTGGAAACGAAACTCTGGTGCCACCTTATTAGAGAATTCGGGTTGACCCATCCTGACTGTTCACGTGAGACGGGACGATGCCTCCAAGGTTCCGTCAACAGTACGCTAAATAGATAGGTAACATTGCGGGGTTTTTGTGGCCAATAATTGGTGAATCTACTGCTTTGCTGTTTTTCTGCCTCAGCACCACAGGGACTGACAAATAACCCACCAGCCTTGGGCGCAGGGCTTGAACCCGGGAGAAGCAAGTAACAGCCACTGCTGTCCTATCGAGCAAAGCAAAATACTTTCATGGGTCTTTCCTATGGTAACATTCTCCCTAAAAGTAACATTTCTAGGCTTTGTCTAGAACCGAAATAGGTTTTTTTTCCCCCCCTCCAAGTACTTCGGCTGAGAGGTTCATAACTTTGAGGGAATTACAGACACACGTAAGAATGTGAAAAAGCAAAGAACCCATTCTCCAGACTGGTTCCCAGGCTTCAGGAGCCCCGGACTCTCCTGGAGATGAGCACCCAGAGGCTGAATTTGCAGAAGACCGGGGTCTCCAGATATGCCTGATGGCGCACGCAACAAGCCCAGCCCACAACAGGATGTTCTTGGGGTTGAACGTGAGGCCTCGACCATGAGGCGGGAACACGGGTGCCCGCGGAGGAGGGGACGGAGGACAGGGTTGCTCTGCTCAGGGTCTGCAAATGCAGTACGCGCATCACGTTCCCCAGGCAGCTGGGCAGCAAGCCTGCGCGCGTTAGCAACGGCAGGGTTTCTGGAGTGAATTCTACCCACCCTGCTCCCGTCAGACCACAGTCAAGCGCTGCTCGCTTGAGGACACATTTTGAGGCACACGTGACAAGAGGTGCAAGTTTGGCCCATGCCCCAGGAGAAACCCCGGGAGAAACAGCTAACTGTCCATGCGACAGCGCAGCTGAGGACGAGGGCTCCCCAGGCTGGCACCTGTTAATACGTGACAGGCACCCTCCCCTTGAGCCCCCTGATGGCCTGGCTCCACTGACATCTAGTGTGCACTTGGCATCCCCAGACTGCAGACACAGCACGAGCTACTGGACGAAGCCCTTGACTTCATGGGGTCTATGCTCTGGGAGGGGGGGCACGTAAGCCAAGTCAAGGGGACACGGAGCCGCGGGGAAGGTCAGGTGGAGCGAGGGGCTGGCAGAGCTGTGGTGGGGAGAGGCTCACTTGTGTACCCAGGGCCAGCTTCCAGGAGGAGGTGGGGTTTTGAACCCAGAGGAGCCACACACACACAACCCCCGTGCAGAGGCCAGGAGGATGCTGTGGTCGGCAGACGGCCGGTGCGTGTGAAGAACAGCGAGGGCCCGTGGCCGCGTCCAAGGGAGTTCAGGGAGAGGAAGAACCCAGGGGTGACAGGGACAGGCAGGGACACAGGGCCCGGGGAGGACACGGCCAGACCTGGGGTCTGCTCCAAGGAGGAGTCCAGAGGACCCATGACCACCTGCCTGCTTGGCAGGTGCCACTTCAAGAGAGTGTCAGGGTGGGTCCGGGCCACAGGGAGGGCAGAGGCGCTGTTTTCAGGGACGGGCAACAGGCCAGGTTTGGGGGCCAAGATCAAGAGCTCAGACCTGGAGATCTAAGGCTGGAGACGCCCACGAGACCCTCTGGTGGACACACGGAGTCGACACAGCAATATCTCGGACCTCAGGGGACCCAACGGCCTTGCAGACAGTATATAAAGCCATTCATCTATCAGCTGCTCTCTCACTCCTTATGACCAGGCGTACCACTGTGTGATACTGACCCTCCTCCAAGTAGCGGGCACTCAGCACGGCCCCCGGGGCCCGCAGGTGACCCTCCCTGAGCTTCCTGGTCCCGGCCTGCACATCCTCTGCCCCATCGGGGCGGCCGCGATGCGCTGCCTCCCTGAGCCTGTGTCCTCAGGGTAAGACACAGCAGTCACTCTGGCTCCAGAGCACGCTGTGAGGACAGACCTGATGCCTGTCATCTCAAGGCCTGTGAACCTGCGTTCCCACACAAGCAGGTGTGGTCACACGTGTGCCACGTCCGGGATGGCCGCTGGGCCCCATCCCCTTCCCCCTCCCCCTTCCACCTCATTTCGCTTTCCTGGTAGCATTTTTTACTATATTTCCAAGCACCGGACCTCCGAGCACCGCCTGTACGACTTTCTGCCGTGTGTTCCCAAGCAGCGACGCTCTCAAAGCTACTTGCTGAGCCTCTTTTATGTGTTTACAAAAACACGAAAATCAATACGCAGTTACCAAAATAACAGAGGCTCGGTCTGCGTCTCCTACTCCCAGCCCAGGGCCTGTCCGCACCCACCCCTGCTCATCCTCGGAGGCGTGTCTCCCTTCCTTCGCCCCCACCCCTCCTCCTCCGCGCCAGGGGCAGAAGCGCCTGGTCAGCATGGCCCCGCCGACCCCGCCCTCCCCTCACCAGAGATGATGGAGTCGTTCAGAGCCTCTTCATCCTGATACACCAGCAGGTCGTCCTTGAGTTCGGAATTCACGATCAAGTTCTCCTTGTTCTCCTCCGAGCCCTTGGCTGCCGTCCGCTTGCTCTCCGAGACGCCGTCAAAGCTCCAGGCCTCCTCCCTCTCCTTGCCCCGCTCCACGCTGGACGTTCTCGACAGGCGGACGTCCACCCGCTTCTTCGGGGACGCTTTACTGTCCCGTCCTGGAAAACTGAAGAGGAAGACAGTTTGGGTTATACGCTGTCCGCTTCGTCCGAGGACCCAGCCTATCGACTCGGGGGCTTCCGATAATATTGCAAATTCCCCAAGTACGTGCAGCGTCCAGCTTCTGATCTGAATGCACAGGGCACGCAGCCCCAGGTGGCACACAGGCTTTGCGTCCAGGCACATGGCTGTCCTGAACAGCATACGCACGCCTATGATGAAGCCTGCCATGCTTAGTATGGGGCCAGGACTTCCCGAGAACGGACGTGTGCAGCGTTTCTGCCAAACCACACGTGCGTCCCATTCCCTGTCTGCTTTGCCCTCCGTCCACTTCTCCTTCACAGCCTGCCTACAGACACAGGAAATGAAAACTCAACGTGCAAGCTCCAGGAACAGGCTTACTTGTACTCTTGCCTAACGAAACCTCAAAGCCTGCAGAGGCCGGGACGGCTACTTCTCCTCCACGGCACTCCCTAACCTGGATCCTCCCGGGGAAATGCAGGGGCTTTGTGGTCAGGCTCCCACGGTGTCCAGCCCCCGAATGTCCTCTCCTGGAGTGTGGTACCCAAGACCAGAGCCCGGGGCAAAGGGAAAAGGCGGGGCTCTTGTCCCAACCTTAAGAGTTTCAAGACAGTGACAGCAGTGCATGGAACTCAGTCCGGGCGCATGACACGAGACTGGCCTGGATGGAAATCTGGGCACACAGGTCTCCCTACCAGGGCGGCTCACCTGTCCTGGCGATGCTTGGTGGCCAGCGCCCTGTGCAGCTCCTCAATGACGCGGCTAGGGGGCAGTGGCCGGTGGACAGTGGCAAGATGTGGAGACCCCGTGGGCGTGGAAAGCTGTCCTCGGAGGGGAGGGTCAGTGTTTTTCCCGCCAGAGCCTTGGAAGAGCGCAGGCTGGCCTGGAACACGAGAGGGACCGAGAGGAACGTGAGCCCCCGGGAGCAGGGAGGAGGGACTCTGCAGAAAGACATGAGCCCAAGGGCAGAGGACACAGCTCCCCCCACCACCCGGCCAGGTGACCTTGACGCCCTGTTCCAGAAGTTGTGCCAGGTCCCCTGCCCCCAGAGCCAGAGACAGGGCTCACCTCTGTCCGGTTCCATCCACGAGACCCCCCGCCCCCAAGCCTGGGGGATGAGCTCCACAGACATCAGTGCCAACGAGCCCCCTGCAAGGTCTCAGGCACAGAAAACCGGACGCCCCTCTCCTCCCACTTGGAATCAATGACTTCACTGGGTCTGCCCTTCTCACCCGACTTTGTGACTCTGGGCAGGGCCCAAGTCTACCTTTCTTACTGCTGTATCCCCAGGCCTGGCACTTAATACATGTGCAATAGACATCCGTTTGTATGAAATGATTTTGAAGACCCAGGATAGGCTTGCTCAAACCCTGCCTGAGAAGGTGAGGCTTCTCTTGCTCCTCTAACAGATGCTCCCTGAATGTGCACTCCAAGTCCCACATGGCGTCAGGCGCTGGGGGCAGCAGAAGGCGTGGGTTTGGTCGTTACACAGATCTGGCCTCCAGTCTCAATCTGCTACTTATCAGCTGTAAGACCTCCAAGGCAAGTCCCCAAAACTCGAGAAGGCTCAGCCTTCTTATCTGTAAAATGGGCCGACGGTTCCCTGGCCGACAGGTTCCCTGGCACCTGTTACATCTTCATACACAGACTCGTTCCCAGAGAGGCTGAGGCGGGCTCCCACTAGACTGATACAAACAGACCAACCCCTTCTTAGCCTCAGCAGGAAGAGAGAGAGAAACAGAGAGACAGACACAGAGACACAGAGATCGAGACCCCTCCATAAAAAACAAAGACTTTCTGATGCAATCCTGGAACGTGGATGTCACTAACAGGAAGACAGAAGGAAGACTGTAGGTCTCATCGGGACACATCATTTAGCGGTCTTTACAAACACCCGTCTTGGTGGGCACGGCCAGGAAACACGCACGGCCCAGGCCTTGCCCTCGATGGGCCTCTAGGCCGGCCAGGTGGGGCCAAGAGAGGAAAGGCAGACAGAAAGCCAACTGGAGAAAGAGCTGTGCCAGGCAGGGGGGCTGAGAGCACCTGGGGTCGGGAGCACGTGGGCCGGGCTACGGAGGTCAGGCGAGGCCTCTCGGCAGAAGGGGACATCTGAGCTGACGCCCAAGGATGAGACGGTGCCAGCCATTCACAATGTGGCCAGACACGGGCAGGGCGGGGGGCGGGCTCCACCGGAGAGTGGCCCCCAGGGCCGTCCCCAATTCTCCACCCTCCACCAGCTCATCCCCCACCAACCTCCACCCCTCCTGGGGCGGCCCCTGCTCCTCACAGGGACCGCCTCCCCGGCGGGTGTTGCTCTGCCGCCTGGAATCCTCGCCCACACCTGCTAGGAAGGCATCCCCGGTCCCAGCGTGCAGGTGGGGAAACTGAGGTGGCGTGGCTGGTCTGTGCTCCCTCAGCCAGGACCCTCGCAGGGTCGCCACACGCTGGCAATCACGAATACACTGAACGAGCGCCCCCCATTTCCTGCTCTGCTGAGCGCTGTACCTGGCCCGCCTCGTCCAGCCGCCCAGGGCACCAGTTAGCACTCCCCTTTCTCAGACAAGGAAACCGAGGCTCAGAAGCCAACCCCAAGTCGTGCTTCCAGGGTATGACAGGGGCTGGGATTGGAACTCGGTGGCGGGATTCCAAGTGTGGTTGGCAGAGGCCGTGGGACCCCCATACGTGGAAGCGACCGTCATCCAGCTGGACGGGAAAAGCTTCGTCCTGAGGGGGTGAACTCACACGGGTCCGGGGTCCAGGCAAGTGAGACGCAGGTGAGTCAAGGGACCTCACGCAATTCATAGGAACAGGGGCGAGGGTTTCGGTAAATACCAGAGCACCTGCTCGCCTTAATGGGGCTGCTGTGACTCAGGGGTGGCCAGATATGAAGACTTTTCAAGAAAAGCCAGAAATCTGGATTCCGGGTAAAACTGACATGTTTTACACATGTTAATATTTAATGCTTAAATAGATTTTAATGTTTAAAATGTTGGCAACCCGTTAAAAAAAAATTCGAGGGGCGCCTGGGTGGCGCAGTTGGTTAAGCGTCCGACTTCAGCCAGGTCACGATCTCGCGGTCCATGAGTTCGAGCCCCGCGTCGGGCTCTGGGCTGATGGCTCGGAGCCTGGAGCCTGTTTCCGATTCTGTGTCTCCCTCTCTCTCTGCCCCTCCCCCGTTCATGCTCTGTCTCTCTCTGTCCCAAAAATAAATAAACGTTGAAAAAAAAAATTAAAAAAAAAATTCGACACCATGCTGACCCGGCAAAGCAAGTCTGTGAGTGGGTCCGGGTTGGGGGGAGGGGGAAGACAATGCCCTGACCTCTGGTGGAGGGTCAGTGAGGAGGCCTGCAGGCAAAGACCCCCGTGGGGACTCAGCTTGTGTATGCTGTCCCCCACCCTGGTCCCAGTTAAGCCCAGCTAAGGGGCCTCTCTCCCCCTCTGCTGCCACCTAGCGCCCATATGCTGAAGCAAACACTTCCCCCCAAAGAGAAGAAAAAAGAGAACAGAGGAAATAAGACAGAGTGGCCAAAAGGTGGTCTCAGCTGTCAAAAAGAGATCCAGGCTGAAACCGCCCTCCCATGCCCTCCAGCTCCTAGTCTAGTTCCCCAGATTAATCCCCCCGATGTTCTGGAGCTCCTCAAAAGGGAGGGGAGGGTCCCAGAGCACGAGGCCCTCGAAATCCAGAATTTCCGCTGTGCAAACAAACAGAGGACTCACGGCAGAGGAACCTCACCGTGCGGCCTTAGGTCTGATCTGTCCAAAGCACAGAGGAGGCAGGACGTCTGTGAGTTATCGAGGGTCCAGAACAAACTGTATGTGAGCCAGAATAAAACATGGTGGATAGTGCCTGATGGGATGGATTTCCAATTGTTTCAAGTCTCAACGGATGGAAAAGAAAACTCTCACAAGATAGCAACAAGTTGCAACAGTGTGATCCTGCCTCGAAACTTTGACTCCTATCCGTGTGGCCACGGCCCCGGAAGACTATAGGCTTAGACTCATCCCAGAGAGGTAGGAACAAGCAGGTGGGGCTCAGATCGTCCGCTTGTTCCTTCAGTCACAGTTGCGCGCACTCGCTAAGCACCTGCTGTATGCCAGCACTAGGACGTGGTAGGGTCCCGGGTTGTGGTCACAAAATCCCACAAACTGGGTAGCTCAGAACAACAGGACGTTATCCTCTCGTAGTCGTAGAGGCCAGAAGTCTGGAATCAAGGTGTCAGCAGCTGGATCCTTCCGACGGCGGAGAGAGAAAGACGCCAGGCGTCCCCAGCTCCGCCGGCATGGGGTGACTTGCAGACAGCTCGCTCCAATCTCTGTCTCTACGTCCAGGTCGTCTGGTGGGTGCTTTTGTGTCTCTTATAAGGACACGCTCATTGGATTTAGGGCCCCTCCCTCGCCAGGACGATTTCATGTTGATCCCGATCTAATCATGTCTGCGAAGACCCTCTTCCAAAGAAGACCGCAGTTCTGAGCTTCCAGGTAGACGTGAGTTTTAAGGGCACATTACTCAGCCCACCGGGTGAGGCAGAGCATGTGGTAAGTGCCCCAAGGCCAGGCGCATGCTGCTATGGGGTAAGGTCAGGGACAGCGGCCCTGAAGGAGGGACAGAGACGCATAGGCACTGACCGCGTGATGCTGGGGAAGAAGGTTTTAGCAGTAAGGGCGGTATGGGGGTTACCAGCCTCAGGCCCAGAACTGGGTTCCAGTCTCCGTTAGCCGTGGGACCTGGGAGACGTTGCTGGAGCCCCTGAGCCTCGGTCTCTTCGAGGTGCTGGCCCGTGCGTTAGGAACGGGCGGTGTGTAGCTGGGCCTCCTTGTGGCCCAACAAGAGGGAAGGAGTGGTACTGTGAGTGGTGGTCAGGGGCTCACGGACAGCAAGACCGCTCAGGTCCACCATCCACGTTGTCTTCATGCCTGCCGCCTTCAGGCAGCAGGTAAGGATCGACTCTTCAAAACAGTCACCTCGTACTGAAGGGTCTGCTTTTTCCCTGAGACCAGCAGCGTCTCCTATTTTCAGCAGTGAGGGGACAAGAAATACCCAAACTCCGAAAGCAAATGTCTCAATTTCCAGGGACTATTCAGCCAGTGTGGCCAAAGCTATAGGAGCGGATGCCTTTGGGGGCCTCTGCCCAGCCGTGTTCCCCTCTCTGATCCCCACCCTACAGTCCAGTGTTTATCCCTGCCTCTCTCTGCCTTTCAGGATGGAGCTCACTGGAACGAGGTCATGAGACAGAGCAAGCAGAGACCACAAGAGATACAGCCATCAGGGAGAAGTGGAGAGAGACTGGGGAAGGAAGGGGAGGAGCGGGGAGGGCGAGAGAACATGAGACAGAGAAGACACCTGAACATACAAAGTCCCCCTCCTGGGGGATGGCTACACCTTTTGCATTCAGGTTCTGGAAGACTCCTTGGACTCCTGCCAATAGACTGCCTCATTTGCTTAAGGGAGCCCAGGGGTCTGCTCCTGACAACCACAGCTCATTGCTAAGAGCAGCCAGGCCTCCTGCCTCCAGTTCGTCTCCCCTGGGACTGCCTAGAGCCCGGATGGCAAAAGCAAAGGGTGAGAACCAGCCCGCAGCGGGAGCCCATCAAGACTGGTTGAAGGCACGGATGGGTGAACGGATGGAAGGATGCATGCATGCGGACCCACCTGTGACATTTTTCGTGGTTTTGCAGCCTGCCTTGGGTGGTGGCGTGGGCAACAGCGGGGGGCTGGGGAGCTGGCCCACGGATCTCTCCAGGGGTCTGGGAGGGCTGTCCAGGGAGTCAGACCCGGCTAAGGCTTGAGAGGGTTCATCCGCGGTAGGCGGGAGGCTGCCGGAGGCGTCTGCTTCTTCACCTCTGGATGCTGACGGCATCTTGGCTGGGTTCAAAGGCAAAACAGAGAGTTCACAAGCCATGCTGCTTCTGATGGGGTTGGACATGAGCAAGGACAGTAAAGTGGCTTGGGTGGGGTGGGACTGGTAACAGGAGCAGGGTACAGAGGGGCCGCTCAACGTACAGACCTGACTTCCTGTGAGTTTAGAAGTCAATAGAACTGTTGGGGGAGGGGGGGAGGGAGAAGAGGAAAGAATTCAGGAGCAGGAGTAATTCTGTTCCTTTTCTCGGTCAACAGGTGGCGCCAAAGCTCCTGTCCCCACCTGACCTGGGGCTGGTCACGATCAGAAGTTTGGGAATGAGACACACCCAGGCTCCAGTCGGCCCCTGCACTGTCATCCTGGGAAGTGACTCAAGCTCCAGTGTCTCCATTGCCCCACATGGGAGATCTGACAAACACCAGAGTCCCTCCCAGGGTTGCTGCAAGGTTTAAACAGGAGGGAACAATGTCGTGTGGGTCTGGCACCTGCAGACCCTCAAATTCAGCAGCCATTGACTTCACATGTGTGGTTTTCAGCAGCCCTGGCCCCTGGTGCGTGTAGGTCCCAGGGAGTGGTTCAGGAGGCAAGGAGGTCCAGCTCAGAGGAAGGGTCAGCCCGCCCAGCGCCCCTGTCCCCTCTCCCTCCTGCTGCCCCTTGAGCACCACCCCCCAAGACTGTCCATCCCTCCTCTGCTTTCTCCCCATCCACGAGCACTGTCTTTTCCCTTCTCCCTTCATCTGACTCAAGTCCTACTGACCATCACGCACCACCCATCCCACCCACACCCCCAAGTCCTCTGCCTTCCTTTCATTTGGGCTCACCCTGCTGAGTGCTGCAGAAGATGGTGAGACAGAAACCCCAGTGGCGGCCACCTCAGGACTGCCACAGTCAGGGCCCTCAGCTCTGCCTCCACCCTGCAGTCACGGCCTCAAACCTGCCTCCAGCTCCTCACCTCCCCACTCCCGTGTGGCCTCACCTCCAGGAGAAACTGAGGCCTTCAGACAGGGGTGGGGGTGCTGTTCTTAGATGCCGGACTCCAACACAACTGTCCCTGAAACCCCATCTTCCTTCCTTCCTCCCTGATACTAGAGAGGTGGACCCCCAGCCCCATCCCCACGTGGGGACCCCAGCACGCCCTGCCCTCTCACAGCAGGTGCCCAGCCTGGTGTAAGATGCCTGCTGCACATGGCCTCGTCTCATTTTTTACAACCGGCCGAGGAGGAAGATACAAACACTCCCCAGAACAGCTTGGCAGAGCTGGGCCCACAGTCACCGCCTGGGGCTCCTCCATCCTTCGGGAAAGGTTCTGGAGGCCCTAAGGGGCAGAGCGCTGGCCGTGGTACTGAAAACACGGCGCTGGCCTGATACCTGCCCTTGGAGAATTTCCACGGAAACTCTGGAAGCAGACACTGTGCATCCCATGGATCCCAGGTTATTACCATTTCTGTGCCTTTATTGTCCGCGGCCAACTCCATGGCCGTGACACTCTTGTGGCACAAACCTGGGTCCTGCCGTGTGCAAACATGGACGGGACAGTTTCTTCCTCTGAGTCCCGGGGGTCTGGACAAGGTGAGCAATGTATGATCTGGACTCCACAGGTTCCCTTAGCCAGGCTGCCAAGAGATGGGTTAACTGGGAGACTAGGCAGCCCAGGTCAGGGTCCCCATGCCTACGTCAGGCGGGGCAGGGCCGCTTGATCTCAGTTGTCCTCAGTCTCCATCACGTTCCTCTTTGGCTCCCAGACACCTGTTCCCCAGTTCCCTCCTGTCACGCTGTCTGCACATGCTCAGCCCCCTGCAGGCTCCATCGGGGCTGCCCAGGAGGACCCAGCCCTCAGCCTTCAGCCTAGGACCCATTCCTCAGTCCACAGCTCCAATTCTCTCATCTAATTTTCCCATCCAGTCCTCTGGCTTCAGAATCCAACCCATCTCTCTCTCGACCCCTGACCTTCCCTCCTAGCTCCAGACTCATACATTATCAGCCACTGTGACATCTCCATCTGGAGGTCAGAAAGGCAAAATGAAACATTCTCAAACCCATCTCTTGATTTCCCAAGGGAAAGCCCTCTCCAGCCTTCCCCTTCCTTCAGATGCATTCACCCATCAACCCATCTTGCAAAGGTCCTTCAACAATTATGGGGTTCGGGCACCCTTCTAGGAGCCGCAGACATGGCACCCAGCCAGACAGATCCCCACCCCCACCAGGCTTCCTGCACAGCTCATCAGCCGTGCAGCCAGACTGGACACCCACTACCTTGCCTCCCATATGTCATTCACACATAAATCCTGTGTGCTCTCCTTCCAAAATATTTCTCAGCAACGTTCACTTGTCCTCCCTATGCAAGCTTCCCTGGCCTCTACCTGGACCTCAGCAATGGCCTCCTGGCTCCTTCCCTTCCTGCCCCAAATCCACTCTCTACCCGAGGGGTTTTGCAAACTTTGTCCACAAAGGGTTTTTTGCAGGTCAGAGTATCTGTTGGTGCAGCAACCTCCAGAGGGCTGGCAGTTCAAACAGCAAAACTTCCCTGCCTGTGCCAGAAGTGGACGCACGCATGCCCAGTGCTGCCCAACAGAAACGTCTGAGATGCTAGAAATGTTTCCTCCCTGTCCATTTCAGTAGCCACCAGCCATGGGTGGTCAATGAGCAACTGACAAGTGGCCAGTGTGAAGCTGATTTTTTTTATTTCATTTAGTTTTAATTAGTCTAAATAGCCATGCAGCTAGTGAGTACTGGTGAGGACAGCTCTGGACTTCTGGGAGTCAGTGGTCCCAGCCCCCACCCCTCAACCAGAGATCGCAGGGCAAGCTTCTTCCAGCCCCACAGAGGTCTCCTCTTCCCACCAGCCCAAGGTGGAATGCGGGTCCCCCACCTCTGCTCCGAGCGCCCTGGGACTCAACACACCGGCAGGTCTCACCAAAATCGCCTCCAACATCTTCCCACAAAACTCATCCATGCCGGTCACACACTGACCTCTATGTCCCTGACCTGTCGGGGGCTCCGCAGGCTGAGAAAGTGGGGCTCTGAGATCTTTTAGCCTCTGTCCTCTGCAGCTCATGTGAATGTGTAGCTACCGTTACAGTTTGGAATCTTGACATGAACACCCATTAAAGTCTTAATGCTATATCAGAAAAAAGGTGTAGAAGACAAGGTCAGTTTCACAGGTTTCCCACATTTGAGATCCTGTCTGGGACATGGGGTGGGGGCGGGGGGGCACTGTTCCTTTGCTCCCCTGACCAGCGGAGGTCGCTTCTCACCAACCAAACTCTAAGCCAAGGCTCCCATGTCGCTGCACAAACCACAACGTAGGGCTCAGTTGAGGAACAGACACAACCAAAGCTCAACCAAGTGTGCACATCCAGGACTTACCAGCATACTTTAGGAAACGTTCCAGTGACACGCTTCCGTGTGGCCTCCACTCACCTTCCTGAGCAGGGGCTGATAAGCTTTTTCATGTACAGGGACAGATAGTAAATATTTTAGGCTTTGCAGGACAAGAGGCCAACTCGAGAATATTATGTAGGTGCTTATGTAACAAGAGAAAAGGCTCTACCCTGCCCTTTGGTCTGGGAAGTACCTCCCGGGCGGTGGGCATGCTTTGAGCCCAGTTACCACTCACTGGCGACCTTCCAAGACCAAGAGTGACTGGTGAGACAGGAAGGTCCCGGTGGGCTGGGGACAGCTGCTGTGAGTAGTTTCATGGCGCCCCAAACACCTGGCATGTCTCAACTGGGACAGCTGGCCAAGGGCAAGGCATCTGGCTGAGTCCCAGATGCAGGCGGGACGAGCCCAGGGTCTGAGCAGTGCTGAAGTGCACCCACCAGTCAGGGAGGGGCAGACTCGGCTTGGTGTCTGGGTTTACAGAGCCAGCACACTGAGTGTGCCATCCAGACAGGTGGCAGCTGGGTCTCACCTATAGCCTGCCATTCACCATCCCCTCCTTACTTCACAAACAACCCATATTCCAGAGCATTCCAGAAGCACCTCTAGTTTGGATTGTAGAGTATTGTGTTGTTGTTTTTTTAAGTTTATTTTATGTTGAGAGAG